>NC_080776.1:14699318-15352954 GCF_020826845.1 Diceros bicornis minor | reverse complement strand
CTTCACCCTTCACTATAATTTTCTTGCAGAAAAATAAAAGAACGCCAATTCTCTTATAAACTGCATAATTGGGTTGAATATGCAGACTTGCCATTTCTAGGCAAGTACGTTTTCTGAATTAATGGGAGTTATACACGGAGCATTTAGAGATCACCTGTGGATAGGCTTGTTAATTAACAGAGTTAGATCCCTATTTCATTCCATTTAAACCGGAGTAATTGAAATCAGGGTAATCACCACTGCAGTATTCAGTACTTCCACCCCTTTTCAAGGTTATTTTAGCAATTATGTTCTTGGCTAAGCATATTAGTAAATGCTAGGATTACTTCCTGTACCATCCGACTTTTCTCAATCCTGTGCCCTACGCATGTGATTTTTCATTATTGCATTAGGTGAAAAAGCTGGAAATAATAGATGTCATCCTTTAGTCTTTCAAAGAAACCATTAAACCTAATCCAATCTACTGGTTGTTTGGGGGAACACAATCAGAAAATTAGGCCAAACTGAATTCCCAAATAGATCATATGTTACCTCATTAAATACTAAAAGAAAATGTATATAGTATCAAATTCTCTATTAGTTAAATGTTAGTACATCTTCTGAGGTTCCTGGAAGTATGTTATTCTATGATACTTATTTATGATACAAAGTAGTTTTTTTTGGCATATTTTTTCCAATCTGAAAATGAACATAAATATTCTCAATTTTTTCAGATGGAGAGAACTAAACCATTTCAACCTACAGCAAAAGAAAAGCCACCAGAAATTATTTTTTAGAAGACAGTTAAATTTTTGTCATCTTCTACACTTTCCATTGCTACTGGTAAAGAAACATATCTATTGTTGTTTTGCATCATTCCAGGACTAGAATGTGAAATCCAAGCTGTTTTTATAATGATTCTGTTCCGTTGACTTAGTAATAAATATTTTCTTTTATACAAAGTCACACTGCATATGTGATTTTTTTTTTCCCCTGCTTGATGTTTTTCCCTGCTTATCCATTTTCCTGGGTAAAATTAAGACCAACATAATATTTCCTTGCTATGGTAGATTAACATTAGGAGCTTATGCTGTGTATGTCGTAATTCACCTTCACACATTTAGCCCCTGCCCATTTGTGCTTAGTACAATTCCTACAACTAATATTTACTGATTTTTTTCTATTTGCATATCTATATAGACCTTTTCTCTGAAGACTGGTGTCACCAGCAATATATTTATTTAGTGCATAATTTTGCCACCTGAACATGTTTACAGTCTCACAGTTTCATCATATAACAGGTATATGCCTGTGTTCCTGAGGGTGTTTAAGGGATAAGAGGATATCATGTATTAGCTCTTTAAAATGGCAATGTGGATGTGTGCATGTTCCACTCAGTGTTCTTGTTTGAATTGTCTTTTTGTGAGGAGCATTTAAAAGCTACTAGAAATGTAATTATCTTCAGATGTTCATATACCCCGGCCAATGGTATTTGCAGGAAATGTTGACGTTTACATACATATTGGAACATTTTCCAATAGATTAGTAAATTATCATTTCTTCATGCATTTTCTATTTATATTTAAGCAAATTTTCCCTTGGGAAATTCTTCAACTTTCTGCTTTCCAGTTAAAATTGTCTTTGTCAAAAGTTGAGAACATTCTTTTGAATCAGCTCAAGTCTATGAAGGACTTAAATTTAATCTCAGTGACAGAGAGAGCCAGAAACTCTCAGTACTAATGATAATTTAAATTCACTGTGTTTATCAGTATAAATGAATTAAAATTTACCGTCAGAAATAAGACATCCTTGGTATCTTCTGTGCTATTCTACCCAGAAGAGATCAGCAATAAGCTACTTCAGCAATTCTAGCTCATCCTGCCTTGCAAATTTACCCAAACACATTTCTGTTTCATAGTCTATCCTGATTTGGTAATATGCAATTAGAGAAAATGACCATTTTAATATAGAACAATTTTCTTGTAAATTATACAGTAAAAAATATTTGAAACATATTAAAATCAAATGGATTTAGAATGATTATAGTTATGAATTACTGTAATTTGGTCTTACACAGCTAATTCCAAAGACTGCACAGCCGTTTAGCAATTTCCCTTCTCTAAATGTCTCATAATAGGATTTAAGGAAAAAAGCAAAATCATCATCTTTTCCTCAAACCTCCTCCCTCTTCTTGTATATTCTATTTCAATAAATGAGCCACCACCCTTCTAGTCACCCCAATCAGGGAAACCCGGGACTCACCCCAGCCTCTTTTCTCTACTTGTTACTTCAACACCCATGCTCGTGGAATCCTATCTCTTACAGACTTCTAGTTGAATTAGTCCAGTCCACCCATTTTCTCTGCCATCGGATCTTCATTGAGAGGCTCACTGCTCACTAATCTCTGAGCTTCCTTGGCTAGGCATGCAGCCCACCGATCACACATCCCTCAATTCATGCTCAGCGTAGCTGCCACAATGATCTTCCCAAAATGAAAATCCAACAGTGTCACATTTCTGCTTAAAATCCTTCAGTGGGTAAAATACAAATGTTATCTAGTGTAAATACAAACTCCTTGGTCTAGTATACAAGATACTTCATGCAAGAGAAGTCCCTGGCCAACGTCTCCAGCCTCATCTCTCACTACCTTGTCAGTTGCATCTTCTCCAGCCACACCAAATCCATGCTGCTCCAAATATACCAGACTCTTAAAGCTATCTGCTCTTGCAAAGCCTTTCTTCTGCCTGTGAAGAAGGGGCAAGAGTGAAAAATGCTCATCACTGCTTTTTAACTCAGTCTGTTCTTCCTTGTCTGATTTAGGTTCGTTAGAAGCCTTTCCAGGAAGCTTTCTGTTAAAGAGAAATTTATTCTGATGCTTGTTAAAATAGTAAGGAAGATTTTATTCAAGACTATTGCATCGGGGGTATTGCAGAGAGATCAGGCTCAGCTCTGAATACAACAAGGACAAGTGGAGATTTGCAGCTAATGGGCAGGGTGAGGGGGTGGGTCAGTGGATGGACAATTGCTACAAGGAGACATCAAGGGGAGGGAAACTATTGCTAAGCCGACCTAACAGTATTCTTGCTAAAGGAAGGCCAAACACTTACACATCAAAGGTAGGAGATGAGGAACTTGATCAGATATCAAGGGTAGGGGAATGACTCTGCAGGATTCTTGGTTGACTAGGCTGGGCAGGCCAACAACCAGATGGGGGCCAAGGTCGAGGTTAGTGGAGAAGAGGGCTCAGAGGAGCCTAACTAAAGTTTGGTCAAAGAGAGAGTCTTTGTCACTTCCCTAAGCCTCCTAAGGTAGGGTTAGCTCTCCACTCAGTCCTTGCAGTTTCCAGGGCTCCTAAAACACACTAAGTATCTCTGTAATCCATTTATCACATTCTGTTGTTTTGTGAATATTTGTCTGCCCTTCCTCGAGCGTGCAAGTTCTCTGAAAGGAAGAATTTTGACTCTTATCTGGGTAGTCTGGTATCTTGTACATTGTCTATCACCTAGGTGTTTAAAACTGTTTGTTGACTAAGAGCTGTGTGTGAATTGAAAGGAAAATTTAAAATTATCATCTGTCTATACAACTTCCCTTTTATTTTCTCCCTTTTCCTCCAGGGACCCCTTTGTTCTTAGTAAAGAATCTTTGATCCTTAGGATAAATCCTTTTGACATGGGTCTCACCAAACCGGATAAGATTAAATATTATTCATTTTCTATGTTCTCTTTTTATTTCTCTATGTATTTGTCTTGTGGAGGGATCCATACAGGCCAAACCTCGTTACAACAAATACCATTTAGATGAAATCACTGAATCTCTTTACATAAGCCACTTTCAATGGTTCCTTTACTGTAAGTAATAGTTTATATAATTGCAACAATAGATTTTCAGTTTCTTGGAGATTTGTGGGAGTGAATAATGAGTTATATCCTGAATAGTACATTCATAACAGTTTTCTCTGTCTTTTACTTTTTTTTTAATCAATTTATGCTACTATTAAAAATTAAGAATTAGTCTTAAGGCAAAGCCTGTGACAGAACACTATTCTACAGGACCTAAGTAATTATTCTGCAGTAATAATCATCTCTTTCCGCCTGTGACAATGAGTTAAGCACCCTTCTCCCCCCTTTTGTTGCACATTTAATCTCAGAGTCTATGTGTTAAATCATTTACTCCTTTGCTTGAAAAATGTATCTTGAGTTTGGGGCAGTGGTGAATTTAGTTTACATATCTCTGAACCCATAGCCATTTTATTTCTTTAGGAAAATGCAGTTATTGTGTTTGGCAGAGTTACTTTAATCACATAAGTAATATGTGCTCATTATAAAAATAATTTAAAATTAAAAATTAACATAAAGAAGGTCATCCATAATCTCATCAACCAGAAATAATCCCTGAGGATGGGGAGAGGAATTGTTATTTTAGCAGCTGGCACCAGAATTTCTTCTAGGGAAGGAACTGTCTTTATTTAGGAAAATACCCTAATAGGCCACTTTGAATGAGAAAGGGCAGGCCCAGAAGGCATAATCTCAAGAACGGAGACAAAGAGACTAAACAGCTCTGCATAAATTAGAGCAGGAAAATAAATGAGATTAAGTCCAGTGAGAGCAGAAACTCAAAACAAGAAGCCACAAGACTATTAGATTCTAGAAATAAGCAGAAACCTCAGGGTGCACACTGGTCCTCCCAGAGTGTGGACAAAGCAATTTAAGCCAAATTTATTTAAATATTCCAGGCCAGGGTAAATTCAACTGAGGGAGAAATTCAGCATGAGACTCAAGAGAGTGGGTTCTGAAGTAAGATTGACTCGGTGCCCGTATAGGTTCCAACACTGTTTCTCTGCATGTCTGTGTGTGTGAGTGTGTATCCATCAGGAGCCAACCAGCAACATAGGAAACTTTAGGAAATAAAACCAAAAGAGTTTAATACTGTTTACACTGGGAATAGAAAACTGAAAAGCCAAACTGGAGATAATATGGCAACCAGATAAAGTCATCACCAACCTTAGGCTAAGAAACAAAGGCAGGAGGGGGTTTAACAGAGTGCAAAGGTGAGAGTCACATGTCAGAAACTAGAATCATGACACAGGTGGGATTCTCTGCCTGATGCACATTTAAAAACCCAATGATTAGAGCATAAGCTTTTGAGAAAAGAAAAGGATTTTATAGTGAGGTCGACCTGCAATGATACAGGAGGCCAAAGCTCTCAGATCTGTCTCCCTAATTCAGGATACGGGGTGAAATTTAAGAGGTTGGGGAGAACAGGCTGGTGTGTGGAAACACAGGTGGGGTAGGTTTTGATTGGAGGGCTTTAAGAATTTATGGTCAGGTTTTAAACACTTATGGGAAGATGTGGAAGGGGTTTTAACAATTGGATCTTCCTAGACAATGGACCCACACCTCTGATGAGAGTAGGCCTGTCAAGTTCCAGTCATGTCCCAGTCCTTTGGTTCCATGGTAGAGAGAATCTTTGGTTCCGGTGTCATTCCAGGTCAAGATTTCCTCTTCTGCACGTGGTCTAGCTACGTGACTTTGCGAATTTTCTGAAAAACAACTCAATCACTCCATTGATAAGAGATGGGGTCGATTCGAATTGGTCCTAGTGGACCCATTGTTACAGAGGAAACTGAGACTGTCGGGGCCTGTCTGATGGGAACTGGAGCCACGGAGGAGGCACAACAGCTGTCAGAAACTCTGCTCCAAGAAAACGTCAGAAACTCTACCTGGACAAAACATTTTGGCCACACACGTTCATAAACTAGATGAAAGAGGAAGAAAAGAATTCTGACCTTTAGGAAATGTGAGGAAAGAAACCGAAAGCAGAGACCCAAGCCTGTTTGTATATGTGTATTTATGTATGTTGTCAAATATGCATGTTATATATATATATATATGTATGTGTATACATATATATGCATGTTTGTGTATATGATATATACGTATATCATATACACAAATATATCATCACACAACCAAATGGAATCATTATGCACACATTTTGTAATCTGATTCGATACTTAATATGACATAGATATTCTCCCATGACACTAAACGTAGATATAAATCCATATATCTATGTAGGTTCATGGCTGCATAGTAGTCTGTTATTTACCTATAAAATTTATTTATGTGGTCCCATATTTTTCCTTCTTTTTTTTTTTTGTGAGGAAGATCAGCCCTGAGCTAACATCTGCCAATCCTCCTCTTTTTTGCTGAGAAAGACTGACCCTGGGTTAACATCCGTGCCCATCTTCTTCTACTTTATATGGGACGCCGCCAGAGCATGGCTTGACAAGCGGTGGGTCGGTGCGCACTAGGGATCGGAACCCCAGGCCGCCACAGCGGAGCGCAGGCAGTTAACTGCTACGCCACTGGGCCGGCCCCCCATATTGTTCTTTTACATTGTTTGAAAACTTTTGAAATTCTCAGTGCTTGGGTGTTGGAAAGTGTGTGTAATATGTTTGCAAATGTGGCTTTTGAAAAATTGATCCCTTCTTATTGCTTTTTGCATCAAAACCTCTTAAAAAACAGATTATATGATGTGTCCATAACTTCAAAACAAATAATTAGCATCAGAGTTGGGATTTCATCACTTTGCATCCATCATTGGCATCCAGACCCCAATTTCTTTGAAGTTTCCTATTGAAAATGATATATGTTATCATGTTAAGCCAGGACTAGTTAGTAATCAGAGCATGGCCAAGGTCACTTGAAGGTTTCTTTGAGGCAGACCTACCTCAATTTAGAGGTAAAATAATCCTGACCTTCCTAAGTGTGCTTTATGTTTCTGACAAATAGAGGAAGCTGCGTAATTGACTTCTTAGGTTCACAGAATCGTTTGCGCATATAGGACATTTAGATGCTAAATAGAGTGATCTGTAAGCCAAACATAAATGGAGCATATCCAAGTGTGATATATGCCTTTGCACAACATTTGAAATTGTTTCTCTCTCTTTCTCTTTTTTCCTTGTATTTTTTATGCTCCTATTTTTAAATTATTTTCTTCCAACAAGTGAAAGGAACAGATAAAAATGGACAGATTTTTATATTCTTCTCATAGTCTTGATTTCAAAGGTATAGAACTACAAGGCATGCAGAAGAGCTTAGGTCTTGGGCATGACAATCCAAGGAGCCCATTTCACCAATGGATATCATCTCTCTGAGTTGAATTTGACTAATTCATTTAGATATCTTTTTTTGCTTTTATTTATGTTGTTGTTGTTGTTTTGATGAGGAAGATTGGCCCTGAGTTAACATATGTTGCCAATTTTCCTCTTTTTGCTTGAGGAAGATGGTCCCAGAGCTAACATCTGTGCCAATCTTCCTCTATTTTGTATGTGGGATGCCGCCAGAGCATGGCCGGACGAGCAGTGTGGAGGTCTGCACCCAGGATCCGAACCTGCGAAACTTGGGTCTCCAAAGTGGAGTGCACAAACTTAACGACTACACCATTGGGCCGTCCCTGCTTTTTTCTTTTAATCTACAGTTGCTGTTTTTTTTTTTTTTTTTAATTAAGACTATTTTTTTAAAGCAGTTGTAGATTCACAGCAAAATTGAGAGGAAGGCCCTCAGATTTCCCATATACTCCCTGCCCCCACCCTTTCATACCCTCCCCCATTATCAACATCCCCCACCAGAGTGGTACATTTGTTACAATTGATGAACCTACATGGATACAACATAATCACCCAAAGTTCATAGTTTACATTACTGTTCACTCTTGGTGCTGTACATTCTATGGGTTTGGAAAAATGTATAATGACATGCACCCATTATTAATATCATACAGGATATTTTCACCACCCTAAAAATCCTCTGTGCTCTGCTTATTCATCCCTCCCTCTAATCCCAGCCCCAGGCAACCACTGACCTTTTCACTGTCTCCATAGTTTTGCCTTTTTCAGAATGTCGTATAATTGGAAGCATATGGTATTGTATTTTCAGATTGGCTTCTTTCACTTAATAATAATATTTATTCAATGTTTTTCCATGTCTTTTTATGACTTGATAGTTCATTTCTTTTTAGCACCAAACAATATTCCATTGTCTGAATGTACCACAGTTTATTTATCCCTTCACCTACTGAAGGACATCTTAGTTGCTCCCAATTTTTACAATTATGAATAAAGCTACCATAAACATCCATGTGCAGGTTTTTGCATGGACATAAGTTTTCAGCTCTTTTGGGTAAATACTAAGGAGCACGATTGCTGGGTCATATGGTAAGACTATGTTTAGCTTGTAAGAAATCATCAAACTTTCTACTAAAGTGGTATTCCTGCCAGCAATGTATGAGAGTTCCTGTTGCTCCACAACCTCTCCAGCATTTGGTGTTGTCAGTATTCCAGATTTTGGCCACTCTCATAGGTATGTAGTGGTATCTCATTGTTGTTTTAATTTCCATTCCCCTGATGACATATGACGTGGAGTACCTTTTCATATACTTATTTGCCATCTGTATATCTTCTTCGGTGAAGCATCTGTTCAGATCCTTGGCCCATTTTTCATTTGAGTTGTTTGTTTTCTTATTGCTGAATTTTAAGAGTTCTTTGTATATTTTGGATACTAGTCCTTTATCTTATGTGTCTTTTGTAAATATTTTTTCCCAGTTTGTGGCTTTTCTTCTCATTCTCTTGAGATTGTCTTTCGCAGAGCAGTTTTTAATTTTAGTTTTCCAGGCTTTTTGAATTTTGAAGTCCAGCTTTTCAATTATTTAGTTTTTGGATCATACCTTTGGTGTTGTATCTAAAAACTCATTGCCAAAGTCATCTAGGTTTTGTCCTATGTTATCTTTTAGGAGTTTTATAGTTTTGCATTTTACATTTAGGTGTATGACCCATTTTGAGTTAATTTTGTAAAGGGTGTAAAGTGTGGGTCTAGATTCATTTTTTTGCATGTGGTGGTCTAATTGTCACAGCAGTGTTGAAAAGACTATCTTTGCTCCATCAGATTGTCTTTGCTCCTTTGTCAAAGATGAGGTGACTATATTTACGTGGATCTATTTCTGGGCTCTCTATTCCATTCGATTGATGTATCCATCTATTCTTTTGCCAATACCACACTGTCTTGATTACTGTAGCTGTATGATATAATCTCCAGATTTTTGACAAATTTTTATATATATAAAATTACCAAATGCCACACTGTATTAGCCAGTTTGAGATGCTATAACAAAAAATATAATAGACTGGGTGGCTTAAACAACAAGCATTTATTTCCTACAGTTTTAGAGGCTGAGAAGTCTAAGATCAAGGAGTCAGAAGATTCAGTGTCTAGTGAAAGCCCTCTTACTGGTTTGCAAACAGCTATCTCCTTGTTGTGTCCTCACACGGCTGAGAAAGAGATCATCTCTCTGGTGTCTCCTCTTATATAGACATTAAACTCATTCATGAGGGTTTCACTTTCATTACCTAGTTACCTCCCAAAGGCCCCACCTCCAAATACCATCTCATTGAGGATTAGGGCTTCAACGTGTGAATTTGGGGGGCACAAATTAGTATACACTTAAAACGTATTTCTAAGATATAATTTCCCAAGGACATGACATGGGTATATTTTAAATCTAGTACCTAAGAAAATTTCTAGAAAACGTTCTCCTTCTTTCTTCATTTTTTTTTAATTAATGAGAAAAAACTCAATAGGTGAATTCTGCAGTTACCTTATAGATCCTATAAATTATCAGAGACTGATCCTTATAGATACCTATTATTCCATACCAGATCCTCTCTTCCAAGAATATCTAGCTACTTTCTTCTTACTTTAAAGTAGATAAGTAGTTGCTCATGATCATCCAGGGGAAAATTGTGGAAATATATACACCAAAAAGTTAACATTGATTAATTTAGAAGGTGAGAATAATAGAAATATGATATTATTAGGTTTTCTTTTTTATATCTGTGCACACTTTCATTTGCTAAAATAGCACTTATTGGTTTAGTAAATTAAAAATATCAAATATAGAAAGTTTGAAATAAATGAAACAGCTCAATTTAAATATTGTAGACACACAATTTTGAGAAAAACTCATGTGAAAGAAGTATCATATGAGTCTTCATAAGTAATGTACATTCATTAATGCTTTGGTTTAATTGGTTTTATTGAACACTTTTAGGTTTGAACTTTTAGAAAATTGGGTACCAACAAAAAACACAGATATGTGCATCCCTCTCTCAGAATGAGATATATTATAGAAAAAGAATTATATTTTTATAAAAATATAGATCTTTGTCCCAAATAGAGGTTTGTTTCTAATAAAAATATAGATCTTTGTCCCAAATAGAGGTTTGTTTCTAAGAGAAATATATTTTTTCAAACATCCATGAGTATTATTACAAAAACTGGCCAGGGTCCTAAGCTACAAAGAAAATCTCAAGCAATTTCCTAAATTACACATCAAACAGGGTACATTATATGTAGAGCTAAAAATACACCCTTACATGGTTTTGGTTTAAAGTAAAAAGTCAAAACCAAAATTAGAGATTATTTATAAATAAATGAAAATGAAAATGTAATACTATGAAACCAATGGAATGTGGACAAGATGGTACTAAGTGGAACATTTATGGCATTAAATACATTTTCTTTAAAAAAAAAAAGATAAAATGAAGTAATAAAGCCAAAGAATAAATAACAAAGTAAACTTCAAGTAGGTAGAAGAAAAGAATTAGTAAAGATGGAAGTAGAAATTAATCAATACAAATATGAATATAAGAACTTACAATGAATCCAAAAGGAGTTCTTTAAAAATTTCAATGAATTGGACAAATCTTTGAAAAGTCTGATCAAACAATAAAGCGGAAAAAAACAGATAAACAACATTATGAATGAGAAAGGAGTCTTAGCTAAAGCTAGTGAGAAGATACATAAAAAAAGAGATTAATTCTACAACTTTATATAGATCCATTTGGATATCTAAGGTTAAATTGATAGTTCTAGGAAAATATAAATTATCAAAAGTGACTCAAGAAGAAATTTAAAAGAAAAGAAAAAAATAAAAAGCTAGTTTAAATCAACCCTTATCAAAGAGGAACCAGACAGAATAAAAGAGAATTGAAGAAAGGACACGCTGAATATACAGAAATTATTAGAAAAGTTTGAAAGAGAAGAAGAGGAGACAGATAGAATGGTAGCTGTGGAGCAAGTGGCACTTTCCTCAGCGGGCACAATGCATGTGTATTTGGGTGAGTGTGTTATATTGAAGAGATGTGAGCATGTTTTATGCTGATGAGAAGGCTATGGTTGAAAGGTAAAAGTGCATGTAAAGAGCAGTGATAATTAGTAGTATAAGGTGTCTGAAAAGGTGAGTGTAATGATCCAAAGCATGGTTATTGGATTGGCTTCAAGTGGGAGGTGGTTCCATTCTTCATTGTAATAACAGGGAAGAAAGAAAAGATTTATACAAATATAAGTAGACTTGTATACATTCTGGTGGGAAGGTGAGGGCATTCCCTCTGGATACCTTCCATTTTCTCTATAGAGAAGAAGCAAGAGGACATAGAGGAATTGGAGATCTGACAGCAATAGAGAAGTTTTCAAAAAGTCAAGTGAGTTTTACAGACTGAGTGCAATGGGACAATATAATGTTTCCCAGGCAGTATTGACGGCCTACTTGAGGTTAGTAACCGTAGATTCAGCAATTATTTTGAGACATTCTCCACCAGAATTCCGCAGGTTGGGTGTAAATGTAGAAATGTAGTTAAGCTTCATCCAGAGCTGTGATTTCATCCTATGAATAAGAAGAAAAGGCAGAGAAACAAGGGAGTTTAGAACATTGGCAAGTGGCAAACCAAAATTCTGGAATAATTTGTGGAATCTAAGTTGGATGAGGAGCAAAGTAAAGAAAGAAAAAGATTGAGGGATTGGAAAAACTGAAAGTTCCAGTGAAGTGAAAGCACAGGGCTGTAGTGGTATTGTTGGTCCAACCAGTACATTCCCTTCTTGCACACAAATCTGCATTGGAAGCCAAACTGTAATCAGATGATTGCTCTGTAAGCAGAGAGTCAGAATCACAGGAGATAACTGAATGACTCAGAAAGGATAATCCTCCCAAAAAGACAGTGTTTGGAGTTTGAATGCAGGTTCACACTTTCCTTAGGCAGTATTCGAAGGGCTCTGCTAATTTCTGCCTTTACAAGGTGTCTTTTTCCTACGTACTAGGTTATCTTCTCCCTCAGTATGTTCCATGTAATACTAGTTTCCTTAGATGCTCTGCAGAAAAGGATTTTCAGGAAATAATGGTGGAAGAAAACACACTCTATTTTTCTCTGACAGTACATTTCTGGATTTTTCTTCAAGTATAATCTAGCAATGATTGTGGAGTGGGTTAGAGGCAAGAGTTTGCCATCTAGGGGGCATGCTAGAGATTGGCTATAACAAGATCATGGTACAACAACAACAACAAAATTGCCAATTGATTTTTTGGTGAATTGCTCATTTGACAAAATGATTTTTAAATTGATTTTCATCATATTGATCTGTTTCTGACAGAGGTGTGAGGTAGGTCTGTGATTCTCCAAAGAACTGGCTAGAGGGTGAGTAAATCTATTTTTCAGACCCAATTCTCCTCACAGATTTAGCCAAAATTTTAGAAAGAGAGCTCTACTCTAGACACGTTCTCACAACATCCTTTATAAATGAGACATGTACTTCAGGCCTATATGGACAATTGTCTGATCCTCTCGGTAAGCTGGTCCCCAGCTCTCTGGGACTCCTTCCCATAGCTTAGTACTCTGATATGGAGAACAGACATATGTGGTTGGCTTCACAAACCTCAAGAACCATTTTATTATAGAACCTTACTCGTAACTGATTTTTCAGTCACACATTTGCAGGCAACTCCTTGAATTACTTCCACAAATGACTAATGACCTATTAGATCAAATGACACAAGATATGTTCATTAATTTGAAGGTTTCTGAGATGGGGTATTTCACCTATGAACTAAAAAGAAAGAAAAAACATGTAGAATTTCAATAGTAGACCCACATCTCCACTTTATTCTGTATCCTAGCAAACCATTTTTTAAAGAAGCTTACCAGTATTACTTTTCTACAAATATTCTGCTCAGTAGGTCCTCTGGTGATTCATAGATTGTACCATGTTTTCTGAAGTACCTATCCTGAAATTGTATGCTGTCCAAATTTTGCAAGCATTTTAACATTCTCTTGTCCAGCCTTCAGATAAGGGAAAGATATTCAAACTGTATACCTAATTTTGACCAAAATATCTATTTGCCAAGATTAAAATAACAAAAAGAAAATAATTACATTTATAATAATATTTATCTTAAATAAAATTGCAGGACAGATAAAATGCAATGTAACAAATAATATAAAAGCCGATATTATATATATATGTGTTGTGTATGTGTGTGTATATATATATACATATATACATACATATATACATATACATGTCTATGTACACAGATTTTGTTATTTTGTTAAAGCCACAGTTCTAACCAGAAGAGTTGCATTTGAAACATAGAAACATATTTTTTCCAAATGATTATTTCCATAGACAACATTTCAGCTCCTACTCTTCCTAAAATTCACACATTTAAGAATACATGTGGGAAATGTAGAAATGAGCCCACAAAACCAGTTTGTGGGCAAAGTGTTGATGCAAAGCACAATAGGCTCTCGAGTTATTTTCTTAGCCAGGGAGCTTTTGTTCTCAGAGACCTCATCCATCTGGTTTCTGGAAGTCAAACTGCTTATAGTAACTTAGGCCATGGCAGAAGAAACCAACAAATGGAAAACTACATAGAACAGATTTCTAAAACAGTTCATTCAGCATCCAGGGAGCCTCTACAAGGCATTGAGTCCCAGAAATTGTGGTGAGAGTGCAACCAGGGAGATCAGTGATGCTCTTTGGAATATTTCATAAGGAGTCTTAGATACCCAAAATGTATTTTACTGAAAGAGGAGAAAAAAGATGCGGAGAAGCTTTTGCTCTGCTTGCAATGGGAAATTTTATTTTCCCTTTAGGGAGCAGTAAAGAGAAATAAAGTAACTATTTTTTGTTTTGTTTTGTTTTCAATCAGCAAATCCAAATGTAGCACTACTCACTCATTTCATTCCCAAATATTCTTTCCCTGATTATTAATCAAGAAGAGTACTATATGGAATTATAAAACCCATAATCATTTTTAGCCTGCTTTTTTCTCTCTCCCGTCACTGTTTCACATCACTGCCAGGTAGGCATGCTCTTATGTGGGCCTCTGTCTGTGAAGGCTCACCTGTGTTGGTAGGGTCCTCCATGGAAACACCAGGATTGGTAATATGACAAACAAGGAAAACGATCAACCAAGATGAGCTGATTAGTTCCTAATGTAATGTAATGTAATAGCGTCCCTGTATAATATGTGCATTTTCATCTAGCGCCTGGACTAAAAGAAGTGATGAGTTCAAGGTTTTCAAGCACCATTTCAAGGACAGCAATGAGGACATTTGTGCTCATCCCTCTCCTTTCTGCCTTTTAATCATTCTTTCCTGTTCATGTTCAGCTTAGGCCCATACTTGCTACTCTGGGGTAGGAGCTTGCCTTCCTATGTCTATCCTGTCACCAACACCTGATGCAATCTCTTTGATGGCAGGGATCCCCTCTTATGCTTCTTTGAAGTTCTTTATGATTCCTTGAACATTTGTCGATGAGGGCTTGTGGGCAATGGGAATGGTTTGGAGCAAGAATGTAACACTAACAATGTGGCATGTCCAGCAGTATACCTTTAAAACTGCCTGCCCGAGATGTTTGTTGTTTTGTGGTTGTTTTCTTTCTTCTCAACAGTTATACAGAAGCAGAATACTAAATGATTAAGAGTCTGGATTCCAGAGCCAGGCTATTTTAATTTGAAAACCATTTTTGCCTCTTCTCAGCTGTATGATCATGAGCAAATTACTGAACCTCTCTGTTACTTAGTTTTTTATTGTCTGTAAAATACGAATAATGATAGTACCTTCCTCAAAGTTTTGTTGTAAGAATTAAATGAATTAAATAAGTTAATATATATAAAGTGCTTAGAACAGGGCCAGACACAGTAAGTGCTATGCAATGTTAGCTCTGATAATTATAGTCATGTATTTATTATTGTCTTTGAGATCTGCTGTGCTTTTAGACTATTCCCTTGTCCTGATATTTTAAAAACACATCTTCTTGATGAAACTTAAGCATTAAATTTCAAAATTAGATTTGAATCCTGGGTAAATTGGATACTTATTTGGCTAATTGGTTTTTGCTTATTCTAGTCAAGCTAAAGACAACAAAATTGGAAATTAATCTTTTCTAGTATATGGAGGGCTTTCGTGTCCATACTCTTCTTTTTCAAGCTCTATGCTAGGTTTAGGGATGATAACGGTTATATGTGGTAGAGTTAGAATTACAAGTGGATTTATTTCTTTCCTCATTCTTTGGGAGAAGTCTGACCCTAGGTTCCTGTTAAAAGTGAAAGCTGAGCCTACCTCAATGACAGAATGACAGCTCCAAGCCTGTCACTGTTCACATCTAGGAGTCAGGATATGACATTATATTTGCAGGAAGAATTATTGCACAGGCTGCAATGGCTTGCATGTATGATGAGACCAGAAATACACATGATAAATTGCTACCATTTTAGAACATGTAAAAAATCATAGTTTTTAGAGATAAAAGGAAGAAAAAGTATTATCTAGTCACACTAGTATTATCTAGACACATTTTCCAGACTAGAAAGGCCCAGACGCTAAATAAGTTGTGAAAGTTTAAGCAGCCAGTTTAGTGGGAAAACCAGGCCCAGAATGGAGTTGATCGGCTGCCCAGTCAATATTGATTCTATTATTTCATACTTCACATCAACACTAAAGATAGTCTCCATGTTGTAAATATTTGTAAATAATTTGCATTAATTAAAATTTAGTAGCAATTTAAGAAATCTATAGTACCAGAATCAATCATCAGATAATACAAATATAAATGGTTGGAAATTACTTAGGACTTAACATATTAAGACGTTATGCCTTCAAAATGACTATATATATAACATTTATATAAAATCACTAGCACATACAAATTCAGTGACAGTATTAAGCACAGTGTCTTTTGCATATCAAATTTTCAATAAATGTTTCTAAAGGAACAATTAAAATTTGAACACTATCTTAGCGTCCTAACATAAAATAAGATATTAGTAAAATGAACAAAATTCAATCTAGATCCTTTATCATGTTAGTATTCTCTCTTTGTTATAAATTGTTCCAAATTTTAGAGTTATTCAAAGTATATTTTAGAGGGCATAAAATGACATACTGTTACCTTCAAATACACTAATTAAATATTTTACTTTTACTTCAAATATTTTCTGAATCTCCAGATAAATTCAATGATCGTTTTCTGATTCATGATATTTGAGAAGGCTCAGGTCCTCTGAATCACGCTATTTAAAAAAAAAAAATTGATTATTGACAAGCCTCTGGTCTACCACTTTTGCGCTTTTGCTTTCACTAATGTCTTATTTATGACTGTAAACTCTTTGCCTCTGACTATCGGATACTACTCCCTTTAATCTTACTTTCTCTGACTTGTTCCTGGAGGTGACCTTGATTATTAATTATTTATTATTGTATTCATATCTTTTAACTCCACCCAGATTGCTGGATTTTTGATGACAGAGGCCTTATTTTGCACTTCATTGCCTTGCTCAATGCATGACCAAAAAATATACACCTAATTATTGTGAAATTTGCAAAGATTTTTATGTCCCTAAGGTTATCTTATAACTAACATGCTATGGCTTGAAAACTTGATTCCAACTCGCACCATTTTAACATATTGACTTAATGTGTATTTGAACGTCTTTATTTCCTGTATACTAAGGTGCGTACTTCTGTCGATTGGGTCTCTCTAGGAGGTTCAATGATCAATACTGATTCCGTAGCATAAAATCAAGGACATTATTTACAAGGGCATCATCTTCTCTGGAGGTAATATTGCCCGTTAAGGAAAGCAATCCTGACTGCTGGTCAGGCTTTGTTTACTTTATAAAAGGAAACCACAGCCCAGAGCTTTTATGGTTCGCAAGCCTGAGGAAAAACCTAATGTAAGTTATTTGCTGTTACGTTGAATCACACCCACTCTTGCTTTGAGACTACACTGAAAATTCTTCAGTTATAACCTGATGCTAAAACAGGAGGGGGCATATTCACTGTAAGAGGGCTTTAAAAGTCAACAAATTAATTTGCTTTCCCCTTCCAGCTGTGCAATTCAACCCCCCCCCACTCCAGCTTTGAGCTGTAATTAAGTACATGCTTTTATAATAAAAGTAATCTTGTCTTGGTGCTTCCCCAGCTGCAAATTGTGACCCAGATTCCCATTGTGAATCATGACTGTCACATGCGCTTGAAATAGGCTTCATTTCCCTCTGCCCTCCCCCAGCTGCTGGCGATTCTCACCGCTGGATTTAGTTCCAACCTTATTGCAGAGCTGGAGAGAGGATTTAACTCGTATGAGTTCTTCTTTGAAATCCTTGTTCTGTTTGTTTACAGAAAGGGACATCATCCAAGCATCCAGTAATGACAGTGAGGGGAAAAGCCACATATTTAATATTGTTGAATGAAACTAAAGCCGGCCACTGAGGTTGGTTGGGTGCAGAATCAATAAAACATTTTTAAAGTGAAGGCACACATCTCTGATAAGAAATAAGAGCTAAGGAGAAACAGAAGCTAAGAAGAAGTGTGGAGAAGACCTGTCTTCATGAATTGTGCCTAATCCCTTTTCTAATTTATCTGTCTCTTTTGAAGAGCTTCCAGTTCATCTGAATATACTCCCATTTCTCTCCATCTCCACGAGAATTATACTCCAGTTCAAGTCGCCATTAAGTCATCATCATCTCTTACTGTAAGAGCCTTCTAACTGGCTTCCATGCTCCCATTCCTGTCCTTCTCTGATCCATTATTCGTAGTCAGAGGGCTCTTTGAAGCATGCAAGTCAAATTTTCCATTCTAACCCTAAGACTCTCAATTGGTTTCTCATCACAGGCTGTGGGATCTGACAATCTGTAGGAGGACTACTAGCTCTTCATCAAAAAGTTGGTTTTCCATTCTCCCTGGCATATAGCTAGGCTTTGTTTCCTAGTCTCTCAGTTTTGAGGTAGGGAGCTGGGGGCAATCATGTGACTGAGTATGAGCCAAGGGAATTTCAGCAGAAGTGATGCAGGTGGCTCCCAGGCCAGGAATGCAAAAACCTCTGATGTACCATCTTCTGTGTTCTTTTCCTTCTGTGTGATCATCCCAAGCAAGCTTGGAAGGCAAGTGTTGGATATGGCAGAGTTGACATTAGCCTATGTCTCTGAATGACTTCATGGGGCCCTTTCTCTGTACTGGAACCCCATTGGATTACTAAGTAAATGTGAAGCCACTAAAATTTGCTCATTTATTTGTCACAGCCATCAGCACTCTCCTAACTAATACAACTCTCCAGGTACTGAAGTCACCCAATCACTCTCTTTCTATCACACCATCATATTCTATTTCTCTGCATAGCACTCATCATGCTGCTATTTCCTCTTTATTTAAAATATTTGTTTATTTTTTGCCTCCCTCCCCCGACTAGAATGTCAGCTGCATGACAGCAGGGCATGTCTGATTGTTCCCAGCTACATAAGAACCCAGAAAACAAAAACAGTGCTTGACACATAGTAGTCCTTAGTAAATTTGTGCTGAATGAATGAATCCCATATAGTTTTTAATAGAGAAAAGGTCTTGATTTAGATAATAGCCCTAAATCTTCAGAAAATCAGTTCTCTCTGCTTACTGTTTTTATAATTAAAAAAAAATGGCTTTGTTATAATTAAAGTTCTCATCAGATCTTTATACATGAAACCATATTTTGAACTTTACCATTTTTTTCCAGGAAGTAAACACACACATGCATTGTTACTTTTCCAGATTTACTAAAATCTTTTCGATGGATGTAGAAGATTCAATAAAAGCTAGACCCATTATTTAAATAAATGATCATGAAAATTAATTCAAATTAAAATCAAGCGTCAAGTCTGGCGTGCTCTCATCCCTTGTTCCTCCTCAAATATTAGCTAATGCCAGCCCAAAGCTAATCCTCTTCTAGTGTAAGCATCCTTTCTCTCTTCCCTTCTCTCAGTGTTTCTTCTCTCCATATTCTTTTTTTTTTTTTTGTGAGGAAGATCAGCCCTGAGCTAACATCCATGCTAATCCTCCTCTTTTTGCTGAGGAAGATCGGCTCTGAGATAACATCTATTGCCAATCCTCCTCTTCCCGCCCCACCCCCCCGCAAGGCCCCAGTAGATAGTTGTACATCATAGATGCACATTCTTCTAGTTGCTGTATGTGGGACGTGGCCTCAGCATGGCCAGAGAAGCGGTGCATCGGTGCGCGCCCGGGATCTGAACCCCGGGCCGCCAGTAGCAGAGCGCGCGCACTTAACCGCTAAGCCACAGGGCCGGCCCTCTTCATATTCTTTTCTCTCTCTCTTACCAGACATCAGTCTCTTGCCAGCGATTTATCCTTGTATCCAAAAACCTGCTCCTCCATCTTAGCAGCAAACAGTCTCTCAGCCTTCTCATTCCCTCAAAATAAATCCCATTTCTGCCCTTTCATCATCTCTGTACTCAAAAGCAGAACCCTTCCTGGCTGACTCCAATTGCTAATGATCTTCTTCCTCATTAATTCTTTATTCTATAGCTTCTGTCTTCTAACTCTATTGACGCTCGTCTTCCAGAGATGGCCATGCACCTAAAAGAAAAGGTCTCTTTTACAGTCCTCATCATACTCACCTTCTCTTCAGTTCTTGGCCATGGTGAGCCTTCTTTATGTGTTGACTCTCTTTTCTCATAGTCTCTAAACTATTTCCATCTGCTGTTTTTTTTATCCTACCATCCTGACTGCTCATTTTAAAGTCTCCTTTACTGGTTTCTGTCTCTGAATCTCTGTATCAGTAGATCTCAAATTTTAGCTTCATGACAAATTACCTGAGGGCTGTTAAAACCCAATTGCAGGGCCCCATCTCCAGAATTTTTGACTCAGGAGGTCTAGGGTAAGGCCTGTGATGGTTTTGCATTTCTACCAAGTTCCCAGGTGATAATGAAGCTCCTTGTCTAGGGGCCACATTTTTTTTTTCTTTTGTGAGGAAGATCAGCCCTGAGCTAACATCCATGTTAATCCTCCTCTTTTTGCTGAGGAAGACTGGCTCTGAGCTAACATCTGTTGCCAATCCTCCTCCTTTTTTTCCCCCCCAAAGCCCCAGTAGATAGTTGTATGTCATAGTTGCACATCCTTCTAGTTGCTGTATGTGGGACGTGGCCTCAGCATGGCCGGAGAAGCGGTGCGGCATGCGCGCCTGGCATCGGATCCTGGGCCGCCGGTAGCGGAGCGCGCGCACTTAACCACTAAGGCATGGGGCCGGCCCTAGGGGCCACATTTTAAGAATCTAATTTGTTTTAGCTTTCCCCTAGAATGCTTCTCTATCTTCACTCTCTCTTGGGTATCTTAATTTACTGTTATGTCCTCATGTGAGCTCCATCAGGAGAACCTTACTGCACACTAAGGTTTGGGCAGTGGCCACATACCCACAACTGCAGCTTCCTTACTCATATTCGAGCCATGTAACAGCTTCCTGCCATAATGAGTCTCTGGATGCCTTCACCATCTGTGTTTGTTCCATCAACTTTTTTTACATCTCTTTAAATAATCCCTTCATTTAATTCATTTATTCTGATTGTGGCTTCTATTTCTTTCCACATATATGCATATCTTTTAAAAAATTATTTTCTGTTTCCGGCTCAGTTCAGAATATGCTCAATAGTAACAGGGATTTTATTTTTTTTTCTTTTGTTTTATTTTTATCTTCATTTTTTACACCAGGGCCTGACTCAATGAAAACATATGTACAAACAAATGAATGAATAATTTTTCCTGCTAAGTACTTGAAATACATTAATTTGCTGCTGTCATTATTAAAAATTAGCTTCAAGCATTTTTTATTAAATGGTAAGAAGGCATTAATATATTTATAATTTACTATTTTTAAAGATAAGCTTTGCTTTTTAATAAAATTTTATTTGTATGTGCACTGCTGAGTTCCTTGGAAATTTGAGAATCAAGAGTTGCTCTAGTGCTCAAGTCTAAAAATCTACCTGAATCTAAATACAGAATAATTAGCAAAAGTCATAAGTTAGAGTCATATATGGTTCTGTTAAAGCATGATTCTACATTAATACCATATCTTTAGCCAAATATTCTAAGGCATTGGAAATATTAAGATGATGCCTCTACCATGGTAAAATACTTAATAGTGAAGCATATTTTTAAAAATTGAAATATAATTCAAAACCAGAAAATTCACCATTTTAAAGTATACAATTCAGCATGTTTTAGTATAATCACAGAAATATGCAATCATTACCACCATCCAATTCCAGAACATTTTTTAAAAGACTAATTTTTAGAGCAATTTTAGGTTCCAAGCAAAATTAAAAGGAAGGTACAGAGATATCCCATATACCCGTTGCCCCCACACATGCATAGCCACCTCCATTACCAACATCTCCCATCAGAGTGGTACATTTGTTATAATTGACAATCTTATATTGGCACATTATTATCACCCAGTGTCCATAGTTCACATTAGGGTTCATTCTTGGTGTTGTACACTCTATGGGTTTGGACAAATGTATGAAGACAGGCATCTACCATTATAGTATCATACCAAGTATTTTCACTGTCCTAAAGATCCTCTGTACTCCTAATTCCAGAACATTTTTATCACTCCAAAAAGGAACTCTATTAGCAATCATCCCTCATTCTCCCTCGCCCGTGATTTGTGTTCAGATTTCCTGAAAACCACTAATCTACTTTCTGTCTCTAGGGAATTGCCTATTCTGAACATTTCATATAAATGGAATCATATAAATTTGGCCTTCGTGTCTTGCTTTTTCACTTAGCATAGTGTTTTCAAGGTTCACGCTTGTTGTAGCGTATATCAGTACTTCATTCCTTTTTATGATTAAATAATCTTCTACCTTATGGATATACCACAATTGTTTACCCATTCATCAATTGATAAACTTGAGTTGCTTCCACTTTTTGGCTATTATGAATAATGTTGCTATAAACATCATGTTCAACGTTTTTATGACATATATTTTCAGTTCTTTTGGGAATATGTCTAGGAGCAGACCTTCTAAGCCATATGATAACTCTAACTTTTTGAGGAACTGTTTTCCACAGTGGCTGCATCATTCTATATTCCCACCGGCAATGTATGAGGATTCCAATTTCTTCATGTCATCACCAACACTTGCTATTTTTTTTTTTTTTTTAATTATAGCCATCCTACTGGGTGTGAGGTGGTATCTCATTGTGGTTTGGGTTTGCATTTCCCTAATAACTAATGACGTTGAGTATTTTTTTGTGTGCTTATATGAAATTTGTATATCTTCTTTGGAGAAATTAGACAACCAAAATTAAAACCATTTGTGCATCAGAGGACATTATCATATAATTAAAGCAAAAAATCACAGAATGGGAGTTCTATTTACAGTATTTGCAAACCATATTATCTTATAATGATCTAGTATTCAAAATATATAAAGAACTCTTAAAACTCAACAATAAAAAGACAAATAACCCAAGGAAAAAATCAGTAAAATACTGGGATAGACATTTATGTATTTTTTTCTTTGGTTGCTTGTGCTTTTGGTGTCATACATAAGATATCGTTGCTTAATCCAGGTCATGAAGTTTTACACCTATGTTTTCTTCTAAGAGTTTTAGAGTTTTAGATCTTACACTTAAGCATTTGATCAATTTTGAGTTAATTTTATATATGGAGTGATGTAGTGGGTCCAAGTTCATTCTTTAGCATGTAGATATCTAGTCGTCCTAGTCATTTGTTGAAAAGACTATTCTTCACTGAATTGTCTTGGCACCTGTTATGGGCTGAATTGTGCCCTCCCCCCCAAAAGAGATATTGAAATCCCAACTCCCAGTACCTCAAAATGTGACCTTACTTGGAAAGAAGGTTGTTACAGATGTAATTAGTTAAGACGAGGTCTTATTGGAGTAGAGTTGTCCCCTAATCCAATATGACTGTTGTCCTCATAATAAGATGGTCATATGAAGAGAGAGAGACATAAGGAAAATGCCATAGGATGATAAAAGCAAAAATTGGAGTTGCAAGCCAAGGAATGCCAAAGATTGCCGGAAAAACCACTGGAAGCTAGGAAAGGGCAAGAAAGGTTATTCTTACAGGTTTCAGAAAGATCATGGTACTGCCGATAACTTGATTTCAAACTTCTAGCCCCTAGAACTATAAAACAATAACTTTCTATGGTTTTAAGCCAAGCAGTTTGTGGCATTTGGTTATGGCAACTCTAGGAAACTAATACAGCACCCTTGCAAAAACTGATTGACCATAAATGTAGGTATTTACTTCTGGAGTTTCAATTCTATTACATTGATCTATATGTTTATCCTTATGTTAGTACCACACAGTTTTGATGACTGTAGCTTTATAGTAGGTTTTGAAATTGGGAAGCGTGAGTCCTCTGAATTTGTTCATCTTTTTCAAGATTGTCTTGGTTATTCTTTGTCCCTTGCTATTGCATTAAAATTTTAGGATAAGCTTGTCTATAAAAAAAAAAAGCAGTTAGAATTTTAATAGAGATTTTGTTGACTCTGAGATCAGTTTGAGGAATATCACCATCCTACCAATATTAAAACTTCCAATCCATGAAAACCAATGTCTTTCCTTTTATTTCCTTTTATTTAGATATTATTTAATTACTGTCAACCGTATTTTGTAGTTTCCGGTGTATAAGTCTCATACTTCTTGGTTAAATTGATTCCTAAGTATTGTATTTTGCTTGACGCTGTTATAAATGGAATTGCTTTAATTTTATTTTTAGATTATTCATTGGTACTATATAGAAATACAGCTGATTTTTGTATTTTAATCTTGCATCTTGCAACCTTGCTGAACTCATTTACTAATTCTATTAACTTTTTTGTGTATTCTTTAGTGTTTTCTATATACAAGATCATGCCATCTTCAAACAGAGATAGTTTTACTTCTTTTTATCCAATCTGGATGCCTTTTATTTATTTTATAATCTAAGAAAAGTCTCTAGCCCTGGTTAAAGACTCCTGTATAATGTTGAATAGAAGTGGTGAGAGTGGACATTTTGTCTTATTCTAGATCTTTGGGGAAAAGCTTTCAATGATGAATTATTAGGTAGGGTGTTAGCTGTAGAATTTTCATAGATGCCCTTTATCAGGTTGAGAGTGTTCCCTTCTTTTCCTAGTTTGTTAAGTGTTTTTATCACAAAAGGGTGTTGAATTTTGTCAAATAATTTTTATGCATCTATTGAGATGATCATGTGGATTTTCCCTTTATCTTATCAAAGTGGTGTATTACACATATTGATTTTCAAATGTTGGATGAACCATGCATAACTGTAATAAATATCATTTGGTCATGGTGTGTAATCCTTTTTATATCTTGCAGGATTTAGTTTGCCAGCATTTTGTTGAGTTTATTTTTTTGCATTTATATTCAAAGGGGATATTGTTCTGTAGCTTTTCTTTTTCTTATGATATGTTTGTTTGGTTTTGGTGTCAGAGTAATACTGGCCTCATAGAGTGAGTTAGGAAATTTCTCCTTCTCTTCTATTTTTTGGAAGAGTTTGTGAAGAATTCACATGAATTCTCCTTTGAACATTTGATATAATTCACCAGCAAAGCCAATCTGGTCTTTGGCATTTCTTTGAAGAAAGTTTATTATTATTATTACTAACTTAATCTCTTTGCTTGTTATAGGTTTGTTCAGATTTTCTATTTCTTTACAAATCACTTTTGATCATTTGTGTCTCCTAAGAATTAGTCCAATTCTTCTAGGTTATCTAATTTGTTAGCATATTATTATTTATAATCCTTAAATCCTTTTCATTTGTACAGTGTATAATTTGCATGATGTATAATGTCAGTAGAAATATCCCCTATAGTATTTCTGATTTTAGTAATTTGAATTTTCTGTCTCTTTTTCTTTTGGTCAATCTAGGTAAATGTTTGTTGATTTTGTTGATCTTTTCAAAGAAACAACTTTTGGTTTTATTGATTCTCTCACTTGTTTTTCTATTCTCAATCTTTATTTCTACTCTAATCTTTACTGCTTTCTTCCTTCAGCTTGCTTTGGGCTTATTTTATTTTTCTTTTTCTAGTTTGTTAAGGTGGAAATTTAGGTTATTGATTTGAGATTTTCTCCATTTTTAATGTACACATTTAGAAATATAAATGTCCTGCTGAGCACTGTTTGGCTGCATCCCAGGCATTTTGGTATGTTTCGTTTTCCTTTTCATTTGTCTCAAAGCATTTTCTAATTTCTCTTGTGATTTTTTTTCTTTGATCCATTGGTTATTTAGCAATGTGTTATTTAATTTCTACATTTTTACAAATTTCCTTCTGTTATTGATTTCCAATTTAATTTCATTCTGGTTGGAGAACATGCTTTGTATGATTTCAATCCTATGAAATTTATCTCACTTATTTTATGGCCTAACATAAAGTCTATCCTGGAGAGTGTGCCATGTGCACGTGAAAACAATGTGTGAAAATTCTTCTGATGCTGAAAAAAGTGTTCTATAGATATCTGTTATGACTACATGTTATATAGTGTTTTTCAAGTTTTCTATTTCTTTGTTGATCTTCTGTCCAGATTTCCTATCTATTATTGAAATTAGAGTGTTAAAAGACACTATTATTGTTGAACTGCCTATTTCTCCCTTTAATTCTGTCAGTTTTTCTTTCATATATTTTGAGCTTCTGTTGTTATGTACACATATGTTTATAACAGTTATATCTTTTGGCGGGTTGGCTTTTTATCATTATAAAATGTCCTTCTTTGTCTCTGGTAGCAATTTGCATCTTAAATTCTATTTTGTGTGATATTAGTATATCCACTCTCTTTTGGTTACCATTTACATGGTATATCCTTTTACTTTCAACCTGTTTGTGTGTTTGAATCTCAAGCATATCCCTTGTATACAGCATACAGTTGGATTCTATTTTTTTAATCCATTCCGCCAATCACTGCCTTTTAATTAGAGTTTAATTCATTTATGTTTAATATAATTACTGTTAAGGTATGATTTACATCTGACATTTTGTTTTTTTCTATATGTTTTAGGTCTTTTTTTGTTCCTCACTTCCTTGATTACTGCCTTATTTTGTGTTAAATAGATCTTTTCTGGTGTTCTATTTTAATTCTCTTGTAGTTTCTTTTACTATATATTTTTGAGTTATTAGTGATTACTCTGGGGATTACAATTAACATCTGAATTAATACCAACCTAATTTCAACAGTATAAAAAAACTTTGGTCCTATACAGCTCTATCTCCTTCCTTAATGCTATTAATTATCACAAATTACATACTTACACCTTGTGTGCCCATTAACTTAGATTTATAATTATTGCACTATGAATTGCCATTTAAATCAGGAACAAAAAAAGAAGCTACAAACACAAATACGTTTATACTGCCTTTTGTATTTATACCTACATAGTTATTTTTATTAGTACTTTTAATTTACTTTTGTGTATTCATGTTACTGTCTAGTGTCCTTTTATTTGAGCCTCAAGTTCAGGCAAATGTGAGAGCTTAGGGCCTCTCATGTCTTTTGTGAGCATCCACACAGCTGCATACAGTCTATACATGTGCATTACCTTCTATGTTTCCAGGAATATGTTGGAGCTTTTCAAATCCACTGTGGGCATCTTATTCTGCAGCTTTCCATTTTAAGCTTTTTGGCTAATCTATTATTTGCCCCAACTGTTATCCCTTGCCCCAGACAGCTGTGATGTTACAACATTAGACAAACGCCTCCTCCTGTGAGGCATTTAGAGCTGGGTGAGTTCATGCGAGTTTGAATAAAGACAAACCTTTCGAGTGAGGTCTTCAAGGGAACCACCAGACAGGTCAACTAATGACAATTGTTTGGGAATGAGATCCATTCTCTTTCAAACTTCAGGAATACGGACTGTTATTTTTCAAGGCTACTACTGAATTGGAGAGAAGGGGATGAAACTAAGGTACATTAAAATGCCACAGAGCTTGCTGTTCTTACTGTGATTCAGCAGTTTTTCTTGTCTAAATGCTTCCCTGGTTGCCGCAAGCCTTTGGCTGATTCCTAGCGTTCTGAAAAAATTGATTCGAGCAATTTTTGCAAATTTTTTTGTTGTTGTTGCTTTTATGGAAGAGTGAGCTTTTGGAGGTCCTTACTTCCCCATTTCCACTAACATCTGATGACATCCTATGTTTTATGGCATATAATTGTATTATATTGTATTGACTGTAATCTTACTTTAATAATTTAAGTAGTTATCAATTTGAAAAAATAGGTGTTTACATTATATGTATAAAGCTAGCTGTCCCAAATTATTGTACTCACTCAGAAGTTAGGTGTACCATAGTTTCTGATAGCTCAAGTTCAGTATTTATATGCAACCAATACTTTTTGACGTAAATATGAAAAATTGTCTAGCACTGCTTACTAGTTTATGAACTATGATATAAATAGGTTCTTCTACTTGGAAATGTTTTGGAAATATCAAAAGGACATTACCACAGGGAGGCTTTAGTTGTAAGAATTTGGACCCCAAAGCTAGTGTTATGGCAGTGATTGAAAACCTCCAGGATTTTAATCACAATTAAGCACTTTTTTTCCCTTTAAACCAAACTCACACTGTCAACAAACCTTCACAGTAGAATAGAAACTACTATTAATACTCTATTTAGGGACAAAATAAGTTTAGAAATAACTGTGGAATGACAAGGAAGAGAACATAAGCCTAAAATTATATCCAACTATTTTACTTAATTCTTCCTAATCTTTTAATTTTTTAATTTTATTAGTAGATTGTATCCTTCAACAGCTCTTAATTTTTCTTTGGAGCAGATTATTTTGAACAGCTAGCCACAAAACAAATTGCTCGCTCTGAGTGGATACAATATGAGCTGAGCTCCTAATGGAGAGTTATACGTGAGTATGTGGACACAAATGGGAAATAATAGGCCTAAAAGCAAAGGCTATAATGTATCATAATCTCTCTTTCAACTTGATTGTCCTAGGATTCTATAAGACTTCATGGTCTTTGGACAATGCATCATGTATATTTCTTCTTTATCTAAATATACACCGGAAAAATAATATACCCCTTATCTTATGATAAAGGAAAACAATGGCTCTGTTCAAAAGGGATGCAATTTTCAAATGTCAATTCTTTCATATATCAAAACATATCTCTCACTTGAATTCAGTCACTTTGCAACTAAATGGTCCATTATACTGTGACACTTTTCTTCCCTACTCCACTAAAGGCTAAATTAATATATCCTCTCCTTTTCTTGTCATAGAACTGTGTAAATACCTCTATTACAAGATTTTTTTATATTGTACTATAGTGGCATACATGTCTGTCTCCTCAGTAAAATGTGAAGTTCCTAAAAATTAGGAACAAATTCCTATTTATCTCTGGTTCTTAACTCTGAGTGGATGTTCTTAAGTACTATGAAAAAAACAGAATTTGGTGAAAGAAAGTGCTACAGGTACCTACATAAGACTGTGTGGTAGAGAAAGGTCCTTCTAAGGACAATACACTTAAGCTGATGCCTAGAAGCATAAGATTAAGGTATGCAGGTAAAGCAGAAGTAAGGGAGTGGGGCCTGGGGAAGGAATTCCAGGTTGAAAAAACAGACTATGGAGTAGACTTAGGTTGGAAGGAGATAAGTGAGTTGCACAGAACTGCAAAGAGGCCAATGTGAGTGTTGCTTTGCTCATAAAAGGAGTGAGAAAAATAGTACAGGTTCAGCAGCCCAATCATGCAGGACTCTGGAGCCATGATAAGGAGTTTTAATCCAAATACTTTATTCAAAGTACAATCAATTACAATTGAAGATTGCAAGTAAAGGAGTGCAATAGTCTAATTTTCACTTTAAAAATGTCATTCAGGCTGTGAAGTGAGAAGGTATTGGAAAAGGGTCACATCCCTCACAAACAAGGAGACCTGTTATGAGACTCAGGCCGAAACCCTACTATTGAGTGGATAACTAGGATGGGTGATGGACTTGCAGTGAGGTGGGTGGACATGGGTTTCACAGTTGGGGTTAGCTAGACTTGTTGATCAATGACTGGATGTGACAGTTAAGAGAGCGGATGTGTTAAAATTGACTCCTGGATCTTGAGCTTGAACAACTGGGAGGAGACCATCACTATATACTGAGATGAGGATGGACAGGAAAGGAACAAAAATGGAGAAATAAAGCAATTGTTCATTTTAGAACATTAAGTCTGAGATGGAGACGATATGTGAAACATTCAAATTTAGATGTCTAGAGTTCAGAAGAGAGGATTACATTTGGAAGTCATCAGAATATGCATGTTATTAAAAACTATGGGGATGAGGAGAGTTTAAAGAGAGAATAGGGCCGGCCCCGTGGCTTAGCGGTTAAGCACGTGCACTCTGCTACTGGCGGCCTGGGTTCGGATCCAGGGCGGGCACCGACGCACCGCTTCTCCAGCCATGCTGAGGCTGCGTCCCACATACAGCAACTAGAAGGATGTGCAACTATGACATATAACTATCTACTGGAGCTTTGGGGAGAAAAAGGAGGAGGATTGGCAATAGAGGTTAGCTCAGAGCCGGTCTTCCTCAGCAAAAAGAGGAGGATTAGCATGGATGTTAGCTCAGGGCTGATCTTCCTCACAAAAAAAAAAAAAAGAAAAAGAGAGAGAGAATAGAAGAAGTCTCATTTGCAAGACCTGGGGTACCCCAACATTTAGAAATTAGGTGGAGGAAAAGACCAATAAGGTGAAAGAAACCCCAAAGGGAGATAATATTATAGAAGCCAAAAGAAGAGAGCCTTTCAAGACACCATTTTATTTATTCATTAATTCATACTGTAGAACTAGGTTTTGAGTCCGGTGCCAGACTGTTTGGGTTCATATCCCAGCTCCATTTTCATCTCTTGTGGCTCACTGCCTTCCCTATAGGTTTTTGTCAAGATTAAATTAATCAATACACCTTAAGTATGTAGGGCAATACTCAATAAATGTTTGTTGTCATTTTTACTGTTTTTCATTCATTGAACAATTGATTGCAACAGAGGCTTGGAAACTAAGAATCTAGACCTCTAGGTGATGGGGAGTTGTTGGATAAATTTGAGAAGAGAATAACTAACTTGGTGAACAACAAGTCAATATGGAAGTATGAAGGTAGAAAATTCAAGGAGGGAGAATTTTTTGGAAATAAGGGGAGTTGAGCAAAGATGGAGTACGGAGCCTGTAAAAGAAATTTGAGAGTATTATCAAAGTGATTGATGGAGAAAAAAATTCTGAATCCACTCTAAGTTGACTATAGTAATATTCTGTTTTGCGTAGCACAAGGTTGCGGCATTGGATCTGCAGTAAACACTCTAAATAATCATAATAATTATTGAATGTTCTCAACTTTTAGAATCAACTTGTAGATAAATCACATAAAGCCTAATTATATTTACTGAGCATACGTAATAAATGTTATCAGTCGTATAATGTAAAAGTAAAGATACAGCTGCAGGAATCAAGAGGAAGAAAGTGAGAAGAGATGAATGGAAACCTGGAAACATTAGGCCATAATTAAGGCCTTAATTTTAGAACAGAAAAACTGAATGAGTCTGTCTTAACAAGAAAAAGGGAATTAATTTGACTCTTCAGTAACAGAAGTGACAAGTAGAAAAACTGACAATAATGTTTATATCTGTATTAGAAAAAGAAAGGAGGGCTAGGGTATAAGTTGCTAAATATTAATCTATCATATTAGAAAGTAATAAAATATGTACTGATTTTAACATAAAATAAATAGAGCTATAATTTTGTTATTCGTAGCCATAGAAAAGAACTAAATGATAAAAACCATTAAAGGTGTTGGCAGGCCTCTCTCCTCACACCCTAGCAGGACTGGGATGGGTGAAATGTTTCTTTTTATGATATGTCCTACTATAGTTTAATTTTTAATTATGAGCTTGTATTAGTGTGGTACATTTTTTTAAAAATCTAAAGTATTTTTTTCTGTACTGATACGTAAGGATGAGAGGAGGGGTGGTTTCTTGGATTATCCTCAGATTTCTGGCTTGGAAACAGGAGAGAAACAGGTTTGGAGATGGAGAAGGAGATAATTTTGTGGGATATGCAGGTGGAGAGAGTAAGTTGGCCTTTAAAGGATCGAGTTTCAAGCACCGGAGAGAAATTTGGGCTGGAATACATATTTTGGAGTTCTCAGCACATAGACAGTAATTGAAGCCAGGCAAATGAATAAAGTCACCCAAAGAGAGGCAGCTGGATGATAGCAGAAGATGACTAAGGGTGGAGACTGGGAGACTCCTAATTTATGAAAAAAAGAAGGAGAAAGAAGAAAGAAGAGGAAGAAGAAGGAGAAAGAGAAGAAGAAAAAGGTGATTCAATATGTGGAAGAGAGAACAAAAATAACAAAAACCAATGGAAGTGAAGTATATTAGAAATTCTCCCCTTATAGCTTGTCTTTTTCTTTTCCTGCACTGTAATTTACATAATATGTGATCACTAAGCTTCTTACTTTCTTTCCAGTTCTGCCAAGTTAAAAACTCATATTCCAGAGCTGCAAATGGGAGAAAATCCATTCTACAAGGGCATCAGAAGAAAAACAAGCATTTGTCAGCCATTCTATTCAGGACATGAGAGCAGTATAAAAGCTAACATTTATTAAGTACTTGTTACATGTTGGATTCTAAAAGTGATAAACCATTTAAATTCTCACAAGAATGTATGAGAACATTATTATTTTATCCGTTTAGAGTTGGAGAAACAAAGGTACAGAAAACATGATTACTATAATATTAAAATCACATGAACATCCTTTTTTCCATACTGACATCTTACCCTCATTGCTTTCCATATCCAGGGTTCTTTGAAATATTTACTTAGCCTAATGACTTTCACTGCTACAACACTTGAGAAATACACTTCTCACTGTAAACCCTAGTCCTAGTCATGATGCCAAAATCCAAAATCCAAGTTTCCAAGCTATACTAACAATCTCCCACCTTTCTGCTGCTCCCATTTCCCTACTCCCACCAATTACCTCCTGCAACCTCCTTAGAATATCAAATCCCAGAGTCTCTGCTCATTTCCTCTGTCCATCTGAACCCTCCTGCTTTCCTACCGTGTCTGGACATCCTGGGCAATTGGTTTCACAGCTTTTTTATCAAACCTTCTTCACATTTCACTTTACATACTCTCACCACTTGATAACCTGTTTTTATATTTACTAATAGTTACCTCTAACATAGTAAAGTCAGTGGTTGATCATATATTGATTTAAATATCACAAGCGAATGGTATGACCCTATATATTTTCAGAAAATTGACATTTGTCTCCTTCTCCACAGTTACAGGCTAGAAATATATATTGCTATTATTTATTTGTTTATTTATTTATTTTCTAGTGAGGGAGATTGGCCCTGAGCTAACATCTGTGCCCATCTTCCTCTATTTTATGTGGGACACCTGCCACAGCATGGCTTGATAAGCAGTGCGTAGGTCTGCGCCCAGGATCTGAACTTGTGAACCCTGAGTGAACTTAACCAGTACGCCACTGGGCTGGCCCCAATATATTGCTGTTATTAACTATAAGAGTAATGTTTTTAACAATTTCATCTTTTTTAGCATGAATTCAATTTGACATTTGTATACAGCATTGTGAACATTTGTTGTTGTCATTTAAAACTCATTCTGGTTGTTATTTTTCAATTGCTTACCTCCATTCTTTTTACACCACAATTTAACCGTTCTGGAGGTTTATTTAATATCAATATTAATTTGATACATTCCTTGACTGGCTCAACATATATTCAGCTCATATTTTTTCAGGAAGTATGTGTGTGTAAAGGTAAGCTTTGTGCACCTTTACCCTTTTCAATATCTTTCTATTGCTTTCACACTTAGAGCACCTTAGACACTTAAAGAATTCGTAGAGAATTTATAGGAACCCCCCTCCCTCCCACACACACACTGTCACTACCACCTGGTGTTTAACGATCTAAAGGTCTAACCTCTGCTCTTTGTAAATAATTGCTTCTAATATTTTTTCTTCTAGATGAATATCTATTACATTCTTTCTTTATCCTAGAAATTAAAAAATTTCTCCAGAATTTTCCATGTATTGGTACATTTTTCATTAATTTTGCCTGATACTCAGGAAAGTCTTCAAATCGTCAGAAAATATTTTTGCCCATTCACAAAAAGTATTTTTCTGTTATATATTTTGTTCAAGCCCCTGTATTCTTACTTCTAGTTTCTTCTTTATGAACAGCAATGAACTATATGCTTAAATTTTGTTCTCTATTCTCCATTGCCACCTTTTTCTCACCATTTTTATTTCTTTGTTGTTTTCCTTTGAATTTGGAGAAATACTCAGTCTTCCTCCCTTTCCTTGATTCACAGACTACATTGTTTTGTTCTCCTTACTGCTTCCTATGTTCTTTTTAAGTACTCCTGCTTGTTTTCTGTTTATTTATAGTTTTCCTTTGTACATATCTCACTTTTTTTCATTTTTCATTTGCCTCTCAGTATCCTTTTAATTTTTCTTTTGTTTCTTTAAAAATATTTTTTCTTTCATATCTTGCTTTATATGTATAGTGTGTGTTTTCTTGAATTTTATTGACAATGCAATGCAACATTTTCTAAATGTTCTTCTGTTTTCTAAAAACATCATTTTCAAAATAAGTTTTCCATGTCATTGTCTATGCTCAGTTTTACTTCTATCAAATTATAGAATATTTTCATAAGTTATAGGTGTTTGTTTCTCTTTACTCATTCTCATAGGAGGTTGGATCTGTCCAGGTCAGGGGTTAGTCCAAATCACAGTGGATATTTTTCCTTAGTTCTTCATACACCCATCTAGTAATTTTTGAGTCATATATTTTAGTCTTTAGTTGGAAAAATGATTGACATGCATAGCTCCTGGACAAATTTCTGGTGGTTTTCAGTCTTTTATTTAGGGTGCATCTACAGACCTGAGCAAACAAAATTTGATGACCCTCCCGTGGTAGAAGTTTGTTGAGGACAATCTGAAATTAGCTGTATTCATTCTTTTGCCAGAAAGAGTAAATTTAAAAGGAACAGGAAGTGATGCCCCGGCAAATGTTTAATAATCAGCTCTCCTGAGGGATAAAAAAGAAGCCTTGATTTCCACGGTATAAATACTGCCACCATGGTCAATTTCAAGCTATCACCTGATATTGCTGAACAAGAAGAAGAAAAGTGTATAATTGGCTCTTTGGGGCCAGCTCCAACCTGGATGACATTGAAGACTCCAGGCTATTTTATTGCTAACCTCAAACCTCTGATTTAACATGCTGCAATCCCCTGCCTGCATTGTTTTTTCAGGAACATCAGTCCCAGAAAGGGTTACTGGTTAAGCAAATGAGGGTGAACCAGCCTTGTCTGTGTCAGAAAAACATCCTTCTGAGATTACTCCCTTCCCTCTGGTTGGAGGAGAGCCTTTGAAACTGAAGTAGAGATACAGAAAGTGGCACCTTGAAGATAAGAGACGGGCAAGCTATCAATCTTTCTTTCCAACAATGATCCTGTAAATCTCTCTCCCTGTCCTCATTTCCTTTGAAAAGAATTATTTCTGCTGTATTTTTTATCTATATTTTTAGTCCCCGTGGTTGTTGAGGCTTTGCATTTATACTTTTAATTTCTGTATGTGTCAAAGTTTAACATGGAGAAGCTAAATCAGATTTTACTAATTTTCTTCCAGAGCATTTCCCATCTATAAATTTGTGTACATTTCTGTTCCTATTGTTATATGCTTCCACAATACTTTTTTTGAATAAATTGATTCGTAAATAAATAAACATGCTGATAATTCAAGTCTATGTCTCTTAATTCTTAGTGTTCTACTGAAGCTTTAGGCACATGTTGTGATGTGGATTTAATGTAAGGATAAAGTTGAACACATATTCATGAGTAGTTTTACTAAAGCTGTTAGAGGGGAAGTACTAGTGTATTAAGCTCCTCTAGGGAAGGTCTGTTTATCACTAGCACTTTCCTATCCTGCTTCTGCACTTAATACAGAATTCAATACCTGGTAGGGTCCCATCACAGTAAACAAATTTGACTTGTAGTAAGAGCATAGACAGAGAGAAATAAAGGACTAAAGACAAAACTTAGAGAATGTGAGGGAAAGGAAGGAGAAATGAATATAGCAGAGAATTCTATTTAAAGTGCCACTTTAAAACTGATTTATCATGAATTTCCATATTGTGTATGTTAGGTTCTCCTTTTCTCCTTCCCTGGATGTGTGCATACGTATACCTATATCTATACACCGTTGTATATATATATTGCAATATGGATATTTCTACTTATAGTGACACACTCAATATGTTATGGCTACACAATTATTCAAAGGGAATAGGCCAAATATATTTTTCAGAGCCCAGAATTAGAGCACACACTCTTCCAAATATAATTAAAAAATTAAAAAATCCAATCTCCCTATCTCATCACTCCTTGGCATTTTTCTACCAGACTCTGCAACTGTTAGAACCAGGCCCCAAGTGAATTTTTTAAAAAGCTATCCTTCATTATCCTAAATAGTGCCTCCAATCACTAATCTACCAAAACAATACCTTTCTAAATGAAATGGTTTTAACAAAAAGTTATGGATTTCTGATGGTAATTTGGAATATTTCTAAGCCATTTGGTTTGAAGAAGTCGATAATGCCATTTCTATATTCCACTAGTGATTTTTTCCATTAGTTCATTATGTAATTTAACAAACATATATTGAACGAGTGTTATGTGCCATGTAACATGCTGGTGATGTAACAAAGAAACCTCAAAGGTGGTCTTGCCATCATGGAGCTTACGTTTTCAGAGTGGCACGATAATAATCAAGTATTTCCATATCATATCACTCTACTTTGTCATTTGTCTTAGCATTACCTGATATTTTCCAATTTACTTCTTATGTATTGTCACTCTCTCCCTAGTAAATACACATTCCATGAAAGTAGAGATATCTCCAGTGTTTGGAACACAGTAGGGACTCCACAAATATTTGTTGAAAGAATGAAGTTAAATAATGAGTAGAATAATTACAGATTTATATTAGTGCCTGAAGGAAGTTTAAATAGACTGATATGGCAGAGAATAATCAGGGACATCTATTCTAAACAAGAATGGTCAGGAATTCTCTCTATGTAGACATGACATATGAGCCAAGACCTAAAAAAGGAATGAATGAGAGAGAGAGAGAAGGAGGGAGGGAAGAAGACATGAAGGAAGAAAGGAAAGAAGGAAAGAAGGAAGCACAGAGAGATTAATTGATTTATAATAAGACAACCATATTACAGTGGAAAGATTGAGTGCATTCGTAGGGAGAATTGACCACCTACTTTGTATCTATATTTCCAATATCACATTCCATTTTTATAATTGGCTTCCCTGTCTTCACTTATAGTATTTTTCATGAATTTCCTGAAGGTTAAAGCTGTGTTAAGAAGAGCTGGCAATACATGTGATGTAAGTACTACTAGCAAAGGAGGTTTAAGGGCTCTTTCATGATGACCAGTGATAGATTCTTTTCACAAGTAGTCTTAGGAGAAGTTCCCAGCTTGGCAACATTTTATGACACTGTGGAAGAGAATCAGGGGCTACAAGTGCCACTGAACCACCACTTCCAGTTCGTTTTATCACTGAAATTTTACTTAGAATTCTAATTTTTTCAGCTTACTTTTAGAATGATTTCTCAGGGGACTATGCTGAGTAATATCCCATGGTATAGATGTACCAGCGTTTGTTTAATCATTCGCCTAGCAAAGACCATCTTGTTTGTTTCCAGTTTGGGGCTGTTAGGAATAAAGGTGCTACAAACATTTGTGTACAGGTTTTTGTGTGAATGTAAGTTTTCTTTTCTCTGGGTTAAGTGCCCAGGTGTGTAATTGCTGGGTCTTATAGTAGCTGCACGTTTAGTTTTTCAAGAAATTGCCAAACTATTTTCCAGAGTGGCTGCGCCATTTTGTATTCCTACCATCAATATTTGAGGGATTCAATTTCTCTGCATCTTCACCATTATTTGATATTGTCATTATTTTTATTTTAGTTATGCTGATAGATGTGTGGTTATATCTCATTGCGGTTTTAATCTACATTTCCCTAATGGCTAATGAGGTTGAATATTTCAAGTGTTTATTTGCTATTGGAGTATCCTCTTTGATGAAATGCCTTTTCATGTCTTGCTATTTTTAATTGAATTTTTTTGTTGTTTTGTTGAATTTTGAGGGTTTTTTGTATATTTTAGGTGCTAGTCCTGTATTGGATTTGTGGTTTGCAAACATTTTTTCCCTTTTGTAGCTTATCTTTTCATCCTCTTATCAGGGTCTTTCACAGTGTAAAAGCTTTTCATTTTAATGAAGTTCGATTAATTTTTCCTTTTATGGATCATGCTTTTGGTGTCAAGAACATTTTGCCTAGCTCTAGGTCCCAAAGATTTTCAACTACGTTTATTACTAAATGTTTTACAGTTTTGCATTTTATGTTTAAGCTAGTAATCTTTCTTGAGTTAATTTATATATAAGTATGAGGTTTAGGTCAAAGTTCATTCTTTGCCTTTGGGTGTCCAGTTGCTGTAGCACCGTTTGTTGAAAAGACTCTACTTCCTCCATTTTACTGTTCCACCTACGTAAACAATCTGTTTGGCATATTTGTGTGGGTCTATTTCTGATTTCTCTATTGCGGTCCATTGATCTGTGTATCTATCCCTCCCCCAAATACGAACCATATTGATTACTGTAGTTATATAAAAACTGGTGAAATCAGATATATCCATTGTTCTCACTTTTTCTTTTTCAAAATTGTTTTTCCTGACTGAATTCCTTTGCTGTCCATATAAATTTTAGGATAATCTTGTCTATATCTACAAAAATCCTGCTGGAGTTTTGATAGGAATTTCATTAATTCTATACTTCAATTTGGAGAGAATTGACATCTTTACTATGTTGAGTCTTCCAATACATGGACATGATATGATTCCATTAATTTGTATCTTCCTTGATATTTTCATCAGTGTTTTGTCATTTTTAGTATAGAAGTCCTGTATAGGTTTTGTTAGATTTACATTATTGCATTTTTGAGTAATTATAAACGGTATTGGATTTTCAATTTCAATGTCAATGTGTTCACTGCTATAGAAATACAATAGATATTTGTATGTTTCTCTTATAACCTACAATGTTGCTGAAGTTATTAACTCTAGGAGTGTTTTTTTGTTTATTTGTTTGTTTTGTAAAATCATTGGGACTTTCTACATAGACAATTATGTCATTTTATTATAGGGAGAGTTTTATTTCTTCTTTCATGTTCTATGTGCTTTTTATTTCTTTTTCTTGCCTTAATGTGTTGGATAGAGCAACCAGCACTATGTCAAATGAGAGTAAGGAAAGTGGATATCCTCGCTTTTTTCCCAGTCTCAAGGGGAAAACATTTAGTCTTTCACCATTAATTATGTTGATAGCTGAAGGTTTTTATGGGTGCTCTTAATCAAATTGAGGGAGTTTCCCTCTATTCCTATCTTTCTGAGTGTTTTTAATCATTTATGGGTTTTGGAAATTTGTCAAGTGCTTTTCCTGCATCAACTGATACGATCATATGATTTTTCTTCTTTAGCCTGTTAATACGGTGGTTTGCGTTGATTGCTTTATGAATATTGAACAAGCTTTGGGATAAACCATCTACCTATTGAGATTGTATCATTTTAAAAAAATTGTTCTGTTACTGTAATGGATTGTATCCAGTCTTGGAGTAAACTCAATGTGGTCATGATATACTGTCCTTTTCCTATATTGCTGGATTTATTTTTTTAATATTTCATTATAGAACATTATATCTATGTTTTTGAGTTAGATCGTCCTGTAATTTTACCTTTTGCAAATTCTTTGGATGTCAGATATTGTTATCAAGGTTATTCTGACCTCACAAAATGAGTTGGAAATTATTCCACCTATTTCCATTCTGCGGAAAAATTTGTATGTGTTTTTGTTATTTCTTCATGATGTGTTTGGCAGAATTCCCTGGTGAATTCTTTTCAATCTTGGTAATTTGTGTTTTTCTAGGAATTTGCCATTTTATCTCGATTTTCATTATTATTGCTTTAAAGTTAATCATGATAACTTTGTATATCTTTTTAATGTCTGTAGTATTAGTAGTGACATTTCTGAAAACAGTACTTAAGGTATGCTTAAGGTATCTGTCTTTGCTTTTTCTTTCTCTCTCTCTGCTGATCAATATTATAAGGGATGTATCAATTGTATTAGTCTTTTTGAAGTCCTAACCTTTAGTTTTGCTGATTTGTTATATGGTATATTTGTTCCCTATTTCATTATTTTTGCTCTTTATTATTTTTCCTTCTACTTTATTGGACTTAATTTGATGGTCGTATTACAATTTCTTGAGATGGATTCTTAGGTAGTTGTTATCTGATTTCCTTTTTTTCTGATAAACTAATTTAAGGCTGAAATTCTCTATAAGCACAGCTGTGCTGTATCTCACATGTTGGGATATGTGATAGTTTTGTTCATGTTGAGTTCAGTAATTTTTTAATTTTCACTAGAATTCATTTTATGAGGCATATTTCTCTATTTAGAAATGTGTTTCTTAATTTCCAAACATATGGGGATTTTTAAGGTATTTTTTGTTTTAATTAATTTCTAGATTAATTCCACTCTGATTTAGGAATTAACTATGCATTATTTGGATCCTATGACGTGTTGAGACTGGCTTACTGCTAGCAAATGATCATTTTGTTAAATATTTCCTCATCACTTGTAAAAAAACATTTATTCTGCAATTATTGGGTGGAGTATTTTTATATGTTAATTAAGCAAAGTCTAGAGCTCTGTTGGTCAGATCTTCTGTGTGCTTACTACCTTTTTAATCTGCTTTTTCTATCAATTACTAAAAGAAGTTTACTAAAATCTCCCAATTTTTAAAAGTTTGATGATTTTTTTCTTGTAGTTTTGTCAATTTTTTCTTTTTGTATCTTGGTCTAGATAACGTGTGCATGCATCTAAAATTGTCATGTGTTTTTATTGGATGACGTTTATTATTATTAAATATCCCTTTTATTTCTATTAATTATGCTTGCATTTAAGTATTTATTTGACATTCATTTAGAAACTTTTTTTTTATTGTTTACATGGTATTCATCCTTTTGATTTCACTATTTAAATCTTTATATTGAACTGTCTCTCTTATAAACAACATATAGGTTAGTTTAACATTTTTCTTTGATTATGGAATGGCATACGAATTACTGATGTCAAGAGTAAATGCAGAAATATTACTACAGATCTTATAGACGCTTAAAGGATGATAAGGGGATATGACACGCTAATTTATGTCAATAAATTATATAACATAGGAAATACACAATTTCCTTGAAAGGCACACACTGCCAAAGCACACTCAAGAATAAGTAGGTAACCTGGATAGCATCATATCTCTAGAAGAATTTGAATAGTAATAAATAAATTTGGTTTGAAGAATGCTCCAAGAGTAGATGGTTTCGTTATTTTCTTCTATCAAGTATTTAAGGAAGAAATAATTCCAGTTTACCCAAACTTAGCAAAAATGTAGGCAGAAATACTTTGCAATCAATTTTTATGAGGTCAGCATCATTCTGACACCAAAATTCATGAAAGCACCATAAGAAGAGGAAACTGATTTCCTTTTCAATTTTTTCTTTGATGTAGATTATTTAGAAATGTGTAGTTTAATTTCAAAGATTTGGTGGTTTTCTAGACATCTTATTGTTTCTATTTTATATTTATATTTTTAATTAATAAATTTTATTTTTAGAGCAGTTTAAAATTCATAGCAAAATTGATCAGAAAGTATAGAAGTCCCATATACCCACTGTCTCCAAAATGTATAACATCCCCCTCTATCAATATCCCACACCAGAGTGGCCCATTCATTACAATTAATGAACGTACATTGACACCCAAAGTCCATAGTTACATTGAGGTTCACGCATGGTGTTTGGCAAATGTATGACGTGCATTCACTATTGTTGTATTGTACAAAATATTTTTACTGCCCTAAAAATCCTCTGTGCTCTGCCTCTTCATCCCACTCTCCCCCAACCCCTGGCAACCACTAATCTTTTCACTGACTCCATCATTTTGCCTTTTCTAGAATGTCATATAATTGGAATCATACAGCATATAGCCTTTTAAGATCGATTTCCTTCGCTTAGTAATATGCATCTAAGTTTCCTCCATGTCTTTTCATGGCTTGGTAGCTCATTTTCTTTTTAGCGCTAAACAATATTCCATTGTCTAGATGTACAACAGTTTATCCACTCATCTACTGAAGGACATCTTGGTTGCATCCAAGTTTTGGCAATAATGAATAAAGCTGTTATAAACGCTCAGGTGCAAGTTTTATGTGGATACAAATTTTCAATTCATTTGGGTAGATGCCAAGGAGCATTTGGGTAAACGATATTGTCATCTATTTCACTTATTCATAAACATACATAATCAAATACGTTGTTGTCATTCTTATTTTGAAAAAAGCTGTTATCTGTTAAGTGAATTAAGAAAAATAAAAGTATTTATTTTACCTTGCTTATTCATTCTCTGATGCTCTTTGTTTTTTTCTACATAGATCCAAGTTTTGACCTGTATCATTTTTCTTCTTTCTGAAGAACTTATTTTAACATTTCTTTCAAGACAATATTGCCTGGGTGTTGTTACTTTGTGTTGCTCCTTCTTGCATCTGTAAATAAATGTCATTCACAAAATATATGGTTATTAGGCTACCATTTCTTCAAATATTGTGTCTTCTCTTTTCTTTCTTTCTAGAACTACAATTACATGTGTGTGAAATTTTTTTACGTTGACCCATTGGTCCCTGAGGCTATATTAATTTTTCTTCATTGTTTTTTCTTCAGATTGAATAGTTTCTATTGATATTTCTACAGGTTCACTGATTATTTCCTTCATTATCTCCATTCTGTGATTATATAAATCCAGTGATTTTTAAAATTTCTTATATTGTAGAGTTTTTTTTGTAGAATTTCCATTTTAATTAAAAATTGTTTTTATTTTTCTGATGCACTTTTCTATATTTTTATTTATTATGAGAAGACTTTTCTTTATGAGCTTTTACAACATAGTTATAACTGTTTTAAAATTCTTTTTTGATAAATCCAACATTTGCACCATCTCAGTATTGGTTGTCTTTTCTCTTATAATTGGTCACTGTTTTTAGTTCTTCAAATATTTATTAATGTTGGATTTTATCATTGACATTGTGATTGTTAGATACATTCTGGATGTAATTATACACGTTGTTTGTTTGTTTGTTTGTTTTTATTTTCTTTACCATGTAGTTAAGTTGGTGAGATTCAAACTGTAAACTTTGTTTCTTGGCTGCCAACTCAACCTCAGCAGTTATTTTATATTTTAGTGTATGACATACACTTGAGTGTTTAGAGGTTAGCCTGAGATTGGGAAGAGGTTATTCACAAAATTTGGAGATCTCTCTCTTTGCCTCAGTTCTTTCTGAAATTCCTCCCACCAACTTACCTGTGGCTAGAGTTTACTGAATCTTTGTCTTATGGTTCTTCATGCCATAAAGTCCGTGGGTGTCCTATCAGGATTTTAGATGATGCATGTTTAGATTTTACCTGCTAAAATCCATAAAAACTCGTAAATCATTTATGCCATGTCTTTCTTCCAAACGTCAACTTCCATTCAGAAATGGCATGTTTTGGTTCACTCTCCATTGCCTTTAGGTCATTATGGGGTTTTTGTTTATATATTTGTCTGTTTACATTTTTTTAAATATTTATAGTTATATATGTCAAAGTAGGATCCTGTAAGAGCTGCTTGGTCACATCAGCAGAAATCTCCTTTCAGATTATTATACCCAGTTTTCTTAAGGTAAAGAAAAACAAAAACGGCAGTGATGCCCATATGACCCACTAACTTAAATATAGTATATAAAACATTTTAAAAATCAATTCATACTTTTTTGTGTTTGACTCTATAAGTAAATTATCCCTTAGGATGAAGGTTATATCAAAATGGCAAGTGTTAATAGCTTAATCCTTAAAAATGTATCTCTAATTTTGTCATTAACTAACAGTATTTGTCTAATAATCATTGAAATTTTGACCTATCTATGACTTAGCAACCATGATTTGTAAGTAAGAAGTATAAGTGGTTTTGCTAGTTACTTATTATCAGTCTTTGAAGCTCTTGCAATTAAATTCAATGCTATTAGCTTTTGTTTGTTTGCTTTGTTTTGTTCTGTTTAACGATCTATACATTAATGTGCAGATCTACACACTAACACATAGCCAGCAGATTGTTTAACAACAACAACAAAAGATGGACCGTATTTTCAGCAAATCTCTGTTGAGATTATGAATAGTTTAATATAGCAATAAACAGCATGGGCTCTGCAATGAGACTAGTTCTTCTGATTTTTTTTTCAATTATTTTGTTGAGGTCATAATGGCTTATAACGTTTTGCAATTTCAGGTGTGCATTATCATTTATCAGTTTCTGTATAGACTGCATTGTGCTCACCACCAATAGCCTAATTTTTATCCATCACTATATATGTGCCCCTTAACCCCTTTCTCCCACCTTCCTCATCCCCTTCCACTCTGGTAACCACTAATCTGTTCTCTTTATGCATGTGTTCGTTTGTCTTCCACATATGAGTGAAATCATGTGGTGTTTGTCTTTGTCTGTCTGACTTAGTTTGCTTAACATAATACCCTCAAGTACCATGCATGTTGTTGTAAATGGGACAATTTTGTCTATTTTATGGCTGAGTAGTATTCCATTGTATATATATATACCACATCTAGTTTATCCATTCATCAGTCAATGGGCACTTGGGTTGCTTCCACATCTTGGCTATTGTGAACAATGCTGCAATGAACATAGGGGTGCATAAATCTCTTTGAATAGTTGATTTCAAGTTCTTTGGATAAATACCCAGTAGTGGGATAACTGGGTCATATGATATTTCTATTTTTAATTTTTTGCAAAATCTCCATACTTTTTTCTGTAGTGGATGCACCCGTTTGCATTCCCACCAGCAGTGTATAAGGGTTCCCTTTTCTCCACATCCTCTCCAACATTTGTTATTTTTTGTCTTGGTAATTATAGCCATTCGGACAGGTGTAAGGTGATATCTCATTGTAGTTTTGATTTACATTTCCCTAATAATTAGTGATGTTGAACATCTTTTCATGTGCCTGTTGGCCATCTGTATATCTTCTTTGGAAAAATGTGTGTTCATAACCTCTGCCCATTTTTTGATCTGGTTGTTTGTTTTTTTTTTGTTTTTGAGTGGTATGAGTTCTTTATATATTTTGGAAATTAACCCCTTGTCAGATATATGATTTGCAAATATTTTCTCCCAGTTGGTGGGTTGTCTTTTTGTTTTGTTCACGGTTTCCTTTGCCTTGTAGAAGCTCTTTAGTCTGATGTAGTACTGTTTGTTTATTTTTTCTTTTGTTTCCCATGCCTGAGTAGACACCGTATTTGAAAAGATGCTGCTAAGATCGATGTCAAAGAGGGTATTGCCTATATTTTCTTCTAGGAGTTTTATTGTTTCAGGTCTTTTTTTTCCTTTTCAATGCACTTTTCTTTTCTTTTTTTTAAATTTTTTGTTTATTGCAGTAACATTGGTTTATAACATTGTGTAAATTTCAGGTGTACATCATTATACTTCTATTTCTGCATAGATTACATCATGTTCACCACCCAAATACTAATTACAACCCATCACCACACACATGTGCCGAATTATCCCTTTCACCCTCCTCCCTCCCCCCTTCCCCTCTCGTAACCACCAATCCAATCTCTGTCTCTATGTGTTTGTTTGTTGTTGTTATTATCTACTACTTAATGAGTGAGATCATATGGTATTTGACCTTCTCCCTCTGACTTGTTTCACTTTGCGTAATACCCTCAATGTCCATCCATGTTGTCACAAATGGTTGGATTTCATCATTTCTTATGGCTGAGTAGTATTCCATTGTGTATATATACCACATCTCCTTTATCCATTCATCCCTTGATGGGCACTTAGGTTGCTTCCAAGTCTTGGCTATTGTGAATAACGCTGCAGTGAACACAGTGGTTCATGTATCTTTAGGCATTGGTATTTTCAATTTCTTTGGATAAATACCCAGCAGTGGAATAGCTGGATCGCATGGTAGATCTATCCTTAATTTTTTGAGGACTCTCCATACTGTTTTCCATAGTGGCTGCACCAGTTTGCACTCCCCCTAGCTGGGTGTGAGAGTTCCCTTCTCTCCACATCCTCTTCAACACTTGTTGTTTCCTGTCTTGTTAATTATAGCCATTCTGAAGGGCGGGAGGTGATATCTCATTGTAGTTTTGATCTGCATTTCCCTGATAGTTAATGATGTTGAACATCTTTTCACGTGCCTGTTGGCCATCTGTATATCTTCTTTGGAGAAATGTCTGTTCAGGTATCTTGCCCATTTTTTAATTGGGTTGGTAGTTTTTTTGTTGTTGAGATGCATGAGTTCTTTGTATATTTTGGAGATTAAACCCTTATCAGATGTATGGTTTGCAAATATCTTCTCCCAATTGTTAGGTTGTCTTTTCTTTTTGTTGATGGTTTCCTTTGCTGTGCAGAAGCTTTTTAGTTTGATGTAGTCCCATTTGTTTGTTTTTCTATTGTTTCTCTTGCCCGGTCAGACATGGTGCTTGAAAATATGTTGCTAAGACTGATGTCAAAGAGCATGCTGCCTATGTTTTCTTCTAGAAGTTTCATAGTTTCAGGTCTTACATTCAAGTCTTTAATTCATTTTGAGTTAATCTTTGTGTATGGTGTAAGGTAAGGGTCTACTTTCTTTTTTTTCGCATGTGGCTGTCCAGTGTTCCCAACATCATTTGTTGAAGAGACTTTCTTTTCTCCATTGTATGTTCTTGGCTCCTTTGTCAAAGATTAGCTGTCCAAAGATGTGTGGGTTTATTTCTGGGCTTTCGATTCTATTCCATTGATCTGTGTGTCTGTTTTTGTGCCAGTACCATGATGCTTTGGTTAGTATAGCTTTGTATTATATTTGGAAATCAGGGAGTGTGATACCTCCAGCTTTGTTCTTTTTTCTCTGGATTCCTTTAGCTATTTGGGGTCTTTCCTTGTTCCATATAAGTTTTAGGATTCTTTGTTCTATTTCTGTGAAAAATGTTGTTGGAACTTTGATAGGGATTGCATTGAATCTATAGATTGCTTTAGGAAGTATGGACATCTCAACTATGTCAATTCTTCCAATCCAAGAACACAGAATATTTTTCCATTTCTTTGTGTCTTTTTCAATTTCTTTCAGCAATGTTTTATAGTTTTCAGTGTACAGATCTTTCACCTCTTTGGTTAAGTTTATTCCTAGGTATTTTATACTTTTTGTTGCAATTGTAAATGGGATGGTATTCTTAATTTCTCTTTCTGCTACTTCGTTTTTAGTGAATAGAGATGCAACTGATTTTTGTATGTTGATTTTGTATCCTGCAACTTTACCATATTCGTTTATTACTTCTAAAAGTTTTTTGGTGGATTCTTTAGGGTTCTCTATATACAAAATCATGTCATCTGCAAATAGTGACAGTTTCACTTCTTCCTTTCCAGTTTGGATCCCTTTTATTTCTTTCTCTTGCCTGATTGCTCTGGCTAGGACTTCCAGTACTATGTTAAATAGGAGTGGTGACAGTGGGCATCCTTGTCTGGTTCCTGTTCTTAGAGGGATAGCTTTCAGTTTTTCACCATTGAGGATGATATTAGCTGTGAGTTTGTCATATATGGCCTTTATTATGTTGAGGTACTTTCCTTCTATACCCATTTTATTCAGAGTTTTTATCATAAATGGGTGCTGTATCTTGTCAAATGCTTTCTCTGCATCTATTGAGATGATCATGTGATTTTTATTCTTCATTTTATTAATGTGGTGTATTATGTTGATTGATTTGTGCATGTTGAACCTGGAATAAATCCCACTTGATCATGGTGTATAATCTTTATAACATATTGTTGTATGTGATTTGCTAGTGTTTTGTTGAGGATTTTTGCATCGATGTTCATCAGTGATATTGGCCTGTAATTTTCTTTTTTTTTCTGTTGTCCTTGTCTGGTTTTGGTATCAGGGTAATGTCAACTTCATAGAATGAGTTAGGGAGCTTCCTCCGCTCCTCAATTTTTTGGAAGAATTTGAGGAGGATAGGTATTAAGCCTTCTTTGAATGTTTGGTAGAATTCACCAGGGAAGCCGTCTGGTCCCGGACTTTTATTTTTGGGGAGGTTTTTGATTACTGTTTCGATCTCCTTACTGGTGATTGGTCTATTCAAATTCTCTATTTCTTCTTGATCTAGTTTTGGAAGGTTGTATGATTCTAAGAATTTACCCATTTCTTCCAGATTGTCGAATTTGTTGGCATATAGCTTTTCCTGTATTCTCTTATAATCTTTTGTATTTCTGAGGTGTCTGTTGTAATTTCTTCTCTTTCATTTATGATTTTACTTATTTGAGCCTTCTCTCTTTTTTCCTTGGTGAGTTTAGCTAAAGGTTTGTCAATTTTGTTTACCTTTTCAAAGAATGAGCTCTTGGTTTTATTAATTTTTTCTAGTGTTTTTTTAGTCTCTATTTCATTTATTTCTGCTCTGATTTTTATTATTTCCCTTCTCCTACTGATTTTGGGCTTTGTTTGTTTTTCTTTTTCCAGTTTCTTTAGGTGCATTGTTAGATTGATTATTTGAGATTTTTCTTGTTTGTTGAGATACGCCTGTATTGCTATAAACTTCCCTCTTAGAACCGCTTTTGCTGTATCCCATATATTCTGGCATGGCGTATTTTCATTTTCATTTGTCTCCAGGTATTTTTTGATTTCTCCTTTGAATTCTTCGTTGACCCAATCATTGTTCAGTAGCATTTTGTTTAATCTCCACGTATTTGTGACTTTTCTGATTTTCTTCCTATAGTTGATTTCTAGTTTCATACCATTGTGGTGGGAAATGATGCTTGGTATTATTTCAATCTTCTTAAATTTATGGAAACTTGTTTTGTGGCCTAACATGTGATCAATCCTGGAGAATGTTTCATGTGCATTTGAAAAGAATGTGTATTCTTTGGTTTTTGGATGGAATGTTCTGTATATATCAACTAGGTCCATCTGTTGTAGTGTGTCATTTAAGGCCAATGTTTCCTTATTGATCTTCTGTTTGGATGAATTATCCATTGGTGTAAGTGAGGTGTTAAAATCCCCTACTATTATTGTGTTACTGTCTGTTTCTCTTTTTATGTCTATTAATAATTGCTTTATATATTTAGCTGCTCCTACATTGGGTGCGTAGGTATTTACAAGTGTTATATCCTCTTGTTGGATTGTTCTCTTGATCGTTATGTAATGCCCTTCTTTGTCCCTTTTTACAGTTTTCGTTTTAAAGTCTATTTTGTTTGATATGAGTATTGCTACCCCAGCTTTCTTTTCATTGCCATTTGCGTGGAGTATCTTTTTCCATCCCTTCACTTTCAGTTTGTGTTTGTCTTTAGGTCTGAAGTGGGTCTCTTGTATGCAGTGTATATGTGGGTCTTGTTGTTTTATCCAATCAGCCACCCAAGCCTTTCAACTGGAGCATTTAGTCCATTGACATTTAAAGGAGCTATTGATAAGTATGTACTTGCTGCCATTTTTTAACTTTTTTTTCTCAGTGTTTTAGTAGTCCTTCTCTGTTCCTTTCTCCTTCTATACAGAGTTAATGGTCTCTTTAGTTTGACCTCTGTCTGAAAGCTCTACTCTTTAACTCCCCTCCTCCTTCATTTTATGTTTTTGGTATCTAACCTCTTTTTGTGCATTTGTATCCATTACCCTCTTATCATGGAAATAGATAATTTTTCCTATTTGTGGTCTTCTTTTTCCCCTTAAAGCAGTCCCTTTAACATTTCTTGTAGCACTGGTTTCTTGGTGACAAACTCCTTTAATTTTTGCTTGTCTGGGAAACTTTTGATCTCTCCTTCCATTTTGAATGGTAATCTTGCCGGGTAGAGTATTCTTGGCTGTAAGTTTTTTCCTTTTAGCACTTTAAATATATCATGCCACTCACTTCTAGCCTGTAAGTTTTCTGCTGAGAAGTCAGCTGATAGCCTTATGGGGTTTCCTTTGTATGTAACTTGTCTTTCTCTGGCAGCTTTTAGGATTTTCTCTTTATCTTTAATTCTGGACATTTTGATTATGATGTGTCTTGGTGTGGGCCTCTTTGGATTTATCTTGTTTGGGGCTCTCTGTGCTTCCTGTACCTGGATGTCTGTTTCCTTCCTTAGGTTAGGTAAGTTTTCAGCTATTATTTCTTCAAATAGATTCTCTGCCCCCTTGTCTCGCTCTACTCCCTCCGGGACACCTATAACATGGATGTTAGTGCACTTGATGTTGTCCCAGAGGTCCCTGAGACTGTCCTCACTCTTTTTAATTCTTTTTTCTTTTACCTGCTCAGCTTGGGTGATTTCTTCTAGTCTTTCCTCCAGCTCGCGGATCCCTTCTTCTGTATCCTCTACTCTGCTTTTGAGTCCCTCTAGTGAATTTTTCATTTCCAGTATTGTATTCTTTGTTTTTGAGTGGTTCTTTTTTATATCTTCCATTTCTTTGTTGACATTCTCACTGAGTTCATCTATTCTTCCCCCCAGATCAGTGAGTATCCTTAACACTCTTTGTTTGAACTCTCTGTCAGTTAGGTTGCTCATTTCTGTTTCACTTAGTTCCTTTTCTGGGGTTTTGTCCTGTTCCCTTACTTGGAATGTATTCCTTTGCCTCCTCATTTTGCCTCTTCCCCTGTGCTTGTGTTTATGTATTAGGTAGGTCAGCTACGTCTCCTGCTCTTGGATAGGTGACCTTATATAAATGATGCCTTAGGAGGCCTGCAGTGTGCTTCCCTCAGTTCTCAATGTTTCAGGAGTGAGCCCTATGGGCTACATGTGTCACTGTTGTGGTGTGTTTGCTCTCCCTGTAGGCACTCAGGGAGGCTGAGTTATGCTCCTGGCCAGTTGTTGTAATGCTCAGATCCTTGTAGTTGTTGTGGGCCCTTCAGTCTCTTTATCAGGTGGGGAGCCCTAGCACAGTTGGCTGCAAGTTCTAATAGCACATTTGTGTTGCAGTATTTCTTTTGAGTAGGCCCCCAGTGTGGCAGGTTGTTAGGCTCAGGGGCTTGAATTGCTATAAGTGTCCAGCCTTTAGGTCTCTTGTCAGCTCTCTGAGGATTGCAGCTGGGTGGGGCTGGCCTCATGCACTGGAGCATCCACTTGTTTCAGGTTTTGGAAGGGAGGGCAAACCCCCATGTGGGTCTTTGAGAAGCACAAGTCTTCTACAGCTGACAAGCCCCACTGCCCACCGGTCCACACACACAGTCAACACAGTCATCACAGTCCTACCCTGTGTGCGTGCACCCGACCTCCTGAAGTGAACTCAGTCTCTCCATGGCGGGAGCCCCACACACTCCACCACCACCCCACACTCTCCACCTGCTCCTTGTGCACGCCCTGCTCCACTGAAGTCGGCTCAGTCACCTGACTGCAGAGAATCCAGTCACCAATCTATGCAGGCCCACAAGTTGCCTGAAGGCTTGTTGTTGGGTGGCACCAGTCCCTAGGGTGGGCTGCCTGCCCTGGCTGAACTGGTTTAAATCGGTGCTCTAGTTGGTCGGCAGACCCTGGGCTAGCTGGCCCCAGGGAGAACTCTAATGGTGTCTGTATCAGCATGCCCACACCAGGCCACAACAATGGCTGCCGCCAATGTCCCTGTCCCTAGAGAGGTCTCACCTCTTACTGCGATGCACTCAAAGCCTATCAGGTGAGTCTCTTTTCACCAAAGCACTGTGCACCTTTCTTTCTGGTGATTTTAGGTTGCTTTCTGAAATGGGGAATTTGTTTGTGGGCCCTTTAAGACCCGGTTTTAATTTCTTTGTGAACCAGCTTTTCTGGGGGTACTCCCCAGTGTTTTAGTAGCAAACAAAGTCAGGTGTTATGCCACTTGTCTCAGTTGTGCTGGGTCCACAAAATACCTACAGCAGGAGTGCTCCCCGGCTCAGGGTCCTGCTCCTCCAGGGAGGTTGCGGACCTCTGGGCTGCTCCCAGGCGGCCTCAAAGGTGGCGGCTTGTGAAGGTGGCGTTTTTTCTCTCCAGAAGTGAATTTCTGCCTCTTCCAACTCAATTAGGATTGTTGTTTGTTGCAGGAGTTCCTCTTATCCAGTTTTCAGTTCTCTCTCAGGGAAAATTTTTCCACGAGTACTTGTAAATTGGCTGTGTCCATGGGAGGAGGAGAGTTCAGAGTCCACTTACACTGCCATCTTGACTTCCCCCCTCTCAGGTCTTACATTCAAGTCTTTAATCAATTTTGAGTGAATTTTTGTGTATGGTGTAAGATAAGGGTTTACTTTCATTCTTTTTCTTGTGACTGTCTAGTTTTCCCAACACCATTTATTGAGGAGATTTTCTTTGCTCCATTGTATGTTCTTGACTCTTTTGTTGACGATTAACTGTCCATAGATGTGTGGTTTTATTTCCGGGCTTTCAATTCCGTTGCATTGATCTGCATGTCTGTTTTTGTGCCAGTACCATGCTGTTTTGATTACTGTAGCTTTGTAGTATGTTTTGAAGTCAGGGATTGTGATGCTTTCAGCTTTGTTCTTTTTTCTCAAGATTGCTTTAGTTATTTGGGGTCTTTTGTTGCCCCATATGAATTTTAGGATTCTTTGTTCTATTTCCATGAAGAATGTCATTGGAATTCTGATTGGGATTGCATTGAATCTGTAGATTGCTTTAGGTAGGATGGACATTTTAACTATGTTTATTCTTCCAATCCCTGAGCATGGAATATCTTTCCACATCTTTATGTCATGTTTGATTTCTTACAATAATGTCTTATAGTTTTCAGTGTACAAGTTTTTCACCTCCTTGGTTAAATTTACTCTTAGATATTTTATTCTTTTTGCTGTGATTGTAAATGAGATTGTATTATTGAGTTCTCTTTATGCTAGTTAATTTTTGTATAGAAATGCAACTGACTTTTGTAAGTTGATTTTGTACCCTGCAACTTTGCTGTAGTTGTTGATTATTTCTAATAGTTTTCTGGTGGATCATTTAGGGTTTTCTATGTATAGGATAATGTCATTTGCAAATAGCAAGAGTTTCACCTCTTCTTTCCCAATTTGGATATCTTTTATTTGTTTATCTTGCCTAATTTTTCTGGCCACAACCTCCAGTGCTATGTTGAATAAGAGTGGTGAGAGTGGGCACCCTTGTCTTATTCTTGTTCTCAGAATGGATGGCTTTCAGATTTTCACCATTGAGTGTGATGTTCGCTTTGGGTTTGTCGTATATGGCCTTTATTATTGAGGTGCTTTCCTTCTATACCCATTTTATTGAGAGTTTTTATCATAAATGGATGTTGTATCTTGTCAAATGCTTTCTCTTCATCTATTGAGATGAGCATGTGATTTTCATTTATCCTCTTGTTATTGTGGTGTATCACACTGATTGATTTGCAAATTTTGAACAATCCCTGCATCCCTGGTATAAATCCCAGGGGTATGATCATGGTGTATGAACCTTTTAATGTACTGTTGTATTCTGTTTGCAGCAAGGCAGAAGAGAATAATCTACAAAGGAACCCTTATCAGGCTTTCAGCATATTTCTCCGCAGAAGACTTACAGGCTAGGAGAGAGTCAAATGATATATTCAAAATACTGAAAGGCAAAAACTTTCAGTCAAGAATACTCTATCAAGCTAATCTATCCTTCAGATACAATAGAGAAATAAAAGCTTTCACAGAGAAACAAAAGCTGAGAGAGTTCATCGCCACTAGACAGCCCATACAAGAAATGATCAAGGATGCCCTCATACCTGAAACAGAAAGGGAAAGGTTTACAAAACCCTGAGCAAGGAGATAAATAGAGAAACAAAATCAGAAAATTATAGCTCTCTATCAGAACAAGTTAGCAAACAATTATAACGTAAGAGATAAAGGGAAGGAAAACACCAAAAATAAACTTCAAAAATAAAACTTCATTTTAATCCAAACTGACAACACAAAACAGAATAATTTGTGACAACAATAACTTAGAAGGGGAAGAGGTGAGGGATGGAACCTGCTTAGCTTACTGGAGATAAAAGTTTATCAAAAAATGACTATCTCATCTATGAGATCTTTTATACAAACCTCATGGTAACTACCTAAGAGAAAAATCACAGCAGAGACACAAATCATAAATAAAGAGAAATCTGAGAAAACTATCACAGAAAACCACCACACTGAAATGGCAGTCACAAATACAAGGGAAGAGAGATAAGGGAAATATAGAACAACTGGAAAACAAGAGATAAAATGGCATTATTAAGCCCTCATATATCAATAATCACTCAATGTAAATAGATTGAATTCTCCAATCAAAAGACACAGAGTGGCTGGTTGGATTAAAAAACAAGACCCAACTATATGCTGCCTCCAGGAAACACATCTCAGCTCTAAAGACAAACTCAGGCTCAGAATGAAGGGGTGGAAGATGCAAGATGCTTGGGTCCAACCAATAGCAAGCAAAAGAAAGCAGTTGTTGACATACTATATCAGACAAAGCAGACTTCAAAATAAAAAAGGCAATGACAGACAAGCAGGGGCAGTATATAATGATAAAAAGGACATTCCACCAAGAGGACATAACACTTATGAATATGTATGCAGCTAACACAGGAGAACCAAAGTATACAAAGCAACAATTAGTAGACCTAAAAGGAGAAATTAACAACAACCCAATAATAGTAGGGGACCTCAACACCCCACTTACATCAATAGATAGATCATCCAGACAGAAAGTCAACAAGGAAATAGTGGATTTAAATGGAACACTTAAGCAGATGGACTTAATAGATATATATAGAACATTCCGTCTAAAAATAGCAGAATACACATTCTTCTCAAGTGCACATGGGACATTCTCAAAGATAGACCATATGTTGGGAAACAAGGCAAGCCTCAATAAATTTAAGAATATTGAAATCATATCAAGCATCTTTTCTGACCACAATGCTATGAAACTAGAAATCAACTATAAGAAACAAGCTGGGAATTCACAAATATGTGGAGACTAAACAACATGCTACTGAACAACCATTGGATCAAAGAAGAAATCAAAGGAGAAATCAAAAAATACCTGGAGACAAATGAAAATGAAAACACATCATACCAACTCTTATGGGATGCAGCAAAAGTGGTTTTAAGAGGGAAATTCATAGCACTGCAGGCCCATCTCAACAAACAAGAAAAATCTCAAATAAGAAATCTTGAGGAAGATGGGCATGGATGTTAGCTCAGGGCCACTCTTCCTCAAGAAAAAAGGGGAGGATTGGCATAGGATGTTAGCTCAGAGCTAGTCTTCCACACACACACACAAAAAAAAAAAATTAAAAAGAAATCTTAAACTATACCTAACAGAACTAGAAAAAGAAGAACAAACAAAGCCCAAAGTCAGCAGAAGGATGGAAATAATAAAAATTAGAGAAGAAATAAATGAAATAGAGACCAAAAAAACAGTAGAAAGGATCAATGAAACTAAGAGCTGGTTCTTTGAGAAGATAAACATAATTTACAAACACTTAGGCAGACTTACCAAGAAAAAAGAGAGAAGGCTTAAATAAATAAAATTAGAAATCAAAGAGGAGAAATTACAATGGATACCACACAAATACAAAGGATTATAAGAGAATATTATGAAAAACTATATGCCAACAAATTAGATAACCTAGAAGAAATGGATAAATACTTAGACTCATACAACCTCCCAAAACTGAATCAAGAAGAAACAGAGAATCTGAATAGACCAATTACAAGTAAAGAGATTGAAACAGTAACAAAAAACAAAAGTCCAGGACCAGATGGCTTCTCTGGAGAATTCAACCAAACGTTCAAAGAAGATTTAACATCTATCCTTCTCAAACTATTCCAAAAAGTTAAAGAAGATGCAACACTTCCTAACTCCTTCTGTGAGGCCAACATCACCCTGATACCAAAATCAGACAAGGACAACACAAAGAAGGAAAATTACAGGCCAATATCACTGATGAACATAGATGCAAAAATCCTCAACAAAATATTAACAAACCAAGTGGGTTCTCTGGATTTTTTATTCAAATGGCACTCTTATTATCAAAGTCTTCTGTAGTCACCATACTTTATATGACAACCAACACCCCTCCCACTCCTTATTTCCCTTCCTACTTTATCTTCCTCTTTACACTTCTTACCTCACTAGCTAACATATGACATATTTTATTATCTGCTTCCACAAAACCAACTAAAATGGTTGGCAGGGATTATGATCTGTTTTGTTTATTGCCATTTCTCTTCTACAAGAATTTCTGGCACACAGTTAGGATTTTATTTATTGAATCATGAATCCTGCTTCCCCTCCTTACTAGCTGCGTCATCTTGGGCAAGTTACTGAACATTCCCAGACTTCAGTTCCTACAGTTCAAAAATGAGAATGTTAATTGTAGCTCTCACATCTTGTTTTATTGAAAGTGACATGAAATCATTTATCTAAAGAGCGTCACACAGTGCATAGTGTCTAGTCCAATTATACATATAGATATATATTTTTTTTATTTGGCAGCAATTTGTTCATAGCAGCACTGCTTGTAGTAGCCTGAAACTGGAAATCAACCCAAATGTCTTTCCAGAGTGGAATGAATAAATACATTTGGTTTATGAATATACTCATTCATTGTACTACAGCTACATAAATGAGAATGAATGGCTACAATTTCATACAACACGGATGAAAATTAAAAACATTTAAGTAAATGTTTAATTACAGTTTATGAAATAAGCATATGTTGTTTATTTTAGAAATAAGTACAGTGCTTATCCTTTAGAAGGGCAGAAGTGCCTTAGAGGCTATTAGGGGTCTGGATGGGGTGCTGGCAATATTCTGATGTTTGATCTGGATTTTTGCTACACAGTTGCATTTAGTAGATAAAAATTCATTGAGCTCTACACTTATGCTTTCTGTACTTTTCTGTAAGCATGTTGTATTGGAATGAGAAGTTTACTTGAAAAAAATACGGTACACGCTGAAAACAGCCTGATTGTTCTCTCACCTAGATGACCTCTCACGTGGGCATAAGTCCCAAATGTTATTTAATTCAGCTTTTCTCAAAACTATCGTATAGACAGTTTACTTTCTTGTTGAACAAGTAATTTCTCTTTCATTGTCACGTTGCTATCAATTATTTTTTCCATATGGTATTTATTATATTTAAATAATAATTTATTCATTTTTTACAGAATGTCAAGATAGCTTTTAGTAACAAAACAGAGCAAGAAGACAGACGGCAAACAATAAAATTACAAATAAGAAACAGATGAGGAAGAAAAGTGGCTGCCTTAGAAAAAGTTTCTCAAATATTAAATTCTATTTTAGTATATTAATAGATAGGGTTTCTACATATAAATCAATATTCCATTAAATATTGACACAGCTAAATCACTCTCATTATTTTGTGCTACACTTTAAGAGTGTCTCTATCATTGAATGACTCTTCATTACTCTTTTACATGGCTAGTTATGCATTTTTATTTTTTAAACCCAGTTAGGTTGTAAGGTTCATTAAGGCAGAGATTGTGTGTGTGTTTGTGTATGTGTGTGTGTGTGTTTAATTTCTCTTTAGCTTACTCAAAACTTAGCATTGTGTTCTTCAGCAAGATAATATTAGACTGATTCTCAGACACAGTTATTTTGATTTATCTTACTTTTCCCATTAGATTTATGAGGGTTAATTTTATATATTTCAAGAATCAAATAGAGTGTCCATAGGTTGCAAAATAGGAAACATGAGTGTTTGGAATTCATTGTCATGATTTCTCTTCTCTCTGCAAATACTGCTCTTGGCCTGTGACCCTATCTACCTCTAATAGCCACCTGTCCTTATAGATTCATAGCTGTTTTAGCTACAGATGGGCAGTCGTTGCACAGAGGGACAGATGGACAGTAGTTGAAGAGACGATGGGTACAGAATTCCTAGTTTAGTTACTTCCTGGTGATAGAAATAGAAGAAATGATAGATCAATCAACCAATTAGTTGTATTGACATCCCTGAGGTTCTGGCACTCTAGGCACAGGCTGGTTACCTGTGGCTTTCTGGGAGACCTGTTTTTTGTCTCTGGGTATCTTTCACTCCTACTACTTTCCTTTTAGTCTAGGTTTACACGTCTTCATACATGCATTAGAGGTGCCATTGACAGCAGTTTCTTCTCTCTGTATTCCATGGTGCACGTGTCCACTCAAATAACTTTCCACAAACAATGTTTTCATCATGCCTCTTCTGAGTTTAAAATCCTCCAGAGATTCACGATGCCTAGTTAGTCACCCTGTAGCCATTTGTTTCTCATTCAAATGTTTTTGATTGAATATTTTCTGATAGGCATAATTATAGGCACTTTGGAAAGAGGGAATTAAGGCAGAATCTTATCCTGCCATCAAATATCTAATAAGTCTAGTGGAAAAGTCTGAACTTTAGTGACCTTGATATTTCTCTCTATCCATCCAATCAAACTTACTCCAAACCTCCCATTTCAATCCTATTTGGACTTATCTCAATGCTTCTCAAATACTCAGTATTCTGTTTTTGATGCTTTAGCCCATGTTGTCCTACTACCTTAAATTACCTCACACCCTCCACTCACCTCTTATGCCTATCCCAATCTTATCTATCTTTCAAAGTCACTACTCTTCAGAAGGCATTCCTGGAATATGGTATCTCTCATGAGTAGCTCTTATCTGTGGTGGTAATGGTCACCGTATTAGTTATCTATTGCTGAATAACAAATTACATGAAAATCTAATGACCTAAAGCAACAGGCATTTATTGTATCACAGCTTTTGTGGATCAGGAATGCAAGCACAGTTTGCAATCAAATGATCCGCCAAGGCTGCATTCTCATTTGAATGCTTAACTGGGGAGGATCCTCTTCCAAGCTCACTTACATAGTTATTGGCAGAATTTACTTCCTCATGGAGCATCTACTGGTCAGAGGCTCCATAAATTCCTTGCCACCTGGACCTCTACATAGAATATCTGAAATCTGGGTAGCTGAATTCTTCAGAGAAAGCAAGCAGGAGGGCAAGAGAAAATAGTAGCTAGAGAGAAAGCAATAGCAAGTTAGAAGTCATAGTCTTGCATGTACCATCATATTCCACTACTTTTCCTGTATTGTATTCATTAGAAGCAAGCCAGGAGGTACAGCTAATACTCAAGAGGAGGTAATTATACAAAGGTATAAATACCAAGATATGGGAATCGCTGCAGCCATGTCACAAGCTGCCTACCATAATGATGATGATAACAATGACAATAACAGTAACAACTACAATTATAGTTTATATTTGTTGAGCACTATTTGCCACCACCATGTCATATGCTTTATATCTATTATTTATTTAATCTTTAAGCAATTTTATAAGATGATAGATGCTATCATATTTCCCATTTCATTGATGGAAAAACTGAAAAAACAGATTATGTGACTTGTCAAATGTCCTACTTGTAAGAGCATGTAAAAGCCTGTTTCTATTGGACTATTGCATGTATGAATAAACACAAAACACAAATTATAAGCCATTAATTCAGTAATTAATTATATACTGCACCATCATATTGTTTATTATTTGATGTAAGCTAAATATAACACAATCTTTTGGGAAGAAGAAAATTGCATATATTTATTCTATATCTATTACATATAGGCACTGTCCTGTATGGGTCAGGTTTCCTTTGGTTGCCAGTAACAAAAAGTTCATTTCAAAATGGCTTAAGCAAAAAGGGAATTTACGGGCTGGCTCCTTGGTATAGTGGTTAAGTCTGGTGTGCTGCACTTGCCAGCCCGGGTTTGGATCCCAGGCATGGACCTACACCATCAGCCATGCTGTGGCAGCGACCCACATACAAAATAGAGGAAGATTGGCAACAGATAGTAGCTCAGGGCCAGTCTTCCTCAAACACACACAAAAAGGCTACTTTTATAGTATCAGGAATGGAATATTCCATGAGAAGTGAGACAGAAAAGGAATATAGCAGAACTATAACCTCCTTGAGTCTAGGTACTCTATTTCTCTTCTCACAGATTTAGAGTCATTACATAAACAGATGTGACATGCCAGGAGCTGTAAGAATGCAGAGGAATCTGGGATTATTGGTTCCATGTTTGTGAACTGACTCAGTTGTAGATTTGTCAGAACGAGGATATAGTTGTTAATCCAGACTACATTGTCAAATAGAGAGGAATCTATATGGCATATTTCTAGTTGATGTTGGTGGTAGAGGAAGGTAGTAGAATCATAACAATTTAAATCCTTTAATCTAGGCCATGATGTTGGGTCCTGATGGACCTTCAAGTTTAGACCAGAATCCTGAACATTGACTGATAGAAACAGGAGGCTGGAACCAGCCTGTGGGCAGGAAGGATTTCTGACAATAACTAAGCAGTTTGAACGTTTCTATCACTGACAAATCTTAAGTTCACCATCTCTTATGTGGACTACTGCCACACTCTCTCCACTAGTCTTCTTGCTTTCATTTTTGTCCATTTCTCCTCGAGTCTGTTCTTCACGAAGCAAGCCAAATCATCTTTTAAAATGTAAATTAGATCATGTGACTATCATACAACTGTTTAAAATTGTCTAATGCTTGCCTGTTGTAGTTATAAATCTTTATCTTGGCCTATGAGGCCCTCCAGAATCTGGCCACCATCTACTTATCCAACCTCATCCTCTTTTTTGTCCATTCCAGTCTCCTTGGCTTCTTTGTGTCCTTTGATAATGCCAAACTCATGTTCAAATAAGAAAACTTTCACTTGCTCTCCCCTCTGCTTAAAGTGTTCTTCCCTTGTATTTTTGTCTGGCTGGCTGTTTATTATTATTGAAATATCAACTAAAGTGTTGCTTCATCAGAGGGCTTTCTGGACCACCTCATCTAAAGTGAATTGTTCCACTTACCGCTTATCACTTTTTGTTCCATTACTTTATTCCATTCAGTTCTTCAACAACTTCTTCAAGACTAAAGAACATCTTTTTTTATTGTCTCCCTGCCCTTGGTAGTAAGACTGTGAGAATATAAATCCTATCTCTGTTTTTTTTTAATGGTTGTGTACTGGCTCCAGAATAGTACCTGGACATAGTAGAGGCTTAACATATGTTTGGTAAATGAATGAACAATAATTTTAAGTGCAACATAGTAAATTATAATAATTTTAAAACTGTTTAGTCAATCTATAATAATTTTGTGGAGTTCAGTGAACAGTGACCTTGAATTATTTTTCTGTGCTTCAGTTTTCATATCTGTAAAACAGAGGTAATTACTGTCCCTGCCTCATGGAACTGTTATGGGGATTAAATAACTTAATGTATGCCTAACTCTTAAAACTGTGCATACAATAAGATATTATGTGACGTCCCTAAGGAAGATCTTAGAACCTGTAAAGATGCTACATCCATGCATGAAATCAGTACACAGAAATCTCTGTCTCATTTTCTGGTATCTTTTCTAAATCATTATTTGTAGGTGAATTAACTGAGATGCAAATTCATGCTCCAATTTATGGATTCCAAGTTAGTAATTTGGAACCTCTTTTTCTAAATACTGTTTTGGGCCTGTGACATAATCCTGCAGCTGAAAGATCACATCAACAGACACTAATAGCACAGGCTAGGTCACATTTTAAACCATGAACCAAATCAACCAAGATGAATAAGTCAGGCAATATCTCTATCATGATTGGATGCTATTATTGTCACTTGTTTTACCAGTCGTCACGCCACTGATTTCCTGGTATTAATCTTGACCCTGAGTATTTGCATTCACTTGTATTAGGATGTGTCAATTGAATCTAGTCGGGGATATTGCATTTGTTGCATCATTTGGAATGTGAGACAAGATAAACTTAAGGGCTGCACCTGCTATGAAATCTTTATCCTCCACTGACTGCTAATTTGGTTTCAGTTTCACAGCTACATATCTATTTGTGAATATGTGAATACTAAAATTCAACTAGGCTTTTGACATGGCTTGCATAAGATGAACCATGGATGACTTCTAATTTAACACCTGGATTATTACATCTCCCTTGTCTCAGTGTCCTAATTTGTAAAATAAGCGGGTATGACTTGGTTCTTAGATCCTTGCTGTCTGAGATTCTCTGGATCTATTAAGGAATGGGGAAAACATTGGCTGCAAGCGTAATTGACAGATTGGTGACAGTAATGCTATACAAAGAGTGCATTCAAAGTTTCTTTTCTTTTTTTAAATTTGATACACATATATATTGAGAAATTATTACCACAGTAGGGTTAAACAGCTCCATTTCCTCTTATAATTACCATTTCTTTTTGTGTGAGAACATTTCAAATCTACTCTCTTGTATTTTCAAGTATATAATATTAACTATAGTCACTATGCTGTACAATAGTTTCCCAGAACTTATTCAACATATAAGTGGAAATTTGTACCCTTTGACTGACATCTCCTCAATCACCCCACCCCCCAACACCTGGCAACCACATTCTATTCTGTTTCTGTGATTTCTGCTTTTTTAGATTCTACATGTAAGTGATATCATAGAGTATTTATTTTTCTCCATCTGACTTATTTCACTTAGCATAATACTCTCAAGGTTCATCCATGTCGTTGAAAATGGAAGGATTTCCTTTTTTCTCATGTCTGATTAATATTCATTATATCTATCAGATCTTCTTTGTCCATTCACCCATAGATGGACACCTAGGTTGTTTCCATGTCTTGGCTATTGTGAATAATACTGCAATGAACATGGGAGTTCAGATATCTCTTCGAGATCCTGATTTCATTTTCTCTGGATATACACTCATAAGTGGGATTGCTGGATCATATGGTGCTTTTACTGTTTGAGAAACATCCATGTCTTTTACCATAATGGCTGCACAAAGTTACATTCCCGCCAACAGTGCACAAGAGTTACCTTTTTTCTACACTCTTGCCAACACTTCTTGTCTTTTGACTTTTTGATAATAGCCATTCTAACAGGTGTGAGGTGATATCTCGTCATGGTTTTGATTTGCATTTCCCTGATGATTAGTGATGTTGAACACCTTTTTGTGTACCTGTTGGCCATTTTCATATCTTTGGGAAAATGTCTAATCAGTTCTTTTGCCTATTTTTTAATTTTTTGTTTTTTTGCTATTGAGTTGTATGAATTATATATTTTGGATATTAACTCCTATCAGATATATGGTTTGCAATTATTCTTTCCCATTCTGTAGGTTGCCTTTGCATTTTTTTGTTTGTTTCTTTTCCTGTGCAGAAGCTTTGTAGTTTGATGTAGTCGTGCTTACTGATTTTTTCTTTTATTGCTTGTGTTTTTGGTGTCACATCCAAAAAATGGTTATCAAGACCAAAGTCAAGGAGGTTTTTCTTTATGTTTTCTTTTAGGAATTTTGCAGTTTCAGGTCTTATGTTTAAGTATTTAATCCATTTTGAGGTAATTTTTGTGGCAGTGTAAGATAGGCATCCAATTTCATTCTTATGCAAGTGATTATCCAGTTTTCCCAAGAACATTTATTGAAGAGACTATTCTTTCCACATTGAATACTCTTAACTCCCTTGTCAAATATTAGTTAACCATATATATGGGGGTTTATTTCTGGGATCTTGATTCAGTTTCATTGGTCTATATGTCTGTTTTTATGCCAGTACTATTTTGATTAGCTTTGTAATACCATTTGAAGTGTGACCTTTCCAGCTTTCTCCTTTTTTGTCAGGATTATTTTGAATATTCAGGATCTTTTATGGTTCCATACAAATTTTAGGATCGCTTTTTCTATTTCTGTGAAAAACGCCATTGGAATTTTGACAGGGATTGCATTGAATATATAGATGGCTTTGGGTAGTGCGGACATTTTAACAACATTAATTCTTCTGATCCACGAACACAGGATATCTTTCTGTTCATTTGTGTCTTCAATTTCTTTCATCAAAGTCTTATAGTTTTCAGTGTGTAGGTCTTTCGCCTCTTTGATTAAATTTATTTCTATGTATTTTGTTGGTTTTGGTGCTATTGTGAATGGTGTTCTCTTTATTTTTTTCCAGATATTTCATTGTTAGTGTATAGAAATGCAACTAATTTCCATATGTTGATTTTTGTATCCTGCAACTTTACGGAATTTGTTGATTAGCTCCAACAGTTTTTTTAATGGAATCTTTAGGCTTTTCTGGATAGAGGATCATATCATTTGCAAAAACAGACAATTTTATTTCTTCCTTTCTGATTTGGATGCCTATTATTCCTTTTTTCCCCCCTAATTCCCCTGAGTAGCACTATGTTGAATAGAAGTGGTGAGAGTGAGCACTCTTGTCTTGTTTCTGATCTTTTTTTCGTTTGTTTGCTTATTGCAGTAACAGTGGTTTTTTAACTTATTTCTGATCTTAAACAAAAGTTTTCAACATTTCATTGTTGAGTATAATGTTAGCTGTGGGCTTGTCATATTTGGCATTTATTATGTTAAGATATGTTCCTTCTATGCCTAATTTGTTGAGAGTTTTTACCATGAATGGATGCTTCTTTTTTGTCAAGTGCTTTTTCAGCATCTATTGAAATGATTGTGTGATTTTTATCTCGCTTTCTATTAATGTGATGTCTTGTATTTATTGATTTGTATATGTTGAACCATCTTTGCATCCCAGGGATAAATCTCACTTGATCTTGGTGGATGATCCTTGCAATGTACTATTGAACCCAGTTTGCTAATATTTGGTTGAGAAATTTTGTACCTATATTTATTAGGGATATTGGCTTGTAGTTTTCTTTTCTTGTTGTGTCCTTATCTGGCTTTGATATTAGGGTAACGCTGGCCTCATAAAGTGAGTTTGGAAGTGTTCTCTCCTTTTCAATTTTTTGGATGAGTTTAAAAAGGATTAGCATTAGTTCTTTCTTAAATGTTTAGTAGAATTCAGTGGTGAAACCATCTGGTCCTTGGCTTTTTTGTATTGGGAGGTTTTTGATTATTGATTCAATCTCCTTACCCATTATTGATCGGCTTATATTTTTTATTTCTTCATGATTCAGTCTTGGTAGGTTGGATTTTTAAAGAATTTACCCATTTATTCTAGGTTATCCAATTTGTTGATTTACAGTTATTCATAGTAATCTCTTACGAGCCGTTGTGTTTCCGTGGTATCAGTTTTAATGTCTCCTTTTTCATTTCTAATTTTATTTGTTTGAATTTTCTTTGTTTTTTATTCTTAGTCTAGCTAAAAGTTTGTCAATTTTTTAACCTTTTTAAAAAACTAGCTCTTAGTTTTGTTCTCTTTGTTTTTTTCTGATCTCTCTTTCATTTATTTCTGTTCTGATCAGGGTTATTTCCTTCTTTCTGCTAACTTTGGGCTTAGTGTGTTCTTCTTTTTCTAGTTCCTGACGGGGTAAAGTTAGATGTTTGGGGTCTTTCTTTTTTCTTACTGTAGGCATTTATCACTATAAACGGCCCTCTTAGAACTGCTTTTGCTGCATCCCATAAGTTTTGATATGTGGTGTTTCCATTTTCATTAGTTTCATAATATTTTTTGATTTTTTTCTTTGACCTATTGGTTGTTCAGGATTATGTTGTTTAATTTCCACATATTTGTGAATTTTTAAGTTTTCCTCCTGGTATTGATTTCTACCATTGTGGTCAGAAAATATATTTGGTGTGATCTCAGTCTTCTTAAATTTGTTAAGATTTGTTTTGTGACTTATTGTATGATCTATCCTGGAGAATGTTCCACGTGTACTGGACAAGAATGTGTATTCAGCAGTGAAACCATCTGGTCCTGGGCTTTTTTGTATTGGGATGTTTTTGATTATTGATTCAATCTCCTTATTCCTACTGCTGTTGGATGGAATGTTCTGTACATATCTATTAGGTCCATTTGGTCTAAAGTATAGCACAAATCCAATGTGTTCTTACTGATTTTCTGTCTGGATGACCTATCTATTTTTGAAAAGGAGATATCAAAGCCCCCTACTATTATTGTGTTGTTATTTCTCCCTTTAGATCTGTTAGTATTTCCTTAATACATTTAGGTGCTCTGATGTTGGATATATATATATATATATATATTTACTATTGTTATATCCTGTTGATGAATTAAACCCTTTATTATTATATAATGACCTTCTTTGTCTCTTGTTACAGCTTTTGAGTTTAAGTCTATTTTGTCTGACACCAGTATAGCTACCTCTGCTCTCTTTTGATTTACATTGGACTATCTTTTGCCATCTCTTCACTTTGAGCCTATGTGAGTCCTTAAAGCTAAAGTGAGTCTCCTGTAGGCAGTATATAGTTGGGTCTTTTTTTTTTTTTTTTTTTTTGGTATTCATCCAGTCACTCTATGCCTTTTGACTAGAGATTTCAATTCATTTCCATTTATACTAATTGTTGACAAGTAAGGACTTACTAATGCTATCTTATTAATTGTTTTCTAGCTGTTTTGTGGTTTCCTTGTTTCTTTCTTCATTTCTTACTACCCTCCTTTGTGAAATGATGAATTTCCATAAGGGTGTGCTTTGATTCTTTTCTCTTTATATTTTGTGTATCTACTGTTTTTGTTTTATGGTTACCATGAGGTTTACATAAAACTTCTTATAACAGTAACTATTTGGTTCTTTTTAATGATTTCTATCTTTTTTTTAAACTTCTCATTTTTTTCAGGTGTGGTTTTCCTGATTTCACTGAATTGTCTTTCTGTGTTTTCTTGTAGCTCATTGAAGTTCCTAAAAATAGCTATTTTGAATTCTTTTTTTTTATAATTTTATTTATTTATTTTCCCCCCAAAGCCCCAGTAGATAGTTGTATGTCATAGCTGCACGTCCTTCTAGTTGCTGTATGTGGGACGCGGCATCAGCATGGCCGGAGAAGTGGTGCGTTGGTGCGCACCTGGGATCCGAACCCGGGCCGCCAGCAGTGGAGCACGTACACTTAACCGATAAGCCACAGGGCCGGCCCTTAAATTCTTTATCAAGTAAATCACAGATCTCTGTGTCTTTGGAGTCAATCACCGGGTGATTATTGTGATCCCACAGTGGTGTCATTTTTTACGTTCCTGTAAGTCTTACATTGCTGTCTTCACACTTCAAGTAGCAGACATCTCTTCTAGTCTTTACTAACTGACTTCAGAAGAGAAATACCTTCCATCAGCCCTGCTAGGGATTCTGAGGCTTTCTCAGGCCTTCTATGGATAGGCCTGCCCCATACTTCTTGCTCCCTCTTGTGGTTGAATTCTTAAGTGTATGCCTTCTCTTGATCCTGCAACATACCAGGATGCGTGCTGACAGCCTCCCTTTGCTTTTCCAAGGGCGAAGTAATGCTCAAGTGTGGTCTTTCCCTGACCTGCAGATTCAGGCCAGCTTTCTGTGCATGCTCACTAGCTGTCTGCCGAAGCTTACTCTCACCACCATTTGAAGTGCACATAGGGAGCCAGCCACAGGTTATGGGGCGCTGTGGATGAGGAGTGCAGAGCACTGGGAGTGCCTGTGGGCCAGTAGGCAGATTTGCATGCAAGGCTTCCCCAGTGGCTAATAGGTAGGCTTCGTGATTGAGTCAGCAACACGGTAGGATCCTTGTCCCTTTAATTCCCTCTGAGAGTCCTATGTGCCAATCTCCCAGCTTCTGCCTGCCCCCAGTCATGCAGCTCATGACTTAGGACTCTGGATGGGGTGAGAGATAAAAGGGTCTCTCTGGCAGCATCCTGCATAGCTGGAGAAGCTCAGCACTTGCCTATTACCCAATGAATGGGTGGGAGAGACTCCTCCTGGGTCTGTTGGCATATGGTGCTGGATCCCACAGCTCTCACAAACACACTTTTGCCCATGGATGGATGCCAAATTGTTGTTGTTGAAAGGGGTATATAAGCGAGGACATCTTATTCAGTCACATTGTGATGTCACCTCAAATTTTCAAGTCATCACCAATAACTCAATCAATTCATCGTTAAATGGTATGAATAAACAAGTCATGCAAAAATGATTAGAATTCATATATGCTAAAAACCGGAACATGATATCATTTTCCAAATTAGCAAAATTTTTAAAACTATAACAAGTTACAGCATCAAAACATTGACATGCCTGTCAATTACTAATTGCAGTACAAGCACTAGATTTCTTTTGGAAAAAAATATCAAGGACTTCAGAATTCTTTCAGTTTCAGGAAAAAGAAAACCAGCTCCAACTGGCAGAAGAAAAAAAGAGAGGAAAAGTTGCTAGAGTCATCAAGTTCCTCATCTATCTGTATTGGATTATTGCTCAGGCTGACCTCTTCATGGGTCTCATTCTTTTGATTTGTAATGTTTTCCCTGTAGTGTCACAGATTTACTGTGAATACATATCACTCATTTGATATAAGTCTCGTGGCCATTCTTGAAGCATTACTCTGGCCAAAAGTTATCAGATTTTGACCAGATAAACCTGGGTCATGAGCCTACCTTTGTATCTGGGTGAGGGGACCGTTCATTCATTCTTTCTCCCTTCAGGAACTTATTTAACAAACATTTATGGTACACTACCAATGTGTCAGGTACTGTCCTGGGTGCTGAAAAATAGCAATGAACAAATCAGTCTTGTCAAGTAACTCATATGTCAGCAGGCAAAGAGAAAATAAACAGAAATATAATGCATAATGTGTTTGATGGTAAAAAGTGCTACAGAAAAATTAGAGAGGCTAATGGGACAGAGAGGGTTTTGTCTATTTATTTGTTTGTTTTATATAGTCTAATACAGTACTCCCTGAAAAGGAGACATTTGAACAAAGATGTTAATTATGTGAGGAAATAAGCCATGTGGTTATGGGGAGGAGAGTGTCCCAGAAAGAAGGAACAGTAAGTGCAAAGTCCCTGTGGTGGGAGTGTGCTTAGCATGTTTGAGGAATTTCAACGGGGGCCAGTGTGGCTGGAGTGGAGCAAGTGGATTACAGTGAGAGAACATGAGGTCAGAGAGGTAGTGAGGCAAGATTTTGTAAGTCTTGTAGGTGATTTTAAGGGCTTTAAATTTCATTCTCAGTGAACTGGGACACCTTGGGGCAAGGACTATTACTGCTTAAGGTCTTAGACTGAAATTGGAGTAAAATTGGTATCTCAAATGAGAATTTAAGTACTAGAAGAGGAGGAGTGAATGTTGGGAGGGGGAAAAAAGCACTATAAAACTCACAACTTTTGATCTACTATACATGTGAACTTATTCTTAACCACATGTGACATGAAAAAATACGATAATTGCAATCTAACAGTAGAGTCACTAAAAAAACTGACACATCCCAAATGGATTAGTTAAATTTTTTATGCAGTCTATACCTACCTTTTCTATTTGTTGAAATTTATTTGGTTTTCTAGAATCTTCTGATATCTACCGTAGCTCAGTTGTTCTGTAGTTTATAAGGCTACTCCCCAGAATTGCATCATTTTAGAAGAGTCTGTGTAGACTGGACTGTTCTAAACATAATTTTTGTCTGTTCAGAACCCTTTTACATTTCCCTTTGAGAGTACTTCCTGCATTTAGTACAGTTTTGGTAGGGATTTAAATTAAGGCACCATACCATAATCTCCCATTCTTCTCCGTCTATCATTATAGGGGTGTTTGTACTACTTAGACTGGCCACACACAGTACCATATCTTCCTGGATTTTCTAAGAGGTAGGCAGAAGCCCAAGGGAGGCTTTCTGTCTTCAAATTTCTGTTGGAGTTGGAAAAGAGTAACTTTGGATTTTAAGTTTATAGAAGATTGTCTTGAAATTATTATAATGCAGAAATCTAGTCTATTTGACAAGGGAGCAGATAATTACGCCAACATATAAAGGATGCAGAACTGAGAAATTAAAAGGGAGAAAAAGAAAGAACAGGTAACTTGATGACATCACTGATGTCCCTGATCTCACTGAACCTGAAGATAATCTTCCCTTGAACTGCTGGTTATTTGAAGCAACACTTTTCTTTCCTATGGTTTAACTTGTCTGAGTTTAGATTTCTCACTGTCAACAGAAAAAGTCTTGACCAGACCAACAGAAAACAAACTGAAGAATTTATTGTAGGTAGTTTCCAAAGCTAGAGTGGAATATATCAATTGTTACTAAGAGAAGAGACCAAAGAATAAAAGTATATTTCTCAGCCAGTGTCTATGTTTATTAATTATTGGAAAATAGCCAAAATTATACCCAGGTCAACTCTCGAGACATTAATAAGCAGGACCCAGCAGCTTCTGAGGGGTTGGGGCACAACTCTGTTTGGATGTGAAATGGGACTGATGATTTATTCCATTAAAGTGTAAGTCATCAAGATCTAATGATGGCTTGGAAGCAAGATAAACAATAGTGACAATCTGAAGATGAAAGGAAGGTGACCGACAACTGAACTGTCAAGAATGAATAGGATGAACCCTGAACATCTCATCAAGGTTCTTCAGGACTTTACCAAGGAGGAGCAAAATGGCCGATTCTCTGTCAGTAGTAGGGTTTTTGTGCTCTCAGACCAAAAATATGAGACAATAATAACTAAGAGAAAAGTAGGAGGGTAGAGAAATGAGAGAGAAGATGAGAGAGAGAAGAGGGCATCTGAAAATAAATAAGATTTAAGGGCCGGCCCCATGGCTTAGCGGTTAATTGCGCGCGCTCCACTGCTGGCGGCCCGGGTTCGGATCCCGGGCACGCACCAATGCACCACTTCTCCAGCCATGCTGAGGCCACGTCCCACATACAGCAACTAGAAGGATGTGCAGCTATGACAGACAACTATCTACTGGGGCTTTGGGGGAAAAATAAATAAATAAAATCTTTAAAAAAAAAAAGATTTAAAAGGGAAAATATGTGATAGAAGAAAAATACAAAACAATGTGTATAGGAAAAAGAGAAATGAAACAGCTAAAAGAAGAGAAATGGTGGAGTGAGGGGGAAGAGAGAGAGAAAAGGAATGAGAATAAAAAATTCTGACAAAGTCAGATATACACATTTTTAACAAATGCTTTAACTCTGAACATTTGGGGAACTCATAAAACTATTCTCTCTTATTATCTGCCATCTAGGTGTAAATTATGGCTTGCTCTCTACCAGCAGTTAAAACAAAGAAAATAACAACAAATTTCAGATCAAAATTTTTTATAACAAGTTTCCTCTTTGCTTCAAACCTTGTGTCACAAACTAGAAATTCCATGCAAATATCTAAAGTCCACACTAAAAAGTCCTACTTATAAGGCAATCATTTAATAAATCAATTTTATATAATTATTTTTTCAACTCTAGATTTTGATCTATTAAAAGCATTTTGACGTTTTTCATGATAACATTGCTTCTTAAAAATCTTCATCAGTTGTATATTCGTCTAAAATATTCTCTTAAAAGTAAGTTCCGATATTTTTTTATCATAGGAACTTTAATTTTGAAATCCTAGAAAACCTGTATTTTTAGGTACAGGGTATATAATTGCCAGTATTAAACTGCCTTAATATTATGTTGTAGTGAATTATAGTAGATGGATAAATATCATTCATTCAGGAAGGGAAATCAGAGGATAAACTCTGTGCATTTAATCTGTTTATCCATGTATTCCCATTGCCCATACAAAAGGCTATAGAAGGTTTACAATTTTTTTTTTTTTAGTGACTAGATGCGTATAGTCCAATATTTAATTTTATACTTATGGAAACTGAGGCCCAAGAAGAACAATAATTAGCCCAATGTAGCACTCCTTAGTGACAAAGTAGTGATGAGATTTCAAATTTTTGATTCTCCTTTCAAATCCAGTTCTCCTTTCAAAGCTGCCTCTGCTCACTTAGATTAAGAAGAAAAACAATCTAAAAGTATCTAAATCCCTGCTTCTTTAACACCAAAATATTTATTTTAATTATGCAATATTCTGAGATCATTTTGATCTTTCATCTATGTTGTACAAAATATCCAGATATTTTCAAATACTAATTGAATAGATAATACATGCAGAAAATCAAGATTAAGTGTTTAATAATCTCTTATGATCCATTTCAATTAGTTAATTTAGCAATGAACATAACCTCAAAAGATCAGTTAATTAACATTTTGTACAAAATCCTATTTATCATGACTTAACACTTGTCATAGTATTAATACTTTCCCTAAACTTCTTTAACAGTCTTTGTATTCTAAAAAGGTTTTGAGATTCAAGTGGGTATTTTGCCTGGTTTACTTTTTTTTTCCCACCAGGTTCTTAAGTGACTTGAAATGAGTCTATCTTTATTGTCCTTCCTAAGCATTTGGAATCACGGCAATGACCTCTGTGCTGAATAAAATGTTCCCATCTTCAGTTAGATGAATGTTACTACTTCACAAAATAAATTTTAAAATGCACGTGTCTTTTTCATGACTATTTGTCACACTTGGAAATGCTGAAGGCCCCATAAGCCTTGGTGACTGAAGCTGTTATTCTTAACACAGAGTTAGAATGTTGTAAACATGAAATTTTATACAATAATGGAGTTGAAATTGGAACCAAGTGATGGCGGAAGCTCACAGATTGGCTTGAATTAATACCTTGCTTAAGCAGAACGCAGAAGTACCGATTCCAAGAATTTTATAAGAAGGAAGAAACGAAAATATATCTGAAAATAAACATAAACTGCCATAGCTGGAACCTACAAAGCCAGGAGCATAACGTCAAAGTAGAATCTGATTGCATTGGCAAGTTTACAATCTGCCTCAGTATTAAATAACATTCTCAGCTTGTGACGCAGTCCAACTCAGTGGCAAACTTTAGCTTGACCTTTTAAGATCTTGGCTTGTTGTGATTTATTCTTCAATCATCGACTCGTGAGCCTAGAAGGACTTCACAAGAGAATCTAACTCGTTTCTGTTTCCTGGCAAAATTGCATCTGAGCAAGCCTGAGCATACAGGACATCTAGCCTCTTCTATTTTTTTTAGGAAAGAGATTCCATTTCCCAAAACCCTTATATTCTGGAGAATGAAGCTCATTTCCAATAAAATTCCCATGAGCTTTTATGCAAAAGCTTTGAATTTTTGTTTATAGCTTTTTTTTTAGTTGGTTGAAATTAAGAACAGTTGGTTACTATGCTTCTTGTAGTGCTTTCTCGAAGACTTAAGCAACAATGGTTTTCAGATTTTTTAATTCTAATACATCACTAAAGATATATTAATTAGTTTTCTGTTGTGGCTGTAGCGAATTACAATAAACATATCAGCTTAAAACAAAAATTTATTATCTTAACAGTTCTATGAGTGAGAAATTTAACATGTGTCTCACTATCCTAAAATCGAGGCGTCAGCAAGGCTGCGTTCTCTTCTGGAGCCTCTAATAGTGAATCCATTTCCTTGCCTTTTTCAGCTTCTAAAGACCATTCACATTCCTTGGCTTATGGCTCCCTTCTTCCATCTTCAAAGCCATCATGGCAGGTTGAGTGTTTCTCACACCATAACACTCTGACACTGGCTCTCTTCTGGCCCCCTTTTCTTACGTTTAAGGACCTTTGTGAATATCTTAGGGCTATCCAGAAAATCCAGGATAATCTCCCCTATTTTAAGGTCAATGAATTAGCAACATGAATTTTGTTAGTAACCTTAATTCCCCTTTGCCGTGCAACATAATATAGTTACAGTTTCCAAGGTTTAGGACGTGGACATCTCTGGAAAAAACATTATTCTGCCTACCACAACAGACGACTTTGAAAATGCTTGTTCCTTTTCTTAAGGCTTGTAGTATTACAGATAAACATACACATAAAGACACATATATACACATACATCCAGCCGTAATTTTAGGGAAAAAAGATAAAACAAGGTAAAAATATTCTCCATGCTTTTATTTAGTCAGTTTCAGAATGTCAGTATACTCACGTAGTAAAAGTTGATAAAGAGGAGGGACATAAGACGAAGAATAGAAGGCCATGAGGATACTGATGTGATGCTAATGAGGGGTTCCCAGTTATGTCATTAGCTCAGCACTTTCTAATGAAGACATTTTCTCAAGATATTAAGAAAGCCAACCAAATCAGTTTTCTTCTTCAGGCAGAATAACCCAAAGTAGCAAGCAAGTTTGGTAGTCAAAATTCAGATCTCTATGGCTTTTGAAACTTCTCAAAGTACCCTATAGTTCTCATGAGTATAAATGCTGCCAAATAATGAAAAATTTTACAAAAACTCTTCTCTGAAAAATATTTCGTTCTCAGGAAAGGAAAATTTATTTTTCAAAATTAGCTATTTTTAAATGCACTAAGAAAGTAATAGTAACAATAATATAAAAATTGAATTCCACTAAACTCCCCGAGGATTGCTGGCATGGGGTGAGTTTCCTTTGGCTGTATTTGTCACTTCCTGCCCTCCAGAAATAAGACACTCAAATATTACCTTCAGGATTTCTCTTCATATCCCTGTGCCAACTATAATACCCTGTAAATCAGAGATGCTGGCTGCTATAGAATATTGACATAGTAAAGTGTACTGCTCACAAAAGGTCTGTTTATATGGGTAGGAGATTCTTTTCTAAGAGAAAGACAGCTGCCAACACAATATTTGAAGTACTAACTCTCTGGCACCATTCTTTTATTTTCCAAATTATTGCATCAAGATGAGACTCCTATTTTGACTAACTTTTGACTTTTGTTCACTTTTATTATTTAGTTTTGCCTTAGCTTCTAATAAGCTTTGGGGAATTAAATTTAATACTATATCAAAAAACAAATACTTTTACATCAAACTCTACATAGAAATACCATGAAGCAAAACATGCTATGTAAAGTTGGATTTGTTAGTACATTCTAGGTTGTGTTGAAATAACGACCCCAAAATATTAGTGACTTAAAACTACAAAGGTTTATGTTTTGCTCATGCTAAGTCCTCCATGCATCCAAGTAACTGTCTCAGGCAACCGTTTTCCAAGTAGCGATTTGTTGATCCATGGTCCTTCAAACCGTGGTTCCACTATTAGAATTTGAGTCTTCCTGTATGACTGTCATAGAAGAGGGAAAGAGCATGGGGACATTCATATGGCAATTAAATGCTTTAGCTTTTAAGTGACCCATGCCATTTCTGATCACAACTCCTTGACCTGAGCTAGTTTCATAGTGATGCCTAGTGAAAAGATAATGAAGACTAATTCTTCCAGAAACCTGAAAAGAGAGGAGAAATGCGTATGTGTGAGCACTGCACATCTCTACCACAGCTGTCAAAGGACAAATAAAAATGATTTATCTATGTTTTAGTTTCTTTAAATTTTATCTTTTTTCACATATAATAGAATCGCTATGTTGAAGACAAATTTTCAGTAAGCCCATTGAATATAATGTTTTTTCTCAAAAAGTCGTAAACCACTCTTATGTGCTTTGCAGAAGTGTAGCTCAATGTCGTTTATAACCAATAAAAAATGCTTTTGATTTAGTAAGGCAAAAATTGCCTATTGAGTTCCCATTTAATCTGTCAACATAACAACTGGCAGTGACAAGGATATATATATAAAATAATTCCTCCAAATTCTTGTCTCTAGTAGCCACTATGGACAAACAAGCATAATCTTTTGCTGAATACTATCTTTCACAAAGGCTATAAAGAATTTGAACTTTCCGGGGACGGTTCAAGTCTGTGTATTAGTGTCACGAAAACAATTTATATTAAAACGTTTTGTATGAAACATCCCTTACATTTAGGCTTCAAATTGCTATATAAAGCAAAATATATGTATCCTGGCTGAAGGCCCTCAAACACCACTATTATTTTACAATGTAAATAAATTTTTTTCTAATATTAAACTTAAATACCTCATATGAGAAGGTTAATTTAACTTATTTTGTTTTGCTTCCAGGGGCAATTGCGACCAACTGATACTGACCACTGCTCTAAACTATCAACGGTGCACGTCATATGCGCAGTATTGCTCAGGACCATAAGTCATTTACGCCCTGAGTTCTTCTGAGTTTAAAATACCTTCGGCCATTTATTCTTCTTCCTCTTGAGCTGTATTTTGCCCAAATGTGTTTTTAAAGATCATTTCCTGGGGTTTATCTCCTGTGCCTGTATTGAGTTTGTAGAATATTGAGCTTAATCCCTCTGTCTGTGTGTTTTCATCTACTGTAGGGGAGTTGATGATATAAACCTGGGCATCAAGAAACATTTTCCTAGAGAACAGGAAGAGAAACCCCTGTTGAGACTGTGTTCTAGTATGATTTCATTTTTACCCCATCCAGTGTCTTTCTTCTCCTAGCTCACCCCACGGCCCATGTGTGTAGAGTACTAGGGTTCCATTCATGCTTTCTAGCGAGCCTCCATTACCCTTCTTACTCTCCTCTCACAGATTATTAGCTCTCCTGAGTTATATTATATTACATTTTTCCCAATACCATGTAGAGATTGGGGCTTAGAGGAATGCTATCAGAGTTCTGCCTCTTGATTATACTTTCTTATCTGATTAAAACCCCCACAGCCACTAAATCATACCTAACTATTAGGACACTACCACAGAAGCCTTGTTCCCGGTACCATGCATGTTTTATAAACATTTTCAATCATCCTTGCCATAAAAAAATGAGGACTTATGGTAACAAAATACTTATTTGTCTCCTTAAGTGCTTGTCTGTAATTTAGTTTAATGATGCTACACTTTCTTGCGGTCTCTCTAGGCCTCAAGGGCCATTTGTATTGATTTAGCCATTCTGTCTGTCTCATTAACAAACAGCCACATAAAAAACAGCCTGGAAAAGGAACTTTCTTGAAGTGGAAAATCACGTTTATCAGTGTAATAGAACTTTTGATTCTTGGTTACGTCTAGGAAAACATTCTAATTCTTTATATATAAATCTTGAACATGCTAAAGAAAGGCAAACTTAATTTGCATGGTTGCTAATTTTACCTTTTTAAGATCACCCATAAAACCCCAAATCAACTGATAACAGAGCTTGTCAAGTTATTTTGCTCTAGCAATCTAAGTTTGTTCAAAGTGTTATATTAATTTTGGTTAACATGTAAGAGAGTAGATGAAAAGCTGAATCAAGACAAAATAAAACAAATAAGCTAAGGAGAGGAGAAATCAGCTAATGGAAGGAAACTGCAGATTGTATCTCATGGTTTCTTGTGTAATGGTCTTGGAAAAAAACAATTATTTTAGTATTTTAACATAAAACAGAGTGGTGGGTTTAGCTGTTGATATTGATTATGACATTTATTAAAATTATTACATTTTTCTTAACACACACCATTCTTGGCTTAGTTAACTATATAATGCAAATCCAGCAGGACCAGAATTTGAAATCACAGAGAACCTGTCAGTTAAGGTACTCAAGCACTTCATTGCAACTTATTACCCATGACAGGTTTTTCATTACATTTTTAAGGGGCTGGAATATTAAAGCATTCATCTGGTTCCAGGTATCTAGTTGGAAAATGAATCCAACTATCAATCATGAATAATCCCCATAAGATTATTGCACTGCAAGGAGAGGATTGGGTCAGAAAATAGTATTTTGTCAAAATTGATAGTACATTATGCATATATATTATATATAGAAATGGCACGCATGCATGAGAAAAAAATCACCTCATGCTTATTTGCAAATAACCAGAGAAGCATTTTGGGTCGTTTCAAATCATTAGGACCACTAACCATGACTTTAATTAATAACATTAATTCCAGAATCATTCATAGTATGTGTGCTATGTACCAAGAACTGTGCCAGGAACAGTAAATTAATAAACTATGGCACCTTCACTCCATGAGCCAAAAGTCTATTGAAAGAGAAGGACACACAATGATCCCTCAATATTCTCTTGCCCATGTGGAAATTGACAGAGCTCACCTTTGGTTTACCAAATGAGCGTTCTGGGTTTCTCACCAACACAGCCAGCTTGTTTCCCTTGCCGTCATCAAGATTCCTTAAAAGAGCATGCTGCGGATTCTGGACACCTTCCCAAAAATGAATTTCCAAAAGGTTTTTCCCATTAGTAGCAAATTTGGACACACAGACAAACAAGATTGCTTTACAGTAAATATAGTTCATTTTGATGTGTACATTCTGTTAATTTTTTGTTAATTACCAGTGTTATTGCTAGAAGCAGCCTGGCCTCAAAAAGAAAATTAAAAATTCAATAAGGAGATCTGCATCATATATTTTCTTGTGTGTGTGAGGAAGACTAGCCCTGAGCTAACATCCGATGCCAATCCTCCTCTTTTTTTGCTGAGGAAGATTGGCCGTGGGCTAACATCCGTGCCCACCTTCCTCTACTTTAAATGAGACACCGCCACAGCATGGCTTGACAAGCGGTGTGTCGGTGCACGCCCGGGATCCGAACCTGCGAACCCCAGGCCGCAGAAGCAGAATGTGCGCACTTAACCACTGCACCACCAGGCTGGCCCTGGATCATATTTTTAATAAAATAATGATTTTCTGTGCAATACTGAGAATACTTCTTAATTCTTTCTCTTCTTTTTTATTTTTGCTGAGGAATATTCACCCTGAGCTAACATCCGCTGCCAATCTTCCTCTTTTTGTATGTGAGCTGCCACCACGGCATGACCACTGACAGATGAGTGGCGTAGGTCCCTGCCTGGGAACCAAACCTGGGCCACTGAAGTGGAGCATGCCGAACTCAACCACTAGACCACCAGGGCTGGCCCTTTTCTCTTTTTTTATAGCCAAAAAATAATGCTTTATCTCCTTTCTGGTTTTTAAGGCTAATGTAAATATAATTAATTCATTAAAATGAGTCTTAAAAAAGTTATCAGGGTTCTTTGAGTCAGGCACCAAAAAGAAATGCAGTGGCATCTCATGTAACCCAAAGTTAGGTTCCAAAGCCGAAGTATGAGGTGGGCATTGAGTGTAGGCATTCACCCTTGAAAATTATTCAGGACTATTCCGTGTTTCACACTGTCATAAGGTCTCTATAATTTTGCAATTCATTTATTTTGTTTTGTTTTTTATCCAGAAGTAGAAAAGACAGATGTTCCTTTAGATGAGAAGAAATTGTTTGTTGGCTTACATTTCAATGTCTTGGTGTATAAAAAATATATATATTTAAACATTCAAATTGCACTAAGGGTGGCACACAGAGAGAAACTAACTTAAAAAACAGGCTGCCATCTGTGTGTAAATCTCTTCCAGTCCTCCCCTTCTTCACTCCAGTCTCAGAGGAGGAAGTGTATCCACTTCTAGTCAAGATAATCCCTACCACTTCCTCCCAGATCTCCTTGAATCACTCGTCACTCTCTGTGGCTATATTATATTTCATCTTTGTCTCTCTACCAAATCTTCCCCTGCAGTCCATGAACGTATGACTCCTCCAGCAAAATTTATCATCTTGCTTTCAGAATTTTTTTAATAATAAGAAAAATTCTGTAAAGAAAAATTCTCAGAAACAGTGGAGAACTTCATCATTTGTATCACAAAGAAGAGAACTGTAAAACCAGAATTCTTTGTCCAGCAAAAATATCGTTCAGGAATGAAGGGGAAATCAAGACATTGTCAGTTGAAGAAGAACTAGGAATTTTTTTTCTAGCAAACCAATCCTTAAAGAATGACTAAAGAAAGTTCTATAGGGCCCGGCCCCGTGGCCGAGTTGTTAAGGTTCTGTGTACTCTGCTTCGGCAGTGGATCTGGATCTCAGATCCAGACCTACTCCACTCAACAGCCACACTGTGGAGATGTCCCACGTACAAAATAGAGGAGGATTGACACAGATGTTAGCTCAGTGGGGATGTTCCTGAGGCAAAAAGAGAAGAGGATTGGCAATGGATGTTAGCTCAGGGTGAATCTTCCTCAGCAAAAAAAAAAAAAAAAAATTCTCCAAGCAGAAAATAAATGATAAAAGAAGGATATTGGAAATTCAAAAAGGAAAGAAGAACATGGGAATGTATGAAAATAGAAATGAGAATCTATCCTCATTAGTTTCTTAAATTTTATTTGGTGATTGGAGAAAAATTTTAACATCATCTTATGTAATAATCAATGACTATAGAAGAAATACATAAGACAATTATATTTTTTAAAGTAGGGAGGATAAAAGGATCTAAATGGAAGTAACTTTGCTACACTTTACTCAAAGTGGTAAAATATCAAAGCTAGTAGACTATGGTAAGTTACTGGCAATGGATAATCCCCATTGTTTTGTATCATCCCCTGGAAAGAGTGGTCATTTGAATTTTTTGATCTGCTCCTCTCTCTCCTATGGAGATCGGTGCCACTGGCTGGCTTTTCCCAGCCCTCCTAGAATTCCAGTACATTGCATATTTTCTATATTGTTCAACATGTATCTAGAGAAAATGTCAGTCTAGCCACTGCTGCAAAAACAGACCCAGGTCCACATGCACCAAAGTCCCAGTGCAATTAATTTCATCTTATCTTTCCCACAAGAAAGGCTTTAGAGAAAAAAATTTAAAGCAAAAATAAAAAAAAGAAGACCCCAAATTATTATATCTTTACTAATTCTTTCTAGGAGTCACAAATTGTTTTTTTCTGTGTTGTCCTAGATAGGATTAAGCTTCTAAATATCTTAGAAAGCTTTGTTATGTAATCAAATTTTAAAAGGACTATTCTTGACCACTTACCTAATCACCATGGGCTCAGATATTGTATTCAACTTTGTACAGAGACTTCCTTATATAAAAACTCAATAGTTTTCATGAGCAGATGAATTGCATCTGAAAGTATTTACCAATAATTTTCACGTTTTTGGGGAACTGGATTATTTTAAGAATTATTTTTCATATCAACTGACATGTAATCAAAATGTGTCTGGCAAGTGTTCAAGGTAAGCAGTAAAAGAATACAAGAGATTAAAAATGGTGAGAAAAAATAATCAATCATATCTAGCATTGAAGGTTCTTTCTTCCTTCCTTCTTTCCTTCCTTTATTCTTTCCTTCCTTCTTTCCTTCTTTCCTTTCTTACTAAAATTTACCTCCCTCCTTTTTGTTTTTAAAGGGCATCGCTACTTGTGAGTGTTTGCCATAATCAAGAATCAGCGCCTTGCTTGACTGAACTGTCACTACCTGTCTTGGTTTGCCACCATCCGGAATCAGAAGACTGTTAAAGTGTGCAGACTTCCCACTGTTTACTGAAACGACTTTCTTGTTAACCATGGCAGAATGTCCAGCTCTGAAAATACTCTTCTGAGAACCCCCATGAATTCACCGAGACTCCAGTATAATGCACATTTAGGAGGATTTCTGTGAGTCTTTTAAAATTTGTGGTTTATCACAAATTGCCAAAAACTTGCCTGAAGCGCTGTTTATCAGCACTAAATTATTTCAAGCGCTCTTCCTGTCAAAGCTTTTAATGTTCGGTGCGACTCCTTATGCTAATGTTATATTTATCACTGGTGTATTTCTGCTCCTACGAAACAAAGCACATTCATAAAATCTGAATTTTGCACAAAGGGCGCTTTTTCTTTAACATTGCATTTAAATTGATTCATTCTAAGTATTTCCTCTATATTCCTATAAATCTGATACAGAGACTGTTTGGATGGATCAGTCACTGAAATGAATCAGATAATGCGTTACACATTGAGGCCAAGTAAATGTAACCTACCGCTAGTAAAAATTGATTTAGATGTGTGCGGTTTTTGTACAACATGCAATCTGTTGTGTTTGATCTACTCTTTGGAGGTAGGGGTAGACGTAGTCTATGCACAAACACACTAAATGAATATATGTTTATGCAGGCAAATAAATGATCCTTTTCTCTTCTAGCAGACTCCTAACCCCACCTCTGATTCCAAGCAAGGCCACAAGTTCTGGGTGGAATTCACCTACACTACCAGGCACAGCCCTTCTACATATAATCCTAACAGAGGTATTTACTGTATAATTTTATTTGATAGAAAAAATGCAGTTGATCTCTATTCTTACTAAGGCCCATCATGTAGGGAGATTGTGTATTCAAATAAATGATTTTGGATACTTTTGAAGACCAAATGCATAGTTGTTCCAAATTTTAAGCATATCCTCTATAAAAGTACATTATCGGGGCCGGCCCCGTGGCTTAGTGGTTAAGTGCGTGCGCTCCGCTACTGGCGGCCCGAGTTTGGATCCCGGGTGCGCACCAACGCACCGCTTCTCTGGCCATGATGAGACGGTATCCCACATACAGCAACTAGAAGGATGTGCAACTATGACATACAACTATCTACTGGGGCTTTCAGGAAAAAAAAAGGAGGAGGATTGGCAATAGATGTTAGCTCAGAGCCGGTCTTCCTCAGGGAAAAAAATAAAAGAGGAGGATTAGCATGGATCTTAGCTCAGGGCTGATCTTCCTCACACACACACACACACAAGAAGTACATTATCAAGTACAGAAGTGTTGTTAAATACAGAATTGTAGAATTGTGTCTAGGTTAAAATGTATACATGCCTCAACCAGTTGGACTGGTTGAACAGTTTGTTCAATTAAATCGCTGAATTAGTCAAAGCAAAGTTCCAGAAAACAGAGTTGTTGACAGTTAAGTTAATCAAAGTGGTCCAACTGTTTATGTACGTGAACAGGTACTATTCACGAAGCAAAAAGCAGAACGACCTTGGAAATTAAATCTTAGTGTCTTGATTGTACAAGTTTTGGAGTATTTTTTTACATACTCTGTAAAATTCATTCATAAAATTCTTTTATAAATTGTTGTTTATAAATCTCACAGGAAAGGATTGCCTGGTACCATGGCTATTTGGTGTGATAGCCCCTGAGTACAAGGGAAGGAAATTCAGCTCTGAGGCTCTAAATTATTAGAGGCTGGGTGCCCTGCGTGCCCATCCCAGAATGTTCTTATTAGACAACTGGTTGCCTCATTTAGATAATAAACACTATTATTATACAACTTGTTAAGGACTGGAGATGGTCTCCCATATAACATGGAGTCAGTACTAATATTCTTGTGCTAGTCATAAATTTAGTAACCTACAAGGTCATACAATTAATAAAAGTTCCTATTAATTGTATGAGTGAATAAAATAAGTTTAAAATATAATGCACTTGAATATTCAATCAAAATCATTTTGAGAAATTTAACAAAAAACACTAAAATCCTGTCCCTCTTTCTAAGGTGATTACAATCTATTGATGAAGCCCTGAGTAGGCAATTTTCTTAGTTTAGATCTAGTAAACTACACAAAGACGGGTTTGGGGAGCTTCGAAAGCAAAAAAAAAAGGCATTTCTATTTTCAGTAACTCTAAAAACTTACAAATTTCTGCATTTCTAACAACAAAATATTAATGTTTATGTAGTTAAAAAAATTTTTAACTTTTTTTACAAAATTAAGACCCATAATATTTATTCTTACCCAACGTGATCTACTTTATGTTCCATGTTCAGGACCCCACCCTGTGGTCTGTACGCGATTTGATCCTTTTTCCACACCTATTTCACAGCTTCTCTGATACTGTGAAATAGAAAAAGTGGCAAAGAAGTGATGTAATTTGGGTGTCAAAAAAGTGGAATTTAATTTTTTTTTTTTTTTTGGCGAGGAAGATCAGCCCTGTGCTAACATCTGCCAATCCTCCTCTTTTTTTGCTGAGGAAGACTGGCCCTGGGCTAACATCCATGCCCATCTTCCTCCACTTTATATGGGACGCCACCACAGCATGGCTTTGCAAGCAGTGCGTGGGTATGCACCTGGGATCCGAACTGGCAAACCCCTGGCTGCCACAGCGGAGCGCACGCACTCAACCGCTTGTGCCACCAGGCCGGCCCCTTAATATTTTATTCTTATCTTTTATTTGTATTCTAATACTTTATTCTTACTTAAGTAATATATCCTTATTTGGTTTTTTTTTTTTTTTCACTTTTTATTATGATAAGATTTGAGCAGGTTGATTCTCTATGAATATTGTTCATAGGGTAGAATGCCCTATTTATCATGTTAAATTTATGGAAACAACACTATGATCCTCATAAACTGTCATACTCTCTGAAAGTATGTTATAGTGCTATCAAATATGTTATCTACCTTTTTAAAGAGTAAGTTGCCTTTGATTTGATGTAAGAGATGTTTGGTAGAAGAGATGCTACATAATACAGAATGAAGTGTATTTCTATGGAAAATGGGTACTTTAGTATAGAATTTGGAGTTTTATCTGAGGAATATAAACCCCAGGTGTAATAAATCATTTGTAAACTCTGTATTTTCAATACATAAGTATAAGCCCATTTCATCTTTTCTTGTTTTTTTGTTTTTTGGTGTATGCGCGTGTGTGTGTGAGTGCATGTGTGTGTAGATTTGGCTTATCTAGTAACCTATCTTCACTTTTTAAGAAAAAGACTCACATGTCCAAGGCAACTTGCTTTTACACTCCTCTGATGTTGTGTCTCTTTGGGTAGAAGATGTTTTTCCCCTTGCTCATGTTTTTATAGTTGTTTTTATCAAGCTATCTGTCATTAAATCGATAGTGAGAGAGATCTTTGGCAATACAAACCTATGAAACACAGACGATAATAATTATGTGTCCAGAGTCCGGAAAACTGGCAAATTGAACAACATCCACAATGGTCAGTTGGGAAATTGAGCCCATTCCTTTAATCATATTAATTTGATATCACTGTGTTTGTTTTCCCCCAGGATATAGGCTATAAACGCTACTAAATGTTTTATGATTTGAGTTCATGGAAAGAAAATAGGTTAGGTAGCACACAGTCAATATCTTAAAAATCATTGTCAAAGTTTGATTTTCTCTAGTCTCTGGCCCAACCTCCAAGGGACTATATTTCATACTGAAGACTTGTTGATAACAGTTTCTTTATTTTTCCAACAACTATTCAGTGCCTCTTAGATGCCAGACTCCATGCAAGATACTTAAAATGCAGCAGAGAACAAGACAATACAATGCCTTCCACCATGCAGCTTTGAGGCTAAAGGAAGGCAGTACGAAATAAATTTATGGGAAAAAAAAGGCAAGAGGAGAGTAGTTGGTCCATACTTATAGTGTTGTGCATGCCCACAAAATTGTTTTCATGGCTCCATATAAATCAGGGAAAATGCTTAGACATTTAATAATAACTCTTTGCTCATCTCTAAGTACTAAGTTTAGCCTACTGAACAACCTATAGTTGTGTGTGCAGGGCAGATAAGAGTAGGATAACATGTGATAATACAACCTAGTGAAAATGTTTTTGTTTTTTTGGACAAGACATTATTAAAGTTCAAGTTTAATTATATGGATATTGACAAGAGCTCTAATTTAAAGAGAGACTTTTCTACAGTTTATAAAGTTGTCATTCCTCCTAAAAAATGTCACAAGAGACATATGTGAGGATGTCTAAATTCTAATCAATGGAGAAATGGCAAAATCTTTAAAGGGATTTCCTACTTGGCCTACCACTTCTGGGACTATTTTTGAATCCTAATAATCTCCTTCCCCTCTTCTCTCCCTCCAAAAAATTTCAGCAGTACCACCTATCTGCATCTTAAAAACAAAGTTATCTCATTCTCGTCTTAAGTCCTTGGAAGAATTTTATGTCGTCTGCTCTAGTTCTATGCTCCTGATTGTCTTGTATTCATTAAAAGGGTCACCCATTTCAGAGGCCTTATTCTGATTAATGAATATCTGAAGGCAATTACTCTTCCCCAAATAAATTTTGAAATGTCAGTACAGTCAATGCTATACGTTTACAAAAATATTTAATTTCCCTTTTGTATATTCATCGCTGTTTCCCAGTTTCTCTTGCATTTGGTCCCTGAAATGTGAAAAGAGATAACATTTATTTCTTTGAAGCCAGGTCTGGCTATAAAATATCCTGCACAGTTTTCCATGCCATCACTTCCCTAGACTACGTAGCTAGAAGCGAAGGATTCCAAGATGGTGGAGTCACATGTTGAAAGGAGTTCAGGTCTCTGAATCACTAGCTCAAGAAAACCTGCCCAGGAAAGCTACCCAACCCTTGTTGGCTTGGGCAAGAAATAAGTTTCTTGAGTTATGCCCATGAGCTTTTGAGGTTTTTTGTTTGTTTGTTTAGCATCTAACAGGCATTCTCCTGAATAATTCTTTTACATTTTGTTCCCACTCTTTAGACATCTCGTCTTTTGGGCAACATTTTCAGATGCTAAATGTATCTTCCAAAGGTAACCCAATAGAACGTTCAGAGCTTATGTAAGTCATTGTGCAACTGGACTCCAGGGAGGAAAGTCTTCACTCGTGCGGTCTTCATTCCCAAACCATCCACTCATTAAATACGTAGTTACTGAGTGCTTATTCTGGGCGTGCAGAGCACTGCCCTAGATACCATTTCACTAGAAGAATAATTACTTCTGTATACACAATTTGCCCTCATGTCTTGTTAACTAATAAATTCAGACTAATTATGCAAACAGATCATTTTATTCAAACTTGCCTGGGATTATACCACGAAACTTTCTTACATTGACTGAAAGTATCTTTTCTCTAATTTTCACCGTAAACCCTCTTCAGTGTTGGTTCTAAGGAACAATGACTTCTTCTTCATTCTGCATAAAGCAATAAGATGGTTCTTATTCTGGTGATTGTCTGACAGTCAAAGCTTCTTGGGGCAGAACAACCAGGAATATCTTAACTCCATCACTCAGCATCTTTGTGCCTCCTGAGGTTGATACTGCAGACCATCGTTCTGTGTCATTTCAGACGTCGCTCCTGGATTGTGCACTTCAGACCACTGGACACAAGCCAAGCCACTGTAAGTCAGGGGCTGTGCCAATAATGCTCAAGCTGAAGTAGAGCTGCAGAGGCTTGATCAACTTGCTTTTCACTTTTGGTGGACCTTTATTAAAGTTACTGATTTTGCTTAAAGAGTATGAGAATAGCTTGAGGAGCATAATACTTTTTATTATTTTCAGTCTTTTTCTTTTTTTTTTTTTTACTTCATACTGCTTTGTAAAATAGACAAGCAAACAACACCCCCCCCCCAGTACCTTTGCATACTCTAAAAATACAGAGTTTCTTTTGTTTATTCATTAAAGAGGGTTGACCTTTCATGAAAGAGGGTAGACTTAACTTGGTGAATTTTGTAAAGTGCAATCATTCAAACTAGAGTTAAGTCAGCCTGTAAGTTTATACAAATCATTTCCATCAGATTTAGAATTCATTTTTCAGTCATTTGATGACTACATGACTGTCTCTGGCAAAAAAACACAGCTAACATTAATGAGTTAGCCAAATTTTACTGGTCCTAACCCTACTTACAACACATCGAACTTTGGATCCCACAAGCCAACCCCTCATATTATTTAGGGATTAATGCCATCTTTTTATTGTTTCCCCTGCCCGTCCTCCGGGGTTATCTCTGCCTAGAATGGTCCCTTTTTTCTCACCACGCTGAGGTCTTCTGGTGATGAGCATGGCAGGGATAACATTTACCAGGGCTTGCAAAACTGCAAACTTCAAATATGAAAACCACTCTGCTATTTCCTGTCTTCACTAAGTAAGTGCCAATCTGCATTATTTTCTTGCTTGATCACAGACAAAGTAACAGAGCAATGGGATACCCACTTCTCAGGATTTCCCTCCCTCAGCTTATGAGTGACCTCTCCTTGGAGGATCTTCTCATGCCAATCTGTCCCTGAGGCTCCTGGTACAAGCCTTCTCTTCTCCTGCCTGTCTCCACACACCTACTTCTCTCTTGCCCTGTTCTCTATTCGTAAATGTGTTTGTTATAACCAAAAAATGCTCTGTTTCGGCTGGAACCCAAACTCTACCACTAGCTCAGCAACCAACATACTGATTTTCTTTTTTTTCCTAGCAACTATCCTTTCATGGATTATAAGTCTTGTGCTGTAATGAGCCACGTGCATGACTTTTCACTCTTAAAATTCAAACCTTAGGCTGTGAAGGGATTGTTTGGTAGCCTGTTCAACATGTGAATGCCACTGCTCCACTCTCAGCTGTTCCATTCAAAGATCTGTTGCTCTTGGGTGAAATACTTGCATTTTTGACAAATGCCTGATAATTCAAGTGATTCAAGCCTCCTTCTTTTAGATACAATGCTAGCTGCAATACTAATATTTTTGACCGTTTGGCACATAATATGAAATTGAATTAATCCTTTCTATGAGTAATTTTTTTTTTTTTTTCAGTAAGAATGCCTTTGCCTGACTGGCTACCCTATTTTTTGATGTGGATACATTTAGAATCCTTTTGTAATCCTGGTGGATTGGTCTTTTTATCATTATGTAACGTACCTCTTTATCCCAGCCATTTTCATTGATCTGAATTTTACTCTATCTTTTAATTGGTGTATTGAAATAGTTTACATTTAAGGCAATTTCTCATATGTCAAGGCTTAAGTCTGCCATTTTATCATTTATTTTCTGTTTCCTCTGTTTCTAATTTCTTTGTTTCTCTTTTCTTGCCTTCCTGAGGGTTTCTTGAACATTTTTCAGGAATCCACCTTATTAATTTATAACATTTTTTAATATGTCACTTTGTATGGTTTATACAGTGTGTATAGTTTGTCACTTTGTATACTGAGAAGGCAGTAGAACGTAAGTACAAACCTAGAAAGCTAGCAAAAGGGTCCAAAAGAGAAGAACTCCAGTTGTAGAGGGATGTTGGGATGAACCAAAATATCTAATGGAGTTTCGGTTAGTGTTTTGCTGATTTGGCTGCACAATCTTGGATCATCTCTTTATAAGAGAAATTTATATCATTTTCTAGAAAGAAAATGGTAAGAAAATCATATAATTCTTATGGATGGTCAAATTTTGTTTTTATTTTTCATTATTTATGTCATGCAGATTTTAAAATTGTTATCAGATTGGGACGGACTTCTGTCAAGTTTCTGTCATTCTGTATGATTTCAGGGATTTTCAAGTTTCCCTCTGCAGTGTCCAATGTTGATTACTCTTGTGCTTGTTATATCAGTGTTCAAACATGCCATGAATTTGTGTATAATCAGTAAGAAGGTTAAATCTCCCAGTATTTATATATGATTCATGTCTCTTCATTAATTACATTATCAAAAATTCCAAGAAACTATTAACTAATTCTATTAAAAACATATCTTTCTTTTCATGAATTACGACTTTTGGTGTAATCTGTATATGTTTTGGCTCTCCATATGAGAATCATTTCTATTGATTTCAGTGCTCATCTTTATCACTTTTGTTTCATATTTCATTAATTTTTATCAAAATTTTCTTCTAACTCTTTAATCAATAAATTTAAATTTGACAAAGAAGATACGCATTATATATACCCAAGCCAAATAACTGCAATTTCTCCATAAAATTCTCTTAAACATCTTTTCAAATTAGATATAAAATGATGTATTCAAGCTTTATTAAGTATCTCATTTCTATTAAAAATGTATTATGGATTTTTAATTGAATATGCTGCCTTAGTAAGAATATTCCTGAAAGTGGAAAATTTTACTCTCAACTAAGCTTTGATGAGAAAACAACTCTCTGCTTGTAATTTTAAACTTCGGATTTTGTGAAATATTTTCCTCGGACTAGCTTCCAGCTCCATGTATTTTAAAACTATTCTTCCTCCTTCTCTTCTTTCATATTTGCAGTACTGGATCCCCTGATTCCCCTCCATAATGCAATGCAGCCTTGACTATACATCTTTGCTTTACGTCAACAGGTGTGTGGGCATGATGGACAATAAGAGTATTCCTGGAAGCTGTTCCCAGCTAGTGCACAGTGGTTACTGGCACCACATAAAAACACCCCACTACACAGAAATTAAGTCTCTCTAATTCAACTTCCCCTTAACTGTGTCTCCAAAATGCCATGACCAACCAAAAAACAGAGAATTTAGATTGGAAAGTGACAGTTGTCTTATTTAAATGTGCACAAAATATATTACTTTTGCGAACATTGTGTCAACATATGACCATGTGAGCACACAAACTAGGGCCTTTCCTAGAGCCCTGGAAAAAGCCACACAAATGAAGGACCCTGAAGCTTATTCTTTATTCATTTCACTGTAAACCTGACTGTGGTAGGCAGAACTCTAATATGGTCCCTCCAAGATTCCCAGCCACTGATGTACATACCTTCTCTCAGTTAATTAGTACACTAATCCAGGTACTTCAGTGAAGGGATTTTACAGATGTAATTAAGGTCTTAAATCAGTAGACTTTGAGATAGAGAGATTATCGAGGTGGGCCTGACACTTGACTTCATTACACGGGCCCTTTAAAAGCAGAGAGTTTTCTCTGGCAGGCCATAGAAGAGAAAGTCAGAGAGACATGCACTAGCTGGTCTGAAAGAAAGTGTACATAGGTTGTAAATTATCTATGGGGGGGTCACATGGCAAGTAACTGCAGGAATCTTCTAGGTGCTGGGAGCCATCTCTAGCCATCAGCTAGAAGGAATATGGAATCTCCAACCTGCTGCTTCAGTGAAATAAATTCTGCTTTGATCAACATCAATGAACTTGGAATAGGACCCTGAGCCCAGATGAGACTGCAGCCGAAACTGACACCTTAATTTCATCCCAGTCGGATTCTGAGCAGAGAATCCAGCCAGGCCGTGCCCAAATTTCAGACCTACAGAAACTGTGAGATAATAAATTTGTGTTATTCTAAGTTGCCAAGTTTGTGGCAATTTGTCATGCAGCAATAAAAAAGCTATTAAAATGCCTTTCTTGGCAGGAGTTAGGTCTAGGAGGTAGATTATAAGTTGGCAATATCCTAGGTCATACGAGCAAAACCAGGATGTGAGAGAGAATGCGTAACAAAACGAGACAGAAGGGGTTTTATTCACCACAAGGACATTTGGTCTAGGGAACAGTGACAGGTCTAAAGGGAGACACAGGGTGAATCGAGGACGGGATTCACCTTCCCAGGGATGTGGCACAGCTGAAAGGTCACAAGTCAGGAGTGCTGGCTTTCAGAAGGCAGAGCATTGAGAGGACTGCATTTCATGAGAAAGTATAAGGGTTCTTTGGGCACAGCCTAAATGGACATTTGAAGATGCAAAAATAATGAACAAGTCAAAAGTAAACTTTGTTCTGTGTGGTTTGCACATAGACTCTCCAGCTTTCCCCACAAAATCTTTGCTAAAATCTATATTGCTTGAAGGTGATTTTACTGTAAGAGGATGCTTTATGGCAAAGAGGACTGAATTTGGTTTCAAGGTTGAGATGGGGCCAGGACAGAGAGGCATGAGGAGCTAGTTGCACCCACGAAAGAACTGTTCTTGGACAAGGATGCTCTAGGAGTCAGCTAACTTCAATCATGACCTCCAGTTGAGAGTGAAAAAGAACTGTGAGTAAAATATTCATGATAATCACATGTAACTGTAAATGTCTGAGAAAGAAAGACATGCTGTGAGATCAGAGGTGCCATAGGGAAACAAGGTGGCATTTGTTAGATGAATTCTTCAGGGTTCAGGGTCTGAAACTCTGCTTTCATCTCAAAAGCTTGGTTTATTCAGCAGACGAAGAGGGGATGAATCTCTAGAAAGGAGCAGGGGAGGGACATACACAGTAATCAAACTCCCTGGAAATATATGTACACAAGAATGCAAATTTACAATGAGAAATGTAGTGCCAAGAGCACGGGGATATTTCTGTTGGTATGGCCAGCACTGTTCTCTTCCCATAAGCAGATCTAAATGGAAAGATGAACTGTAAACGGAAGGTACCTTGAGAAGCTTGGAATTAGAGCAAAGGAGGTTGAGGTGATGTTTTCAATGTTTAATAGCATCAAGCTCTGATGGTGATATCAGGGGTACACCTGCCCCTCCACCTAGAGTTACACTTTTCTCTTCCCAGTAGTCCTCATGCTATATTTTCTGACTAAATAGATAAGCACTGGCATTGAGAATATCCTTCCAACATGATATCCTCCTCACTGTAATCATGCATGTAGTATAGTATTTATCACATTATATTATTAGATAATATGCTTACTTAGACCCTAAACTCTTTGAGGTAGGGGCCGACCCTTAGTAATTTTCATAATCCCAGCAGCTAGCATAGTCCTTGACACAGATCCTCAGTAAATGGTTATGAATTAGTAGCTGATAATGAACGAATACATAAATAAATGAAGTCTATGGGTAACATTTAATACACATCATAATCTTCTCTCTTTTCCTCATCTTCTGTAATCCTGATAGGGCTAAGTGTACTTACTTCATTTTTTCATTAATCAAACACTAGTAAAGTTAATATCAGTTCTACGAAGATTCTGCAAATGTGCCTGGTAACTTTTCATTTCAAAGGCAATAGCAAACATCTTTGTTCTACCATCTTTAAAGTGTTCTTTAAGTGTTAAGGAGTTGAAAAATGAACAAGAGTTATCCCTCAGTTACTCCCCAAGTCTTTAAAAGAACCCCAGGATTTGCCATTACCTATGGTCAAAAGAGAGAACAAGGCATGTGTCGCTCATTACTCTCCATTAAGAGGAGATGCATTCCAGACACTGCCACCCATGCGAGAAGTGGTGTCTTAGCCATTCTGTCCACAGATATTTGTGGAATATCTATTGTGCACACAGCACCGAGTTAGATCTTTTGGGAAACTATAAAAATGAATCAGATATCACTACTACCCTTAAAAGACATATTTTACAAAAGGAGAGATATATCTGTATAAACAACTAAAGAGTAGTTCAACCCCGTTGAAATCTACTTCCATTTAACTAGATCATCATTCAAGATAATGCAAAATTAAGGCATTTTAAACAAAGATAAAGAAAGTTTATGACTCACAGACTGAAGGAACTACTAAAGAATATACTTCAGTAAGAAAGAAATTGAATCTATAAAGAAAGAGTGTCATGTAAGCAGCTATAACAAAGAAAGAACTTGGTAAACTTACTGACAAACCTAAGTCAGAACTGCTTGGGGAAAAGTAATGACTAAGGAGAGGGAGGAGTTAAAAATAAGTTGGAACTAAAATATCAGACTGAAGTCCAAATATATCCATAATTAAAATAAATCTTGAAAGAGTAAATTGTCTTTTACAAGAAAGCAATTCTCAGTTTTGACTTTAAAAACAATCTAGCTATACACTGTTTATGAGACATATCTAAAATAAGTTAATTCACAAATATTAAAAGACAAAATCGTCCCATTTGCAACAACATGGATGGGCCTGGAGGGTATCATGTTCAGTGAAATAAGCCAGAAAGAGAGAGACAAACACTGTATGATCTCACTCATATGTGGAATATAAACAAACACATGGACAGAGAAAACTGTATGGTGGTTACCAGGGGCAATGGGGGTGGGGGGTGGGCACAAAGGGTGAAGGGAGACATGTATATGGTGATGCACAAATAAAAATGTACAACCCAAAATTTCACAATGCTATAAAGTATTAAAACATCATTAAAAAAAAGTAAAGAGGTAAAAATAAGATGTAAAACAAATCTTGTGTATTAATATTAACATTAGATAAAAATAAACTTTATTATGGATAAAGAATTTTCTAATTTAATGATAAAATGAACAGTTCATCAGAAAACTTTAATTTTGAACATGGATACAATATAATCCTAAAATACATATGCAAAAATTGACAGAATTATGATTAATAGTTGAGACACACAATCGGTATATATATTAACATAACTCTCGGAAACTTGACAGGTTAAATGGTAAAATGGTAATAAAAATAAAGAAGTTTTAAACAGCACAATTAATAAGCTTCATTTAAAGGAAATATACCAAATCTGCCTGTGAGTTTTAAAGAACTCAAATTATTTTTAAAAGTGCATGGAACCTTTACAAAAAAAAAAAAAAGATTTTAATATACCACTCTCAGGAACATGGAAAATCAAGCAGAAACAAAGCTAGTGAGGATATAGACGTTTTGAATAACATAATTAATAAGTTTGATTGAAAAGAAATATAAAGGACAATTCACCTGTTAGAGAACACATTATTTTCAAAGACATGGAACCTTCACAGAAGTCACTTATCTCCACCACTGACTTCACCCTCAAAGTCTCATCTTATAGTACGTTTGCTTACAACATATGTGCACTTGGAGATTCTATTGCCAACGATAATTCAGTATCTCTAATGTATCATTTGATCTACAGAAATCATCTCTTCCACCTGGCTTCCCACTTTCTGTTTGTTTTATTATAGTCCTCCCAGTTGTCATATCTTTTGGCCCACTCCTGTCTCTTACCATCAATCTCCATCTATAATCCATTTTGATTCTTAATACTTTATCATATTTCACAATGTATGTCACATATAACCTTCCTTTGTATTCTAACTACTTCCACCCTGCCATGGAATTTCAACAGGTTAGCCATTTCTCTCTCTGGACTTCATCTCCTCATTCCATCTTGCATTAAGCTACCAAGTACATCTTACTAGAACTTTTTCATCATGCCGTTTGTTTGCTCAATACATGCAGTGGTTTCCAGTGCTTATGGTACTGAGACTGGACTCGAGCATTCAAAAATATCCAGTAATTCCACAAGTGACCTCTCAAAGTTCATATTTTGTAATCATCCTATAAGAATATTTTCCCCAGAGAGGCATAACCATGGAACTGCCCCTGCTATGCATAGAATATGCGTTTCTCTCTTTGATTCTGTTCACGTCAATTTTTTTCCCACTGTCGGTATATTTCGTCTTTCCATCCATTTTTCAAGGCTTAAGTTTCTACTTGAGGCATTCTCTAAATACTTCCTCCAAGGGATATTACTACCTTCTCAACTCTTTCAGCACTTATCATTGATATTATAAGTCTGTGACTTCTTCCAATTCTATAGTGTGATGTCTTATATTTTATTATTCAAAATCTTATTCCATAAGTTTTCTCATTGATTCTGTATTTAAGAGGAGGAAATTATAAATGGTAAAGCAAAGAATGTTAGAGCTTAAGGGCAAAGCTTCCTTCATTTAATGAGTACCTATAATGGCTACTCTCACAAACCCAGAATTATGAGCATGACATTGTCTCTGCATTCATGGATTTCACAGACTGGTGGCAGAGAAATCTAGGACACAAATAAGCAAAAACATAACAACTTGAAATAAAAATTGTAAAGGAGAAGTGTCGCATATATTGAGAATATTAAAGGGGATGGCTATTTTAAATTGAAAGGAGGAAGAGGTGGTAAGGAAAGATCTCTGATAATATGACATTTAATGATATTTTGAGTATGTGTAAATCTTTTCAAATATAAATTTGTAAAAGACAAGAATGAGGAATATGTTGTTAGAGATATGTAAGATCCAATCAATTTTAGAATTCTGAGTTTGCATGATTTTGAACAGGAAATGATTAATCGATTAATAGCTATAGGTTAAAAAATTATCCATTTCATTCAAATAAGACAAAGTTTGGGAAAGAGTATTTTTCTCTTCTGGGATTAGGAATCAGTTATTCACATCATTATGATTCAATACTTCTTACACTTTACCAGAAGAAACATTTTCCGTCTTTCTAAAATATACAGTCATAATGGAAGTGAGTGTGGAATAACAAGTTCAAAAATGTTTGTTATATCTTTGTGTTATAGGGTGGGGTGGTGGTGGGTATTCAGAAAAATATGGATGTTGATGTCTACCAGTGACCAACACAGAGAGGCAGTTTCTTCTATTCATACTCCTTGCTCTTTTGGGAATACTCAGATGTCATGTAGTCATCTATGCAGAGGCTCCCCGTTGCATATTCATTAAATCAAGTGGCATCTCTGAAGAGAGCATAGCACTGACAGTCAGGTGCTGGGGGTTACAATCCAAGCCATGCCCTTGGGAAAGTCCTAGATCTCAAGTTTCCTCTGGCACAACATTTGGGATTCAGGCCAAAATGATCATTAAAGTCTTATTCAGCCTTAAAAATATACTCTTTTATGATCAACGAGATACTCATAATCAAGTCTGCTCTAGAAGATCAAACAAAAGGAGAAAGCACTAAACAAATGAGACACACAGAGTGAAGAATGCAAATTTTGGAAGAGCAGTGCTGATAAAATTTGTTACAACTGACATTATCAGAAGTATTTTTTGTTAAAAATTGCTGTGTTTTTTTCCTCCGTAGAGATTATTCAGAAGAGGGCCTTCTATAAGAATTGGTGATTCTTTTTTTTTTTTTTTTTTTGGTGAGGAAGATTCGCCTTGAGCTGACATCTGTTGCCAATCTTCCTCTTTTTTGCTTGAGGAAGGTTGTCCCTGAGCTAACATCTGTGCCAGTCCTCCTCTATCTTGTAGGTAGGTCGCCCTCTTAGCATGGCTTGATGAGTGGTGTAGATCTGTGCCTGGGATCCAAACCCGCAAACCTGGGCCACCTAAGCAGAGCATGCTGAACTTAACCACTGTGCCACGGGGACGGCCCCAAGAATTGGTAATTCTTTTTCCCTAAAATTTCAGATGAAGGCTGATCTCTAGGATGGTTCAAAATTGACTCTAGTACACTGGATGTTGTTAGATATTTTTTCACCATCAATTGCAAATAGCATAGGAGTTTGCAATCCAATCACTCTCCCAGACCTAGAAAGCCTAAGTAATTTTCCCCAGATTTCATTGCCAATAAATATTAAACTAACCTCCTTTCTTGAGATTGTATTGAGAAAGTGACTGGGGCTCAGTCGTCTCCAAGGCTTCTTTACTCCTATATCTGGGTCCTACACTTGGATGACTTGAATAGCTCAGGGCTGGAGCAGCTGGGGCTCCTTGGACAAAACTCTTTATCTCTGTATAGTTTCTCCATGTGTTCTCTCCAGCATGACAGCTTCAGGATGGTTGAATTTCTTACATGTTGGCCCAGAGCTCAGAAAATGCAAGAAGGAGAGAAAGGAAAAGAGAGATTGATTAAGGGCCAGGCAGAAGCTAACATCTGAGACCATATGGCATAATTTCTGTAAAGCCCAACCATGTGCAAGGGGAGTGAAGCTAGACTCAACCTCTTTATAGAGGAATGTCAGTGTCATATTTTTGGAACAGCCTTCTTTTGAAAATACAATCTGCCATACTCACAACTCATTGGCCATAACAGGTCACATGGCCTCATTCATTCACAAGGAGGCTAAAATGGAGAAAAGCCAGAAATTCATGTTAAGTCACACTAATATTGACCTTAGGTGCCTTCCCTCATGGCTTTCTTTACACTGTATCGAAGTGCTAGCCACATAATATGTCTCCTTGGTTGGCTTTATGGAGTTGTACTTAAATAGTTTGTTTTTGGCCCTGTGACTGAAAGTCACAATGAAAAGTAGCCAGCTAAGTAAAATCCATGTTTTCTTTTGCTGTAGAAATATTGCTGAGAATGTTATCCATTACATCATTATGGTCTATGTAAAACTAATCCTGAGTTATTTTTTTAGATTTAACACTAGCAGAAAAGTTCTCTCCATTGAAGAACTTGCAGACTTTCTCTTTTCTAATAATGAGAGCTATGACATTTATCATGTTCTCTTTTTTACCCTGGATGCCAGGAATTTCAGGGCCAGTTCTGAAACTTAACCATAGTGATGATGTTACCCTTCACTAAGGTGAATTTACTATGCCTTTCTATTTTCAATACTCCCAATTTTGTATTTGTGTTTCCTTAGCGTCATTATTACATAAATTGATATAAGCCACCTCAAAGCCTTGTGGAAAGGAATGGCATATAGATAAGTTAAATACCTAAATAAGCCCAAATTGGAATACTACTCAGCAATAAAAAAGAACAAACACACAGCTTGGATGAATCTTAAGGGCATTATGTTGAGTGATAAAAGCCAGTCTCAAGAGGTCACATTCTATATGATTCCATTTGTATAACATTCTGGAAATGACAAAGCTATAGACACAAATACTAGATTAGTGATTATCAGGAATTAGGGTGGTTGAAGGAAGGGAATGGTTATGCCTATAAAGGGGTAGCATGAGGGAAATCTTTGTGGTGATAGAATAGTTCTGTATCTTGATTGTGGCAGTGGCTACATGAATCTACACTTGATAAAATGACATAGAACTATACATATACTTCATACTAACATCAATTTCCTGGTTTTGGTATTATCTATAATTGTGTAATATGAAACTATTGAGGGAATGCGAGTGAAGGGTATATGGGATGTTCTGTACTATCTTTGCAACTTCCTGTATATCCATAATTATTCCAAAATAAAAAAGTTTAAAAAGTGACCAACCTGTACATTTCATATGGGAATTCTATTGTATATAAATTATACCTCAAATAATGTTGATTACAAAAAATAAGCATCATTGTAATTCCCAAATAATGAATTGATTGGTTACACTGATAAGCTTATTGGAGTGATCCTAGGTTTGAGTTCCTTAAGAAAATAACAGACTCCTGGAAATACATCATCCAATTTGCTTGGTCAAACCATCTCGGGAAAAGACCTAAGAATATTTACACTCAGCCCACTTGTGTAAATGAATATAGTGCTGACAGCACAGAGTAGAAGCGGTCAGTCTGAATCAGATGGGGTTTATCATCAGGGTACAGAATGATAGAAGTGCAAATAAGCAGAAAGGAAAGCTCTCAGAGTGAAAACAAAATGCTTTATCTGCCCAGCCAGGACAGCAAGGCCAGGCGCCAAGCAGAAATGTGGGTGGGCAGGGGTCACGACCCACAGACCATGTAGGCACGCAAAGACACCTCTGAAATAAGAGAGGGGCTGTGGAAAATTCTGCCCCAACCACCAACCCCTACACACCTCTTGTTCCAAAGGTGTGAGGGCATAGCAGGAAGGTGATCAATCCAGGTCTGTCGCTTACCCTGGTCCCAGGGTGGGAGTGCGGATGCTAATTCCATCTACGCTGAGCCATCAAGCTGACTGAATGAGGAGACAGTATTAATATGTAATTATCAAGCTATCCCTACCCATCCTCTTCAGATCACTACTTGTTAATGGGCTTTTAGAGAGATTACCTGGAACTTTTAAGGGCCAGGCTGTACCTGCTGCTTTGATGGGATTGGATCACTGGCTTCTCAGCAGCAGAAATGATTCTTCTAGAGATTATTCAGTAAGCATAGATGAAAATGTATTGGCTTGATTTGATTTTTAAAGATCAGTGTTTTTTTTGTTTTTTGTTTTTGTTTTTGTTTATTGTGATAACATTAGTTTATAATATTGTATAAATTTCAAGTGTACATCATTATACTTCTGTTTCTACATAGATTACATCATGTTCTCATGTTCATGACCCAAATACTAATTACAGTCCATCACCACACACATGTGCCTAATTATCCCTTTCGCCCTCCTCCCTCCCCTCTTCCCCTCTGGTAACCACCAATCCAATCTCTGTCTCAATGTGTCTGTTTGTTGTTATTATCTACTACTTGATGAGTGAGATCATACAGTAGATCAGGTTTTTGACACAGGAACATGTAGTACTGTGTTTCTCAAAGTGTAGCCCTCAGGCTCCGGAGATTCCCAATAAAAAATACAGATCTCAGGCCCAGCACTCCTGGATCTCAGGAGGTGGGGCCTGGGAATCTGCATTTTTAATAGACACCAAGGTGCTGTTTATGCTACGAATCCCTCGTAGAGCGTAGTTGAAATCAGCAAGTTGATCAAAAGCCTTCTTTTCACCAATAATGTTTTATCATCCTCTATATAAAGTTGTAAATGTCTGGTAGAACAAACCAGACAGAGATTTGCTCTTTTCTCTCTTTTCCCCACATTGCAGGAGCCAAAAATTATGAAATAATCAGGAGGTACATAGATGAGAGAAGGACCAGCAAAGAGCCTGGTGCTTCCACCCACGGAGTAATTGGCCCCCGTGTAACATAGCATTACTAGATTCTGAAAAATCTTTGAAGTGCACATGGCTCAAAAGAAACTAATAATGTAATTCTAGAAGTCCCCATTTGTTTCCTTAGATACATAACACTGCACAAACAATTTGGTTGCAATTTTGAGGCAGTGGTTTCACAGTTACTTGATTAAAGTACGGTGCCTTTTCATAAGAAGGAGATGGACTTATAGCACTTCAAGGCTTTTGCAAGTGCCATGACTTAAAATTATAACTTAGCCTGTTTATAATGATATTTTTAGTTGATTCCTCCTGCTTATAAATACATTTCCATCTATTATTCCCCTAACATTTTCCTCATGATCACAGAGGCTTCTTTTTCCACTGTCAATACACAGCTTTTCTGAGACAAAAAAAGTGAGGAAAAGAACCAAGTATGTTTAGCTCTTGAGAACAGTGTGTCATCAGCAAAGATGGTGCCTCTAAATTATTGACAGAAAGTATTCCCACCAACCACAGGCTTTCCTTAATTCTATTATCTTTTCCAAACCCCCAGCACCTTCAATAACTGACCTAATCTTGGGGGGCAAAAGGCACAGGAGCAGAGCTGTGAGATTCAAAGTAAGCAAGTAGGAAAACTGGAAAATGCTGATGAATCACTGTGTATTCCGAAAGAGTGAGGTCATGCATTTTTTCCCATGAATAGTTATCTCCCTTTTTACTATGGGCTACATCATCCCTTTTATTTGGGATTATTTTGTTTGGATGTCAGGGATATTGGTTCCTGTGACCACCCTCCCCCCCATGGAAACCAACATTTTATCTGTAAACACAAGACACTGTATCCTTCAAAGCAGGTATAACCCCAGCGCTGCTCAGCTGTTACCCTTGACCTTAAGAGAACTTTTTTCTCTCCCCTTCTCCGCCCAGATTCTATTTTCATGCCAACTTGACATTGTGGTCTTTCTTGTGAAGGGTTTGCCAGTTGTGCTGAACTTGCCAAGCTGTACCAAAATATTTGATACATATTTAATATATGTGATGTTGAACTGCAGAGAATTACTTTAGCCAAATACATTGCCCTTGATAGAGCAGGCAGCTTGATCTAAACCAGATTATGTATAAAAGCGTGTGTATGTGTCGATATTAAGAAACTTTAATAAACTAGAGAGTTCTACCTAGCTCTTTTATTTTCAGCTTTAGATTGAAAATAGAAGCAAAGCAAAACAAAGTGCTTTATTCCATAAATTAGTAGCTATTCTGTATTATCAGCAAGTGTGTTATTTTAAAAAAACTACAGAACACTTAGAATTCTTCTCCACTTTAATTTTGGGATAAAAAAGGTACAAAGAGGAACAAAATAAATAAAATGAATATGATCATATTTATCTGTTCCTGAAAAGAAAGCCAGACCATGGATTCTGCTAATATTCACTAGATGTTAGTATTATTAAGGCCACATAGTAATGCCATGTATAGTATTGTTTTATTTTGGTTTGGCTTTTTGCACTTTTAGTAATATAAAAAAATCAAAGTATCTGTTTATTTCTATGACTTAGAATAAATCAGATCAAAATACTTGTGATGATGGTTGTACATAACTATACTTTTTTCTTCCTTCATGCTTTTATTCAATAAGTTTTGAAGTGCCTCCTGTAGGAAATGTAGCAAGGAAAAGCCTGAGAAACACCTCCATTATCATTAAACAATTCTAAAGGTGGAGTTTTTCACTAATATTTGAAAAAACACTGTCATCCCTGTGATATGTAAATAATGCCTGGAAAGATGGGTTCACATATTTTCATCTTCTACAGAAATGAGTGATTAAAATAATAACATGAACTTTGAAAATAGTTTACAAAGTAAAATAGAAATTAATAAACTTTTCTGTTAGGATAGTCATTTTTCAATGTCAAACTAAAAAGATCATGAAGATATAATGTTAATAACTTCTAATTACCATATTGTTCTGGACGTCCTCCGTATTCTTGTCCAGGTCCATATATCAGCCTTCTCTGTTCTGCTCTCTGTTACACAAGGTTGACCTCTATGGATCTCATCATTGAGCTATCTTGCCCTCTGGCTTCCCAGTGGCCTGGGTGTCTATTTCACCACAATTCTCCGGGGCAGGTGGCCACAGGTTGGCTACATCACTCTGCCAAAGGCCGTAGTGCTTCCAGGCAGTCTTATCCATACATCCACCTTTTCCATGTTCTGGTAACCCGTCTCTCTACTTCAGGTGAAGGAATGGTCGCAGATGCCCAGAGCTGATGGCCGCACGTGTGCTGACTCATCCATTCTTGGTTGCTCTAAAACCCGTTGTTGGTTCCTCTAAACTGTTGATTTCTTACACCACTTGTAAAGAAAAAATTATTTAAAAATTTTCAATTACATCATTTGAAAAAACAGTTTATTTCTGTCAGAACCCTAATATGACACATTCATGGACTATTAGAATTAAGTTCAAGCAGCCTTCTTATAGAGTTCTATAAACAAATCGTAAACTTTGCATCAGCTCCAATTTACTTTTTCTGTATTCTCAACAACCTGCATATGTTTATCAAAACTTATTTGCATTTATAAAGGAAACACAGTGTTCTAATGAAAATATATTTGCTATTGTGAGCATCATTATAGTAGTTTTAAAAAGCAGATTTTACTGCTTTGGTTAAACAAAAAAGTTAAATGCCTGTGGATTGAAGGTGTAAAAGCAGTGGCATCCAACTGTCTCCAAAATACAGAATTTAATCAGACCTGCTAGCCTTTCAGCCACTTCAAGTATCTGCTTCATGTGAAAGGCAAGAAGTATTTTCGTCATTGCTATAGTCCAAGCAACCAGCAGGAGTTGGCTGATGGTAGATTTTCAATAAATTTTTATGTGTTGAATTTATAAAGAAATCAAAGCTTATTTCATTTGCAGATTAACTGAAAAGTGGAATCTAAAAGTTTAGTCCAATTACGTTAAATGCTGTAAAGTTTCTTTTAAAATTTAATTATATCTATCTAAGGTATAAATATGTATATTTACAACTATTCTTACATTAGTAACAGACAAAAAATTGAATTGGGCTATTATGATTAGAGGATTGGATTTAAATATCCCTACTTTAATTTCCAGAATAGAATAATAGAATCTTACACTGGAAGAGTTCTGCAAGAACTGTAGCCTAATGGTCATCCTTTAGAATTTGAAAATTAAGACCAAGATAATCAAAGTGAATCATCCACAACAGATACACAATTGATTCAAAATTTAAATACTTCCCAATTTTATAGGCAAATGTAAGCCCCTGGATTTTGATACATGATCTCTTAGAGAATTCCAGCTGCTCTGTAGATGAAGCACTCAAATATGCTCTGTAAAGTGGAGACCACTCGGGTAAAAAGTAAGTTTGAAGCTACTGGAATATCATCTTGTGCAAGGGAAGGGACAAGGGGCTGGGGCGTTGGCTTAACCTCCTCGCTTCTCAGTACCTACACAACACTGGCTGATCCCTGGCTGGATTCCTAAAGACTTTAAAGGCTGAATGATTCCCGGTGAACTGCTATCAGGTAAGTTGGGGATTCCAAGATGAGGTGGAGCTAAGACAAAGCATCCCAGAAATAATACCATTCAGGGGTAAGAGAAAGGCTTGCCTTTCTTGCTGCTCATTTTATTTCTTCTCCTTGTTTCTCCCTTTCTTTCATATTTCCCTAATCTCTTTGTCTTTTTTCACTAACTTCTCTCAATTCCTCTCTTTCCCTCTTCCCACTAGTGTCATACTTATCAGAATAGTATTCTTATCACAATAGAAACTTATCAGAGCCAAACCATCCTTCCTGCCGTGGATAATGTTGACTGTATCAATTCCTTTAACTGGTAAATTGACAAATATAATTCAATTTATTTCAACCAACTTTTGTTGAAGGTCAAGCAATGTTCTTAGGAATAAGTTACAATTGCTAACCTCAATGATCTTAAAATCTGGACAGAGGCTTGTGCTGGAGGAGGTTATCCAAAGGACATGACAGCCAGTTGACCCCAGAGCTGGGCCCTAGCAATCAGAGGCTCCTCATCCCCTCCCCTATCCTTGGAATGTACCTCCTGCCTACTATTCCCACACTAGCAGCCATTTCAAGGATGCAGCCTTGAAAGAGTAAGGTGTTGTTGGGACCATCTGGAGTGAATACTTGGCTGAACCATTAAGGCTTCTGTATAAATTTTGAGATTCTGGAGATCTATTCCCCTTGCAGCCATCCAAGACAAGCCTCTTATGTAAGTTCCCTTTTGCTTATAGAAACTGCCACCTACCAATCTGGAGTGGTCTGTCTCCTTCTTCAGTCTCTCCTTGCCCTCTGTGTGCAGGGGCCAGTTTTGAATTTCACACAGGGGACTCCCAAGGTTGCAAACCAACAGCTTGAGACAAGTAAGCAAATAATGGTTCTTCAATTTCCTTACAAGGGAGAGATTCGATCATATCCACCTGAGTGAACCAGAATAGGCATCATGAAGTAGTCAATATTTGAATTGAACAATTTACCACAATAGGTAAATACGGGAAGAGATCTTAGATTGTTTTATAATTTTTTGAGGAAGAAAGGCCGAATTGGAAGTTAGAACCAGCCTGGAGAGAGCCTTGCATGCCAGGCCCAAAAGTTTGTAATTAGGGAGTTTGTAATAATTCTTTGAAAATACTTTTAAATATGGAAGTGACATATTTGTAGATGTCACTTAAATGATCCAAAGTGACCTGAATCAACTGAAAAAAAATGTTATTTTATCAGAATGAAACAGAAGCAGATGGAACATGGGGCATACTGGGATTTTTTTTGGGGGGGGGGTCTTGAAAGGGAGTAGTTATGCCAAATATTTTGAGACCCATATATTTTGCTAGCTCTATTGCTGTCCAATTTGAACCAAAATCAAAAAGATCATCAAAACTCATTCAAAACTTTTCTTAGATCAGCAGGGCCCCAAATAAAACACAACAAACAAAAGAAACTTAAGACATAGAAATTGAAACACAGTACAATGAAAATCTACAAAGAAAGAAAACATTTCTTTAGTAGATAGGCAGGAGAATAACTGAATCATACTCAACTTTCATTCACTCATTTTTTTTAACAAATATATTGATTATCTGCTTTTGCCAGCCTATTTTAGGGACAGAAAGAGTATCCCTCTTTCTCTCTCACTTTACAAAAATATAGATTCTGTAGTAGAAGCTCAGGATATCTAAACACACCCAAGTGACTATGTTCTATCACACTTTGAAATAATTTTAATGCCATCTGAAAGGTAATCTTATTTCTAAGCCATTTCTGGTCACCTGTCTTTCTCACACTCCCCTTAAATAATAAATATTATCATAGTTTTTGGATATATAGTATATATCAATTTATATAACATACGGTACTGGAAAAACATTTTTACTAATGGAAATATTCGCAAGAGAATTATTTCTCTTTACTTACGTTCAAGAATCTTAAATAAACTCCTGTTTTTGCCCATTGCCAAAATGTTTCTTATCCTTTCAAGAAGCAAAACTGTTACTTTTGCTTCTGGCTTAATGTACAATCAGTTTTCCTATGCTGAAACTCATCATTATTTTTCTATAAGTCATATCCTAAAGACATATATTAATATGTTGAATTCCATACCTTGCCTACTGGGATATACGTGGTATAAATTATTTTTGAAGTGGAAAGAAAAGCTCTTAAGATGGGCTGATGATCATTGTCTTAAATATCACTTTCCCAACATCAAGGGTTACACCTGGAAACTGTTTATCATAGCCAAAAAGGCAGGGCCTCCTTGGGATGTGGTTCATCAGAATGACTAATACAAAGCCATTTTTCTCATAAATCTGCCTATTCTCCCACCATCTGTTATTTGCATTTTTCCAGAAAGTTAAAAAAAATACTGATGGAATGTTTTGACCCAACTGCAGTTAAATTCACATGGTTTACTTTTTTAGTTCCCAAGATGACATTTCAACCAAGCCTATAGTGGGGTATTGCATCAGAATACCTTCTACAATGGGAATTCCAGGTGAGACATCTAGAGGCAAAAGGGGGAACTGCTTGAGAATTAAACTATCATTAGTATTTTGCTTCAAATCAATGTTGAGTTAAAAAAAATCCTAACAGTCTGTGTACCCATCGCTGAATATCAACTCATAAACTCTCACATGCTTTAATTTCCAGCATGCCAGACCTGTGAGTGTAACAGTTTTCTTGAATTTGCAATGATTTGCTAGAATGATTTGTATAGCTTTTATACCGTCAACACCAAAGAAGATGAATATTTCTGATTCAATGAAAAGACGTACTTATAGAATACATGTTACACATCATGTCTGGACATAGATGCATAGACAGTTGGCTTGGACAAATGTAAGATATGGCCTGCTCGAAGCTATTAATCTAGATAATGTTTTATTCAACCCAAAAGACACATATAACATTTGTAAGAAAAGAAATAACAACATTATTCATCCTACTATGTGTGAGGCACTCTGCAAGGCACTGAGTGTACAGTGGTGAAAAGGGCAGAGACGGTCCCTGCCCTCCTGGAGTTTATAGTCTAATGTGGAGAGATAGAGACTTTAAAAAGCAACAACAAAAGGATGTATAATTACAAATTATAGTAAGTGCTATGAAGAAAAGAAGAGTACGAACTCATGGAACCAGACAAACTCATTGACAGAGGTGACTTTGGAAGTCATCTAGTGATCAAACACAATATTTCAGGGTTAAAGAATATAAGGTCTAATGAGATAAAGAGATGTGTCCAAGGTCACAGAACTAGCATGTGGCATATTTCAGATGAGACAGAGAAAATTTAGGTCAGTTAATTTTACCAAACTAAAATAATATTGCATCAAATTAAAATGATTTGCCTAGTTTTGCTGGGGAGCAATATGATTAGCAAAAGCAGTAGAAGAGAAGATTCTTCTTGGTTTGCAAATGCTGAGAGAGAAGTAAAATTGGTGATTCTTTTTAGGAGGTTATATCAGTTAGGCTAAATTAAGTTATACTGTGATAAACAATCCTAAAATTTTAGTATATTACAACAAGAAAGATCTATTTTTCTCTCCTGTTCTATATCTTTTATGCATTGCCTATAGGTCTGCTCCAGATTATCTTCACTTCTGGGAACCAGACTAACAGAGAAGAAGCCTTCTAGCTGAAGCACTGCTGGTTGTGATGGCAGAAGGAGGAGCAAATCTGTTGAACACTGTGCTAGCTCTTGAAGCTTCTGCTCAGAAGTGTCACATTGTCTCTGCTCACAAGGCAAGTACAGGGTTTCATCTGAGTATAGTTCTCCTGCTGGAAGGAGCATCAAATATGGATGAATAATAAATACAACCTACCACATACATGAATTATACACATTTTTCATATGGAGACTCTAAGAGATATTTTAATGAAGGGCCTTGGCAGCCTGTCTGGATTAATTCTTAACAGTTGCTTTACCCCCTCAGCTTATATCTACTTTCTCCTGGCAACATCTCCCTCCTTTTTTGGTGGAAGACTCTCCATCTTTCCTCTTAGCCCATGGAATCAGGGTTCCCACCTCCATCTTCAGGAGTGAAATATTCATTAAATGTCAGATCTAAGCCAATCCTTGCTTCATATTGTCCTGGCCACAATGATTGGGTCACAAGTGAGGACTTAATCTACAGCTGATCCAATTACAGCAACACTCCATGCTTCTGTGGGAGCCATGGGAGGGTGGTAATGTGGAAGGAAAATTTATTTCCTTCTAGACTTAGACGTCGAAGGATGTGAAGCAGAAACTTCTGCAGTCCCCTTCTTCATACTCAGAGCTTGAGAGTGAAGCCCAGCATGGTGAGAGGGAGAGTCCTGATCTGAGATATATAGAGAATCAACTCCCTTGTGACAATGTTTGAGCTGCTGAATGATGCTGTTCGTGAAGATAGCCCTCCCCTTGGGCTTTCCAGTTATTGGGATAATTTTGTTGTTGTTGTTATAATTAATTTGTTTTGGGTTTTCAACACTTGAAACTTGAAATACTTAGTAAATATTTTGAGCAACGTACTCTGAATCTATGCTTCCTTCTCTGTTAAAAAAAAAAGGAAGTAATTAGATTAGATGGTATGCAGATATAGCATTCTGTGATTCCATAATCTAAGACACTGTATGCTATGGTTACAACTCTAGTAGAAGAGCATTAATTTTTATGTCTAATTGGGATTGCACTTCCAGAACTTCTCTTTGTGTGGGTAACCAGAATCACTCTTTTCCATGGCATTGCAACTTTATTTTATGACATAGACATTCTACAATCACCCCTTTAGGACTCACAAAATAAGTCCCCTGATATAGTTTCAACTGTCTTTGAACCATTTTTTTTTAAAGGTCTCGGAGACCAGGTCCTTCAAATGCTGCCTCTTCCCCTAGTAGGGTCCCATGGGGTTCACAGACGTTTCTGCTACAACTTGGGTCATTTTCTAGTTTCCCACTTTGTAGCTTCAATCAGCAAATGTTCAAACCCTTTCTAGTATTTTCACCATTGTCATTTTTGCTTTAGGTACCTAAGGAGTGATCGACTTGTGTCCTATTTTTTCATAAAATTCATTTTTCCTGTTTGGCTTAATTATGTAAAACCTGAGAACATGCAAGAGGTATAAGGCATTCTTGACCAATTTTCACTCTAAATTGGGAATCAGAATCAGTCTAGATGGATCCCTCAGATCATGCTTGACTCTTTAGAGTAGTTTTATTCTTCATGAAGTCGTGTCAAGATCCTCTGAATCCTTGAAAACATAGGATTATGAACAAAGAAACAAACACGGCTTCTAGAAGCCTTCATCATTCTAAGGACTCAATAGATTTCTGAGTTATCAGATATTGGCCCAATAAAAGCATTTTTTTGGCTCATAGGATGCCTAAGAAGTTACTCTGTGATGTCTGTCCAAGCATATTTTGCCAAAAACTTACTTTCAACTTCATAATAAAACAATTTGCAATTGGAAGTGGAAAGTTTTCACAGTTCTCTTGGGGAAAAATTAAATTTAGGGATTCTGAAAGTTACATAGGAGGGAAGCTCGGTTATCCTGTTTTTTAAAAAAATCTAAGTCATAATGACCCATTTATGGGTTCATAAACAATGTTTTGAATTTGTAATAAAAGACTTCAAATTACAAGTAGTGGTTTTTGCAACTACACGAGGAAAGACTAAAGCTCCATAAAAGGTTACCCCCAAATCTGGTATCAATTCAATTCCACAACCAACGCTGAGCTCTTAATGCATATAAAACACCATGTTAAATACGATAGGGGCATGTAGATAGATGGGATCCAATCTTCACACTCATGTGTTGGCACTGTCTCAGAAGATAAGGCAAAGCACAGGTACATATGGATGGGCTGTAGGGTGGAATAGGTCCCACAAGGGAAGGGAAGGAGATCAGAAAATATTGCCTGCCAGAAATAAAAATTGAAGAAGATTTTGTGAAATTTGAAGCCATAGAATTCAAAATGACAATGATGATGATCATGATAAACAGAACAAAAACAGAAACAGCCACAATAATAAGGAATGTTTATTAAGGTAGTACTCACAAATTCTATTAATAATCCTATGAAGATCACGTGATTTAATCCTCATAGTGACATTAAGAGACATATAGTCTCCTCCTTCTAGGGACAAACACAGCTTCAGCCTAGAGTGTTTAAATAATTTGCCTGTAGTCCCACACAGCTGCTAGTGGAGGAGTCAGGATTTGAGCCCAGATTTATCTCGCTCCAGAGCTTGAGCATTCCCCTGCGTCTTGTCTCTTTGTCTTGGTCTAATGCTTCTTCTTCCTTCTCTGTGTGTCCCACACTCACCTTGTTCTGGGTTCTAGGATCTCTAAAGGAAGGAACCTGGCCTATCTTACTCTGCTCTAGAACTACCACTCCAACAGTCGTAACAGAGTTACGTTAACGCTGACGATGCTGATGAAGTGGAGGTGACCCAACAAGGACTAAGGTGTTACCAAGACTGTCTGATCCAATCATAGAGCCAAAGAGTGGTCCCAGGGCTCCCTGAAGCCCTTTGTAGGTAGGAAATTTCTTCTGGGTGTGACAGGCACCCTGTGCTCCTTGGCTCTCCTGCCTACAGCTGCTAAGCATATCTTTCACTCAAAGCCAGGTGAATTGGGAGTCAATGAATAGTGAACATTCCAGGGCCGGCCCCGTGGCTTAGCGGTTAGGTGAACGCACTCCGCTGCTGGCGGCCCTGGTTCGTATTCCGGGAGCGCACCGACGCACCACTTCTCCAGCCATGCTGAGGCTGCGTCCCACATACAGCAACTAGAAGGATGTGCAGTTATGACACACAACTATCTACTGGACCTTTGGGGGAAAAAAATAAATAAATAAAATTAAAAGAAATAGTGAACATTCCACCAAAGGATGCTGAGTCCATTAGTTTCAAAAAAATTAATTTAAAGGGAAAAACTAGAAAAAAAATTGCTATATTCTCTGAAGTGAAACAACTTGTATTAGAGCATGAATTCCATTGAAAGTGTGTTGGCTTGAAGTGCTGCCCAGAGTTTTGATGTGCTAACCATAAAATCCTTAAAGAGTAGAGATTACACATTGTGACTATGATAATTTAGGTATTTCTTTTGGGAAATTTTATTTTAAGGAATATCTTTGTTTTTTTTTTTTAATTTTTTTTTTAATTTTTTGTTTATTGCAGTAACATTGGTTTATAACATTGTAAAAATTTCAGGTGTACATCATTGTACTTCTATTTCTGCATAGATTACATCATGTTCACCACCAAAATACTAATTACAACCCATTACCACACACATGTATCGAATTATCCCTTTCACCCTCCTCCCTCCCCTCTTCCCCTCTGGTAACCACCAATCCAATCTCTGTCTCTATGTGTTTGTTTATTGTTGTTATTATCTACTACTTAATGAAGGAAATCATACGGTATTTGACCTTCTCCCTCTGACTTATTTCACTTTGCTTTGAAATAATCTTATGGTATTTAGCATTCTGGTCAGAATTTTAAAAGAACAATAGGTTTATTAGCCTCAGAACTTTGTCAAAATAAAATCTAGAGGCTGTCATGAAGAATCACAGTATTTGATTTTGTTCTTTGAAGATACTGAAGGTAAATAAGTCTCCATTTCTTCTTTGATGGACACTTCCCCATGGGGACTCACTTTATTTATTGATTGCTGAAACTGGAAGGTCTTTTGGTATTTGGTGTTATTTATTTATTTTTTGTTGACGAAGATTGGCCCTGAGCTAACATCTCTGCCAACCTTCCTCTATTTTGTATGTGGGATGCCACCACAGCACGGCTTGATGAGCGGTGTGTAGGTACCTGCCTGGGATCCAAACTCGCGCACCCTGGGCCACCGAAGCAGAGCATGTGAACTCAACCACTATGTCACCGGCCTGGCCCCTGGTGTTATTTTTATGTGCTTCTATTTATTTATCATTTAATTGTTTCAGCTCAGAAGTCACCTGTGGGCCCTTTGAGTTGTGACAAAACAGCTGGTACGTGACAAGTTGCCAGAGTCTGCCAGACAGCAGACTGTCACACTCCATTTCCAACTGTGACATCAAAGATGAACACAATCACAGGTTTGAATGGACCCATTTCTTCAACCTTAGAAAACTGTCTTCATGCCTTTGAGCTGTCAAGAGGAAAAGAACATATCTATGATAACCTATACCTAATTCCTTGTCTCTTTAATGCTTGTCTCATATTGCCTTTTATCGATTACCAAAAGGTCACATAAATTACAAATACAGGTCTGAGAAGCATATGAAGAATAAAGTGCATTCTTAAGGAACTGCCGAAAAAATAAGGCAAATTTCAAGAGTAAAATGATGGACGCCTCATCTAATAATATCCAGGACAGAGAAAAATTGTAATACTTTGAGAAAAATACTATATTTGTGCATTATAAAGGAGACGATGCATAAGGAGCTGTAGAAGGTGGCAAAACTTTAACGGGAATTTCTATTAGCATAGTCATCTTGATATTTAAATCAAAGATTGCCACACCTGACAGCTTAAAAATAACCCAACACATAGTATACCTCACTCATCTTTAAAGATTAAAGTTCAAAATTTCTAATATTTTACTTTTATTTTGGGGGAAATCAAACAACATTGAAACATATTCTGGGTTTTATTTTGTTTTGTTTTGTGAGAAAGATCAGCCCTGAGCTAACATCCATTGCCGATCCTCCTCTTTTGGCTGAGGAAGATTAGCCCTGGGCTAACATCCATGCCCGCCTTCCTCTACTTCATACAGGATGCCGCCACAGCACGGCTTGAGAAGCAGTGTGTTGGTCCACGCCTGAGATCTGAACCTGCATATCCCGGGCTGCAGAAGAGGAGTGCAGAAACTTAACCACTATGCCACCAAGCTGGCCCCTATTCTGTTTTTTTTTTTAAGTATGAAATAAAACTTCTATAAGAATGCAACCAAAGAGTAATGTTTTTCATACAAAAAATCGTACTACCCTCACTATATAAACAGATAAATTCGAGTAACATAGTAATAAAGCAAAAGTTAGAATTTGAGTGATGTAGAAATAGAAAAAAAGAGGGAAGCACAATAAGTAAGTTACAAGAAAACAAAAGAAAAATTGAATGAGATGAAAAACATATGATTAAACATAGCAGTGATTTTAAAATATTCTAACTATTTTGGTTCAAACTTCATATTAGAAGTTTAAAACACACAAATTCAATCATAAAGCAAAACCCCCAGTTACTATTACAAGAAATAAAGCTAATTCAAAATGGCCCAAAAATAAAAATAATGATGAAACAAAATACAGCAGGCACAGAAAGACAGGAAAAAATAAAAGAGCCATGATATAAATTAGAGAAAGAAAATGTTCAATCACCAAAAGTGTTTGCCTATACTCATAAAAGGCATATGGCCATGAATATTTAAATTCTGAGTAATATAAAATCAAAATGAGAGGTTTGTATGACTTGTCCTAGATCACAGAGTGTATAAATTATAGAACAAGAAATTAAACCACATTTTCTGTAGTTAAAGCCCAGTGTTCTTTCCATGTTGATCAAGTTTCCAAAATATGGCTAGTACTGGGCACCTGGAAATTAGATAAATGTCATTTACATGAATTCATGTATGCAGCAGTTTAAGGCTTCATTTTCAGCAGGTCCAGTGATCTGTGATAATTGTCAAAGATTGAAAAGACTATTGTCACTAATGGACTCCAGTGCAAAGTATGAAAATTTACCCTTTGAGATCCATTCACCTTTCTTCCCTCAAGTCTTCCAACATCGTCTCCAAACACCCTCCCCTCCTATTCCCTGTCACCAGACACTCTTGTGACTATCGCAAGGTGCACTTTCTAGCACCATCACTGCATCCTCTCCTTTTCCCTTACTCCATGAAGAAACGTTTTAATGATCTGCTCTACTCCAGCACATCCAGTCATGGAGGGACTCTCAGAGCTAGTGGGACTGCACTGCTTTGGATTCTCTGCAAACTTAAGACTCCTTACCTTAATGAGAAGGTGCAAAGGAGAGCCTGAAAAGCTAGGAAGAGAGAAGTCACCATCCCTGGTGTAGTCCAGAGAGGGACCTTGTCTTCTCTGTGCTCAGTATATTAAAACAGCAAAACAAAACAGAAACAAGGTGCCCTTCAATCCATCCCCAGAATGTTCCAACAGGTAACTCTTTCAGTATCTAAAATAGCAACCCTCATCATTCCAGACCCTTAACTGTTTAAGTTCATATTATTTATTTCCAACATTATATTATACATTTATTGTTTTCAATTGTCTGTCCACAAGGGTAGGGATTGTGTCTGTTTTGTTCACTGTATCCCCAGCACCCCATTGCATAGGAGAGGCTCAGTAAATATTTGTGGAAGGAAGGAAGGAACGAAGAAAGGAAGGAAGGAAGGAAAGAAAATGAAATGAAACAAAATGGAAGGGAATGATGAATCTTATTTTTAGCATGTCTTTCTGGAACAAGAGAAAATTTTACCTTCTACACCAGACTAATGATTCCTATTTTTCCATAATATTTTACCATGTTTTTTTTTTTACAATTAAATTTGTTTTACAGTTGAATATCTTTCTGAATACTCATAAAAGGAAATCAAAACTAAATTACTTCTATAGTTGAGATATAGATACTCATACTAAGCAATCAGTTTCTTTTTACATGTTTCCTATATAATGTCAAAGAATATTTCAAAAAAGTAAATTAACTTGAAATGCTATAATTATTGATATTTTTCTACCAGATGTTTAAGCAACCAGTAAGATAACCTTTTCTTATAGAATTCCTTATTCTCATGTACTTCTGGTTAGCCATGTTCATGGCATGTAAGTTTATATAAGAACACATTGCCTCTGTGTAAAGCATGAGGGAAGCACATTTAGCAGACAGCCTTTAATTCAGTTTTTTAGCTATCTGTAAAATATGGTAAACTTGAATTTTTATGTAGAGAGAAGTTAAATTGTTGAGATTTATGTATCAGAATATCTTCCAGATAATACTAAAGATATTATTATAGCTAGTTCTTTTACCAAGAGAAATTCAGATGCTTTATGAAATCATCCAATTAGTTTTCTCAATATCTTTATTAAATATTAAATGTCAGTAAGTAACAAATAATTTATTTCTGCTGGAATACGTCTTAAGGCATCTTTCATTAATGGATGCTACTTCCCTGGCTTATGTAGGCTGAATAATATATCATCTGTTATAATCAGATAAAGTCCTTTCAATCTATGCATTGACCTAAAGTGGTTCTATAAGTTAATACCTAATGAAGAAAATAAGATGTTAACAATTGCTGGGATAGTAATCATACACAGATTCACAGGAGATGGAAAGGAACCCTGAGCTCCTGATGAGGAACTCAGGCCCCTCAATATCTTGATTTCAGCCCGTGAGAGCCCTAGCAGAGGACCCATCTAGGTGCTGCCTTGACTTCTGATCTACAGAAACAGTGGGTGCTAGGTTAAGCCACTACGTTTGTTGTAATTTGTCGTGCAGCAACAAATAACTAATACAGATTGCCAACCATATTATTTAGAACACACTGTATATATAGTTTGAAATTTCTTGTGTTGAAATTTCTTATGTTGGACCATTTTTGAAACACAAAATAATGGCAATTTCATAGAGTTCAATGAATCCTAACGCTGATTAGTTAATTCTTTGTGGTTATAGGACTAAGACTCTCAACAGCTAGAGGACACCTGCAGTTGCCTGCCATGTGACTCTCTCCATGGGTGGTTCATATGGTAGTTTGTTTCTGTAGGACCAGCAAGAGAATCTCTGACTTCCTCGGTATCTAACCTCCAAATTCTCTTTTAAAGAACTCACTTGATTAGATCAGGCTCACCCAAGGTAATCCTCCCTTTCGATTAACTAAGAGTATACTGACTAGGGACCTTAATTAAATCCACAAAATCTCTTCACTTTTGCTATGTTCTATTGGTTAGGAGCAAGTTCCAGGTTTCACACACTCAAGGGGAGGGAATTAAACAGGGATATGTGTCATAATTTTAAATTACTCTCACTTATGAACTGGTGAAATTGTTCATAAAATGTGGCTAAGAAAATGGTCTGTAATCCATCATCCAGAAAATCAAAGTCTCTCTATCTCTCTGTCTCTCTCTGTCTCTGCCTCTCCTTCTCCACTGTATAGCTGATATTTATCTTAGCTTGCATATTCTGAGCAGCAGATTTTCCCCTTACACAATTTTGTTAATTGTAGGTAATTCTTATTCTTTTCTTATTCATTATTCCTGATCATAAAGTCTGTATCAGTTTTATTGTTGAGATATGTTATTTTTGCCAGTATACCTTCTGCCAAATGCATGAGGCTACTTACTTATGCTTCAGAGATATTTTGTCTATTTACATGATTATTAAGCTTTGCATTTTATTCAAATTGCTTTAGTGTTCTTGCTTTCTTAATTCATTTATTTATTCCAGAATGTTCTTTAAGAACCTACTATGTGTCAAGGGAGGAGATGGGTAAATGTGTACAGATTCAAGAGTGGGGCTTATAAACTAGTGGAGGAGACAGATATTTGTCAAATAATCACAAACAAATTGATAAATTGTGACTGTGACAATAGCTCCCAGAAAAGAAAAAAGTACATGGTTTTGTATTTGGATGACCTGACCAAGTCAGGTAAATCTGCTATATTTCCCTGAGTCAGGGATGTTTGAAGTAGGTCTGAAAGATGAGGAGGGATGAGGCTAAGCAGAGGAAAAGAACATTCCACATACAGGGCATTGCATGTACTAAGGCCCTGTGGTGGAAAGGACCATGAAGAGGATTAGGGCCGGAGAAAAGCCCTGCTTAGTTGGAGAGGAAAGATTGGTATAGGATGATACTGGCAAAGAAGTTAGGGACTGGATCATGCAAGGTATATTAAATTCCATTATTATTCCAAGAGCAGTGGGAGATCATTGAAGAGTTAAAAGCAGGGGAAGTCATATGATTGGATATAGTTTTGTGCTGGGTAGAAAAAAAATAGAAGACACTCAGAGTGGCTCTGCTTAGAACACTTAAGAGGCTATTTAAGGCCCTAACTGAGACGTGGCAGTGGGTAGAACTAAGATAGAAGCAATGAGACAGACAAAGTTGTAGAGTCTCAAGAGGCATTTACGAGGCAATATTGATAGACTTGGTTCTGGGTTGGATGTCCAGTAATCAATCATCCCAGTTTGCCTGACACTGATGAAGTTCGTGGAATGCTAGAATAGATGAAGGGCTTTCAGCACTAAAACCAGGAAAGTCCCTGCCAAATCGGTCACCATAAGAGGGAAAGAGAAGGATGATTATATCAGACTTGAAAGTGAGCCTATTCATTTTGGCAGAGGGAATAGTTTCCAGAATTTATCTCCCATTAGGGAAAAATATGGACACCAAGTGATTTCCTGAGTTAAACTGATAAACGTCTTCCAAGACTACAATTTCTCAGGATTTTACTGTTCAACCATTTAGTGTTCTCTTGTATGTGAGCTACCATTCTTTCACTAATCCATTCCATCAATATTCTATTGATCATCTACTAAACCCACGGAGATGACATTCTAGTGGGGGTTGGGAGAAGGGAATAGGCATATAGATAAGTAGTATGTCAGATTGTGATAGGAATTAGTGGAAAAGATTTCCCATGATGAGGGTTTCTAAGAGTGGTAATGGTTGGGAGGTGCCTTGTCCTTTTCAAGAAAAGCCTAGCTTGGAAGGTAACATTTGAGCAAAGATCTAAAGTAGGTGAGGGATTATGTTAGTCTACCATATGGAGAGGGGCATTCAATTAGAGAGAAGAAAATGTTGCAAATTCCTGAGGCAAGAATCTGTCTGGAAAGTTTGAGGGGCTGCAAGGAAGACCCAGAGTGTGGCTGGAGCAAGGAAGCAAGGGAAGGTTTGCAAGACCTCAATGGGTGATGGAGGTGATGTGTGTCAAGACCGTGCAGTTAATTCCTGATGAACTGTCTTGATGGAAGACAACACCGGTACAAATTAATGTAGATAATATTCTTTTTGGTAGTGCCATCACTGCTTGTCTAAATTTGCTCTACACCTGATTCTTGAGGATCTGGTGATTTATTTCTGCCTTTTCAGCTTTGTTCCAAAAACATTTAATCTGTAATATGATTCTTTTCTTCTCTCTCTCTTTTTCTGCATGCGTGTGTGTAAGACAGCAGAAAGGGAACAAATGTTTACTGAGAACTTCTACATGCAAGACACTATACTAGGCATTTTTCATGAATTAGAATAATTATTAGATTATCACAATGTTAGAGCTGAATAAGCTGGGAGTCAGAAATGTACACAAGGGCATACAGATGCACTCCTGCAGAGTAGAGTTTCAAATTCAGATCAGTCTGACTTTGAAATAAATGATGCTAAAATGTTTGAAGGAGAAATCAGCGAATAGGGAGAGCTAACTTTATCTATATATATATATATATGTGTGTGTGTGTATATGTGTATATATATATGTGTATATATATATAAGTATATATTTATATATTTATATTAATACATATTTATACTATATAGATATAAATATACATGCATTCATAAAATGTACATAAGGTGAGATATAAACCAAAGACATTGTCAGATTAAAAGGAGATTTGGTAGAAAAGTCTTCCAGATGAATTTAGAACAAGCAGTAAAACAAATAATAAAAGCGAATAACTAAAAAACTAGAAAAGAAGGTGCTTTTATAATATCAGTGGTCTGAAATGGGCCAGAGATGCGAATGAGGGAGATTAAGGAATGAGAGTGGAGGGCGTCCGAACTGGATTAACTCTGAAAGACAGAAGTGTGATTTGGGGACTCAGTAGGACAGTGGAGGTACCCAAGGTGGATGTGGAACGAGGGCTGTGGGAAGGAAAGGGGAAGAAGCACAGAGATGTTTAAAATGCCAAAGAAGAGGTCACTGAAACTGACGATACTCAGCCTCCAGAATGGCTTCATCACAGAGTGAAATCATGGAAATCTGCCTGAGCTGTGTTTGTTGGAATATTCTGAACATTATGACCTTTGGAAGTGAATGTCAGGTGCCAGTGGCATTTCTTCCAGCTGAGCACCACATCTGGATTTGATAATTAACATGTCCTTATCTGTTACCATTCTGGGGCAGCGACTACCACCAAGCTTTTCTGACTTGCTAGCCTTTTAGTTGGGATTTTAAAATACCGTTGGGGAATTTTCTTTCAGCTCTACATGTAGCACATAAAGACACAGGGAGTTTATTTACCATCTGTCTATTCACTAGGAATCTGACAAGAAGCCTTTCCGAAAATCAAAATGGAAAGAATACAAAATTGCCATAGAGGGGATGCTCTGATATGCATCCGCAAAGAGTACTTTCCTGATTTGTTTAAAGAAAATGAAACTGTCTGCCTCCAGTGCTCCTGAGACTGTGGTAGGGATTGTGGCTTCGAAGAACAATGATCACAGCTCCGCAGTTACCGTGATGCATAAACCAGCTAGTTTGAGAAGAAAGCAACTACATTTCTGTGAGATAAAACAAAAAATTCTGGTAACGAAGGCTGTTAACACTGGAACTGGATTTTAAATTATATGGTGTAATATGTTCCAGAGGAGGTCTTTATAAACAGAACAGAGTTTAATATGTCCAGGATAGTAGAGGTGTGGCTCTACTTAAGGTAGACTATAAATTAGTTGACTATTGTAGGTTTTTTCCCATGGCCAATTTAGATTTAATTATTGATAATATGAAAAACCCAAGTTAATGTATATGATAAGCCACTTTTGCTCATCGCATTGACCTTGTTTATGGCTCCCAGTTGCCTACAATTTACAGTTACTTTTCCTCAGCATGGACTCACATCCTAACTCATTTTTCCAAGCTTTTAAAAGCTCCCAGCTACACCCATCCACTCTATACTAGCATTTCAGGTTACTTACGATTAGCTCTTCGTATTTGTATATTCACATCTGTATCTTGGTAGCATTAGCTATTCAGTTTCTACTTCACGATATTGTCTCATCCTCTACCCTCTCCCTTATTTATACTTCAAATCCCAAATTCCAGGTCACCTTCTTGGGGAAGGACCCTAATTCCCCACTGTCTGTAGGTTTGTATGATCCTCCTCTGTATCGTGTATTTTCATTGTGTATTTTAGACATCTGCACACCTCTCTTGACAGTGAACTTCACAAAGGCAAAGACTGTATTTTACTCATCTTTCAATCATTGTATAATAACCACAATGCATACACAAAAGCATGCAACGTGATGAGTATTTTGAAATAGGTGCTTTATTATATATGCATATTCAATATACTTACTGAAAAATTCTTTCAGACCTACTCCTGGACAGCCTGCATCAAGTGGCTGGTGAGTCATGGATTCTACTGTGAAAGTATCTCTTGACTTTCTTTAATTTTTTCTAATCTTACTGTCTAAGCCAAGACATCCATAATTTTTACCTAGATTTTTGAAATAGCCTTCTAACTAGTTTCCATGACTTCAGAGCATCCTCTTTCCAACATATCTTTTACAAGGTAACCATAGTTACTGACAATCAGCAAGAGTCAGGATAGGCCTTGGTGACATCCAGTCTGCAATATTTCCATCAGAACACAAACAATGCTCAAACCAGGACATAGGCAATGCCATGCCAGCACTGCCACCACGATTGAACATTCCTCTCTTCTGACCAGCATGACTGATGACTGCTTCTTTTCATTACAACTTCAGCCCCACTTTAACCTTCCCACTTAAGAGATAGATTTATTAAGATACCCAGTCACAAACCAGCCTCTGCTACTCGACGGTGTCCAATTCAGAACTGACTCTTGCTATCCTAATTCCTTCTTAAGTCCCATAAAATGTACCTCCTAAATCCCTCTGCATAGTCACCCCCAAGTTTCCTCTGCAGCACAATTAATAAACCTAACTTTGTCTGGCTGTAGGAGAGCTCCTGATGGACTACGTTCATTGACTCTTGACAGAACACACTGAGATCTTTTCAGTTACAAGTTATAATTCCCTTCCCCCATCCCAGTATACTGCTCTTTCCCATAATGAAAATCATTGTTTATAATGAGAGATAATACTGATGGGAGAATTTTTCTCATGGGTTTTGTTTGGAAGCAGAAAAGTGGTAGATCAGTACATCTACAGGAATAGTAAGCAAGGTATTTAAGACACTTCTTCCTCTATTTAAAAATCCACCTTTCTATCCTCTGGTCGTAGGTCTTAAGACATCTTCACACAAAAAAATATGCCCTTCCTCCAAGCACATCATGTACGTTCCTGTTATGTGATATTGCTATGCACATTCTCTAGTTTATCAATTCCGTTACCAATTTTCTGTGTGTTAAATCTCTGCTTAAAGCCCAGCTCAACTCTCATTTCTTCTGGGAAATTGTCTCCAGGTCCAATATTCAGAATGAATCACCTTCTCTTCTAGACTCTCATAACACTTGAACTTGTATTAAACTTAACTGTGTATGCATTTCTCTCTCTGTCTGGATTATGAGCCCTTTGGGTTTTACGAGTCTACATTTTTTTGTTCCTAATGTCTAACACCATTCCTTGAAAATAGAGCTGCTCAATACATATATAATTGATTAGCTTCAGAGACACTGGCTCGTGTAACCAAATTCTCAAGAAACTTGTTAATAATTCAGAATTCCAAGTTAGTACGTTAACGTAGCAGTCACATCTGGCTTAAAAAACAGAGGTGGTAGCTTCTCGAGCCATTTTTGTGTGTGTGTGTGTGTGTGAGGAAGATTGGCCCTGAGCTAACATCTGTGCCAATCTTCCTCCATTTGTATGTAGGACACCGCCACAGCATGGCTTGATGAGTGGTGTGTAGGTCGACGCCTGGGATCCGAACCCATGAACCCCGAGCCACTGAAGCGGAGCGTGCAAACCTAACCGCTACACCATCAGGCGAGCCCGTCTCTAGACATTTTTGGTGGGCAAGCTCCCCAAGGAGGCCAAATTATAGATCTGAATATTACCACTGAGCACCAAGTTACAAAGAGGATGGAATTTTCTGGAAGAACAGTTCCAATAGGTTGTATGGCATCCAATGTACAGTCTGCTCCCATCCAGGAATATTGCTAGAGAAATAACTGCTATAGTCAGCAGAAAACAGAGTATCTGCTTTTGTAAGAAAATTAGTAATAATGTTTTTGCTCTTTTGTCCCCCACCACTCTTGAAGTTTAAATACATTAGATTAACCACACAAATTGTCCATTTTTTTGATCGAACATTGTCAAATATCGTCAATGCCACATGGTCCAAACCAAGCCATACCTCTTAACTCTACACTCTGCTGTGACAATTGAGTTGAATAGATTGCACCTGCCTTTTGTTTCATTTTACTTTGCCTGATGAGCTCTCATCATGAAGACTGGGCTTGGTTGTCCCTTGTCTGCTTAGCAACAGATATACACATCACTGCATAAAGAGAATTCTTCCTGCAGATAGCGAATATTAACCATTTGCTATTTATTTTTTCTAGTTCAAACTGAGAGTGATTTTTTTTATGACCTTAGCTTTCATTGCATTAAGAAGACTAAAACAACCAGACTGACTAGAGTACAGTTACTATCTTTAGAGACTTTTACCATATTGCTTCTGATATATGACTATATCATTCAATTTTAGAAATTGGATCTAACCATGATGCACAATGCACTTTGTTGCAGTGAATCCATTTTAGATTACTGCCAACATGAAATAGGCTTTTTCTAAAGTATCAAATCAGAGTTGTTCTGACAAAGAATCGTTTCACAACTACGTTAATCTCACAGCATGGATACTGAGAACAGAGTTGAGGACGACTTTCAGTGTACTAATCTAACATAGTTGATAACAATATTTTTTAAATCTTTTTTCTGATAATATTTACAACATTAAGCAGTAAAATTTAATTATAGATTCTATTTCCAAATTTTACAACCTGGGAAATATTACCACCTAGGAAATCAATTACCATCTAGGAAATTGATCACTCTTTGGTATCTTAACATTTATAGATTTCCTTTTTTTCTATTTCTCTCCCTTTCCTCCTAGAAATCCTTGGCTCAGGCATTTCAGTTTACTTTTCCATTAGTAATAACTACAAGTTGAAGGTGACAACAAAGTTTGCATAAGCCAGTGAGTTAGTTGAAAAAACAGGGAGTTCTAAGTCACATGTTGACAGGAAAAATATGAATATACAATGCAAATATAAAAGATGAGATTCTTAATTACTATGTAAACACATGTGCTGCTACTAATGTCCCAGCTGTCCACAAGACACATCAGCTCTTTTTTTAGTCTGAGACTTTTTTTTTTTTTTTTTTTGGTGAGGAAGATCAACCCTGAGCTAACATCTGTGCTAATTCTCCTGTTTTTTGCTGAGGAAGACCAGCTCTGAGCTAACATCTATTGCCAATCTTCTTCCTTTTTTTTTTTTTTGTTCCCCAAAGCCCCAGTAGGTAGTTGTATGTCATAGTTGCACATCCTTCTAGTTGCTGTATATGGGACGCAGCCTCAGCATGACCGGAGAAGCGGTGCGTCAGTGCGCGCCCGGGATCCGACCCTGGGCCACCAGTAGCGGAGCGCGCGCACTTAACTGCTAAGCCACGGGGCCGGCCCAATTTAAGGTTTTTTTGAAGCTTACGTTAGTTTTTAAATAAAATTTAAAAAATAGTTTTAGATTTACATAAACATAGAAAAGATAGTACACAGTTCCCACATATCCCACACCCAATTTTCCCTATTATTAACATGTTACATTAGTATTAGACATTGGTCACACGTAATGAACCAATAGTGATACATTATCATTCACTGAAGTCCATACTTGATTCAGATTTCCCTAGTGTTTACATTATGTCCCTCTTCTGGATACATTACATTTAGTCATCACGACTATGCTTCCTTATGTTTTCCTTCATTGTGACAGTTTCTAGGACTTTCCTTGTTTTTGATGACCTTGAAATTTTTGAGGAATATTGATGGATATTTTGAGGAATGTCCCTCCACTATGATTTGTCTGCTGTTGTTCTCAGGATCAGCCTGCAGTATTTTGGGGAATAAGACCACAAAGATAAAGTGCCATTCTCATCATGTCTCATCTAGGGTACCTACTATCAACTTGACTTATCACTGTTGAGTTAACCTTGATCTCCTGACTGAGGTAGAGTTTGTCAGATTTCTCCAGTGTAAAGTTACTCTTTCCCATACTATACTCTTTGGAAGGAAGTCACTACGTGAAGCCCACACTTAAGGAGTAGGGAGTAAGGAGGGGGCCTCCTTGAGGGCAGAGAATCTACATAAATTATTTAGAATTCTTCTGCATGGGAGATTTGTTTATTCTTTCCCATTAATTTATTTTCCCCATGTAATTAAATAATCAGTCTAGACTCACGGCTATTTATTTTTACATTAGTTATAATCCAACACCACTTTATTTATTTTGTTGCAAAAATTGTTCCAGCTTTGGCCATTGGAAACTCTTGCCATTGGCTCTGGTGTCCCTTTGATATATCCCCATTCAATCTTGTTTTGTTTTTGAGCACCTCACACTTTTTGGCACTGTAACATTCTCCAGGCTAATCTTGTAGATTCCCTGACTCAGCTCTAGAATCAGCCATTTTTCAAAGGGTCCCTGGTTCCTTTTGTTGGAGAATCGTATTAGAAACAAAGATATTGGCACTAGGTGTGCTCATTGTTACTGAAATATAGTTGCTTCTAGGCCCTCTTAGCTGAAAGAGCAAGGAAATAAATGTGTGTCTACTAATCCATGTATTTACACACATCTATAAATATTTCTATATCTATGTATCTGTATTTATATTAAGCTAAACATGTGTTTGTACTGATATCTCCAACTCTAATCTGTTACCATATGGCTGATTCTAGCTCGCTTCCCACGCTCATCTGTAACCTCCCACTCCAGCATGAAAAACTTAATTCCCACCATCCAATGTCCATTTAGTTAATTGTTCAATTTCAGTGTACGTGAATAGCGGTTTCAAAAATATTAACTGATACCCTCATGAGAAACAATTTTACCAAAAATGTTCAGTGGTATACACAGTTCCTTTTGTCTTTGCTTTACAGTCTCCATTCATTTCCAAAATTGCTTAGTATCTTTTTCCCCTAATCTTTTCAGAGAAGTTATTTAAGGCATTTGTAATATAGTTCCTACTTTTGTCACAGTCTGATCTCCATCCTGAAATCCTCCAACCTGCTAAATGGTGTTTTAAATATGCATATGTTAAGGTTCATTATTTTTTCTGTAAAGTTCTGTGGGTTTTGACAAATGCCTCGTGTTATGTGCCCACCAATACGGTGTCATACAGAATAGTTTTACTGCCCTAAAAAGTCCCTTATGCTTCACCTATTCAATTCTTCCTTCTCCCCAAACTCCTGGCAACCACTGATATTTTTATCCTATCTGTAGTTTTATCTTTTCCAGAATGTCATATAAATGGAATCGTGTAGTAGACAGTCCTTTCAGACTGATTTCTTTAGCTTAGCAATATGCTTTTAAGATTCAGCCATGTTTTTTTATGTCTTAGTAGCTTATTTCTTTTTACTGCCGCATAGTATTCCGTTGCATGGATGTAGCACAGTTTGTTTATCCGTTCGCTTATTGAAAAACATTTTGAATAAAACTGTTATAAACATCTGTGTGTAGGATTTTGTAGGGTCATAAGTTTTCCAATCAGTTGGGTAAATACCTAGGATCACAAGTGCTAGATCGTGTGGTAAAACTATGTTTCATCATGTAGGAAACTGCCAAACTGTTTTCCAATGTGGATGCGCCATTTTGCATTCTACTAGAAATTAATGAGAGATCCTGATGGTCTGCATCCTTGCCAATGATTGTTATTGTCAAGTTTTGGATTTAAGCCATTCAAAGAGGTATGTACCAGTATCTCATTGTTGCTTTAGTGTGCATTTCCCAATTACAAATGATATTGAGCATTTTTTCATACACTTGTAATCTGTATTTCTTCTTTGGTGGAGAGTCTGTTCAGATATTTTGCCCATTTCTTACATTGGATTGTGTGTTTTCTTATTGTTGAGTTTAAGTTTTCTTTATATATTTTGGTTATGAGTCCTTTTTCAGGATATGTTTTGCTAATATTTTCTCCTAGTCTGTGACTTATCTTCTCATTCTCATAACAGTGTCTTTCACATATGTGAATTTTTAAATTTAATAAAGTTCAAATTATCAATTTTTATTTCATTTTTAAATATCAATATTTTTAAACATCAATATTTTGAATAGCAATTTTTTATTTCACCTTAAATTTTATTTTATATCAATTTTATCCCATGGGTCTTGTGTGATATCTAAGAACTCATCACCCAACCCAAGGTCACCTAGATTTTCTCTTATCTTTTCTTCTAAAAAAATTATATTTTTTACATCTATGTCTGTGATCCATTTTCAGTTAGTTTTTGTATGATGTGCAAGAGCTGTGTCTATTTATTTATTTATTTATTTACATATGGATTTCCAGTAGTTCCAGTGACATTTGATGAAAAGACCACCCTTTCTCCTTTGAATTGCCTTTGCACCTCTATCAAAAATCATTCGAATATATTTATTTGGGTTATTTCTTGTGTTGCATTGGTTAAGTGTCTATTGTTTCACCAATACCACTCTGTCTTGATTATTGTAGTTTAAGAATATGTCTTAAAATTGAGTCTGTAACTTTATTCTTCTTTTTCAATATTGTGTTTGTTATTTCACGTCCTTTGCCTTTCCATAAAAATTTCAGAATCAGTCTGTTGATATCTACAAAACTGTTTCCAAAGATTTTGATTGAGACTGCACTTACTCCATAGATCAAGGTGGCAAGAATTGACATTTTAACAATATTGAGTCTTTCAATCCATCAACATGGAATATTTCTCCATTTATAGAGATTATCTATGATTGCCTTCATCAGTGTTTTGTAGTTTTCTGCAAACAGATCATTGATAATATTTATACCTAAGTATTTCATTTTTGGGATTATTGCAAGTGGTATTTTTAAACTTCAGATTTCAATTGTTCAATGCTTGTACACAGGAAAGCAATGGATTTTTGTATAGTGTCCTTTATCCTGCAACTTTGCTATACTCGCTTATTAATTTAAGGAGTATTTATGTAGATTCTTTTAGGTTTTCTGCATAGACAATTTTGTCCTTGGTGAACAAAGGCAGTTTTATTTCTTCCTTTTAAATCTGTATTCTTTTTTTCCTTTAAAATCTGTATACACTTTTAGCCTAGGGATTCCAGGATGATATTGAATGGAATATTTCCTCAACTTGATAAAAACATCTACAAAAACCTACAGCTTATATCATACTTAATTTTCAAACACCGAATGCTCTCCCCATAAAATCAGGAACAAGGCAAGGATGTCCACTCTCATCACTGCTATTCAACATTATATTAGAAGTTCTAGGGAAAAAAAAGAAGAAGAAGAAAGAAGTAGAAAGCATGCAGGTAGGAAAATAAAGTGTCTACATATATATATGCAGATAACTTGATAGTCTATGAAGAAAATCCCAAGGAATCTACAAACAATTTCTAGGACTGATAAGTGAATTCAGCAAGTTCGCAAAACACAATATAAACATACAAAAATCAACTATATTTCTATATTCTAACAACAAATATATAGAAACCTCAATTAAAGAAACAACACCATTTAAAATCGCTCAAAAACTGAAATACTTAGGTGTAAACACATACATGACTTCTATGCTAAAAACAACAAAATGCAAATGAAAGAAATCAAATAAGATCTAAATAAATGATAGACATTCTATTTCCATGGATTATAAGACTTAGCATGGTTAATTCTCCCCAAAGTGATATACACATTTAAGGTAAGTCCTACAAAATCTCAGCAAGATGTTTTGCAAGTATAAATGAGATTGTTCTAAAATTTATATGAAAAGACAAAGGAGCTAGAACAGCTAAAACATTCTAAAAATGAAGAAGAGAGTGGGAGGAATCATTCTACTCAAATTCAAAACTTATTATGTAACTACAGTTATCAAGAACGTGTGGTATTTGTGGAGGGATGAACATATAGATCAATAGAACAGAAGAGAGAATCCAGAAATAGAATGGTACAAATATGCCCAATAAATTTTTCATGATGGAGCAAAAACCATTCATCAGAGTATGGATAGCATTTCCAACAAATGGTGCTGGAGAAATCGAGCTTTTTTAGACAAAAAAAGTGGACTTCATGCCTTATACAAAACCTAAACTTCACATCTTATACAAAATTAACTTAAAATGTATTATGAACTTAAATGTAAAATATAAAACTATAAAACTTTAAGAATATAACAGGAAAGAAAATTTTCAGATCCTAGGGCATGATGAAAGGTTCTTAGAGGTGACACCAAAAGCATAATCCATAAAAGAAAAAATATTAATTAACTGGACTTAAATGTTTACTCTGTGAATGACCTTGTCAAGAAAATTAAAAAACAAGTTTAGCTGGGAAGAAAATATTTGCCAACCACATAGCTGGCAAAGGACTCATATATAGAATATATAAAAAATTCCCAAACTCAACAGTTAAAAAAAAAAAAAATCCCATTATAAAATAGGTAACTGACAAAATGACAAATAAGCATATGAAAATATGTTTAACACCACTAGTCATTAGAGAAATGAGATATCACTACACACCTATTAAAACTGTGTATATAACCAATCCTGGTAAGGATGCAGAAAAACTGGATCTTATTCATTCATTGCTGGTGAGAATGTAAAATGGCACAGTCACTCTACAAAACATTTGGGCAATTTTTTTAAAAAAATAAAAATACAATTACAATAAGCTCTACAATTGTATTCCTGGATATTTATCCAAAAAACTTATGTTCACACTAAAACCTGTACTCCCTTTTTCAAAAATAACTTTGTTATAGCCAAAACCTGAAGTAGCCAAAATGTCCTTCAATAAGTGAATGGTTAAACTGTGGTACATCCATGTTATGGACTATTTCTTACCAATTAAAACAAAAAAGACTATGATACACATAACCTGGATGGATCTCAAGGACATTATGCTGAGTGAAAACGGCTGATCCCAAAGGGTCACATACTCTATGATTTTATTTATATAATATTCTCAAAATTATAAAACTTTGGAGATGAAAAACAAACTAGTGATTGCCAGGGGTTAGGAGTGAAGAGAGGTGGAGGGATGTGTGTAATTATTAATGGATAGCATAAGGAAGGCGTTTGTGGTGACGAAATAGTTTTGTATATCAATTGTGATGATTATGTGAATACACACATTTGATAAAATCATATGGAATTTGCGCACACACTCTATCAATGTCAATATCCTCATTTTGATCTTGTACTATAATAATTTAAGTGCAACCTTTGGGAGGGGGGAAGAGAATGGGTGAGAGTGCATGGGATCTCTCTGTATATACTATCTTTGCAAATTTTGTACATAATTTTAAAATAGAAGTTTCAAAAGCAGTTGTAAAATATTTTCATATCACTTAAACTTTTTAAAAGTATTTATTCATTAATTCAACAAATATTGTTAAATGCTTCATCTGCTAGTACTATTTTAAGTGATAGGAATTCATCAGTGAATAATGCAAAGTTTCCATTCCCATGGACCTTACATTCTAGTTAGGGGATACATAAAATAAGCAATTAAACCTATATATGATACGTCAGGTGATGAAAGCAGGGTGATGAGATAGAGAGTGATGGGGGTTGGAAAGCAGCTTGTATATCCATTGTGGTCTGAGAAAACCTCTGTGATAGGGTACAATCGAACTAAAACTTGAAGTAAGTAAGGGCATTAGCCGGGAGGCTATCCGGGGAGAGAGTGTTCTGAGTAGAGAGTATAGCAAGACCCTGAGATTAGAGAGGGATTGGCATGTTCACTGAAGAGCAAGGAGGCTTATATGCCTGAGCTTTGAGGAGGAAGAGATTGGTGGGAACTAGAATTAGGGTAATGAGTAGCCAGATCATGTATACCTGGTAAGAACTTTGGATTTTACACTAAGCTGGAAATCCCTTGGAGGATTTTGAGAAAAGTGAAATGATCTGATTTAAGATTAAAAATTATCACTCTGGTTTTATTACACTGGATTGCAGAAGGACTAGGATAGGTGTCATAACTCAAGAAAAAAACCTGCCATCCACAAATATACCTACTTTTTTGTAGATGAAAATACAGAAATTTGATTTTTCAGAGTCTTCAAAACTCCAGTATTATTAAAATTGTTTGTTTCTTGTCAAACATCAAGATATATTTTTATTCAAGATCTTTGATAGAAAGTTTCTTCGCAAAGATATTACAGTGCATAACTAGTTCTAATCTCTACAGATTCAGCCGTTCACATAACAACATACTCTATATCTGTAACATCCGTTCCCCTTGCACTTTAGTTCTTTTATTTATACATTCATTATTTATGGAGCATATTGTATTTTGCAGAAACTGATGTTTTTTTCAAGAAATAGGGATGAATAAGACTTCATTCCTTCATTGCGTCACTAGGTCATGTAGGTAACTGATGTATAAAGTATCACAATGCAAAGAAGAGAGAGTAGACTCTATAATAGAAATAGGAATACGCTATGGTGAAAGAAATAAAGGATCATAACCTTGGATGAGTTCAAAGCTGGCACCTGATAGATGTTGAAGAGTATGTAGGTGTCTGGCCAGTGGCCAAAAGAGAACATTCTAGGAGCATGGCTAGAGAACAGCCAGTACCCTGGCAAGAAAGTGTGAAAGACGATCAGTGATTATAGTATTGGATGCTTAATTTGCATGATGCATTGTTGTGTAAGTAAGAACTCTAAACTGTAGCTCTAGTTCACACCTCTCATGATCATTTTAACTTCAGTATGCCCATATCCTTAGAACTAAAAGTGATCAAGTATGACTTGGAGTCAGGACACTGGAAAGGAATCTCCAAATGAGGCTACAGAGATGCGCAGAGAATTGATCATTGCATCATAAAGAGCATGAACTTCATTTTATAAGACATAGAGTGTGGTGATAATTTTAGTAGAAATAATCATTATCATATTTACCTCAGAATTTCTGTTCTAGGAGAAGAATAGAGGAGAGGTATGGAGCCTAAGCACAAGAAAACCATTTTGAAAGCTATTTCAGTTGTTTCATCTAGAAATGGTAATTGTTGGAACCAAAGGTTATTAGAAAAGAAAGGGAGTGGATGGAGAATGCATGGAGAGCAGAACTGAATAGAAATTGAGGGGAGAGAATAAGAACACTAAGAATTGTTTAAATGTAGTAGGAGGATGAGGGGGCAGAAGTGTCTAGAAGGCTACAAGCAGTTAAAAGATTCTGTAAATAATGTTATCATTGACCAAAGAAAGAAAAGAAAACTTGAAGAGCAGACGGGGCTTGTGGGAAAAGCCCACTGCAAACTCAGTTTGAACATGTCAGGTTTGAAGTAATCATTATATGAGTTTTGGACTGGAAATATAGAAATGAAAAGATCATCTTTATGTAACAATGTATCATACAAAATAAGTATTAGCAGAGGCCAACACCATTTTTTTCAGTAACTGTTGACCTTTAGGGTCCTGGGATAAGTTAAATTGCAAGAGTCCCGTCCGGCTGTGACAAAGTTAGTTTTTATTGTTTTTATCTTGCCTAGCTCGGCCTCATGGGAAATAGGCCACGGAAATAGACTTCTGGTAATTACTTAAAAGAAGAAGGAAAAGGAGAGGGGGAAAAGATGAAGGAGAAGGAGAAGGAAAAGGGGAAGGATGAGGAGGAAGAAGAAAAGGGAAGCAGCAACTGTTTACATATGAAGAAATCAAATCCCTTCTCCACTGCAACACTTTTTAGTGCCTTCCCAATATCAGCCCACATTCCCAGCAAAAGGATTGTTGTCCTTTATTTGTCTTTTGAGGTATCTTCGTATCTTGACTAGAGCTTGACATATCGATGCTGGGGTCCCAACCCATGTCTATCCTCAATAACTCAGCAGGTAACAATCATGGATCAGAATGATCCTTTATACCAGTGATGGGAAAGATGGCATGTGCAGAGCAAAAGTAGTTCATATTGTCGCCAGATAGCTCTGTTGAGCAGATATGGAAATGTGGAATAAAACCAGTAGCATTGTTAAACTACGGAGCAGCTCTGATCTCACATTCTTGAGCTGACGTCAAGTCTGGAAGATGTTCTCCAATTCCAGTTACAGCCTCCCTCAACAGATACTCTTCAATTCTTTAATGAATGAATAAACTCATACATTTCACTTGTTTTTAACATGTTAATGATCGCTAGTGGATATATCAGGGAGCATAGATTTTTTTTGTTCCAACGTGCAAATACAGAATATAAATAAACTAGCAGGCAATAAACTAAAGTATTCACAAATTGATAATAATAAATAGATGTGCCATATAGTCCATCATATGCTAGAGGTGAAACTTATTAAAGCCCTACTTTCTTTAGCAGTAAAGTAGAACATATACTTGGACTGTGGTAGAGACTGACTAGCTACTTACTAAATCGACATTTCCCATTCCTCTTGGGCACAGAGCTAGGCAACATTTCCTAGTCTCCTTGGCAGTAATATGTGGCCATGTGACTGAGTTCTATGATGTCTGCCATTTCCAAGCCTGGCCAATAAAATCATCCCATGGGATCCTCCACGATTCTCATCCTCCGTTTGATTGGTGGATTGTGTTGCCCATGGTGATCATTGGAAGTCACATATTTTGTATATGGCAGTATCTCCTTCAGTCTGAGTCCCTGAATGACTGTATAAAGAAGACACATTCCCCTGCTCTGAACTATGACTAACTGGACTTTCTGAGTGAGAATAACAAAATCTTGGTTTTTAATAAAGGGGCTGAAATTATGGAATTTCTATGTTATAGCAGTCAGCTTTCTTTTAATTAATATACACGCACTCTACATAGGGTTGTTGTGGGGCTTAAATGAGACAGTACACACATAAAGCTTAATAGAGTTCCCAGCACATACTAAGACCTGCAATAAATGTTCATTGTTATGACTAGGTAATCTGTGTTTAGCTGAACAGGAAGGAAACAGATCATATCCAATTATTTCCCAAAAGATTATTAGAATTTATTTGTCTGAATAAATTTTTATCTGACTAATTTCTTTTAGATTTTGCGTTTGGTGCCAGTGCTTAAGTTTACAGATATCTTCCATGAGTTAAAAAGTTGGAGTATGAAACTGAACATAAGTACTCCCCCTTATTTTCCAATATGTCCAAGCATTATATTTCATCCTTCAAAATTAGTGTTTCCGAAAGCTCTTTTGGGAGTATCTTTTTTTTCTATATATGTATCTAACTAAAAGATCCAGATAAAGATTGATAATGTAACTATTAAGAGAAATTAGTGTGAAAATTAAAAATAAGTCATGTTGGCCTTTTGTTCTTTCAACTCATGAGTATCATGATACTCATGAGTATCAAATTTTAAAAAAGATGAAACAAAAATAACTATGGATACAAATGGATCTCAAATAAATAAATGGGTCTCAAATCAGCAACTTCAATATTTTTATGAGCAGCTTGCTAAAGGAAAACTACAGGCCAAAATTCTTTGTCAAGTAGTCATTGACAGTTCCAGGTTATTTGCTTGCATTGAGGAAATAGTTTATTGTCTTTATTCTTGATCATCTAATTCCAGAGCGTTGGAGAGAAGGCTTCCTGGCCAGAATGTTGGCTTGGGTTGAGTGATCCATTTTCATACACATACAAGAAATTAGACTCCAAAATGGTGCATGCTATTCCAAGGTGAACAAATCCAAATTCTTAATCAAACTTCCATGTCTGAGAAATATGTTTAATTTCTCTAAAAACAAGATAGACCTTGGTGCAATTCTATTAAGGTGTAGAATTTGGAATAAAAACATGATCTCAATCTTGCCTCACTCATATGGGTTTGGCAGCTTGATAACCTAAAAACCTTGTAAGTAGTCCCATGGCATAGACTTTAAATGTTTTAATTAAAGCAGTGTGTGGCCATAATCCTAATCCTGGAACTGCTAATACAAAAATACATAAATAACCAAAATTATGTTATTTATAATTTTCTGTGCTCATGTGATTCCTTGTATTAACATAATTAGAGGGCCTCTCACACTATATTCTAGTTGACTCTGTAAACATCTCAAGGACAGGCTTCTGTTTTGTTGGTTAATCTATTAACAGCAAGTGTCCAAAACTTGGAACAGAATGTTTATCTAACTCAATATCTACTTTTTGAATGAGAGAAAGACAATAACCAATTTCATAGCAATTCTCTTGATTTCAGAGATTAAAAAGTGAAGCTCATTATGAAAGGCAAGACTTATTTTTCTTTGTTAGAAGGAATTCAACAGTACCTAGTGATTAAGGCTTAACCTGAAAACGAAAGGACTTGCTTGCCAACACTCTGTTTGATTCTCTGTATTGTCTTTCCGACTAAAATTAAGAGAATTATTTAAAAGATACTGAACTGTTCCTATTTATTTGTAATAAGTTGCTGATGTTATAAAATCTAGTGACTTCGATACAGGCAATCGAGTCCCCCAATCCTAACATGCACCTTAATCCTAATTACAAAAAAGAAAAAAAGATTTTTAAAATATCTTTTAGTAAATTCACAGTTTTTTACACAGGATAGAATTATAGCCTTAGTGTACTTTATGAGGTTCACCTAGAACATGATTTTAAAGTCTCTAAGGATATTTTGTTCTCTGCAGGGTCACAGTGACATGAACAAAGCAGTCTGAATGACTAATGGAGAAATCTATTGCGCCTCTGTGCAGACTCCTCAATGCAGACTGCTGGGTTTGACACTGGAATTCAAAACAAAATCTGTTTCTGATTAGATACCATTAAAATATTTGCTTTGTGTCGGGTACAAACCATCACCCCCAAGCCTTACCCCAGCTCTGCTTTCTTAGAACTAGTGGAGGCTTAGCCTTCAGGTTTTAAAAGCTTGCAGAAAGCACTTAAGTCATTTGTGTCACAATTTTCTGGATAACTAAAAAACAAGCAAACGAACCTAGGAAATGATGAAGTCAAAATTATTGGAACTCTCTTTTAGCCTTTTGATTATGCTCAGTATAAAGAAAATGATATTTTAAAAGTTCGTCTTCATTCTAAATACTGATTTGCTTTGAAACGATGGATGACCATTATATTTATGCATTCATATTGTACTAAAGTAGTCAGTTCTCTCAACTTGCCATTTAATCAAATCGTTAGAACTTCCTGATGGAGTAAATCTTGGATTTTAGGAGTGGGAGCGGGTTTATCTTCTTCCAAGCCTCATCTCTTAGCCCACCCTTTCACAAAGGATTTCGGATCCTTATATCTTCACACAGTATGGAGTTCTGAAATCTGGATTCCATATTTTCAGCTGAAGAGTATTAAAACTTTTAATTTTCTGTTTACTTTTGAAATTATTAAAAGTGATTTCACATTGCTACCCGTGTGTGCGTGTGTGTGTGTATGTATATATATGTATGTGAATATACATATGTTATCAAATCATACGTACATTTTTACTGCAGTATTTAAAAGTATTTTTGTTTATCTTCTCTGTCTTTTCTTCTCCTCCTTCTCCACTACCCTCTCCCAGTCCCCCAGAGCCCCTGTTAACAATCTAATAAGTACCCTTCCATCTTTTTTCTCATGCTTAGATAATCATTTTAATCATTTGTATGAATATGTATGTATGTGCATTAGATATGATACATATATTCACATAAATATGCATATAGATACAAGATTTTGATCATTATTTTAAACAAAATAGAATAATATGATATACATATTTTGCATTTTTCTTTTGCCACTCAGCAGTACTTTACGGAAATCTTTGCAAGTTAACTGGTACACAGTGGGAGACCAAGGGTGGTGAGAGGGATCTTGACTGGTGCGGAGGAGTGTATTATCAGTGATATTGTTAGAATTACCAGCGCATAGTGATACTAAAAAGCAGAGCATCTTCTAGTTGGGTGTATGTATTACAGACAACGAACCCCCTTGTTGCTTTCATTCTGGTGAGTTGCACCCACCACCTCTCCCCCCATCTACTTGTTATGCTGCTTGGGGATTTGGATCTAATTCATTATCTTCAATAGCTGCATAATATTCCAGGATATGTATGTCTCACAGTTTTGGGGTTTTTTTCCAGCCTCAGTTACATTGCTACTCTGGTTTCCTCTGTTTCTATGGTCTGGTACGTTTCATCCGTCAAATAAAATCCCAAGATAGAATTACTTGTCCAAAAGAATCTGTATTTTTAATTCTAAAGATATTTCAAGAATATTCTGGACGAAGCTCTAATAATGCAAAGTTTTCATCAGCATGGAGTTTTCCCTCATTTTTGTTTAAGTTACTGTGATGGGTATAAAAATTTCATTTTATTACAATTTACACTTTCGTGAACTTTAGCGAGCTTTAGCATTTTTTCATATGGCTCTGGTCAGTTTATGGTTGCTCCTTTCCTCTTCTGTGTTTATAAATTTTTCTACTGTCTCCCCTTTTAGTCAAAAAGTACGAGATTTTGGGACCAGTCCGGTGGCATGGTGGTTAAGTTTGTGCACTCTGCTTCAGCAGCCCGGGGTTTGCAGGTTTGGATCCCGGGCACGGACCTACGCACCTCTCATCAAGCCATGCTGTTGTGGCATCCCACATACAAAATAGAGGAAGATGGGCACAGGTGTTAGCTCAGGGCTAAGCTTCCTCAGCAAAAAGAGGAAGATTGGTAACAGATGTCAGCTCAGCGGCCAATCTTCCTCACACACACACACAATAAAGTAAGAGATTTTGGATATTTTAAATCTAATTCTCTGCACCAAATACTTCTTTTTCCCAAAAGCACATGTTTATAGAATGTATTTTGCTATCTTTTTCAATTCATTTATTCCTTAATTCAACTGATATGTCTTGAGTACTTAGTATGTGACATGGCAAAATCCTGTTTGGAACAGATTTAAAGAAGAATGAAAGGAGCAAAAGAAATAACAAAAGTAATTTTTATACAAAAGAATTTTAATTTTATTAATATATATCCATCTTTTTTTGTATCTCTTGTGTTTCTAGTTTTCCGAAAGTCTCTCTCGTATTTAGGTAGGTTAATACAGTCTTCTAGATTTTCTTACCATATTTTTATTTGTATTGCTTATTTATTTAATTTTACATATTATATAGCTTAAGATTGGGGTCTGTCACAGCGTGGGTTCCCTGGGAAGCTGACTCTAAAATGAAGATTAACAAGCACGGGTTTGATCAGGGAGTGCTCTTGTGAATATGACCTGCAGAAGAGATGGGACAAGGCAGAATTGGGCAGAGAGAGGAGATGGATTGCCATCATGTGTCAATGAGGACTCCAGTCAAATCCCCAGGGGCTCTAAAACTGGGATTGTTCTTCAAAGTTCTGGCAAGGAGGCTGGTCCAGTTATTGGTGAAGGCTGCCCTGGGTAGGCAGTGTGACTTTGGATGAAGTAGCTCTTTTCTGTTGGGCACTTTCAAAGAAGATTGCCAAGACTGTCTATAAGGAGCACTTTCAGCAGGTAGGGCAATAGAGGAATCTGGAAGCACATCACAGTGTCTACCCCAGGATCCAACCTTATGTCTTTCCAGATAGGCAGCTGGTTGTGCCTGCACCGTTATGGAATAAGCTCACCAAATAAAATATCACATTTGTAATATATTAAAGTATATTGACATGTATAATAGGTATTCACAGGCCTACTTCCAGATTCTCTATTCCATACCAATTATCTATTTGTTAAAATCCTATGCCAATTGCATATAAATATAATGCAATAGCTTTATGGTATGTATATACATCCGAAAGGGCAAAATATCCAGTATTGATTTATATATACATATACATATATTTTATATATATCCATTTTATGCATATACATATATACTCCCATTATATATATGTGTGTGTATATGTATTCATTTAAAATATATTTATATATCTGTGTGTATATATATGTATATATTTCAGGTGCATTTTATTACCAAGGTTTTAAAAATCATCCACTCTGAAGGCCTCCTGTTTGCACCTCTCTGAATTCATTCAGCTCAGGCCTGGATCGAGTTTGGAAGCCTGCAGCAGAGAAAAGAAAAGAGAACAGCATGTGTGTCTTTTCTCATCCTGGACTCACCTCTTGCATTACTCTCCAGCTTCTGTTTCTGCCCCCTTCAGAGATAAGCACATCGGGATCGGAGGATTAGAGCCCAAAATTGTGCTGTTATAACATCTGGTAGATGCTCAAGTGATGGCTTTCTTTCATCGGGAAACTTTGTGAGTCCCGTGGGAACTCACCCGCCTTGCTGGGGGCCTCCGTGCACCGTTGGCAGGTAGCTCCAGCCAATTCTCTTATTTTTATAAATTTCTAAGGGAAAATCAGGCATCAGTCCCTGTGTCCCCAAACTCCATGGGCCACTATCTAGGTTCTCTCAAGAAGTCTTTCGGCTGCACCCTGGTTTTTATGGCAGCGTTGGACTACTGAGTAACTGCTTCCAGCAAGCCATCACCTAAAGAATGGAGAAGTTGGAGGCTGAGGAAGGTGAGGATTTGGGGAATGATAACACATGCCATGCCCCAAAATCTTGTAAAAATCTCCCTTTCCAATTGCGCTAGATGGGAATGCATTTAACTATATGTAACAGAGAGCCAACTGCAGTTAATTAACCAGGTAGAAGTTTTATTATTTACAAATAATGAGAAGTTGGGAGGGTGACATTGGTGGAGCTGCTCCAGAAGTCATTAAGGACCCACTCTCTGTTCAGTTTCCAGCTTCTCTTTTCTCAGCATGTGGCATCTATCTTCATAATCAGAGGATGGCTCCAGAACCTTCAGACGTTGAAACCTGACTCCAGGCAAGAGGAAGAGGTAAATGAACACGAAAATAATTAAGTAAATAAATAAGTAAATAAATAAACAAGTGAGTAAATATATACATGTATAAATGCATAAATACAGAGGTAAATGCATAAATAAAAGGCTTTGCAAGCCCACTGCAACTCTTTTTTATCAAGACATTAAATGCTATCCCAAAGTCCCACCGCGCAGAAATTTGCATACATTTAATTGATGAGATCTATGTCAAATGATTATCAAGGTATGCAAGGGAGCATGGAAAAAGATTCTATAAGATGAACACTTTGTTGCCCTGAACTATGATAGAAAGAAAGGGAAAATGAGTAATTGGTAGTCAATTAGCGATGTTTGTCATACTTATCTTTCACTCATGATAGTGAGTGTGTGTGTGTGTGTGTGTGTGTAAACACATAACTCCTGAAGTTGAGTAACAGTCACAAAACCAATTACTGGATGCACACCTATTAAGTCCTAGATATACAGGCTGGCATATGTCTTTAGAACATAGAGATATTTGTTATCTATTATTCTGAGCTTTGGGCACCTAGGCAGAAGCTAGGAAAATAGGGAAAGTCTCATTCTACATATTAAACATAGTTGGTGCCATTAAATAGTTGAAAAAGGAAGGAATTAACATTCTTGAAGGTACCACTCTTCCTAGAGAGACTTGAAAAAGCTGGCCTAAATGTATGTCCCAACAGAGAATTTTACTGATGTCTTCCCAAGTAATATGGAATCCTAGTCCTGGCCTTCTAAAATTGTTAAATTTTTATTGAGGGATAACTACATGCATTAAAATGCATAGATATTAAATTCAATATGTTTTGACAATTCCATAACCAATACCCAAGATAAGATATAGAATATTTCCACTTCCTCAGAAAGTTCGCTCATGCCCTTTTCCAGTCAATTCTGCAATTTCTACAGAATAAATCTCCATTATGATTTTCATATCATAGATTAGTTTATGCCTGCCGGAGAATTTCATATTAATGAAATGATACGTGATATATGCTCTTGTGTCTGCTTTCTTTTGCTCAGTAGGCCCACGATTCAATCATTATTATTGTTGAGTACTACTCCATTGTAGGAATGTGTTACAATTTGTTTTTTTGTTGAGGAATGTTTGGGTTATTTCCAGTTATGGACAATTATGCTTAAAGCTGCTTTGAGCATTCTATTATATTTTCTTTAGTGAAGTGTCATTTTAAATTGTTTGCTCATTTTCTTATATTAGTTCATCTTTTTATTGTTGATTTTTATTCTGTTTACAAGTCAAGTCCTTTACACACACACACACACACACACCAGATACACAAGTGTGTATTTTTGTGTGTTTATCCTGATTTAAGGAGTTTTTTTTGTCTTTTTTTGTATTTCTGAGTTGATGTCTTTCATGAATTCTGGAAATTTTCAGTCATTTTTCCTATTCTCTCTCTCTCTTTTTCTTCTGGAACCCTATTTATAAGACACATGTTTAGTTGTTGAGTGTTGTTTCACAGGTCTCAGTCACTCTACTTTTGTTCCAGGTACCTAATACTGTGTGTCAAACAGCCCCAAATTCAGTGACGTAAAAAGTAAGCATTTATTGTTATTATCTCTCATGGACTTGACATTGACTGGGCTCAGCTAGCTGGTTCTCACTAAATATTTCTCATTTGATTTAAATCAGACAATGGTTTTAGCTAAAGTTATCACAAAGAATTCCTCACTCACGTGCCTGCTGATTGAAGCTGGTTGGTAGCTGGGACTTCAGTGGAGACTGGCAGTCAGAATACCTAGACGTGTCCTCCCCATCTAGTCTGAGCTTCCTCACAGCATAGCGTCTAGATTCCAAGAGTGAGTATCCCCAGAGAGAGTAGCAAAGGGCCATAGCCTTTTCTAATCTGCTCTTTCAAGTCACAAAAGTGTCACTTTAACCACATTCTCTTTGTCAAGGAAATCACAAAGGCTCCCCTTGATGTGAGAATGTCAAAGAATTTGTGGAAATGTTCTGGAATCACCACATTTTTTCACTCTTCTTTCTTCTGGGTTTCAGTTGAATGTTTTCTATTAACCAATCTTCAAGTACACTGATCCTTTCCTGTGCCCATGCCCAATCTGATGGCAAGCCTATCTAATACGTATTTTATTTTTGATATTGTATTTTCCATTTCTACCACTTGAATTTGATTTTCTTATCTTTTCATGAATGCTGTCCATCTTTTCCACTATATCATTTAATATTTTTATGATAGTTATTTTATAGTTCCTGTCTGATAATTCCAACATGTGAGTAATCTCTGGATCTACTTTTGTTGATGGTTTCCTTTCTTGACCATATATCACATTTTCTTGTTTCTTTTAATATTTTATTGCGTGTCATAACATTTACCTGCAGAAAAGTTCACACTTTTTCTCCAATCGGGACACTAGACCAAAGGGGTGATTATTTGAGCTGGGTGAGGAATTTGTTGTAGCACTAGTTTGATTCAGTTCATCACTAGATTCAAACATTTGTGGGCAAGGTCAGAATCTACTCTTTAGTAAAACTTGGTGTATGAGCACTGACAAGGTCCCAGAGAGCTGTGCATACTTTACAGCCAGGAAACTTGCTTTTTTTTGGTCATTGGACAGTTCTCTTTCCTTTCCAATTTTCCACGCTAATGTTTTGCTCCAAGCTTTAATAAGCACACTGCCGTGCAATCTGTGAATGTTCACAATTTCTCAGAGATGTTTTTCTCAGCTCGTCTGTACCATTTTCTAGTTTTTGGTAGATGAAAGCCAGAGTGCCTCAAATTGATTTCTCTCAACAATCTTTTCCTACTTCTATCCCCAGGTAGTTGAAGGTCTGGAGTACCTCAAATGAGTTCTTCTCATCCCTCTTGCTCTCTCCTTCACCCCTATTCAGAGAACAATTGCCCTGCGCTTGGCAGAGGCCTCGTGTACCTAAAGGGGATTTACTTCATTCATCTTGCCTTACTCCCTGTGTCTGGCATACTGGCCCCTAACAGTTGTTGAAGATCCGTGGGGAGGAATTGGAGAATCACTGTGTGTTGGGCTCCTCAAAATTCTAATCTAGCACACCAGTCCATGAGCAGCCATTAAAAATGTGTTAACAATTAAAAGTTCGGTTATTTTATCCTTCCTCTTGTCTATGATGAATCTTTCCCCCTCTCAAGAATGAGGATGTCTGTGAGTCTCTTCTGTCATATGAGGGGCTTATCATTTGTTTTTCATTTAATGTACTTAGGTTTTATTGCATCCTTTGTATAGATCTGTGAGTTTGAATCTTATCCACATTGTTATGGCTTTTGGGTGAAAGTAGAGGTCTCTTTCAATTTTCTACATTCTAACTGGATACCTAGCCTTGTAAATGGAAGTAATTCTTTTCATTATTGTAGGTTTCCATAATGTGCTTGAAGATTACATTGTTCTGGTTTTCTTTTTTTTGCCTTTTTAAAAAAACTTTTGTTCCTAAAAATCTACTTTCACATACCACGTTCCCCACAGAAACAGGTTTCCAACTTCATTTGAATGGTGTACTGCTTCTTTGCTAGTCTGGTGAGATTTCTTTGGGAGGCATCTCTTGAGTACTTGTGGATTAGGCATTATCCTTTAACTGTAGATCTTTCTCCCAGATTTTAAGGAAAGACTAGCTGTATTATTTTTTTAATTTGAATTTTGAAAACATTGGGATGTACAGAACTACATATATAATTAGACACTACAGAGAATTAAACCCCAGTGAAAATAATTCTGTTTTGGGACTTGCCTCTGAGTCAGTAATCCTGACGATTTATACCACATGACTAAATGTGTTGATGCTTCCTGGTCTGTACCACAGACCAGGTACAAATGATACACTAGAAAATGTGAGTTAGAAACATAAAGAGAGCCAACCCTGAAGGCCTGGCAGTTAAAGTTCAGCACGCTCTGCTTTGGCAGCCCAGGTTCAGTTCCCAGGTGTGGAACTACACCTGTCAGTAGCCATGCTGTGGTAGTGGCTCACATAGAAGAATTGGAAGAATTTATAACCACACACAACCATGTACTGGGGCTTGAGGGGGAAAAAAGGAAGAAAAAGGAGGAAGATTGGCAACAGATGTTAGCTTAGGGAAAATCTTCCCCTGCAACAATAAAAAAAACAAAGAAAACATAAAGAATTAAAATTTCAATATTGTATAACGAGTACAATCTTTGGCATTGGCAGGAAAGAAGCAATCAAAATGACCAAAAGTTCAGTTTACATAAAAATTATTTTTTGTTTCGCAGTTTTTATTTTGTTTTTATAAAAAAAATTGGCAACTTAGAGGAGGTGACAGGTAAGAACTCCAGCTCCGGGCCGGCCCCGTGTCTTAGCAGTTAAGTGCGCGCACTCCGCTACTGGCGGCCCGGGTTCGGATCCCGGGTGCGCACCAATACACCACTTGTTCGGCCATGCTGAGGCTGCGTCCCACATACAGCAACTAGAAGGATGTGCAACTATGACATACAACTATCTACTGGGGCTTTGGGGAGAAAAAGGAAAAAAAAAGAACTCCAGCTCCCACTGGAAATTTCTGAATACAAATTTGAAAGAAAAGTAGCATGTATAGTTATTTTGATCTGCTTTATGTTTCTAGATAATTGTGCAATATTGAACAGACTATGTAAGTTCTTGGAGGCTTAGTTTCTTTGTGTTTGAAATTAGATATAATTCTAGGTAAATTAGATATAAAATCAGGGGCTTTAGCCTGAGGTTAGTAGACTCAGCTTAGAGAGTTTGCAAGATCAGGATGCAAAGTTTGTATTTTTCTAGGGAGAGAGGATAGATAACTTCCAACAAATGTTCAAATATGCCCATGGCTCAGAAATGTTTCAGAAATACTCTCAGTATATTTCAAATGGTATGTTAGATTGTCCTACCATTGGGTTTCTTGGTATATTTTAACTGACTTTAATGGAGAAAACATAGTTAATCTGTGCTAATGTCTTCTAACAGTTATATTTATTAGGAGTGTGCCATGTTCTAGGCACTCTACTGAACACTCCACTTGTGTTATCTCAAGAAGTCTTCATAGTAGGATAAAGTAGGAGTTCATACCACCCTCATTTAGTGAATGAGGAATTCAAAGCTCACGAATTTATGTTACTTTCCACGGCTATGTGGTTTTTATGTTATGGCATCAGAATCTGAGGCCAAGTCCTGCAAAAAGCAAAGGCTCTTACGATCCTTCTGCCTAATGTGTTTGAGGGGGAAATGATGCAACAATAATGCCTTCTCAACTGAAGGGGCTAGACAAAATCATAAGCAATCATGGATTTATAAGTAATTTATTGAAAAGATAAAATACTAGATTGAAGTCTAACATCCTTAGAACGCCAGGAAAGCCTAGTTAGTTCAACAAATACTCAGCATCATTAATTCTGCCTTAATCCTTTATTCTTTCCTCTGCAAAGTCTTTTCAAAAATTTCTTGCAATGAGGCAAAAGTCCCCATTATCTGCTGCTTGCTGTAAGGAAAATCCTAGATGTTAGCGACTCTGCAGGGTGCCATGAGTGGGAATACGAGTTCCTTCATAGTATTAAAGCAACAAAGAAGACATGATTATCTCTAGGAGAATAGAGATGAAATAAGAATAATCCATATGATCCACAGATTGGAAACTCATAGAAGACTCTGTAATGGATCGTATGGGATAGTAAGTGAGTGGAAATATATGCATTATTATCAGGAAAGGCACCTGGGGTGTTATAAATTGATGTAGTAAAATCCTTTCGGAAAGCAATTTGGCAATCCGTCTGAAAAGCTATAAAAACCTTTATACCTTTTGACCCAGTAATATCTCTCCTGAGACTTTATCTTAAGGAAGTAATTCAAAGGAGAAACACAACTATATGCATAAAATTATTAATTACAGCATTAATTCTACCAGTGAAAAAAAGGAAACAACCTAAATATCCAACAATAGAAGGATAGTAAGTTATGGGACATTAAAAATATATATATTGGATAGCCATTACAATTGTAATGACGAATACTGAAGAAACATGAAAAATATATACAATGGAATTAGTGAAAATAAAGACTATAAAATTGCAGATATTTAATGATTAAGCCTTTTAAAAAAGAGATTTACACATAAATACTTTAAGGGAAATTAAAGAAAGTGAAAACAGTTGTATATAGTAATAGTGGGATTTAGGGTGAAATCAGTTCCCTATTGATATATTGTCTTAATGCTAACAGCAAACTGTATGCAATAACTAAAAATCAGGAAAGAAGGACTTGTGCTACCAGGTTTTTTGTGTTATCTGAAACAAAGGACGAGTGGTCACCTGTATTCATTCTACTGATACTTTTAAACTTGCCGTCTATAATTTAGCTATTTTGAAATACTGTGGTTTGTAAGGATAATGCTACTGAGTATGATTTTTTCAGTTGCATATACATCAAGGACTTTTAGTTGTTTCTTATTTCCTATTGGCATATTAGCTAAATTCCTAATTGGGTCCCTAGTTTGGTATTTCCTATTTTCAAAATACAATTTGTGAAGGCATGAATACTAGTATGTCCACATTCTTTCATTTTGAATTATTTACTGAATATTTAGTATGTGCAGGGTACTATAACTCTCTGCTATGCTTACAGGGGATAAGTCCCTTGCATTGTAATCAAGGAACCTCAAAATCCATATGCATGTCCCTTGACTCTCCCATAAAACATTCTTTTGTGTAGCCAAGAAGCAGTACGTCGACCAAGTCCACTCCATTTACACTTTCTCATATCTGTGGCATTGCGAGCCTAAAAACTTTACACAAGCTTAGAAAATCTCCCTTCTGTGGCCTCTAGGTATTTAAGTCCTATCTATGTGTCAAGGACTAACGCAAGCCCTTTCTTCTACCAGAAAGTCTTTTTGGAAAATTTCACCCTAATTGACTTCTCTATCATTTGAAATTCTATGTCACTACCATTTGACATTACTTATATTATTGGTTTGTATTATTATTTCACTCTCAGTGCTATATACTTTTACTGTTTTTAAGGCTTTATTTCAACAACCAGACCGCTTGGACTACAAAGGCAGGGAACAAAAGCCCCAGTCTTATATATACGTAGGTACAAGTAACAACCAATACGCAGATGTCAGTTAAATGATATTAGCGATGTGCTTAAGGCACATTTAGTATTGACTTTAAAACTCACTGAGTTCTGGGTTCTACGCAGAACTTTATCTAATACTCCCATTATGACGCTTTACCCATGAATGACGAAGTTGTAAAACCATTTTGTGCCCTGTCTCACTGCAAGAGATGAGGTTCCTGGACTCAGAGGTATGGTCCACACGTTATCCCTTCTTTATATCATGAACATGAGTACAGTCTTTGTCACAGAGAGGTTCGCTGATATCTGCTGAATTTCTGCATCAACTAATTAACTTCATTTCCTTGAAGGGTCTCAATTTTATGGATTAAATTTTTTTTTAAACGCACAGTATCCTCTTGGAAGTAGAGTTTAGGAAAAACAATTACTTTCCCTTACCAAAAACATAAATAATACAAGAAAGGAAGAAACAAATATTGCTCAAGGGCTCACTTTGTGCTTGGGCAGGTGTTTTAGTATATGCTCTTTATTTTAATATTAACAATAATTTCTAAATTTTTTGAGTATTTTAATACGTGCTAAGCACTTTTCCAAGGGCTCTACATGTAGAATTCTATTTAATTCTCACAATGCCATGGGATAGGTACAATTATTCTCCATTGCAGAGAGAATTAAACTAAGGTATCAAAGATTTGTAATTGGAATACTTGGTGTTCCCAACTAAGCAGTCAGATAGCATAAAGGCTAGAGAAATTAAACTTTTCCAGAAGATGACAAATAACAGAGAAATAGTGAAATTTAAAATCAATTTAATTCATTTATAAAAGTGAAGCTAGAGACTTGAATTGTTGCCTGAAAAACATATGTTCGTGTATTTTTTTAAATTTTTCCATTAAACTTGTTATGGTTTCATTGAGGCCAGTGCATAAATAGATTTTAAAAGATAATTTAATATAAAACTTCAAATAATTGGATTTAGAGTGGTTACTGTACCTTTAATGAGGTGTTATACCTTTAAAAGGATAAAATAAAATATATACAGCCTAAGTTTTCTTTCCACTCCTTAAATATTCAGCATCACTTGATAAAACATTAATCTGTTTACTGTGGATCAGACATTTTTACAGTTTGATTTAAATTGCACTCAGAGAATGGTATGAATCAGACCATTTTTAAGGAATTAACCACGGAGTGCTCTGGAGTGTTGATAAACAAACACTTTTTTTAAAATCTAGAAAACAGCATTTCTAGATTTCAAGGAGATTCTGGCTAAGTTGATTTATCTATTTTACTAGAGGTTATAAATAACTAAGCAGATCAAACTGATATTTATTTGACAGTTCCCACGTTTTGTTGATAAAATGAGACTATTTCCCATGACAATTTTTGTAGCCAAATATATAGCTGTGCTCTATGATGTAAAATAATTCTAGATATATCCAAAACATCACAGTAATGTTTACTTTGTCATTAATGGTTAGAAATTTTGTATTTATTTAAATATATTTAAAATAAAATAAATAACCATGAGTTTATTCAATTCTTGTCTAAAAGATGCTAAATGATTCAACTTCTACCTTGCAATGATATCTTGACTAACACATCCTCTGGGAAGAAAGCTCAGGAATGTTTATATGAGCTCTACTGTTTTATCTAAAAACATCAAGTGGAGGATGACAGAAATCCTCTCTCTAAATGAAATGCCGTGCATTAACAAGCCAGAGGAGAGGGTTTTGCTGCTATTTGTTTTTTCCTTTCTATGAAGGCCCTGGAGTAACAATTAGTTTGTCTGACTTGCCCTGAAAACAAGCCCTATTTGGTTCTTTACTGGAAAATGTAAGCACGGTGGCCATAATGACAGAATGGAGAATTCATGTTTTCTTACTCCCATCCTACCTCTAACTCTCCTCTTCTGACCTCAAAAGGCTAGAGTGGATGGAAGGGAGAAGGAGAGATGTATAAACCTAGTGCTTGTAACTGCACCCTGAGAGTCAGCACGGGGCAGTATAAAGACAGCAGGTTCTGGAGTCAGACAGACCTGGTACACATAGTATAAAATTTATTTTACTTAGCAAACACTTATATGGGTCTAGTTATATGTTAAGCACAGTTATAAGCTCTTGGCTAATATTAACTAATCTATTCCTTACAGTAACTCAAATGAGGGAGTTACTCTTCATATACCCATTTTATGGACAGAGAAACTGAGGCACGCAGAGGTTAAGCAATATGCCTAAGATCACAGAGCCAGTGAGTTGCAGAGGCTGGACCTAAGTCCTTTGATTAGAGTATGTGATCTTTTCCACCATGTACCTGAGGCTGTCTCTCCAGATCTTTGCCAAGCCACTTACTGGCCGGATCTTCTTGGGCACTTAACTTCTCTGAGCTTCAATTTCTTCAACTTCAAAACTGAACAGTATCTACTGTCAATGACTGTTGTGAGGATGCATATAACACTTTCTTATGGTCCTATTCGTGATGAATATCTTCCCAGCGCAATCTACCAGCAACTTCTCATTCTCCAGATACTGCCACACTCAGGTTTCAGCAGGACCCAATCACCATACTTTCCATTTCAAATCACATATGTATTTGGGGACAGTAGCACATTTAACACTATTAGAGTTAGTATTTAATGGCATTTTCATACAATAACACATTGTATTCCAAAACATATATCAATATTTCTTAGTTTGTTCCTCTCTCGTTACACTGGTAGCTGCGTCAGATGAGCGAACGTGTCTGACCTCTTCTAAACTCTATCCCCAGTGCCCACAAAGGGCCTGGCATGTGGGAGGAATTCAAGAAGTATAACCTTATAAAAGAGTGAGTAAATGGTTTTCCTATTATCTATAACATTTCCATCAACAACATGTTAGTAAATGCATCTTTGTAAATAAGCATGCTATAATAATGATAGCATATCCTAGGAATAATAGCAATATAAGTTATCCAGAGGAAATGTGTCAAATAAAATCAAAATTGTGCAAATGGAAAACAAAAAGAAGACTCAAAGACATTTGACAAGTCTTTAAATTATTGATGTACCAAATTGGTGTCTTTTCCCTTTGAGATAAAAATGTGAATTACCCATAGTGGGCTAAGGTCATGGTTAAAATGAGAACCACCAATCGATAAAAAACAACAACAACAAGAAACAGCAACCAAAATCCCAGAGCAAGGTGTTTAAATGACATCCTTCCAGCAGCTTTGACCCTGTCAGACGGCCATGAGAACTAACTCCCAGAGCCACAACCTTTGGAGGCTGACCTCGCTCTAGGGAGTTGAAGGTGAAGGAAATCTCCATATGTGATTACTAAGCATCTTAAAGACCCAAGTTTCACCTTAAATTGCATTCCAGAGACAAAGGGTTGCCCAGTACAGCCACTGCGCACAAATGCTTACAAATGGCTCCATACAGCCATGTCTGCAAGCCAGTAGGCTCCTTGCTTCTTGCCTGTGACTCCAATTTCTACAACTCAAATAGAAAACTAAATTAAAATTAAATCTTTAAGGCAAAGTTGTCATCTACCTTATATTTTTATGCTGAGACATTTTTAAGGAGCAGATTGGTTTTCCTATTCCTTACTTTGGGGGCTTATATTTTTCATTCATTCATACCCTAACAAGATGGATATATATAAAACAGATCACTAATCTGAGTGTTTGATAATATATTGACTCACAATGTAAAAAAACAATACATGACACTTTTCTAAAATGAAGAGTGAAGCTACAGAAGAAATTGAAATGCTTTGACAAAACGGGCTTGAAGGCAAAACCAAAAGATAAATGTGTGTGTTTAAAATTACTTACGGGCAAGCCTCCCATTTTAAATATTTGAAGTATTCAGACCTCCAGGCACCTGTTCCAGTTTGTGCCGATTCTCCCTCAGGCAGCTGCCTACTTGCCTCTGTCTCAGGCTGGTCCTGAACGTGGTCCAGGATGAATCGCTGATGAGCAAGTTCAGCTGGTGCTAAATGACAGGTGTTGGTTCCTGATTGCCTTCAGTGGCGTGGGATAATTCTTAAAGAGGGAAAGAAAGGGGCCATCAAACACTTGCACCTCAGATCCAGCTTTTTAATATTTGTGACTGAAATAAAAAGTATACACTAGAAAAATTAATCAGCCGATATCAAGCCTAAAGAAAACCTTTTCTTATTGAATACAAAATTATAGACAACGATATAGCACAACAGAGAGGTGACATCGCTAGTGGGATTTGGGACATCATACAAGTTCCAGTAGTTCACAGGACATGCTCTTGTGACCACTAAAGCCTTGAATCCCGGTAGATGGGTTGACCCAGTGGTCCAGAGTCATGAAGAACTACATGATCCCACCATGTCAGCCTCTAGACCCCAGACTGTGAGTCGCTGGCAATGTGGGGGTGGAGTGCACTTTCTATGAGTGTGAAGCTAATCGTGGTGCCTCCACAACCAAAGTTGGCCATGGACATGCTCCCGATTCCATCCTAGAATCCAGTGAGACTTTTCTGGGTGGCAATATGGTATATCCAAGGAATCAGCAAACTATGACCCACAGGCCAAATCCAGCCTACCACCTGTTTTGATATGCTCATGATCTAAGAATGGTTTTTGCATTTTCTGTGATTAAAAGGAATGAAAAGAAGAAGGATATTTAATGACACATAAAAATTATATGAAATTCAGATTGTAGTGGCTATAAATAAAGTTTTATTGGAACACAGCCACACACCCATTTGCTTACATATTGTATATGGTTGCTTTTGTGAGACAGATAGTATCATCCACAAAGCCTAAAATATTTACTATCTGGCCCTTTACAGAAAATGTTTGCCAACCCCTGGTATAGCCTCTTAGAAGCTGTGCTAATGGGTAATTTACTAAGACACTCTAAGCCTCAGCTTGCTCATATGTAAGGGAATATTAATACTGATTGCATGGTTGTTGGGAATATTCCAGGAGATAAGCTGCCATAAAGTACCTAATATAATGGCAGTAAATTGTCACTGTTTTTATTCTTAATGGAATGGGAGGGAGAGAAGTATTTCCTGATCTCTGCAATTGTGATTCTACATAACAGGAGTGGCCACCAGTCTTGCTGAGGTTTCAGGCTTCTTGAGCGTGTATTGGATATTTTCTCAGTCAGCTCAGGCTGCCATAACAAAATACCATAGACTGGGTGCCTTAAACATCAGACATTTATTTTTCATAGTTCTGTAGGCTGGGAAGTCTCATGGTTTGGGTTCCAGCGTGGGTAAATTCTGGTGGAAGCTCCCTTCCTGGCTTGCAGATGTCTGCCTTCTCATTGTATTCCCACATGGTGGAGACAGAGGGAGCACTCTGGTGTTTCTTCTTCTTATAGAGGTACTTATCCCATCATGGGGCTCCACCCTCAGGACCTCATCTAAACTGAATTACTTCCCAAAGGTCCCCCTCCAAACACCATCATACTGGGGATTAGGATTTCAACATATGAATTTTGTGGGGTGGGGGGGGGGGGTGGGAGGAACACAAACATTCAGCCCATAACAGATGTTGTGGTTGAATCCCCAGCAGCTGTTCCACCATTTCTTCAATGTGTAGCAGCATTCGATTCTGTACCAGCTTTAGGAAATAACCTTCATTACCCTTAATCAGTGGGACACTCCACCTGGAGTCTATCAGAGGGGGACATTTTCAGTTATCTGCAGCAAGAAAAAATATACATGTTTCCACACAATAAAGAAATATCACACCCAAAAAGTCAGCAACACCTCTTACGAGTATCACCTGGGGAGATGTAACCCATCTTGCCACATGTCCAGGTAATAAGGCCTTAGCCAAACCCTATGTGTCCAATTAGCACAGACATCAGGACATTTGCTGGGAATTCTGGGACACTCTCCTATACAGAGTGATGAGCAGATGTAAAGCCTAAAACTGCTACAGCATTTTATGAACATCATTTCATGACCAGGTAATCCAATTCAAGGGAAAAGAAGCAACAGAGAGCAGATCCAAGCCACGAGAATCAACAGTAGAACAAACAGTACCCAAAACAAGCCACATTTCTCACATTTCCTACCTGTGGGCTTCTCAGTTTTTTAGAGCTCAAGTCACTTTGAGTCTGATTCTTGAAATTTGCCAACAAGATCAACTAACTACTATATGAATCTGTAGATTCAGATTGAAGGTTGACCTACCTGTATTGCTCGGCTGATCCTTTTATAGGCTGGTAGTCAGAGATTCAGGACACATTGACTCAGCCATGTGCTAAACTTTTGTATTTTGGAAGCCATTTACAATTTATAAAATATGTCATAGACATTGCTTAACAAACTTAAATTTTTACTTAGTGCCACTGTGTTCAAAGCTCTATGCTCAAGCCGTGGGAAATGCAAAGATGAATCCTCTAATTAGGCACCTTATTAGACCTCAAGGACTTAACGACCTTGTGGAGAACAACATAAACTGCAGGAGAAATTAAAATAGAAGGCAGAATAAAGTGAGGTGCAGGCTTGACAGGGTATTAGAGCCAGAGAAGGAGAGTTATTGCCCCATTAGATCCTCACAACAGCTCTGTGGGGGAGACGGAACAGATGTTTTTATCCTCGTTGTTACAGATTTGGAGATTCAGACAGGTCCAGTGTGACTGGGGTAATTAGTGATACATTAATTGTGCTCAGCGATTCTGGCTCAAAGCCCAATATTCTGGCCATTCCTCCGTGAAACTTCTTAACAATAATAACATCATAGAAAAAAAAGGCTATTGTGTATTAAACACTTTATAAAGGGCTGACGTACGAGAATAAGGCATATATTGTCAAGGAATAAAATAAGAAATGTATAAGACAATAGGGAGCAATGGGGACTGTGAAAAAGCAGAGGACACCTGTTCCAACTAAGGGGAAAATACCATTCAGCTCATTATTGGCTGATATTGTCAGAACTTTCTATTTTTTAAGAGATTGATAAATCTAAATTGTACATGGAATTTTATAAAGTGTTTTAACATTTTATGAAGTCCTATCAATTCTACCTCCAAGATACATATTGAACCCATCCATTTCCCTCCATCTCCTTGCAATAGCTCCTAAGTGATCTTCTAGATCCCAGCAATCCATTTAAAAAATAAAGGTTATCATCCCTCTATCCACACTGCATGCTTATTAATCAGAATTTAATCATGGAAGACTGGCCATCCTGAGTATTATAGGAGTAATTGACCTTTTATAAGGGTTAGACCTTACACAAATGTCGGAAGAGGTGGGGATGTGAAGGAGTCTAAAAACTGAAGTCACAAAACCAAAGAAAGAGTCACTGACCCATCAACTAATGCACTGGTGTGGGTGGACACCTAAATCCCAGTGTGTATGTGTGTGTATAAATGTCTTTATATGTGTGTATACTCATACACACACATATACGTATTTTTTAATAAATACTTTAATTTTTATATGAAGTCCTGATTATATAATTCATCCTATTATGAATATATGTAAATTTATTAAAATTGATAAATATATAGACATAACTATCATTATGGGTGTATCAGTATTTGTACGAGAAAGTTCAACCCCAGTTTCAGATGAAATTCCAACTCCAGCACAGTAGACAAGCAGCATCCCCTGTAGAGTTTAGCATCCACACAGCTCATTTCTAGCTGGAGATGCTAAATGTTTTACACTTGAAAATAAGTGACTGAATCACCCATTACTTTTCCAAGGCATTATTACAACAATCATTCTTTATTCAAAGATGGATATTTCAAAGTAGAAAACTCACATCAAGCAGTTAACAGATCAAAGTTATCCTAAGACCCAAAGTACATTGCCAAGGGTATGCCTAAGCTTTACTACCTATTGAGTATTTTAAGCTTCTCTTGTTCACAAGCTAGAGAGAGTCACACCATCTAACTGTAGGTACGCAGGCTTCACAGACAACTTGGTCTCATAAGTTGTACATTTTATTTTCTGATATTATGAGAAGTGAGAAATTCCACCTAACCCTCTCATGAGATCCCCTAGAACTATGATGCTGTTAAAGATCTGAGATAACGTGGGGCAGCCTTTGGGTCAGGCTGTTTTGATGGAGCGCCACACTGCTCCGTGGGGATCTTAGACAATTCCATTTTGTCTGCATTCACTCTCACAGTGCCTGATACAAAACATGTGCATAATAAATATTTGTTAAATAAATGATTGAGTGGAATGAATGAAAAATAAACTGATGCTAATGTGGATATGAGATTTTCTAGAATTTGGAGCTTTACTTTCCAGTGTGGCCGAGCAATAAAAGAATTTAAAACCAAGGCGCTTTCCATTTTTAACTCAACATGTGGTGTTCCTCCAGAAAGCAGAGTCTGGTTGCTAGCACTGACCATTAGAGAATACCAAGTATGTGCTAGGCACAGAGACACACTAGCCATTCTGTCCGCACAAATGCCATACATGGAGTCAGGCCATCCTCTCTTTACATATCCTAATTCTTCACATACTAGACACTTGATCTGGGATATCAAACTCTTTTTTTGTTCTAATGAGGAAGATTCACCTTGAGCTAAGATCTACTGCCAATCTTCCCTTTTTTTTTTTTTCTTGAGGAAAATTCACCCTGAGCTAACATCTGTGCCAGTCTTCCTCTATTCTGTATGTGGGTCACTGCCACAGCATGGCTGATGAGTGGTGTAGGTCCACCCCTGGGATCTGAACCCGCAAACCCAGGCTGCCGAATCAGAGCACGCCGAACTTAACCACCTCGCCACTGGGCTGACCCCTGGGATATTAAACTCTTTTTAACCAACACAACCACTGTCAAGTCCAGCGACTCTTGGCAAGACCGGCTTTCATATGTTGTGCTCTTAGGCACACTGTGGTGGGTACTGCCTCAATCTAATATCCTGTCCACAAATCAGACATAAGACACGCAATGAAATACAAGGCCAGACTTCAGGCAAAGTTATTTTTTTCTTAATATTTATCCACAGAGAAATTTAAGAAAGAAGAACAAAGGTTGACATCTTTCAGATGAGTGAGAACTAAATTAAATCCTCATCTTGTCCCTTGCATCACTACAAGTAGAAAACACATCCAAGAGCTCTACTGTCTTTGGACATTAAATTACATGCATGTCAAATTTTATAACTGATTATAACTCATTTCAAAACAATACAGGAATTTCTCCACAACTAAATAATTGGTGCTGTACATTGTGAATCCCAAGTGGAAAGACAAAAAGAATGACAATCTTACAGATAATGTGGGTAGCAGAGCAAAACCTGTTTATGCCTGTCAAGCTGTGTAACTGCTTCAGTTTTTTTTCTTTCTTTTAGACACATTTGAAATTAAGTCAACACAAGAACGTCCTAGGAAAATCTGTCTCCTGGGGCTACTAAAGTATAGATAAAATATAATATGGGAAGTTGGGATCTTTTTTACACGTCCTATAAGACTGTCCGTCTGTACTTGTCTCCAGAAGGATTACTGGACAAGCTTGGCTTTAAAAGCTCAGTAAAGGTGACCTGACGACACACATCCAAAGAGTTGGCCGTGAAAGCTCTATAAACGGCAGTGGAGCATTGTCTGATAGAGCGCCGGAAGGTGAGAGCATGGCCCAACAAGACCAGGCAGGGTTCCGCTCTGCTGTCCATAGGGTCGCCAGGAGTTGGAATCAACTCAAGGGCACCACTAACAAAAAAGGCGAATAAAAGTTTCCTATTTCTTCACCAGTTTTCCTTTCCAGATTATAGTTCTCTATGTATCCGAAAGTATACTTATTATATCTTTAATATTTTTAGGGTATTCACTTCTCCAAGATACTGATGAGTTCTGCCATTTTTGCTTTCTGCATCATAATAATTTCTTCCAAGTCTCTGTGTCCTTTTATTTTTTCCTTAAGCAGTATTATTACTCTTCACTTCTCTATATTGTTTTTACTTGTTTAATCTTCTCCTCCTTTTCATTTTCTCCTTTTTCTCTCCCTGTTTTTCCTTCTTTCCTTTTTTTCTCTTCTCTCATCTTACCCCTTTCTCATGTTCTACAAGACTCTGCATGATTGGTTCTTGTGTGTCTCTTTTAACCCATTTCCCCCATTTCTCCCACACACATGTTAGTCTCCAGAATTAAAATTATAATTTTCCAACTCAGATCTTTCACATTAGCTATTTGTTTGGCCTGGAATACTCCTTTCCAAATCTTCTCTTTCCCGTCAATGCTATCACGTATGACAGTGTTGTGTACTGCACAACTCCAGGGGCAACACTTATTTAGACTATGATGTGACTGGTTTCCCAGGAGTTTTGCACCATGGTGGCCTGATTTTCCCCTCTAAGAAACTCAGCTTGCATATCATATCTTCAAAGAAGCTCACAACCATATCTGAAGCCCCTCTACCCATTCTACCCTCTCGAGTGACTCTTCATCTCATCACTCTGTTGGTTTCCTTCGTAACACTTATTGAAATCAGTAGTTACCCCCTTACTTTATTTGTTACATATTAATCATATCTCTTTTCTAGGCCATAGTTGCTTGAGTTTTGTAACCTTCTTTTCCTTGTACTAAGCTGCATTTTGTAATATCTGTAATATCTTAAACCATGCCTGGCACGTACAAGGCCCTCTATAAATCAGTGTCAGATAAATAAAAACACAAATGAATAAATTAGTGAAAATTAGTGAATACATTTTTCTTCAACATATTCATTTTTCTTTCTCATTACAATTAGGTAGAATAAAAAACAGCTTCAAAATAATGGTCTCATCATCCCCCTGTTGTGTAATACGTCATTTCCTTGGTTCCATGAATCTCTCCCTTCTTTGAAGGCTTTTGGTTAACATTTAATTGTGCCTGTGAAATATAGCTTATCAATTAACACCATTTTAACATTTTTTTAATGCACATAATGTGTTTGATGATGGCAAGATGCAAGTAAAGCTCGTGTGAAAGTTAGTCTAGGATGCTTAGATGGGGGAGAAAGCAAAATAGAATTTCTGGGCAGAGAGATAGAAGAGCCTTACAGAGATTTTCCCTCTTTGTAATTCTAACTAAGACCTGGCTGTTTACTGCTTCCTGGGTAAAAAGACTGAAACTGATGCCTGGGATTCCTTAAGCAGTATCCCTTCTGCCCACCTGATTTCAGAACACGGGTGGGGGATAGTTCCCTGCACTTTGCAGCTTTCTGCTAAGGGGTTCTCTGTTTTGCTCTCTGATGCCTTGAAAGGCCACTCAGTTAAGCACAGACACGACCCAGAAGTGGAGGACAGAACAGGGGAATTAATACTCCTGGGAGCAATTTCCAGCTACATCGGTGTGGGATTTTGTGGCTAAAAGTCCTAGACTCTCTTCGTCTTTGGTGGGACATTTCTGACGTAGTTTCCACATTATTACACAAAGGGTCAACTGAAAGGTTGAGCCACAGTTACCCAGAAGCCTTTCATGCACTCTGATTTGGGTTTATTCTTTCCTGGTCTCACGTTCCCCACTTTCTCATCAGTGCTTTTTGGAATCTCCTCCCAAATAAACTACCTGGATCCAAGTATTTGCCTTAGTACCTGCTTTTGGGGGAACCCAAACAGACAAGGACTTTTATACTTTTGTTCCCTCTTGTTTAATTTGTACCCCACCCACTTCATAAGAACCTCTGTCACAGTTCTATATTATTGCTTGATAATAAATTCAGAAATTTTTTAAAGTAAAACAATACCTGAAATGAACTCAAGTTGATCAAAATAAGACTTTAAAAGCTATGCACCCCAAAATTGAGCATTCTTATTTAAGAAATGTTGCTACTTTTGACCAAGACCACCTTGTTTTACACGTGCACAAATTATGTTTATCTCTTTCCAACTCTTACAATGAGATATTGAGCAAAATTTAAGAAACAAACAAACAAAAACAATACACAAAAAAACTTAAATTCATATCTAGGCCCCAATACTTACTACTTTCAGAGATGGGGAAATTGTACTTCACCTTTCTAGCTCTATTTCCTTTTTTATAAACTGGTGATTATGATACCCATCTTATAGGTTAATGCTAATGATTAAATTTAAAGCACACCTCCCTACACTTGTCTTGCATGCTTTAATTAAAAGAAATATATGAACTAAATGTATGAACTAGGTATAGCTAAATATATGAACATGGAAAAATCTCCAAAATATAGATACGGAGAAAATAAGCTGTAGAACCATATTATAGTCCAAGCTGATTTATGTTGAAAACAGACCCACAAACCTTTAAAACTATACATATGTATATGCATATACATACATAAACATGTATTTATGTTATATATATGTGAATGTGGGGGTGTATGTAAATATATAGCAAAAATTCTGAAGGATGCATGTAAATTGTGGGTAGAACATTGGTTGAGGGTCTAATTGAAGGGAGTTTCACTTTTTCCTCTACATACTTCCCCAACTTTTGTATTTAGTGATAGTAAGAGCATCTATTCATATATTACTTATGTAACAAACAAAAAGTAGACCACATGTTAATATCTCTCATCTCTTTTTTTGGGGGGTAGGGGGAAGATTGGCCCTGAACTAACACCTGTTGCCATTCTTCTTTTTTTGCTTGAGGAAGATTGTCCCTGGGCTAACATCTGTGCCATTCTTCCTCTCCTTTGTATGTGGGGCGCCACCACAACACAGCTTGATGAGTGGAGTAGGTCGGCACCCAGAATCCAAACCCATGAACCCAAGCTGCGGAAGCGGAGCACGCTGAACTTAACCAATATGCCGCAGAGCCTGCCCCACCCATCTCTATTTGATATGTGGAGCTTCTTTTATGCAAAATGTTCCAATCTACACATGCTGCAGAAATAACTTTATTTTAATGTAGAAACAAACAGAAAACAGTATCTTTTGCTATCACAAAGATAGTATGGTGCCCGTGGCGTGATAACCACCCAGTAAATGTTAATTGATTAAATTAATAAGTAAATAAGTAAATGATTGATCAAATATAAGTATTAAAGCTCCAGTCTTTAAGATGGGCCTATCATCCTTATAGCTGTCCAGCAACATGAAATCCAGTACAATCTAAAAGCTGCAGGTAAACAGCCTGGATGAGGTTCCTAGAAACACACTTTTACTTTCTATTTGGCTGCTAACAGTACTTTCCACGGGTTGTTGCTATGACTGGAAATGGTGGTGGAATGGTATGTATTCATCCAAAGTTGGGGGGTTGGATTGGCTTTCCAGAAGCATCTTTAAAAATATTTAAATGTCAATATCGTATTCAATATCATATTTTTATCCATACTCTCATGAAAACCATTAGGAATAACAACTTCAGTTTATTTTGATGAAGTGATTTGAAATCATTATTACTCTGAAGATGATGGTTGTGATTGGAAACTCTGCTCAGGCGTGCAAGCACCCACATGTAGTTAGATAAGACTCAGCTTTACATATCCAAGTGTGTAAATTCCTGGCTCCCTGTTAGACTCATAAGGCTGTTTATCTATCATTACTGCTCCTCTCTTCTTAACCTATCTAATCTCCACTCTCTGGGAAAGAGAAACGGCAAATTTTAGTGTACATTGACATCAACGTCAGCAATGCTGTTCAAAAACTCCTGAGAAAACCCATTATCAGACACCTCTCTGGAATCACCTATCTTTTGAATAAAACTCTAAGAGTTATGCAGTAATGAATGGTAGAGCCAAGACTTGAATCCAGGCCACCTGACTCCAGAGCCAGTAAATATTAAGTAATATCTAAGTAAATGTTATGCTTAACATCTCTTTTTTCCAGATGATGAAACAGGTTTGGGGAGGTGAAATAAATTATCCAAAGTCACACACCCAGTAAGTGAAGGAGCCATAGTTTGAACATAGGCAACTAACTATTCTTCCAATCATATTAATTATGTCTCTACCATATTCAAATTATGGTGCTAGAATTAACTGATATGAGTTAATCTTAGCATATTTTTTAACCACTTACTAACTCTCTCACTAACTCTCTCACTTGACTAACAAACACTAATTTGCATTTAACCAAATAAGCATTTAATTTGAAGGACATAACTATTCATTGTAGGAAATTTAAGGTTGGACTTAAACAGTATCATGAAAATGGAGTGGACCTGCGTAAGTGGAAAATCAATGGAGATATTTGCAGGCAAAGAGAACTGTACACCTGGCCTTAAATATGGAGGATCCATGCTTGGCAGCTAAATAACAATGATGCTATTATCGTTACAATAGGTAAAACTTACTGAATGCTTTCTCCGTGGCAGACATACATATATCATATGTTACCTAATGTCATTTTACAAGTGAACAAGCAAGGGTGTAGAAGGGTAACTTAATTTATCCAAGTCACACAGCTAGTAAATTTCAAAGCAGAGGCTTGAACCTAAGCATGTCTAGTTCCAAACCTCATCTTGTCGAGCTTTTGCAATACTGTTGACGATTAGGAACAAAAGAAGATTTTGCAATTAAGAACTTTTTTTCCCAATTCTGAAAAGATGGCAGGCAGTGGAAGTTGCATATCATAGATTTCTCACACAACTTTCAGTATGAAGCTATTTCCAGCGTATGTGCTTAGGAAGCACAAGAAAGCTCACCTTCCAGGACATGAACTGACTCACCAGAAGGAGCCTGTAACTAGACCAGACTGCTCAGCACCTCATAAATAACCCTGTAATGATGCTAAGATGATTTCATGATGGCATCTCAATTGAGAACAACCTGTTCCCATTAAGGAGCTGGCGACTATTTCTGGAAAGAACTTAATATAATCCCAGTATCTCTGAAGAAGATGGAGCTGGGCACACTTCCTTGACAGTTTGACCTTACTGTTTAGATAAATTTCTTAGTGAAACTCACCCTGAAGCCATAAACTTAGGTGATATTTCCTTACTCTACATTTTTCTTAGATTTCTTGGTACATCTGCTATGGTTCATCATGTATTCTACCTTGTGTTATTAATACTGATTCACCTGACATATTTCTCACCGTGAATTACCAATAATTGCAAGCAGAAACATAGTCTTAATTATCTGTGTAATTACACTCCCCACGTGTCACACCTTGCATCACGTCTTGCAGATAGAAGTTCAGTTTCGGGATCATTTGGTGAATGAATAAGTTAATTCGTTTAGTTCCCGGTGAAAGATAAAGAACTGAAATCATAACCAGTGTCTTCATTTGTGTTAATACTCCTATGATTCATATTTACTTTCAAGGTGTCCAGAAATGGCATCAGTATGTGATTGGACCAATTTCATCATTGTGAATCTTCATGGTAACATGGCCCAAAATATGACACTGAAAGTCTTCTTATGATTTCTTTATTATTCATGTTACTTGGCTTCTCAGACTGTAACATTCAGGAAAAATATGCTCAAATGTCTGAAAGTCTTCGTAATAGGAAAAATGGAATAATAAGCATTGGAATTTCCCTTTCAAAAACTGTCATCCCCATCAATGTACAAATTGAACGTCTCATGTGGTACACACATGACGAGGCTATCAGACTGAAACAAGAGAAACAGCCGTGCTCAATTCTCATCATACTTGAGTCCTTTGATCTTTTATTTGGATGGATGGATTGTCCCCAAAGGAATTAAGGAAAAAATTTACTTCACAAGTGTTTAGAACATCTAATGCAAACCACCCTCTTTTTAAAAGGAATAAATAAAATCAATTTCAGAACAACTGGAATGAATATCATATAGCATATCATGTATATATATATAGAGAGAGAGATATGGTGCATGATGTGATGTAGGAGTAGCAGGTTAGGTATAATACATATGAGCAGAGGAGAGATTAAATGCATTAGAAAAATACTATCATTAAAATTATTAATATTTTAAAAGGGGTTTGAAGAATATCTATGTTTTTACTAAAATGTATCCAGACCTTTATGCCTCTATTATACTGCTAAATTGTAGTTTTAAAATTAATTAATTAACTTGAATAAGTAATAGATGTACAGAATTAAAAAAAAAAACTAAAGGGTATAAAAGGTTAAAAGTGAAAAGAACTGTTACCAACATCCTCCCCCACACTCCGTTCCCACCTTATTTAGTCTCCATCCTTGGAGGAAACCACTGTTACCAATTCTGGACTTGGACTTGCCAGAGATTTTTGCATGCTTATACGATTAGTTTCTGTCAGTACAATATAGACCTACCTATTTTATACTATTTAAGAGTTTCATAATATCCCCTGATACTGATGTTACATTTTACTTTGTTTGTTTACTTGATGGATTCTCTACCAGAATGAAATTCAGACCTTTTGTACTATTGTTTTATATTTCCCTCTGCAGTGCTACTCAAAGTGTGAACTGAAGACTTGACTTTCTGTAAATGTTTTTTTTTAATGTTTTTTAAATTATTTTATTGAGGTCATATTGGTTTATAACTGTGTAATTTCAGGAGTACATTATTATATACCAGTTTCTGTATAGACTGCATCATGCTCACCACCAATAGTCTAGTTTTTATCAGTCACCATACATATGTGCCCCTTTACCCCTTTCACCCACCCTCCACCCCCTTCACCTCTGGTAACCATTAATCTGTTGTCTTTATCCATGTGTTTGTTTGTCTTCTATGTATGAGTGAAATCAGACAGCATTTGTCTGTAAACTTTTTACTACTGATCTGCAACAAAAGTATGGAAATTGAGCATCAATATTTAGCAACTTTAATAGTAAATTGATAATGTTGCAATAACTAAGCATATATTCACTGTATTTCACAAAATTATCAGTCTACAACACATTGTGGGGAAAAAAACTCCACTGGTTACAGTTTAAGAAATACAGCACTTGGTTCAGACCCATGAATAATGACCAATACAGTGTAGGCACTAAATAGATATTTGTGGCAAGAATAAACGAGTATGTATTTTTTCCAGCTTTATTGAGGTATGATTGACAAATAAAAATTATATATGTTTAAGTTGTACAATGTGATGTTTTGATATATGTATACATTGTGAAATGATTACCATATTCAAGCTAATTAACATATCCATCACCTCATATAGTTACCATTTGTGTATCTGTGTATGTGCGTGTGTGTGTGTGATGTGAACACATGAGATTTACTCTCTTAGTAAATTTCAAGTATACGATACATTATTATTAGCTATATTCACCATGCTGTACGTTAGGTCTCCAGAAATTATTCACCTTATAACTGACAGTTTGTGCCCTTTGATCAATATCTCCCCTTTTCCCTCAATCCCCAGCCTCAATAACCACCATTATACTCTCAGTTACTATGAGTTTGATTTTTTTTTTTAATATTCCACGTGTAAGCGAGATCATGCAATATTTGTCTTTCTGTATCTGGCTTATTTCACATAGCATAATGTCCTCCAAGTTCATCCATGTTGTCACAAAAATCAGGATTTCATTTTTTTAAGGCAAATAATTTCAGTGTGTATGTGTATGCATACACGTACGTGTGTGTGTGTATAAATAAAATTTTCTTTATCTATCTATCTGTCAGCTGACACTTAACGTTGTTTCCATAATGCTCCAATGAACATGAGAGCGCAGCTATCTCTTTGAGACAATGAGTTTATTTCCTTTGGATAAATACCCAGAAGTGAGATTGCTAGATCATACGGTTGTTCCATTTTTAATTTTTTGAGGAACATCCATACTGTTTTCCATAATGTCTGTACCAATTCACATTTCCACCAACAGTGGGATTCCCTTTATTATGCATCCTCACCAACACTTGCTATCCCTGGTCTTCTTGATGATAGCCATTCTAACAACTGTGAGGTGATATTTCATTGTGGTTTTGATTTGCATTTCCCTGATGATCAGTAATGTCAAGCATCTTTTCATGTGCCTATGGAACCACAAATGACTCCAAAAAGCTAACGTAATCTTGAGCAAGAAGAACTAAACTGGAGGCATCACATTTTTTGATTTCAAATTACATTACAATGTTATAGTAATTGAAACAGTACGGTACTTGCATAAAAAACAGACCAACTGGACAGAATCAAGAGCCCAAAAATAAACTCTTACATATGAGGTCAACTAATTTTCAAAAAAGGCACAATGTATATACAATAGAGAAAAGATAGCCTTTTCAATAAATAGTGTTGGGAAAACTGGGTACACACATGCAAAAGAATGAAATTGGACTCCTTATCTTACACCATACACAAAAAATCAACTCAAAATGGATTGAAGAGTTGAATGTGAGACCTGAAACTATAAATCTAAAAGGAAATATGCAGGGAAATCTCTTTGACATTGGTCTTAGCAATGATATTTTGGATTTGACGCCAAAAGTAAAGGCAACAAAAGTAAAAACAAACAGATAGGACTATATCAAACTAAAAAGCCTCTGCACAGCAAAGGAAACCATCAATAAAATGAAAAGGTAACCTATGGAATGGGAGAAATTATTTTCAAATTATATAGTCCACAAGGGGTTAGTATCCAAAGTGTATAAAAAACTCATACAACTCAATAGCAAAGAAACCAAACAATCAGATTAAAAAATGGGCAGAGATCTCCTTCATCGCAGAAATGATGGCCTTCTATTATTTCCTGTATTGGGAAATGATATCCTCCTCCACCCAAATGCTGGGCCAGAAGCCTAGTCCTCCATTTTCCTCATTCAGATGTCAACTCTAGCAGTAAATCTTTTCATTCTATCACTTAAATGCCGTTTGAATTCTTTTACTCCTGTCCATTTTCCCCACTATTGACCAGCCCAAGACTCCATCTTCTCCAGCCTGGGCCACTCTGGCTCCCTCCTATCCATTTTGTACTCTGCTTTCTGAGTGACCTTTCTCAAATGCAAATGTGGCCACACCTTTCCTCTGTTTGCAACCTCTTTACAACATTTGAAATTCCTAATTTGCCTGAGGATGATCTGGTCCTTGCCTCTCTTTTAAGAGTCATCTTTACCACTGTTACCCTTGCCCATTCCAACAAAAATGGGCTTCTTCTATTCTCTGAAGATACCATAATCTCTCTTCCCTCCAGAGCCTTAAGTTAGCTGTTCTCTCTGCCCCTATGAAGTCCTCTCATGTCCCTTCACTTTCAACTCTCCGTCATACATCTCTTGTCTCTTTCACCAGGAGCCCCCCTGACCTGCTCCTAGCCTCTTCCTACCTTGAACAAGCTACCTTGAAGCTTGAACAAATCAAGCTTCCAGTTATTAATCATTAGACACCTTCTAATTTCTCTTCCTGAGCACTTATTTCATGTTAATATAATTTTTTTTGGTCTACATTCCCTACCTCACTGAAAATCCCATAAGGATAAACAACTACTCTGTATGCTCACTACTTTTCTACCGGTTGTCTAGGAAACTGTATAACACAATAAATATTAATTAAGTAAATGAACAGTGACTTTAAAAAGGAAAAGAGTGGATTTCCTCTCTAGGAAATACACAGAATGAAGTCTAGTAATTTAATTCTACTCCAAAGAATAACACATCAGCTCATGGAAACTATAACATTGGGAGATAGACATAGATACAGATAGAGATATGCATATACATATACACATCTTAACTCTCATGACCGTGATTGGTACTTTCTGAAGTTTGGTTTTGAAGTGTGGCCACATGGACTCGTGATTTCCTACACAAGCACCTGGTGTGCAGAGTCACGCTCACTGTGTTACCCTGTCAGTCCTCCCACATCACCAAAATGTGATGCTGCTCCATTCCCTCTACTCCTACTCTTCAGCTGTTAACCAATTTACCAACTGTAATTCACTCTACTGATCTCTTCTCTTGGAGGTAAAAGTGGATCTTAATTTCCAGACCCAGAGACTCTTCTCATGCATCCTTAAAAAATCATTCAAGTTATTATTCTCACATTTTTACTTTCTTTTTTCCTCTTGGGTTCTTATCCTCCCTTCACTTGCTCTCCCTTTTTTTCAGTTTCCTTCACTTCTTGAAAGATTAGTCTACACTCTGTATTTCTACTGGAACATGGGATACATGGAGAGGTGAGAATGGTGTTCCAGAAGATGCAAAGAAATTTAGGGCCTGATGTTGATGGGCCTTGTAACATATCAAAGAATCTCTAATTTATCATCTTCTCTATTATAGCTTTAAACAAGTGAAGATAGAGATACAGGGAGCCAACAGAGCATAAACTTTCTCACTAGATACGTGGAGTTCAACAACTCTAAAATACAGGAATTTTGGTATATTGGGTAGGCTTGAGTTGGTTTTAATCTGAGATTAAATTAAGGCTTTCTATTAACTCCCAAATTGTTCTAGACTTTGGGACACGCCTATGTCCCAAACACCCTGCCAACCCCAAGAAGGATCACAATATGGTGCACAAACCCAGCTGAAAACAGACAGAGAGCATCATAAAGTGTGGCCTCCCTGCCTGTCGTTGAAAATCAGATTGTAGCCTTGACTCATGTGGGCCATCAGAGAGGGGGGAGCCAACACGCCTTTCCAACCTGGCCATGAGATAGGCAGCTCCAGAGAAAGGAATAGAGGTTGACCCAGTCTTGCCTTGGAGGAGGTCATGAATAAGCCAATCTGTCTCCTCTGGGTAGGTTAAAGTGAAAGGTTTTACTTCAGAATGTCTGAGAAAGTTGTGGTGGTGACCAAATGCTTCTCTTTTATAGGCTGATATTGGAATATGAGGAGAATGGAGAAAAATAAGTTCAGCTTTGAATCTTAGAAAGGGTGGAAAAGGATAGTTATCTTCAATGGAAATGCAGAGGGAAATGAGAAGGTAACAAATGGCACCTTGGAAAAAGCCATCATTTAAAGGTTAGGATGAGAAAGATAAGTTAGTGAAAGGGGGGAGAAAAAGGAAAATATTGGCGACACCAAATTTTATCTTTCCAATTAAACTTTTATTAAAATTAAATATTTCAGTATAAAAGAAGATTGATATCGATAAGAATGACATTGATAAGACTTACTACTTAAGAGAATAAAAATATTTTTTTAGATCAAATGGTGCTTTTAGAATGTGTGAAGATTTGTTTGCTGAGAGACTTTGGGGTGAGAGCTGCTGTTCTTGCTAAGTACAGTACATGTTGTTATTAAATAAAACAAACAGGTGTTAAACACCCAGTTGTCTCTGCTGCCTCAGGAAATCTCACACCCACCCCAGAAAATGTCAAACTCAATTTTGAGCCTATAATTCATATCTGCAAAATTATTTTTGAACTTCTTTGGTCTTCTGTTAGCATTGCTTCAGAAAAATAATTACTAGGTGCCCGAATAAACAGAGAGATATTAAGGAACCATTAAATAGCATGCTGAAAAATAATGGGACAAATATTTTATTCTTTCAAACAAACTATTATGCAGGCAAACCAATTTTTTAGTGTGAATAGAATTTCAAATAATGCTACTCTCTTCAAAGACCTTTTGCCAGACAGTTGACACTGTCTTCAAATGCAGAACACAGAAAATTCCTAGGTTGTTATGTTGTTTAGGGTATAGTTGTAGCTGCTATAATTGAGTCCCCAAATAACAATGGCTTAAACAAGATAGTTTATTTCTCTCCCACAGGAATTTGGGACTCGTATGGCGGCTCCACTATATCAAGAACCAACTCCCCTTCAACATAGTTACTTTGCAGTCCCTGAGTATTTCCCACATCTTCATGGTCCAACGTAACTCACGAACATTCCAGCCCGTGTGGAGGGAGAAAGGTAAGAGGAGGCCACGTACTTCTTTTTAAAGGCATGACTTCATTCCACTCACATTCCTTGTAACAGAGTTGAATAACATGGACATACCAGGCTACAAGGAAGCTTGTCAAGTGCACTCTTGCTTGGGCAGCCATTGGCACAACAAAAATCCAGGTATTTCATTGCTATGAGAAAGAAGCACAGCAAGAATATTAAAGAAAAGTAGCAGTGTTTACAACAATTGCTTTAAGCTCCTGTGGAAAGTTTTTCAACCAAAATTGTCAACCCAGAACCTATGAAAGCAAAAGTAGCTTATATTTGACTATATAAAATTTTACATGGCAAGTCAATTAGCAAATGATAGATTTTGAGAAAAATCTTTATAATGCAGATGCTAATAAAGGTTATATATATTTACTATCCAACAGGTTCACGTGAATTGACAGGGAAAAGGCATATATTACAATAGAAGACAAATCCAAATGCCCAAAAAAGGTATGAAAATATGGTCAAATCCACCAGCGAGGAAATTTAAATTAAAGCAATAAGATATCACTTTACATCCATCAAACTAAAAGATTTTTTAAACTTTCAATACCTATTCCAGTAGAGATGCAAGGAAAAGGGTGTGCTAATTTACGTTATATACATGTGTACATACATACAGAAGAACTAACTGGTAAGACCATAGGTATTAAGGTACTTATGAAAGCTTGGTTTGTAGCAACAGAAACCTGGAAAAAAAGTGAATGCCTAGAAGTGATGAATAGGTGAATAAATTATCAAGCTATATGTGTATGGTTGTATACATGTTCTGTATACACCTGTTGTGGGCTGAACTGTGTCTCACAAAAAGATATGTTGAAGTCCTAACCCCAGTACCTGTAAATGTGACATTATTTGAAAAGTATTCAATTTAGGATGAGGTCATACTGGATTAGGGTGGGCATGAATCCAATATGACTGGTGTCCTTGTAAGAAGAGGAGAAGAGACACAGACACACAGATGGGAGAATGTTATGTGAAGACAGAGGCTGAGATTGAAGTGATGCCTTTACAAACCAGGAAACACCAAGGATCTCTGGCAGTCACCAGAAGCTAGGAGAGATGCATGGAACAAATGCTCTCTCAGAACCTCTATAAGGACACAACCTTCCCAATACCTGGATTTGGGGCTTTGATCTTTCGTAACTATGAGAGTATAAATTTCTGTAGTTTTAAGCCACCCCGTTTGTAGGGCTTTGTTACAGCTGCCCTAGGAAACCAAAACAACACCCAAACACCAACCCTATATTTTTATATGGGAGAAGAAAAAAAGGAAAAAATGGCCAAAAATGAAGTTAAGGAGAATTTTAGAAGATAAAAATTAAGTCATTTTATATAAATGTGTACAGGTGTAAACATTTTAAATTAGTAACTTAAAAATGCAAACATACAAACACACACTCCTTCACTTCAACTAGAAAATTTTGATTATGATGACACTGTCTTTGGTAGATGGATGGGTTTGTATTTTTTTTCTCCTTTCCATCTTTTGAATAATATATAAATGAACAGCATTATTTTTTTATTTCTCAGAGAAACAAGATATAGATCCAGTTAATCTCTTACCTCTTCACATTAACTTCATCTTTTGATTGTAGAATGTACCTGGGGACTGCAACTTTTTTTTGAGGTTCTGGTCTAATTTGAGATAATTTCAAGTTAGGAAGAATTGAAGGTTTGCAGTAAACCATTAGCCACTTGTAATTTTTTAATACAATGTTGGTTAAATAGCATTCACAGATTGTCCAAATTAAACAATTATTTAATAACATACATCGAGTTCAAAGGACACAGAAGAACAAATTGCAATGAATGCAACTAATAAATTATTATTCACATAACTGTGATGCTTACATCAGGTCAAATAATTCTTCAAGCATTATTCAAGTCCTTTAGTAACTGGTAATGGTAGTCAATTTTGGTTGAAAACCTATCTTTCCCTTCTCTTGATTTTACTTTTAGAATATTTATGAATATCTCATCTCTTATCATTACCATTCTGTTCAACTATATAACACTATTGTGATTGTCATTTTTATTGAGTATATCTCATGCCATTAAAAATAATGTAATGCAAGTATACAGAAAATTTGACTTCTGTGACTAACCTAAATCTAGGCAAATTAACTGCACACTGGTTGGTACAAGAATTTTCCTCTAAGGCTTTGAGGTATGTATGGTGCTAACTTGCAAGATAAAGGTGTTAGCCTGATCTTCTTTATACATTACAGTATATTCCACTAACTTGGCTTCAGAACAAATGAATACAAATCAACAAGAATCCAAAGTTGCTTCAAAAAATTGAACATGAAAGCCTGTATAGAAATGCTATTAAAAATGAAAAACAAATAAACAAAGAACTAGAAATTAGAAATAAGGTGAATACACAAAGTAGCAATAAGGACTTTTATTTAACAATTACTGAAGATACTACTATTAAAGAAATACTACATATATATTGCAGATTTCAGGAGATCAAGATATTTTCCATATTGCTAATTAATTTTCATAACTTCCTTTTAATGTAGAGAAGGAGTAAGCATTCACTTCATTGCATGATGTGACTTTTTAATAACTGGTCCGGTGAATGAATACTTGAAGAACAAAGATTTGCTACCTATCGTTAACTTTTTTTTTTTTTTTTTTTTGGTGGCAATTAGCCATTTTCCAAGCAGACCATTCACTTAAATATAGAAATACAAAGAAATCCTACAAAGTCACAATATTGTATTACAGCCTAGATGAAGCACTCCTGTTACCACAGAAGGTTGTCAACATAGCTGAGCCATCAAGACTACTATTTATGTCACTCCATCAGCCAAATTGTTAAGAAGATAGCTCATGAATTTCACTAGGATATTTTATGATGAACATCTTTAACTGCAAGGCAAAGTCAATTCTTAGTCCAGAAGGAAAGATTTGTATTAGCTGCACATTGGACTCCTCAAACATTGGATGCATTAGCAAGGGGAGTGATAACCTTTAAAAGTAAAAGCCTTAGATGATCTGACAGCTGTAGCAAGATGAGGGGTGATCAAGATGCCCCCATAGAGAAGTAAAAATATTTTAATGGAAGTACAATAATTGATCAAAGAGACACTCAGGCCTCCTGGGTCCAGAGTGAGGCTATTCCAAGTCCTTAAATCTGCCATAAAGCTCTAATGGACACCCAGGGGGACACTTATGACAATTTATTTTAGTTTAAGTGAATTCCAGGACTTTAAATCACCGGAGAGAACCGAGTCACTTGCTACATTTGCTTGCATTTTTCTGTTTCTTATTACTTTATGGACTAAATTCAAATTTCTCATCATAACTAATGTCATGATAAACAATAAATATCTAAAAGACATGTCATTGAATAGCTCCACGTATCAGTAAGCTCATTTGCTAGAAGGTTCTGAATTTTATCCTCAACACACATTTATAATCCTTGGTTCAAATTCTTAAAATATTCTCTCATTGCTTGCTCAAACACTAGTTCAACCACTCTTTATTTTTGTACAAGTTTCTTCTCTTTTTTTAAAAAAATTGTATTACTTATATAATAGTGATGCTAACACACGATATTAACCAAACACAAATGTACGTTGACCTACTAGCATCAGAACAGAATCTGGTGATTATGAGAGATCCCTATGAAATTACTCCGCTCTTGCAGGCAACAGCAAAAGAACTGTGGGAAGAAGTAAGTTTGTTGCCTTGTATAATATGGAGAAGATTCTTCCAAGTAGCCTGTTCATTCAGGTATGCAATGACTTTGAATCTCACTGTGACCAATTTCTGGAATACAGTTGCCGTTGGCTTTATTCTGCCAGCTAAACAGAAGGGAGTATAATTTTGAAAAAATGAAATTAGAGTTGCAAAGGCCATGTGTTCAAGGCATTTTAAGTTTAAAAAATACATTGTGCTCATACTGAGTGACCCCCATCTTTAATGTGCCTTTTCTGAGTATCCAACTTATTAAGAATAATTTATTGAACACCTACATAAGCTGAATACTTTCATAATTACTCCCTCTTCTGCAAAATCCACAACTAAATATGAAAATCTGAAAACAAAAGAATCTAAAAGAAGGTCCCTTGGAAACCATTCTTGATTTCCAAATATGAATGCTCATAAACTCTTTTTAATTCATTTTTATTGAATTATAAATTTCAAATAATAAAATTTGCCCATTATAAGATCTCAGTTTAATGAGTGTTAGCAAATGTAAATAGTTTTGTAATCACTCCCACAATCAAGACATAAAAGATTTACTTCACCCCAAAGAGTTTCCCTCATATCAAATTAAAATCAATTTTCTCCACTCACTCCCAGCCCCTGGCAAACACTGCTGTGTTTTCTGTCACTGAAATTTTGCCACTTATATAACTTCATATAAATTAAATCATAGATTATAAAATATTTTGTGTCTGGCTTCCTTCATTTAGAATAAAATTGGATCTTGCTACTTTAGCCAATGTGAACAACCTCTACCTTTTCATTGGAGAATTTATGCTACTTACATTTAATATAATTACCAATATGACATCTATATTTTCTATATGTTCCATTCATTCTTTGTTATTTTTTTCTCTGTCTCTGCCTCCTTTTATATGAATTGATTATTTGTGATTTTATCTCTGCTTTAGCTTTATCAGCAATATCTCTGTTTTATTATTTTTAGTTACTCAAGGTTTACAATATACATCTTTAATTGTCATAGTCTAAATTCTTAAATAATATAATTCCATTTAATATACAACACTTTACAACAGTATACTTCCATATCTTCCCTCTCCTTCAACATACATTTTAAAATCCATAACATGTTGTTATTATATTTGTTTTAAACAGTCAACTATCTTTTCAAGAGATGAAAAAACAAAAAGAAAAATCTATTATATTTATCCACTTATTCATCATTACTGCCATGCCTCATTCTTTTCTGTAGATCTAAAGAACCTAGGGAATCTTTTTAATATTTCCTGCAGCACAGATCTGCTGGTGATTAATTCTCTTAGCTGTTTGTGCTCTGCAATAATTTTTCCCTTTGTTTTTGGAATACATATTTTTCTAGGTATAAAATTCTAGGTTGACAGGTTTTTTTGAGTCTTTTAAAAATGCTGTTTTATTTTTTTCTAGCCTTTATAGTTTCTGATGTGAGATCACCATCATTCTTATCCTTGCTTTTCTCTATATAATGTGTATTATTTCTCTGACAGCTTCTAAGATTTTCTCTTTGTCACTGGTCTTCAGGAGTTTAATTATTACAGAATTTGCTGTGATTTTCTTTGTGTTTATTTTGTTGGTGTTAATAATAACTTATTGTTATTAGAGGTGTTTTAAATTTTCATAAAATTGGAAAACTTTCAGCCATTATTCAAATAATTTTTTTCTGACAAATACTTCCCACCTCTTTTTGGGGACTCAAATTACATGTAGTTTTGACCACTTGATATTTTCTTACAGATTTTTGAGGCTCTGTTCCTTTTGTTGCTATTGTTTTTGTTTTTTAAATCCTTTTTCTTTCTGTGCTTTATTTGAAAAGTTTTGATTTCTTTTTTTTTTAGAGCACTGATTTTTTTTCTTCTGCAATGACTATTCTTCTATCAATCACATTCAGTGTATCTTTAATTTCAGATGTTGTGTTATTCATCTTTAGCTGTTCTATTTGGGTCTTTTGAAAATCTATTCCATTCTCTTCAACAAGTTCATGTTTTTCTTTACACTCTTGAGTATACTTATAACATTTATAATAACTCTTTTAAGCTCCTTGTCTACTAGTTCTCTGTCATTTCTGTATCTTTTTCTTTTTATTGAATTTCCCCTAGCTACAGACCATATTTCCTTGCTTCTTGCATGTCTGGTAATTACATTGTTGATTTCTGGATACTTTTTTCTAATTCTTTGAAGAATGTTGGATTTGTTCTGGTGCTTCATTAAATAACTAAGTATCAGTTGGGTCCTTTTGAGGCTAGCTTTTGTTAGAGCCCCAGAGCATACTTTATTCTGGGACTAATATATCTCCACTACTAGGGCAAGATGCTTCTGCTTACTCTACCCAGTGTCGTGGATATTATGAGTAGTTTCCACTTTTCTGGAAGGAACACCAAATATTCTCAGGTCTGTGTGAGCTCTGGGAGAGTTTTGGGGCTACTTCTCTTTGGTGGTTCTTTCCCAAGCCTGTGGTAGTTTTCTTCTCACACGAGCACAGATCACTTCTCACCAAAGAGCCAGAGTGCTCTATTTTTCTGTGGGCAGCTCTTTCCTCTTACAGATTCTGCCTCACACAATCTAGCCAACTTTTCCCCCTCAAACTCTGCTCCCTGTCTTCTCAAAACATTAAGACTACCAGGTCCTGTTTGGTTAGCCCTCCCCTGCACTGTCCCAGAAACCATCTTCAGGTTATAAGCTAGGACAATTATATAACTATTCTTATTGATTTCCCTTCTCTTAGTTATCATAATCCTGCACTGCCTTTTTTTGTAATGTCTGAAAACTGTCATTTCATATATTTTGTTTACTTTTGCTTAGTTTATAATCCTTTAAAATACAGATTCCTGTGATCTCAAGATGGAGAGCATAATAAATTGAAACTGAAACAATAATAGGAAATTTGACAGAGACAGGAAAATTAGCAAAGCAGGATTAGAAGTCATGTCTCCATGTCATTGTCCACTATTGCAGAAGCTTTGTTCCATCTCTCTATATGCTATAATACCCCACCTACAAGAAAGTCAGATTTCTGATAAACATCTTTGTATAGGTCAAGAAGCCAAAAGTTTTTACAAGTCTGAATAGCAGATCATTTGTAGCAGGAGTCACAAAATTCACATGTGATAGTCAGTATATTTGATTCTTAATCAGAGCTTTTCATTTCCTCACTCAAAGAGTCTTTTGTCTTTTTTACTAATTTATAACATATTTAGTTTTCTGTTTCCCAAGCTCATAACAAGTTAAAGAATGGGATTGTGTGTGTGTGTGTGTGTGTGTGTGTGTGTGTGTGTGAGGAAGATCAGCCCTAGGCTAACATTCAATGCCAATCCTCCTCTTTTTTGCTGAGGAAGATTGGCCCTGGGCTAACATCTGTGCCCATCTTCCTCCACTATATATGGAATGCCACCACAGCATGGCTTGACAAGTGGTGTGTCAGTGCATGCCTGGGATCCGAACCTGTGAACACCGGGCTGCTGAAGTGGAGTGTGTGCACTTAACCACTGCGCCACCAGGCCGGCCCCAAGAATGGGATTTTAAGAGTGATGTTAGTGAGAAAAACCCTAAATGTAAAGAAAAAGAACCAGAAAACTATAAAAGGCTAAGAAAAACTCAAAAATCATATTAATCTTGATGATTTTTAATGTCAGTTTTAAAATTTTTATTATTTACTTAGGAAATATATTGTGTTAAGCATTTTTAGGTATCTTCTAATTTATATTTTATTAATAAATACAGTATAAAATTTATTTAATTTTCAAAAAAATCAATGTAACTAAACTGCAATATCCCATTTAACAGATGAGAAAGTAAATTCAAGGAAATTAAGTAACTGGACCTAATTTATATAGTTAATAAATGGTAGAGCATGGTCAAGAAGCTACATTCCTCTGAGTCCATAGTTTATGTTTTTGAATCCCATATTAGTTGATATTTGCAAGTAGAGAGTTTAGGTAATGTGCCCATAGTTATATATCTGATACTTGGCATAATAAGAATTTGAAACTTTGGCTACTGGGTTACAAACCAGTTGCTAGTACCCATTAAATTATACACTCATCTGATCAGCTATAAAGACATCTGATCATCTATCCACAATAGACAATTAGTAAAATTATGCACTATAGTTCTAGCTACATTTCTAATATAACCTCAGAGGAAATTATTTCAATAAATTCTTTTAATTTAGTGCCAGCTAGAAGCAATTATACATCTGATTACACCCCAAATATCCTTGGAAGCATATTAAAAACTAATTATGAAAAATCAAATACCATGAGAGGAATAAAAGTGAACATAAGACAGAGTAAATTTGAATTTTAAAAGATCAAAGTGGTCTTTCAGCACTTCTAAATGTATTCTAATAACCAAAGTAATTCTTACCTGTTTTTTGGCTACAATTACTTTTCATTTAAGTCTTATTTTAGAAGGTTAAAAATGCTACTAGTTTAAATATTGCTAAATTGTTTTAAAATAGAACAATAGCTCTGAAAATTAATTAACAAGACATAACTATGTTATCTATAAGCAACCCACTCTAATTATAAAGATTCAGATAGGTTAAAAGTAAAAAAATAGAGAAAGATATATCATGATAAAACTAATGAATAGAAACTATAATAGCTATGTTAACTTGAGAGAAAAGAAACTCTGAACAAGGAGGATTATCAGGGATAAAGAGAGACATTATATATTGACAAAGGGTTCAATTCTTCAATAAAATATATAATTCTAAATGTGTATGCACTTAACAAAAGAGTATCAAAATACATGAAGTAAAAACTGACAGAATCTATAATACCAAAACCAAAGACATTACAAGAAATGAAAACTATGGACCAATATCTCTGATGAACATAGATGCAAAAATCCTCAACAAAATATTAGCAAATATAGCAAAAAGAATTATACAGCATGAATATGTGGGATTTATTATAGGCATGCAAGGCTGGTTCAACATTCAAAAATCTATCATTGCAGTCCATAACATCAACATGTTAAAACATAAAAATTAAATGATCAATAGGTGCAGAAAAAGGATTTGACAAAATTGAATACCCATTCATGGCAAAAATCAACAACAAAAAGCCTCTTAGCAAACTAAGAATAGAGGAGAACTTTCTCAAATAATAAAGAACATCAATGAAAAGCCTACAGCTGACATCTTACTTAATGATTAGAGGTTGGCCACTTTCTCCCTAAGTTGGGGAACAGGGTGAGGATGTTCTCTCCCACCACACCTACTCAACATTGTATTGGGAGGTCTAGACAACGCAATAAGACAAGAAAAAGAAATAAAAGTGTGATTGTTATGTTGTGTTTCAACTTGACTGGGCCATAGACTGCCCAGATATTTGATTAAACATCATTCTGCTTGTTTCTGTGAGGGTGTTTTTGGGTGGGGTTAACACTTAAATTGGTAGACTAAGTTAAACAGATTATACTCCATAATGTGAGTGGACTTCATCCAATCAGTTGAAGACCTGAACAGAACAAAAATGCTGACCCTCTCCTAAGTAAGAGAGAATTTTTTCTTCCTGATAGCCTCCAAACTGGGATGTTTGTTTTTCTTTCTTTCAGATTCAAGCTGAAATATTGGCTCTTCCTGGGTCTTGAGTCTGCTGGCTTTTGGATGGGAAATACACCATTGGCTCTTCTTATTTTCAGGTCTTCAGACTCAAATTGGAACTATATCATTGGCTTTCCTGGGTCTCCAGGTTGTCTACCCTCTCTCAGATCTTGGGAGTTGACAGCCCTCATTATCATGTGAGATGATTCCTTATCTATCTACCTACCTACCTATCTATCTATGATATATTTTAAGACTTACTATTAAGCTACTGCAAGAGGTGTGGTATTGGTGATAAAATAGAAACATAGATCAATGAAACAGAATAGAGAGCCAAGAATAGACTCACACTTATATAGTCAGTTGATCTTGACAAAGGGGCTAGGCAATTTAATTGAGAAAGGATATTCTTTTCAATAAGTTGTGCTGGAACTCTTGGACATCCATACGCAAAATAAATAAATAGATAAATAGACAGATAGATAGATTGATACATAGATTAATAAACCTAGAGCCCTTACATAAAAATTCATTCAAAATGGATCATAGATCTAAATGTAAAATGCAAAACTATAAAACTACGAGAAGAATGCAAATGAAAAAATATGTATGACCTTGATTTTGGTCATGAAAATAAGAAAAGTCAGAAATGATCCCAGCCATGGGGGTCTCAAGAGACACGACTACTATATGTAATGTGGTATCCTGGATGGAATCCTGGAACAGAAAAAGACATTAAATGACAACTAAGGAAATTTGAATAAACTATGGACATTAGTTAATAATAGTATATCAGTATTGGCTCATTTGTTGTGATGAATTTCCTGTGATAATGTAAGATGTTAATGATAGGGGGAACTGGATGTCGGGTGTATGGGGACTCTTTATCCTCTCTTAACAACTTTCCTGTAAATCTAAAACTATTCTAAAATTAAAAGTTTATTTTTAAAAAAATCAAGAATGGAACTTTAAAGGAAATGACCACATCTACTTCTCTGGATATTGATATAGAACTAAAGGATATCTATCTGCTTGCAAGGAGCCCAAAACCCTGATAATCTGCTACTCAAGTAGACAAATCTTGAAGAGTATGTTTTCTGTTCAAACTGATGTTGATGAGTTTGTGCTTCTTTTCACAGCTCTTCCTTTTATGAATTCTTCATTAGAAAGACATAATTATTATTTTGTTATTTTGACTTTAACTGGATGTTTAACATTTACTAACCTGTATTTTAGGAAAGGCGCTAAGTTGGACAAGAGCAGAGGAGGAAAATGGAGTGATTTTGGAGCTACTCTGACGAAGAGAGGGGCAAATTCTTAATAGATTCTCTAAATAAAAAATTCAATACTCAAACCATAAAATTCTATGTTTACAAACCCATGGGGTGTCTGTAATTCATATAAAGCCTGTGCCTATTTCATTCAAAACTTCATTTATTTAGAGCTTAGAGATTTTAAGGGAAAAATTTGTAAATCTATTTATAAAGCAACAAATTTAGGTATTTTTCTTCATTTTATAAAAGTGCCAGAGGGTTATTTTAATAAATGGACCTTAGATACATATCAAAAGGATTTGGATTTTTAAAATGTATGAATATTTTCTGAAACACATCAAATTGCTAAAAAATGACTCATACCTATAATTACTACCATGATAGCTTATTAATATTAGACTCTTTCACTTATAAAAAAGAATTTATTTCTACTGAACTTTTATAAGTTATAATATTATGGGCCATAGAAGTTTTTGGCAAGCCCAAAGTTTCAGATCATACATATGTGCATCTGTCTGCTTTGGCTTCATACATTTCCTTTTAAAGAAACGGAGAAAGAGAGAGAAAGAAATCATAAACAAAGCTGATTATTTGCATATTGTAGAATATATGTAACGTCTTGTGTCTCCAACTGCTAGCCTGTTATATGCTAATAAGAAAGTATGTGCCTCAGAATAGCTACTTAAAATGAATTATTGTAAGCTGTTCATACTGGGGGCATTTAAAATACTTTTTCGACTGCCAGTAAAAACAAAAAAAATCATTTTATACTTTTTGGCAAACAGATAAAGAGGAACCAAAATAGCTCCAGAAGCTAAAACAACGTATTGTGAAAGATTCAAATAACACTTTCTTTACTAGTTTTTAATGAAAATAAAATCCTTTCTGGGAATCATTAACAGTGGGAAGAGACATTCCAATAATTTTGATGGATATACTTAAGAAATAGTTAAGCAACCACTGATCTTACTTAAGTGACTAAGTTCTGGGATTGGGCTCTACTGCAAGGAAATTTAGTTTCTATGGTAAAAGTTGAGAAAAATAGGCTCCAGAAATTAGAAGTGGCAGACTCTACTCTTTTTAGATCATAATGGATGAAGTAAAAGCATTAATGTGAAAAATCAAATTGGGTCCTCCACTGCTTTTTTCCCAGCAGGATTTCCTTTCCATTTTAGTTGGTATCTTTTTCCTTTTTGAACCCAAGAAACCTCTAGCATCTTCCCTGCCTTTTCACTTAAAGTTTCTACTTGTTCATTATCTGAGCACTTTCACTTTCCACCTAAGCAGAGTGATTATAGTTCTTTGTGTTTTTGAGGGGATATAATGGATCCGTGGTGGAAGAGTTAGAAAGGTAAGTTTTGATCCTGGATAGGACAACGTATTTCCTGGTGAAACTTACCTGAGTATATTACCTGTGTATCATAATTAGTATAAGTTTTTAATGCTGCCCTAGGCAATATTGCTTTATTATGTCTTTGAAAGCTTTTTCTTAAAAATGTGTGTATTCCATCATACTATAGTTTCATACATAGATGTATATATTTTGTGTGTGTGTGTATGTATGTATGCATATATTATGTGTGTGTACGTGTGTGTGTGTGTGTACTAACTTAACTTTTCAGCCATTGAAAGCCGTCAGGGCCATATATATTATACATTCTTATGCATCTTCATATTATATTTTAATATTTGTATTATACTTTCTTGGCCAATGGGTATTATAACACCACACATGCTCTCAGATGATGAGTTCTCTACTACTGTCTCATCCTGATTGTGTGTGACCATACAATTAATATATACATATTATTTTAAACACATGTATGTTAAAACTTATCAAATTATACACTTTAAGTATATTTGGTTTAATGTGTGTCAAGTAAACCCTGATAAGCTTAAGCATAAGTGACTGTGGATGGATTTAGCTGGGTGGACAGCAGGAAAAGGAAATTTCTGTGCCGAAAGAAATGTATGCTCTTTTGCTTTGAGTGGTAGTTACAAAACTCATTACACAATGCACTTAAAATCTGAAAGCAAATAATAATTAAACAAAAGCAAAAGAATGGAGAGATCATTAGAAAATTCAGGATTGATAGAAGTGGACATTATTAAGGATTCCATATTATCAGGGTACCTGGGATTATTGAGGACAAATTGCAGGGAAATTAATTGGAAGAAACTTTGCAAAAGACATGTTATCACCTCTGAGAATCTGAAGAGAACAAAAGAGCAATGATTGAAAATGTATTTATATAGAGAGTATGTAATAGGTCCTGCATGATCAGGAACCCATCCTCCACTCCAATCATCTAAAGACATTTCGGTTCCTTGGGATTTGATCTGGCAGCCAATGTACATAACCTAGTAATAAAGTACTTGGTGACATCAAGTTAAGGTTCTAAATACTCTTCAAGGTTTCAAAATGAAGATTCACTAATGTTAGAGTCAGTGAGCTCACAAATGAACATTTCCACTAGATGTGAGGGATAAACCACCAGACCGTAGTGTAAATTAGAAATTGTACTTTAAGCACTGCTAAAGAAAACCCGATAAGACCACTGATTACGAGATCAGCTTTGGTTTTCAACGATCTAACAACCCTGCTTAATTAATGGTGATGGTAAGTTGGTCAACTGTACAAAGTACTGGGAAAGGAAATTTCTGCCTTATGCATGCTTACAGCTAAATACAAGAGATTGATTTATAATGGAAGTAGAGCTTCTTCCCTGTAGGCATTGTGTTACCTATGAATACGTTATGAGTGAGTGCCTTAGAAAAAAGCACCAGCAATGGAAACACATCATAAATATACATATATATATAGGTGTCCATAGAACAGTTTATATGGTGACCTCAAACACTGATAGATATATCACTGATTAGCAAAGTGAGCATGACTAAGAGCTTATGCCTATGTGGCATTAGTGTCATAGACTATAGTCAAATTTGATGAGGGGAGACAATTTGTAGCTATGCCAGAGGTGGGCCTAGTGCTACCTTTTTAAATATATTCATAAGGAGTTGAAATATCTGATTTGAACACTTCATCTCTAAATTTCCAAGTTCTGGTTCAAATTTACAAAACCTCATGAAGCTCAAATAAAATATATCTTCAGCTCAAATTTGCTTCTGAATCTGTCATCTTTCAAACTCCTCCTTAAATATTTGCATTGACTAAGTTCACTTAAGTATTTACCATGTTGTTGTTTATTCTGCTGTCATATAAATAAAAATACTTCCTTGCATATGAATTTATTTTCTGTCATTCCAGAAAATTAAGACTATAAGGCCTGGTTATCCTAAATCAAGTAGGAATGCTAGATGGTGAGCATGGTATGTGTCACTTACTTGTTCTTCCTTTAGGTAGTAAAGAAAGAAGAAAGGTGGGAAGGGAGGAAGGAAGAAAGAAAAGAAGAAAAGGAGGGAGGGAAGGGGGAAGGGAGGAGAGAGGGAAGGAAGAAGGGTCACTATAACAGAGAATGTTAATCTCCTGAAAGCTCTCAAAGACACTCAGAAGCTAGAGGCCCTTTGATGTGAACATATATAACAAATTCTCTGGGAGAATAAGCAGTGGATGGTCCCAGGATTGTAAATTACTTGGCCCCAGGACACAGGCTGGCTGTGCCCAAGCCGGGGGTGAACCCACCTCTCTCAGTAAGAGTGACTTTGTGACAGCCCATTTCCACCACCCGTGGGCAGGTAATCACATTCACAAGATTACTTTTCCTTCTTTTTATTTTTTCAATATGCCCTTAACTTTAAAAAGCCTCGGGGTACAAACACAATAAAGTAATTCATTAAAACATTTAGTCGAACTGATAGCAACATAGTACAGTGTATTCCATACTGCCTCTTCATCTTGTCAGGGCAATTAATAAGGCAGGTTTTGTTTTATGTGTGAAGATTAATAAGCTGGACCTATAATAGCTATGATACTCAGAGGTGGTTTGCGCTAGAAATGGATTTGCTTCTGTTTCTCCAACAGTATGCATTGGTTGCCTCAAATCTATTTCAAAAAATAGGCAGAGTAGATGTGAACCAATAAACAAAATAAACAGCATAAACTGGGGGATGATTTTTAGGATGTAAATCAATCCACTGTCTTGAAAGAGCATCTGTATAGCAGGTGTAATAACAGCATTTGATTCACTTAAGACATGCGACTCCTGTGAGAATCAAATATGAAATGATTTTCATAAAGCACAGTGTGCTCGATAAACGTGAGCTGTGATTGCTGATGGATATGTATATTAGTTACCTCACTTTATTTCAAATGAAAGCAATACATTTGTATTACCTGTGGTTAGCCAGAATTTACTTTTCAAGATCTATTTGTCAAACTTCAAGAGGAGTTTATCAAATAAGCAAGCACATATGTAAGTAAATAAAACTTGTTATAAAAATGTGGTATTCATGTAACAATCAAATCCTCAGTGAACATTATGTGGAGTATAAGTCCTCATTCTAATCATTTTCTGTCAAACTTGTATCTGTAATTTTGTACTGCTCTCCACGTGTCCATTTCTAATTTGCTTCCTAATTTACTCAGAAAACTGTTAAATTACAATTATTAGAATTACACGCAAGCAAGAATAACTAGAAGACATACAAATGGCTAACAAGTACATGAAAAGGTGCTCAACATCACTAGTCATCAGGTAATGCAAATCAAAACCACGGTGAGATATCATGACCTCACACCTGTTAGAATGGCTATTATCAAAAAGACCAGAAATAACTAGTATTGGTAAGGATGCGGTGAAAAGGGAACCCTTGTGCACTGTTGGTGGGAGTGTAAATTGGTACAGCCACTGTGGTAGTACAATATGTTAGTTCCTCAAAAAATTAAAAATAGAAGTAACATATCTATTACTAGCAATCTCACCTCTGGGCTTACATGCATAGGAAATGAAAACAGGATATCAAGAAGGTATGTACAATATTATTCTATTCAGGCATGACAAAGAAGGGAATCCTGCCGTTTACAGTTATGTGAATGAATGTGAACCTAGAGGGCATTATGCTAAGTGAAATAAGTCAGAGAGAGAAAAACAAGCACTGCATGATATCACTTATATGTAGAATCTTAAAAAAAAAAAATGAAACTCCTAGAAATAGAGAGTAGAAAAGAGGTTGCCAGGGGCAGAGGGGTAGGGGAAACAGGGAGAGATTGGTGAAAGGGTATAAATTTTCAGCTAAAAGATAGATAAGATCTGAGGGTCTAATGTATAAGGTGGTGACTATAGTTGATAACACAGTATTGTATAACTGAAATTTGCTAGGGGAATAGAACTTAAATGTTTATATACATACATACGAAGTAATGAATGTGTTAATTAACTAGATGGGAGGAATCCTTTCACAATGTATATCAAATCATCACGATGTACACTTCAAATATCTTACAATTTTATTTGTCAATTATATCTCAATAAAGCTGAGAGAAAAAAAGAATTCTCTATTTAAAATGAAAAGAAACAAACAAAAAAAAGAATAATTAAGAATTAGTGGATGTTGGGAAGCTTCCCTAATCATGGGGAATTAGGAGAGTAAGAACACTCAGATATGGCACCTAACTTAAGTGGTACGAGATTGTTTTTAAACTAAATCCCGTATTCTGAGTTGTGTTCTGAATAGATGGATTAGTCACTTAGTGATCAAAGAAGGACATCACTATAGCAAACATTCTTTCATTCACAGTACAAATTTTCACTTTAAAACTCACAACTCCAAATACTTCCGGGTCTGTGATAGCCATTGATGATACAGAATCAACAAAGACAAAGAAGTCACAATCTGATAGGACAGGAAATATTTTAACAGACAGGAATATCAAATGCTGTAGAATGCCAACATCTTCAGCGCATTCACCCTGAATCAATCGAAGGCCACATTCCCATTTAACACGCGAATCAATTCAAGGGCAGTAGCCACATTTTATTTATCTTTATTCTCCAACACCTATTGTGTAATTATTGTAAGACTAAACAGGAAAAGCCAATCTAACTGTAACTCACTAAATATTACAATTAAGGACTTATTGACTCCAACAAACCAAGTATACTCATTCCAACACTATGTGGACACATTCAGATATAACAAACACTCCTTCATAGTTAGGGCTTTTCCTGGATTTGTGGTTAAGGTGAAGGAGAGGTTTATAATGCCAGAAGTTTCACAAGGATAACTTCCCCAGAGACAATCCCCTTTGGCTGATCTTGCCATTACATGGTGTAGTGGGTTGAGTGGTGGCCCCTCAATAGATATGCCCACATCCTAATTCCCAGAACCTGTGAATATGATCTTATTTGGAAAAACGGTCTTTGCAGGTGTAATTGAGTTAAGGATCTTGAGATGAGAAAATCATTCTGGATTATCTGGGTGGTCCTACATCAAATTATAAGTATTCTTAAAAGAGAAAGACAGGGAGATTTGCGTCAGACACAAAAGGAGATGTAGACAGAAGGGGAGGAGGCAATGTAACCACAGAGGGAGAGATTAGAGTGATGTGGCTACAAGTCAAGGAATGCCAACAACCACCAAGAACTGGAAGAGGCAAAGAATGGATTCTCCTCTAAAGACTCCAGAGGGAGTGTGGCCCTGCCAACACTGTGAATGTGGACTTCTGGCCTCCAGAGCCGTGAGAATAAACTTCTCTTGTTTTAAACCACCCAGTTTGTGGTCATCTGTTAGAGCAGCCACAAGAAACTAATACACTTGGTTTTGTTCTCTGGTTTCACCTCATGATGATGCCAATGCATTTCTGTCCTTGGAGAGCAGTGACTCTCTTAGAGTCCATGAGTTCTGTCTTAGTCTGCTCAGGCTGGCATAACAAAACACTGTAGCCTGGGTGGCTTAAACAGCAGACATTTATTTCTCACAGTTCTAGAGGCTGGGAAGTCCAAGATCAAAGTTCTGTCCAGTGAGGTTCCCAGTGAGGGCTCTCTTCCTGGCTTGGATACAGCCACCTTCTAACTATGTCCTCACATAGCAGAGAGTAGAAGCTTAGTGTCTTTTCCTCTTCTTCTTTTTTTTTTGGTGAGGAAGCTTGTCCCTGAGATAACATCTGTGCCAATCTTCCTCCATTTTTTGTATGTGGGATGCCGCCACAGTGCGGCTTGATGTGCGGTGTGTATGTCCATGCCTGGGATCCAAACCTTCAAACCCCAGGCCACCGAAGTGATGCACACAAACTTAACCACTATGCCAACAGGCCAGCCCTGTCTCTTCCTTTTCTTATAAAGGCACTAATCCCATCATGGTGGTTCCACCCCCATGACCTCATCTAAATCTAATTACATTCCAAAGGCCACATCTCCTAGTACCATCACATTGAGTGTTAGGGCTTCAACATATGAAATTCGGGGTGGGGGGACACAAACATTCAGTCCATAACAGGTCTCATATTCCAACTCATATACATGTGAACTACATTCACCAAGGTCTTTCATTCTTAGAGTGTTCTAAGTTGGTATTGATTCTTTCTTAAGGAAATGTGTGTTTAGCTTACAAGAACTTTGCAAAATGCTCAGGAGATAGTCATGGAAAAGAAATAGCTGGGATACAAACTCCTTGCTTTTTACTGATTTGGAGGCTACTTTAGTAATTCCTAGTTGACACTCACATCCATGCAGATAATGTGAGCAATCATTGTACACTTTTACTTGAGTAGATCTTTGCCATAGTTTTTGTTGGTTTCTTTTAGTCAAGGGGCATATATTGCAGAAGCCTCTACAGCAATATTAGGTGTTCGGTCCATTATTGACAGACTGAATGACATGAAATAATAAATGAATGAATATTTATACGAGTAGTGCCTATTCATGGAGAGCATGCTTTTTCAACACTCCTCTGTGAAAGGCAACTTTGCTTAGATGCTAAGAGCACAGTCTCTAACCCAAGTAGCAGGATTAAATCTCTGCTCCACCATCCATCCACTGTGTAATCTTGCATGTGTCACTTAAACTCTCTTTGCCTCAGTTTCACCTTTGAGAAAATGGAGGTCATAATGAGAGTAGCCACACTTTGAGTATTAAATGTGTTAGCACACGTGAAGAGCGTAGAAAAGTATCTGTCACACAAAATATTATATATCAGAATTGGTTGCTACTATCATTATGGACATTTATTTCACAAAATTTGTGATTTTAATAGAATACCTCTACTAGCTCAGTACAGTAGACATAGATCATATACTATTGCATCCTCCAAGAATGGAAACACTTCATTTTGCCATCAGTACTAAGACTTCTCACTCTCCGTCTCTGATCTCCTTGGCTCTCACACTACTTTGAGAAGTTGAAGATTCTTTGAGGAGAAAGATCACCTCTTCTTCATTAGCATCCCTCTTTCAAATACAGGACCCTGTCCCCAATAGTTTTTTAAAGATAGATCTCAAAATGAATGGATTTATTAGATTAATTATTCTTGAAAGCTGCTGTTACTAATTGTTCAGAGAACTTACTCTAGCCTCCTGGGCTTTTTAAAGAGACTAACCAGAGTGGTGAGTGGTAATGATGGCTGCTCTGACGGGCACATTTCTTGCCTGTGTGCCAAAAATGTGACTTGGGGCTAGTGTAGAAGTTCTTTGAAGTGAGGCAGAATAGCTTAGAAGCTATGATTAAAGAGGACATGTTTACAAAATAAACTTCAAGATTATAGGAAACCTTCCTCAGTGACTTTTTTAGGTCTTTGATTCAATGAACCAGATCCTGCTTTTCTCCCATGGGGTAAAGCTGACCTAGACCACAATAGAGAAACTTGCAGATAAGCCTGCCAACCCCATGCCAGAGACAATTAGTGGGGAACAAACTGTAGCTTTTAAAGAGCAGGTGGAAGAATGATGAACAAAAACAAAATCAGTCCTTTTTCAATGGCCATTCATAATTTTTGCAAACATCTAAGTAAGGAGAAGACTTTTCATTTTTCATCCAGGAGCTATAAATATGACACTATCAATCATAGTGATTGTTGGGGTAGGTGTTGAAACTGAAATTTCTAACCAAAGAGGAAGGTCTTTGAGTGTCATATAATTTTAAGACTTCTCCTCTCTCACTTTTGTTATTTTTGTGTTTGTTTGTTTTTAACCTCTGACTGCTTTTTTCAAAGATAGTACTCGGTTAACTGAACCACACTCTTCATTCCTGAGGGTCACAATCCTCAAAGCCTGCTCTTAGAGACAACTGAGAAGGCTGTTTTGCTCAGAATTGTGTTTTCAGCCACCAGTCCACAGCATGAAACATTATAAGCACTTGATAATAGTTGTTGAATAACGGAATAAAAGCCATTAGGTATTTGTCCTCAATTGTGACCAATTTTTTTTTAAATCTCTTGTTTCATTTCCATTTTCTAGACATAATGACATTTGGATAAAGTTGTGAGTAGACGTACTTTAAAAAAAGCACATGTAAAATTCTGTCCTAAGGTGCCTTACACTGGCTTTCTCCATCTTGGAATCTTGTCAATCCACAAAAAGATTTCTCTGACTACTCTATGCACTGCTGTCTACATCCACTCCACTTATTCTCTGTTGTGTTACTTTCTTGTCTCTATCCCACTTATTACTGTTGAATTTACATGTTTATTGCTTGTTTCCACCTCTAGAATGAAATTCACAAGGTCGAGGTGGGCAGAGACCTGGCCTCCCTCCCTCATGGCTCTACTCCTAACACCTAGCATAGTACCAAGCCCATATAGGAGCTTAATAAATATTTGTTTAAAATGAATCATCAAATTAAAAAACCATAAGTTTTTAAATTCAATATAATTTAGAATTCATTTTTTAATTTTAGGACAGGTTTTTGAAAAGAGTTTTTAGTTATATCCACATGACATCAATCAGGATATTTAAGGCATGTGGATTATTACAGAATATGAAAGAAAAATTATAATTTCATCTCAACTGACTTACTTTGTTTTGAGTTTTGTTTTGTTTCAATTAATAAAACTTCACTCTGTTACATGAATGATGTGCATGTAGCATAGGAATTTGCACTAGAATAGAAATATCTGGGATAAACTGTCAGTCACATTTGCCTTAATACTTAATCTCACTAAATTCCTCTAAGTAGGTGTTACCACAAGTTTTGGTGTGGTGAAAATGACCTGAGGAAAGATAAATTGGTAGAAATTGCACATAAAATTAGAAAGGGAAACAGGGATCACATCTATGCATTTCTGGCTTATTTGAAAGTTTTGTGTATTTTGGTGTATTAAAATAAGAACGTTAGCCTTAAATAATATATTTTTTATTTACATGTAATGATTATATAAGTGAAAGCTCCCCTAAGGCATTGGGTTTTAAAATTTTGTAATTTTAAATTTTTCTAAAGTTGAATAAAAAATGTATGACTTTTCACGAATCTTGGGACAAGATATTTGTAGAATTTATAGGAATAAGTGAGTTAAAGTTTTCTTTAAAGGAAGCATGGTAGTAGCAGTAACAAAACTTTCTCGGGCTAGCCCTAGTGGCCTAGTGGTTAAGTTCGGTGCACTCCACTTTGGCGGCCCGGGTTCGGTTCCCAGGTGCGGACCTACACCACTTGTCTATTAGTGGCCATGCTGTGGTGGGGGCTCACATAAAAACAAAAAAAGAGGAAGACTGGCCCTGTTAGCTCAGGGCCAATATTCCTCAACAACAACAAAAAAACTTTCTTTCCTTACCGTATAGTTCCACTTTTCTTTTTCCCACCAAAGAGTTTCCTTTTCCCAAATTATCACCCCATTGGCCACACCCCTTCATGTCATTCTCTTTTCCAAGTAAACATGTTGTAGTTACACGGAATATAATGTAAATTTTATTACACATTTTAGTTGGAGATCATAAAGATCAGTGCTATCCAAAGAACGTTCTGCAATAAAAAATATTCTTTATTTTTTTTAATTCTTCATTCTCAATATGGTAGCCAATAGTAACAAGTGGCTATTGAACACTTGAAATGTGGCTAGTACAACTAAGGAAATTAATTTTTCGTTTTATTAAGTTAAATTTAATTAGACACAAGTGGCTAGTGGCTACCATATTGGACAGCACAGATATAGATTAATGCAGTTGAAACACTTCTCCTGTTTTCCTTTCCCAAACCCACAAAAGGGTAAGTTTCAGAAGGGCCAAATACAGTGGCCATTCTCAGTATTTCTGGAGTTCACCTGGTAGAAGGACTGGATGATCTACCACTAAGTTACAAACCAAATGATATTTTCCACCTAAGGTTGCCCAGGCTTTTCTTTTTTCTCTATTTTTCACTCTAAAGTTTTGGCTTAGTTTAGAACCCAGAGGGTCAAAGTAAGGCTGATTTCTCAGGATTCCCAGCTGGGAGTGGAAATAATGATGGTGTGAGTGCCAGATCGCTCATGAAATAGTCAGCACACATGAGCTCCACAGCCAAATTTACCAGATGAGAAAGGAGACAGAGAGACAGAGAATCAGACAGAATAATACTAATAAAAGTCTTGTTTAGCTAGCTCTGAAAAAATTGCTTTTTTAATATTGATGTGAGGTTCAAACTGCGTAGTAATCTTATCACATAGCAAACATCTATTTTTGGAGTTTGGGAGTAGGAAATTCATATGCAAAAAATAAGATGAGAAATTTAAAGATTTTCAAAGATCAGGAAAAGGTTTTTTTCCTTCCAGCAGACATAACTGTTCTTTTAGTTTCCTGTAAGTCATAGGCTTGGAATATAACACATTATATTCCAAATTGAACTACATGAATTTCAAATTGCTTATTTTCTTAAGTATCATTACCCATTTATTGTACCCTTGAAACAGAAACAGCAATTAAATTTGTGGGTCTCCCATAACTATAAAAACTGTATGTTTCTAAAAAGGTTCAACACTCCAAAGGGGTACAAAATATCTACCCTTTTGGACCATTAGCATCTATTAATCTCTATCGCGTGTCAGCAGATATACATATACACAGCTATGAACTGTGCTTAATAGGTTTCTTATGCAACAAAGAAACATCTTTTGCAAGAAGGAAACATCTTTTGAAGCCATTTTCACCTTTTTCTAATGAACGTCTTTTTCTTCAAGCTTAATTTCAGAATTCAGAACTCCAAGTAAGGGAAATGAAGCTGTCTGCTATCATGTAATGTAACAAATCCACAGGGAAAAATAGAGTGAAATCAGAACCACAGAAACCAGCTTCCTCCACTCTATCACCCTCCAAAGGAAACAGATTATATATAATGTGTGCAATGGAGTCTTGTGGGCCAGAGACATATAGCATGTGCTGAATATTCCATTTTCACTGAAAAAGTTATGTTAGAAACACCACAAAATGAGCAAACTTTTAAAATGCCTAAAACAGAAACCAATAAAAAGTAGGCATCTTTGAAGATAGAGCTCTCTAGCAGATGTATTAATGAAATGTTCATTGAAAGGGATTATAGAAAAGTCCCTCAAAAGTCACTGACCGCCTAACTGATTGTCAAAATTGAGACACATTGGAGAGTGAAAGTTAGTGCTATTAATAATTGTTATACTTCCAGATCAACCAAGACATGTGGTTGCCCTAGTATGAGTCTCTCTTTTTTACCCCACCATTCAACCATACAGATACCCCTCCATTATCCAAATACCATCCATTTTTTAGGACACTGTTTCATTCCCACTGTCATAAAAATACTTTCATGACCCCTTCAGCCCTCTTTGTCTTCTCTCTATCCCTACACTAATGCACATCTATCATTCACTAATATTTCTCGTGTGTTAGTTCTATTTCTATAATTACCTGGTAAGTTCCTGAAACCAAAGACCTTACTCTATTTTTTAAATGTCCCTGAAGCCCAAAACACTCCCCTGGAAACAGCTGCTCAACAAATAGCCCTGTGGCATGGAATTCTCTGTGTGTTTCCTATACCTTCAAAGCCAGCCTCAGGTCATCCAATCATGAAGTCTTCCCAAGTCAAAGCAGAGGTAGTGAGCACCCCTCTTCTGATTGACAGTGGATTTATTGACTAAAATACTCAGGCTCGTTACAATGCTTTGTTTTGTCAATTCGGATTGCTCTACGTAATGTACTATCTTTCCAGCTAGATCACAAAGTTAGTGAGGGTAGGCATCGTCTTATTCCTCTTCACAACTCCAGTGTCCAGCACTATACTTACATCTAGCAGTGCTAGTATTGGACCCCCCACCAGCGTCACAGTGACTCGCCACTTTCCACCTCCATAAAGGTCACAATGCAGCAGTATCTAGCAAGGCCAGATAAAGTCAAATGGCCTAGGGATCATGAAACAACCTCATCTTGAGATGTACATCTAGCTCCTGCAGTAAAGGGAAGAAGCTCTGATCTGAGGCGTGCTGGGATGAGCATACAGTGGGGCTGAAAAGGACAAGAGGAAGCTAGAAGCAGTTTTAGCTAGAAGTGCAATTCTTCCTTTTTACCTCCTGATCTTGCTTCAGCACAGTCTTCCAGTCTGATCCTGAAGAAGGGATCTAGGTGGTCCAGAGCAAACTCAAGCATGGCTCAGGAAAGTGCAGTATGAGGTAGTCCCAGATGGTGATCAAGGAGGAGGGCAATTGCATGGACAGAACTATGAGAGAAGGTACTCCATACGAGTTGCTGGTTCCGGTTTCCCAAGGAAGGAGATGGGAAGGAGCTAGGCTGGGAGTCACAGAAGCAAGTTAGATTTCCGAGTGGGCAAAGGAATAGATGTTCTGCACACTGTAGGGACCAAGGATCAAGGCAGGATCCCAGAGCTCTGAGACAACACTGTAGGAGAGGGGAGAGAATAAGCAAAGCTGCCACCAACATCAAGGAACAGAGTGATTCATCGTGCATCAGATAATGAGGAGGATTTACAATGTTATATGAGCTAGAGCTGCTGGAGCTCTCCTGAGCCTGTAATGATGGATGTATAAATTGAGATGGGCCTGGACACAGAGATGGAACCTGTCAATATCCCCAGCTAAGAGATACTAAGAGACAAAATGAAACAGGAATGGAGAAGGCCACGGATAGAAGATGAGCACAGAGTAGCCTTTCCCTATATACATTCTTTGGGATGTTAGTACAAGAAAGGATGAAATGGTAAGATAAGTTCAAGAAAAGCTGCGTCAAATAAACTTAGCAAATTTCTTTGCAAAATACTCACCTGCACATTGTCTATCTCTATGCACGTTAACATGACTCTCTGACTTAGGGAAATGCTCAAACATTTTGTCTCCCAAAGCCTTTGTAGAAGTGCTGCCTTAGGCACAATAGAGCTTTGACAATGATAGAAGATAGAGTGATTGACACATATGCAGCAAGTTCCTGGCTCCCATTGATCCCATTGATGGCTCAGTGCTGTCCGTCTCAGTACACTGCCTCCACAGCTTACCTGGTGAAATCTTACACAATACATATGTCAACATTGATGGTTTATTTACCTTAGACTCCACTTATTGTACAGATAATTAAGAGTTGGCTTGGGAAAGAATAAAATGTGAAAACATCTGCCAGGAGTTATACAATTCATGAATTAATTTTACCATTCATCTCAGTAGCTTTTGTTATAATTCTTCCTTTATATCTTTATGACTCTAGGGAACAGAGTCTAGGATTGAAGCTCTGTCCAGAAAAGAAGAGAAAAAAGTCAAGAATGCCAAACCATGACACAAGTTCTACCAAGTCCTTTTCTTAGTTTCATTCTAGGAGGGCTGGTTCACATGGGTTCCTTCCAAAGTCAGTTTGTGGTTACTTCTCAAAAAGGTTCTTCAATAAATTGTATGAGAGGCTTTGTAACAGCACAAAGAGTCAGCAGACAAGCTGTACAGATCTGACTTTGTACCCAGCTCTATCATTTATGATTTCGGAACCTTGCGCAGGTGCAGTGGGCACAGTTTGGTGTTGTCCGAATGCCACCTCCCTCCAGTGATTGAGGCATTCATTCTCCCAGCGGCTGGAAGTGTGGGCTCCTGAAGACTCTCAGAGGAGGACTCCCTGGAAACTATGCTCCACCAGAGGGAGCTGCCTCACCGTGTGTCATGTCCTGTTACTGGACCTGTTCGCATCCCATGACGGGTCAAAGTGCGGGTACAAATGTTTAACCCCTGTCTCAATTGGCGACAACTGCAAAAGGCCATCCAGCTCAGAGCTCCCCATGGCATCAGCTGAGGCCTATGGTAGAATTGCATTTCCATCACAAGTTAACGTCTCCCTCTGCTCATATCTGACCTCCTCACTCCTCCACGGATGTTATTACTGAGAAAATTCTCCAATATGCTTGCTGCACAGGAACCTCTGTCCAGAGTAGTTTCCAAGAGAACTGGTCCACAACAGCTGGTTCATTGACTTATCCAGGCCTCAGGTCCCTCACTGGTAATATAAGAGGGATGTTAATAGCTCCATTGCATTGAGTGATTACTTTGTGCTGGATTCTATTCTAACTATTTTTCAGGGATTAACTGTTTTAATTTCTAACAACCTTATGACGCAGGCACTGTTCTTTCTTTCTTTATACAGATGAGGAAACAGCACAGAAATCATGTAATTTGGAGAAGGTCACAAACCTAGTAAGTGAGGATCCTGGGATCAGTCATTATGTTTCTAAAAACTGTACTCTTAATTCTTATGCATTGTTATGTTTCCCCACAGAACAATGGTTAAAATTAAATGAGAATATATGTCATATGTCTGTCATAGTGCTGGGAAATAGTAGTTAAGCAATAAATGTTTATTCTTTTTAATCTGTGTATACCTCTAAGTGTCACAGGGGCTGTAACAATGGCAGGAGACCATAGGATGACATGATGTGCAGGGGAAGTCTGATTGCCGGCTACTAAGTGACCAGCCCTGACTTTCTGAGGGTGGCACATGGCCTAGAGGGAGGAACTGATGCTCTAGAGTTAAATTGCCTGTATTTGGAGCCTGGATCCTCTGCCTGCTACTTCAATATTCTGAGCTTCAGGTTTCTCATCTATTAAAAAGGAAATAAGAGGGCTGGCCCCGTGGTGTAGCAGTTAAGCACGCGTGCTCCGCTGCTGTCGGCCCAGGTTTGGATCCCGGGCGTACACCGATGCACCGCTTGTCAGGCCATGCTGTGGCGGCGTCCCACACAAAGTGGAGGAAGATAGGTATGGATGGTAGCTCAGGGCCAGGCTTCCTCAGCAAAAAAGAGGAGGATTGGCATGGATGTTAGCTCAGTGCTGATCTTCCTCACAAAAATAAATAAATAAATAAATAAATAAATAAATAAATAAATAAATAAATAAAATAAATAAATAAATAAATAAAATAAATAAAACGGAAATAAGAGGGGCTGGCCCGGTGGCATGATGGTGAAGTTCGAGTGATCCACTTCAGTGGCCTGTGGTTCACAGGTTCAGATCCCAGGTGCGGACCTGCCTACCACTTATCAAGCCATGCTATGGCAGGCGTCCCACATGTAAAGTAGAGGAAGATGGGGGCCAGCCCAGTGGTGCAAGCAGTTAAGTGCTCGTGTTCCGCTGCCTCGGCCTGGGGTTTGCCGGTTTGGATCCCGAGTGTGCACTGACGCACCACTTGTTAAGCCATGTTGTGGCGGCGTCCCACATAAAGTAGAGGAAGATGGGCATGGACGTTAGCCCAGGGCCAGTCTTCCTCAGCAAAAAAGAGGAGGATTGGCATCGGATGTTAGCTCAGGGCTGGTCTTCCTCACACACACACAAAAAAAATGTAGAGGAAGATGGCATGGATGTTAGCTCAGCACTAATCTTCCTCACCAAAAAAAAACAAAAAAAATGAAGTAAGAATATCTATTTTATAAGGTTGCTGTGACAAGCAAATTAATTAATATAAAGTATTTAGCACATCGCCTGACATAGTAAAAATTGAGTAAATGTTAGTTATTATTATAATTATAATTACTTATTACTCTAGGGATGTGAGTTTTTTTTTTTTTAGTTAGGATTAGATTTGTGTTCATACAACATTTAAAAAAATGAAAAGACTAGCTTAAATAAGATAACCTTTATTTCTCTTTCTTGTAAAAAAAAGTCCAGAGTCAGGTAACCCAGTGCTGGTATAGCCTTGCTACTTTCCAATATGATGGACAATCAGCTTGTTTTTGCCTCATGGTCCAAGGTGGAGCTCCAGCTATCACATTTGCATTCCAAGCCATAGGATGGAAGAAACAACAAAGAAGGGGATTGTTCTTCCCTTTGGAAAGTGTCCCACCAACAATATTACTCCTATACCTTATGGCCATAAATTGGCCATATGACACATCTAGCATATACGGAAAGGTGGATATGTGGACTTTCATTTCAGGAAGTGATGTGTCAATGAAAATTAGGATTCTGCTATGGAGGAAAAAAAAACAGGCCTAAATGCTAGAAGGCATAGAGCAGTCTCCACCACAAAGGATGAGCCCTTCAGGCATTCATTTAATAATAAGTTATACTACTTTTCTGGTTGCATTTGTGGAAAAAGGCAAATGGTTATTTTAGGTATTGCGAGTATCCAATGTCAGTTAATTTAAAGGCTAAGGACTTTAATTCTAAACCTAAATATTTTAACTCATTTTTGTAAGTACTTTATGTTGCTGACAATTCTAAGTTGTACATCAAAGCTTGCTATAAGAAATATATTATAAAATTATAAAGTAGAAAACAGTAACCCATGTTAATTCTTGTAGATGTCTCATAAATAAAATATGAAGTACAAAATAAATTTTGATTAAAGAAATTCAAAACTTCAGATATTTAAGTTGGTTATATAAATATATTGTCATGAAGTTCATTGGAAACTGGTCATATAGAAAATTAATAAATAGGACCTTTGAATGTTCAAGACTAGCCCTTATGGCATCCAGTATTAAGAAATCAAGGAATGAATGACAGCTAGCAACATTCTCATTATGTAAAATAAATATGAAATAATGACCTTGAAATCATTCAGGAAATTTACAATTAAAAAAAAAATCCCTACTCAACGCAGCATTCTCTCTCTCTCCTAAATACACATAACATTTCGAAACAAAGATTTAACCAATAGAAAAACAATGAGCAAAGGCATTCAAATCAAACTCCGGATTTATAATAAGGAAGAAATAACCACATGAAAAGGAATATCTCACTGTAATTGGAGGAATTAAACACTTTCTCCCATTCTAAGAATACGTTAGAGAGAAGCCACCCACAGTTTTCCGTAGTTTTTTTAACCTGACTTCACCATGAAACCAGCCAGTCAAAATATAAAATTACGGGAACATGATTTTCAGCTACACCACAAACCTGGAGAAATAAATGTTATTCTAAATGCACTATCTCATGATAGACAAAGATAACCTAGCAGGACTAGCCAAATGATCTGGTCTATTGTTGAAGAGGCTCTATTATTGACAGAGACATCATTTACTAACTACACAGGGAAGTATCCAAATGAGTTCTGGTTCACTCCACTGGAATCCAAAGAAAACAGTTTGAGCAAAGAAATCACCCTGAACCACAGTTGCAGATTTTCCAAATTAAAAAATAAAAATTGTGAAGAACAAATATGAGAATCTGATTTTCTGAGGAACTGTAGGCCTTGACTCTACAGTAAAATGAAAACAACACACAGCTGGTCATCTGAACTTTGGAATAAGAGGACCAAACAATTGGATGTAGTATAGTTCCTCTGATTTCCTTATGTGTTTTTAGTGGTTGAATTGGAAAGAGTGGTTGGTGGTTAGTCTGCAACCCTACCTTGGTTCACACAGTAATCAGCTAAAGAAAAGGTGATTTATCTCTCTAATACAGTGATGTACGTACAGCGTTTATTCCTTTTAACTTCAGTTAAAACTTTTTTTTAACTCTTTTTTTTTAAATTTATTTATTTTTCCCCCAAAGCCCCAGTAGACAGTTGTATGTCATAGCTGCACATCCTTCTAGTTGCTGTATGTGGGACGCGGCCTGAGCATGTCTGGAGAAGCAGTGCGTGGGTGCGCGTCCGGGATCCGAACCGGGGCCACCAGCAGCAGAGCGCGCGCACTTAACCACTAAGCCACGGGGCGGCCCTAACTTCAGTTAAAACTTAATGGAGGGGCTGCCTGGTGGCGTAGTGGGTAAGTGCACGTGCTCTGCTTTGGTGTCAGCTGGTTCAGATCCCTGTGGTGGAAGCTGCACACTGCTCATCACGCCATACTGTGGTGGTGTCCCACATACAAAATAGAGGAAGATTGGCACAGATGTTAGCTCAGGACCAATTTTTCTCAAGCAAAAAGAAGGAGGTTGGCAACAGATGTTGGCTCAGGGCCAATCTTCCTCTCCCCCACCAAAAAAAATTAATAGATAAGAGAAGCAGAATAATGTTCTAGTAACTTCCAACTAAAAAACATAATTGTTAGTGTACTAAATGTTAGAGAAAATTCCAAACCAAAAAGATATAGATATTCTCTTTTTCCTTCTCTCTCCTCTCTCTCTCCCTCTTTCAGTCTCTCTCTCACACACACACGCATACACACTCCACAGTCTGAGGTAAAAATGAATGTAGAATAAAGATTATAGGTTTTGGAATATGTGGAGTATAAAAAGAAAGCCCCAGGTTAAAATTCAGGCAATTACTAATGTTACCTAAACTCCCTTACCGTTAGCTTTGTGAAAGATGACACGAGTGGAGCCATATTGAAATAAAGCTGGAGCAGCCATTTCAGAGGAATTGCCTTGCACTCGTCATGTTTTCTTTATCTTCCAAACTGGACCAAACCACCAACCTTCCAAGAAGTCAGTAAGGACCAGAATATCCTGTCTGTGAGGACTGATGAGATTAGATTTTACTGATGATCGAATAGCTAACCAGTCAATGAAGTACAAGTCTAACCTTTTGCCTGATGATCAAACTTCAAGCCAATCTATGAAGTACAAACCTAGACTTACCTCATCCCTCACCAATGAACTCTTCTTTAATACAACTCACCACATCCTCCCTTTTTCCTGTAAAAACCCTAGGCCCTTCTCCTGTAATTGGGACACTTTTTGGGTTTCTACCTGAATATGTGCTGCCCAAATCGCAATTCTTTGATCCCAAATAAAAGCTTTGCCTCTTAGACTCATTTCTGGTTTTGTAGGCTGACAGCTTCTTCAACTGATAAATGAGGATAATAGCACCTATTTCAAAATGATGTTGGAAAATAAAGAACACAAGCTTAGCCATCAAAAAGATTCTATTGAACCCTGGAGCTAGCATCTCTGAGCTTCATCCTCTCCTCTGCTTCCTAGGGTGGTGATGAGATAACGCTCAACCATCCAACACAAGATCTGGCACACCGAGGACTACCCCTCACCTCCACTCTGGTCTATTGCTGCAACATTGGTAATTCTAATCCAAATCAATACTCACAGGCCTCATGAAAGGATATTCTTATTGAAACCCAGCATTATCAGGCTTAGATCTGGACACCCCACAATTCTCATGGCATTTTCTCAATCTCCTCACTTACAGAGCTTTCCTCCTATGTGCCTCCACCAAAACTCCTGATCCCTATGCCTAGTTTGCTTTCCCCTGGCCTCAGATTTCAGGTTGAATGTCCAGGCACTGCTCTGATAGGTGGTGATCCCACATTTCTGTATAAGAAGAAGCTCAGGAACAACAATCTCATTCAAAGAGAGGATTTGTATAGAAGGCATGTTTGTCTTAGTTGTACAAGACAGTTCTTCCTCATTCTGCACTGTCTGTACCCTGCATTTAGCATTTCTGGTCCCATTTTACTTAATGCTGGGAGCTGCACTTACCCCTAAGTCTGGGGACAACTAAAAATGCCCACCCTCCCCCCCATTCCCAAATACCTGTAGAGCACGGAGTAACCTCCGCTCTAAGTTAAAAAAAACTGATTGATTGTGGCTCAAATTCTTAGCCCTTGAGGGATGATGTTATTTTGGAATCTACTTTAGGAAGAGCAACGCTGGGGCCCCTGGTCAGTAGAAGTTGAAGCTTGCCAACCATTTTTTTAAGCATTCCCCTCTCCAATTAGTCCTTAATACTGCCCATGGATTTATAAAGTATTTCATAAGTAGTGTCAGAAAGAACATGTGTAAATAATGTGGATATTTTTCCTGTATTATTTATACATTCTATGTCTTATTCAAGAAAGCTTTCTCTAAACTGTTTTAAAAGGTAAACTGAGGTACATTAACATTTTCATGAGTTTATGTAGTATACATCAATTTGAATAGGGTAGTGCAAAACCAAAGGTGGTTAGGAGTGCCCCTCCAACAGGAGCTGGGGGAGAGGTTTTCATGGAGAAGACTTGGAAGCTATAGCTTAAGAAGTTGCCTTACTGGGTAAGCCTAGTTGGCTGTTTGTGATTGGTTGTTCTCAAGTTTCTTTTCATCAGATTTGAGGGCACTGACTCTGTCTTAGGTTTTGGTTTGCTTGTGTAGGCTACCAAGGTATTTAGTACCACCTCAGTCTAATGGCCTCTTTGCTTGATTACTCTAACAATTGTTGTCTTAAAAATAGACTCTGTATTTTCTTCTATCATTTAAAAATTCTGCTTTTCATTGTTAGACCATGAATCCATCTTGAATTTACATGTTGTTGTGAGATGGGAATCACATTTTATTTCCAACGGAAATATAGAGTTGATGAGTGCTATAGATTGAACGTCTGTGTCCCCCCAAAATTCATATGTTAAAACCTAATCCCTGAGGTGATAATATTTGGAGGTGTAGTCAAGAAAATGCCTACAAGATCCCTTAAAATTCCCAACATACAATCTTCTACCTCACCTTCAGAATTCCATGGGCTTCTAGTATAATGTCTTCTCCTTGATTCCCTAGAGGTTTACAGTCTGTCCAAAAGTTCCTCATCCTAGGTCCCAAAAGGGAATTTTTCTTTTTAACCATATGCACTATACTAAAAATTAATTCAAAGAATTGACCTCTGTGCCCTCAAGAATTGAGTAATAAACCGTCTTGTATCCATTAAGGCTCTCTGAGAGGAAGACTTCCCCCAAAACACCAAAGGGCAAATATTGTAAATCTGCCTAGACAGAGCTTTCAGCCTAGAGAAAATTTAATTCTCAAAGCTTACTCAGAGACAAAAAAGAGCCTTAATGAGAAGAATAGCCTTTCTGAGAGTTCTAGCCCAATGTAGAGCACCTACATTATAGTATCCTTCATCTGATAACTGACCACAGAGTTTGAAACAAAGATTCTCCCTGAAAATGTCTTGCCTATGGTCTCCATATAGCAGTGTTCAACACACAGTAGATACTAGAAAAACATTTATTGTCTGGATGAAAGCATGAATAATTGAGTGAATTAAAAATCACCTAGTTCAGTGGTTAATAACTAGATTTAAAGATGAAGACACGGAGGTTCAGGGAAGTTGGTTGTAGAACTGAGACTGCTCTATCAGACTAATCTTTACCTCAATATGTTCCAAATAAAGGGCAAAGATTTCAGTGGTGAAGCAGCATTGAATTCATCATATTTAGAACTTAGCTCATTCCATCTCAATCTTTAGCAGGCAAGAGAATCACCTGACAGTCTGCTTAAAGTTCAGATTCACTATTTTCATACCTGGAGGTCCTGATGTCATCAATCTTGTAAGTATCCCAGGAATCAGTTTTTATTTAACAAGCCAAGTGATTCTGATGCACCTGGTCTTGCACTGCACTCTGAGTAACCATATCAGAGACATATGCTATGCCAAATAAGTCACTGTACCATATATTCACAATGAAACGTTTCATCCACACACTATTAGAGAAACTCTCCTATGGCTATCTTCATTCTTGGGGCAGACGCACTTACTTGCCATTTGTCATTGAATATAGAATAATCTTGCTGAACTAGTTGACTCTTTAAACAGTTTAAGCAGTTCATCCAGGTATCAATGATAGTTTTGTACTAACCAGTGGTTCTAAACTCCTTTCTGTCTCCTATGCACCTGAAGGACGTAATACTCTCACATCACTTGCACTGGCTCCTTTCTGCAGTAAATATTGAACAGAGGTTGTCAGGCCTAGGGTAATCTTAGGATGATGAGGAAGGGGGGTCAATGTCATTTGAAAGAACCTTACAGTTCATTCTAATGCCGATTAAAATTTTGCTTGGATTATTGTTCTGAACAAGAGTCAGCACATGCTCTTAATGTTTATAGGAATTCTCTTCTTTTTAAGCTTGTCTAATCTCCCTTCAATACCCTACATGAATTATGCCTCCTCTGTGAAGTTATTTCTGATTCTTACCTCTGAAACTATTCTATCCATTCACGTTCTGCAGCACCTTGATTAAAACTCTGTATAACAATCTATATTGGAATTTTTTGTTTACATGTTGCTATAGACTGATTGTATGTGTCCCCCCCCAAATTCATATGTTGAATCCCCACTGTGATGGTATTTGGAGGTGATACCTTTAGGAGGTGAATGGGTCATGAGGGCTCTTCCCTTATAAAAGAGGCCCCAGAGAACTCCCTTGCCTCTTCCTCCATGTAAGAACATAGCAAGAAGAAGTTGTCTGTGAAGCAGGAAGTGGGACCTCATCAGACACTGGATTTACCAGCTCCTTGATCTTGACTTTCCCAGCCTCGAGAATTATGAGAAATGCATTCTGTTGTTTATAAGCCCCCCGCTCTATGGTTTCTGTTATTCCCCAGACTCACAAGCTCTAACAGCAGGCTTGTCTTACTCAACTTTCTATCATAAGCTTTTGGCAAATTGTCTGGCTAGAATAGGTTCTTAGTAAATATTTATGGAAGAAAGAAAAGCAGACAAGCACACACAAATGTCCTGGTACTGATGTTAAGAACTCTCTGCCCATTTGTTTTGGTCAGTAGACATAGACGAGGGTAACTAGAAGGAAGATTCTTCTTAATCTAGTCATCAAGAACTTTGTACTTTGCTAAATCTAAATACTTGCATGGCTTTTGCATGTTTTAATTTAGAACGTGCTATTTTATAAAAGTAGGACAATTTTGGATTACAATAATGAAAGACGCTGAATAAATTACATATTTTTTTATGACCCAAAGCATCCACTATATAATGTCATTTGGTAAAGGAATGTAGTTTCAGAGTTTCACTTTAAAAATTCAAGATCTAGAAACATTTTTAACTGATATTTCAGAACAACAAAAAGCCTTCTCAAACTCATACAGTTGTTGGCACTTTTCTTCCCACTATGTAAAAATTCTGCAAATTTGTTTATATTGATTAAAGTCTGCAAAGAAAACACATTTATTTAGATTGATTCGTGAAACTAGGTGCAGTAATGGAATACTGTATTACTTGTTTTGGTGTCAGTCCCTAAAAATCAATTACAGGGCACTGAGGCCATTATTTTCCTCTTGTAAACAAAGGTTCTTTAAATTCCAGAACACACCCCCTATGTTAGAGATGATGGACCAGGGCATTGCATTTAAAGAGGGTATGCTGGCATTTGCCCATTCAGATTAGCTGAATGCCATAAAATTAACATCGGCTCATGCTGAATTTTCCAGTTATGCTCAAATGAATACATCACTTTTGGAGAAAAAGAAAACAAGTCCTATGTTTACAATGGCACTAACTTGCATGCCAATTCTTAAAATAAGAATTTTACTAAAGTCATTTCAAAGAAAACCTAAATTCTATGACATGTCTTAGTCCAAATGGTTTAGAACTAGAGAGGATTCTTCCCTCCATACGTGCTACTTGGTTACAATTAAAAAATGTTATGGTCTTGTGGAGTTTCCGGTTTTAGCCTTTAGAGTCTGACCAACCTTCCATCACACAGGTTTCAGTAGTACTTACTAGATTCTTTCAAAACAGAGTTGTTCTTTTTCTGGAAAGGCCACTTACAATTATATCCAAGAAACAATGCTTAGAGTTTATTTTTAAAAGGAAGAGGAAGTTTAGGTCAAGATTAAAGCATACAACCACCACAGAGTCTCCACCCAATAAGCCCTCTTCAATCTAAGTTCTAGGCTTTTTTATTATACTTCCTCAGAGGGTGATTTGGAGTCCTTGGTTTCTTCCTCTACAAAGAATGAAAGGAATTTCATGGCAAAATTAGGTTGAATACCCACACGTTAACTCTTTAAAGTCTTTGGTGAGATAGACTATGTAAATAACTGATTTTAATTAGGCTTCAAAATTCTCAAAAGTAAATCACATGTTTGGAAAAAAGGTTATCAGTGAGGAATAGTGCCTCTACATATTAGAGTTAACTCCAAAAAGAGTGCTAATTGGTAACTAAAGGTATAATCTTAAATAGTTCTTCATCTGTTTTTTTTCTTGAGAAGTCTTTGTAAAGGCACTACACAACATTCACATGTACAAAGCCTGAAGTTTTACAAAACAATCTCGCCTATGTTCCTCCATTTATTCTTGACAATGACCTTATGACATAGGTAGGTAAGACTTACACTCCTTGGAGAAGTCTCGGATCTCCCTTTCGTCATTTGTAAGGTTGCCATAATAAATAATACTTGACCTACTTAACGCTTTTTATTGTGGAGAATAAAATGATCTCTTACGACAGATACCAAAAAAAAATTAAATTAGAAACTAATGTATGTATTGTGCTTAAGATAAGGAGAGAATTGGGGCTTTTAGATACGAATAAAAAAACAGAAGCTAATATATTAAAAACTATTAAGGATATTGAATCAAATTATTTATGATATATATATCACACAAATATATCAAATTATTTGTGAGATACACATACACACACATACAAACAGGGCCTTATCCTGCTTATCTTCATGTTTCATAGTCCGGGGAACTTAAAATGATATTTGCTTTGTGCTTACTGTTGCATCTTTAGTTCCTAGAGAAATTGTCAAAGAAATGAATGTAACAACCCATTCAAGGATCAAGTAGATCTAGGAAAAGACCACATACTGAGCCACAAAGCAAGCTCAACAAAATTGAAAGAGTTGAAATCATGCAGAGTACATTGATCTCAATAGATATTAGCTAGAAATAAAACAAGCAACAAAGTAGCTAGCAAATAACCAAATGTTTGGAAAATAATTAACACATTTTTAATTAATCCATGGGTAAAAAAGGAAATTAAAATATAAATTAGAAATATTTTGAACTAAATGGTAATGAAAACACTACATATCAAAACTTGTGGGACGTAGCTAATGGTGTAAAGAAAGGAAAGTTTATAGCATTAAATGCATATATTTGAAAAGAAGAAAGGCTGAAAACAAACCATCTGAGAAACTGTATCAAAAAACAGGAAAAAAGAAGAAAAGGAGGAAGATGCTTGTACCTGATATATATAAAGAACATCTAAAATCAATTACAACAAGAGAGACATACCAATAGAAAAAGGAGAAAATATATAAATAAATAGACACCTTGCCAAAGAGAATAGCCACATTGCCAAGAAACATGTGGAAAGGGTTCAAACTCAACACAAATTGAGGAAATTAAATTTGAGACCATAATGGGCTACTGATATACAACCACCAGAATAACTAGGATTAAAATATTGATAATAATAAGTGTTGATGAGGATGTAGAGGAACTGGAATGCTCTTAGGTTGCCAGTAAGAGAAAAAATTTACACAGACACTTTAGAAAAGTATTTGGTCATATCTACTACTGGAGAACATTTGCATATCCTTTTCAGGGCACTGTATAATCTCATTTTTATCCAGGGCAGGAATTCCCAAACATTTGCACATTATAGCAGACAGAAAATAATGTTTGTTTAACACACTAAGGAGAACTGAGGAGGCTTTTGTGGCATGAGTCATCAAATTCACTACCAGCAAACCACCCTGTCACACTGAAGACTAATGTGTTCAATACATAGGACATTTTTATCTAAGCACACCAGTGTGCTAAATCCACACATTTTAGGAAGCTCTGTTCTTGGTGACTAAATTGTAATCAGAGGAAAGAGAAAATGCATATAAATATTTCTATTTTGTATATATTTTAAATTATTTATGTAATAATAAGTACTAAGTTCCCCAAGTAGTGTCCTCTATTAGAATAGGGAACATCCCCTAAGGATGGGAACATAAGAAAAGAAGTCATGGAGGTAGTGAGTCTTGAGATATCTGTATTTCTTGAAAATTTCACAAAAAACAATCCACCTAAATCTATACTGTTAAAAATTTCAGTATGGCTGTCACCATTTTGTAATCTGTCTCAAATCCTGGGTGAAGTAATGTAGGACATAAATTCATATTTTAAAAGATAGTTTTAGCTTCTGCTTCCGGGAAGATGGAGTAGACACTTTTCTACTAGTATAGCTATAAACCCTGGATGTTGCATATGAATAAACATAAGAAGACTCTAAAAGGCAGAGAGAAAAAGGCAGACTACTTAGGTATTTTGAGACCCAAGGAACAATGTGATGGTAAGTTCTCATGGATTTCCTTTTAGTCTCATATATTGCAGACCTGGAGCAGAAGAAGCGGGTAACCTGGAAATGCCAGCAAGAGCAGACAAAAATGAAGCCTCAATGAGAGCCTTCTCTCTCTAGCCAAAGGACCAGGGAAGAAGCAGATTAGCAAGACAGAAAACTTTTGAAAATAACTGCTCTATTCTAGCCAAACACCACAGAAAAAGCTGTGGCCTCATTCCCATCTGTGTCAGCAAAATTTGAGTGGGGAGCCTAGGACTTCCACCTTTGTGAAGATACAAGGCTCCCTAATACAACCCTGTCAGGTTTGTCAGAAAAGGCCAAGTAGAAGCTGATATTTTCATCTCTGCTGACCAGGATTGAAAACAATCCCTCACCCCAGGATATATTAAATAGTTAAATTGAATAATGCTATAAATACTAAGGATGTTTAATTGGTAATTTAAAAACTCCTGAAAAAGAAATCTTCAGGCTCAGATGGTTTCTGAAGGATACTGCCAAATATTTAAGGAAGAATTAACGCCAATTCTATATAATTTTTCCAGAAAACAGAAGAAGAGGAAACACTTCCCAGTTCATTTTTTATAACTAGTGTGACCCTGATATCAAAACCATACAAATGCTATAGAAAAGAAAGCTAGAGAACAATATTAGTCATGAATATAGATGCAAAAGTCCTTAACAAAATATTAACATATGAATTCAGCAACATATAAAAATAATTATATACCATGAACAAATGGAGTTTCTTCTAGGAATGCAAAAATGGTTTGATATTCAAAAATCAATCAAGGTAATCCACCATATTAACATGCTAAAAAACAAATATCACATGACCATATCAATTGGTGCAGAAAAGCATTTGACAAAATCCAACATTTATTCATGATTTTAAAAAACATGCAAACAAAAATAGCCTTTCATCTAAGCAGGAATAAAGGAGAACTTCCTCTACTTGATGAGGTTCATCTAAAAAATATCTATGGCTAGCATTGTCCTTAGTGGGAAAAGACTGAATGTTTTACCCCTAACATCAGGAAAAAGGCAAGGATGTTCACTGTGACAACTCTTATTCAACTTAGTGCTAGACATTCTAACCGGTGCAAGACAGTAAGAAAAAGGAGTAAAATGCATACAGATCAGAAAGGAAGAAATAAAACTGTCCATATTTGTAGATGCCATGATTGTCTACATAGAAAATCATCAAAAAACCTCTTAGAACTAATAAGTAAGTTCAGCAAGGTCGCAGGATATAAGATAAATATACAAAAATCATTTGTATGTTTGTGTACTAGCTGTGAACACATGGGCACTGAAATTAAAAATAAAATCTTTACAAACATTAGAAAAAAATGAAATACTTAGTGTACATCTAACAAAGCATGTACAGGGCTTTTATGCTGAAAGTCACGTTCAAAGAAATCATAGAAGATGTAAATAAACAGAGAAACATATCATAATCATGGAGGAAGATATAGTATAGATGTTACTTCTTTCCAAACTGATAAATATGTTTAATACAATTTCTATCAAAATCCCAGCAATATTTTTGTGTATATATACAATATTATTCTAAAGCTTATGTAGAAAGACAAAGTAACTAGAAAATTACTTTTAGTTAAATTACAAATTTAACTAACAAATTTAAAATTTTTAAAAAGAAGAATAAAAGTGGGAGGATAATTCTACTCAATTTCTAGATATATAGTGACAGTAATCAAGACTGTATGGTATTGGAGGAGACATACACCTAGATCAATGGAAAAGAATAGAAAACCCAGAAATAGACCTACATAATATGTGTCCAAATGACTTTGACAAAGATGCAAAAGCAATTCATTCTAGGAAAGATAGTCTTTTTAATAAATTGTGCTGAAGCAATTGCATGTCCACAGGGAAAAAAATACAAACATCAATCTAAGTCTCACAGCTTATACAAAAATTAACTCAAATAGATCATGGACTTAAATATAAAACATAAAATTATAAAATGTTTAGAAATAAAAACAGGAGAAAATCTTCAGGATCTACAGTTAGGCTAAGAGTTCTTCGACTTGACACAAAAAGCACAACCCACACATGGAAAAATGAAAAAATTGAATCTCATCAAAATTAAAAACTTCAAACAACTTGATTCAAATATGGGCAAAAATTCCTAAAATATACCTCACCAAAGAAGATATGTACATAGAAAATAAGCATATGAAAAGATGTTCCATGTCATAAGCAATCAGGAAAATGCCAATTAAAACAATGAGATGCCGGAGGTGACATCAGTGTCATGACCGAGTGAGCTGCTCCCCTAGGCTCTCCCCACCTAAGATACAATGAAAAGCACTTTCATTAACCAACAGAGGACACCCACACAAGACAATAGATGTCTGAGAGATCCACGCAGCCATATGTCTGAAGGTGGGGGTGCTGGACCCTCCAGGAGGCAGTGGAAGTAAGTGGATCTCCTCCCTCTCCCCAGTGGCAGTGATCTAGGGTGCAGGACCTCACGTGGTGGCTGGTGCATGACTCAGAGAGGAGAAGAGCGAAAATGCAGCCTTTGGCGGAAACGCTTTTGCTCTTGTAGTTGCTTCCCAGCCCAGAGGAGCACTCCACACCAAGGTGGCTAAGCCACCACATTTGCACCCTCACCAAACCGAGCAGCCCAGATGGGAAGCCAGTGAGTGCAGAGCGAGAGTGTGGGTGGGAAAGAAAGGCCCCCTCCCATCCATCCTGCCTGGCGCATTAGCTTGGCCAGTCAGCCAGGGCAGGGCATCCTCGCCAGAGTGCCTGCACCTGCATGTGGGAAGCAGTGACAGCCGGATGCAGAAAGCCCTATTGGCACAACTTCCAATGGACAAGCACAACTGGCAGGGGTTGTGGCAGGTTCAGAAAACACAGCACTTGTCCTGTCTGCCAGTGGTGGCAGATGGAATCTGCGACCAGATACTACCACTATGTGATGGCAAAGGTCCACCCCATCAAACAGCATAAAGAAATATATTAGCACTCCAGATCAGAAGGAAAATGACAAGTATCCAGAAACAAATCCTGAAGTCACAGAAATGTACTGTCTAAATGACAGAGAATTCAAAATAGTTATCATAAAGAAACTCAACGAGTTACAAGAAAACTTAGAAAGACAATTCAATGAACTCAGGAATAAAATTAATGAGCAGATGGAATTCTTCACAATAGAGATTGAAACTATAAAAAAAATCAGAAATGCTGCAGATGCAGAACACAATGCATGAGATAAAAACAAATCTGAAATCCTTAGAAAACAGAGTTGATGTTATGGAGGATAGAATTAGTAATTTAGAGGACAGATACATAGAAATGCTTCAGGTGGAGGAGGAGAGAGAACTAAAACTAAAAAGAAATGAAATTCTCTGAGAAATATCTGACTCAACTAGGAAATACAACATAAGGATTATAGGTATTCCAGAGGGACAAAAAAGGGAGAAAGGAGCAAAGAGCTTGTTCAAAGAAATAATAGCTGAGAACTTCCCAAACCTGGAGAAGGAGCTGGAATTACATGTAAATGATGCTAATAGAATTCCTAATTACATAAATGTAAGAAGACCTTCTCAGGGCCGGCCTTGTGGCCAAGTGGTTAAATTTATGTGCTCCACTATGGCAGCCCAGGTTTCACGGGTTTGGATCCTGGGTACAGACCTACACACCTCTCATCAATCCATACTGTGGCAGCATTCCATATACAAAGTAGAGGAAGACTGGCACAGATGTTAGCTTAGGGATGATCTCCCTCTAGCAAAAAGAGAAAGATTGGCAACACATGTCAGCTCAGGGCCAGTCTTCCTCACCAAAGAAAAAAATAAATACAGACCTTCCCAATGCATATATTGGCAAAACTGGCAAAAGTCAATGACAAAGAAAAATATTAAGGGCAGCAAGGCAGAAGAAAATAACCACAAAAGAACCCTATCAGGCTTTCAGCAGATTTCTCAGAAGCCTTACAGGCTATGAGGGAGTGGAATGATATATTCAAAATACCAAAAGACAAAAACTTTCGGCCAAGAATACTCTATCCAGCAAAACTATCCTTCAGATACAATGAGGAAATAAAAACTTTCCCAGATAAATAAAAGCTGAGGGACTTCATAGCCACAAGACACCCCCTGTAAGAAATGATCAAGAAGGCCCTCATACATGCAAAAAAAAAAAAAAAAAAAAGAGTTTACAAAGCCTTGAGCAAGGAGATAAACAGACAGACAAAATCAGAAAATTGTAGCTCTCTACCAGGACAGGTTAGCAAACACTTAATTATAACATTAAAGATAAAAGGAAGGAAAGCATCAAAAATAACTATAATCACTTCATTTTAATCACAGACTCAGAACACAAAACAGAGTAAGTTATGACAACAATAACTTAGGGAATAGGAAAGGGATGGAAACTGCTTAGATTAAGGAGATAAGAGGCTATCAGAAAATGGACTATCTCATCTATGAGATCTTTTATACAAACCTCATGGTAACCATCAAACAAAAAATCAGAACGGAGACAGAAATGATAAATAAAGGAAAAAACTGAGAAAACCATCATAAAGAATCACCAAACTGAATTAGCAGTTGGAAATACACAGGATGAGAAACAAGGGAAATACAGAACAACTGGAAAACAAGAGATAAAATGGCATAATTAAGTACCCTCATATATCAGTAATCACCCTAAATGTAAATGGATTGAATTCTCTAATCAAAAAACAGAGTAGCTGGATAGATTAAAAACAAGACCCAACAATACGCTGCCTTCAGGAAACACATCTCAGCTCTAAAGACAAACAGAGGCTCAGAGTGAACGGATGGAAGACGGTACTCCAAGATAATGGAAACAAAGCAGGTGTTGCCATACTTATATCAGACAAAGGAGCCTTCAAGATAAAAAAGGCAATGGTGAACATGATGTAATCTATGCAGAAATAGAAGTATGATGATGTACACCTGAAATTTTTACAATGTTCTAAACCAATGTTACTGCAATAAACAAAAAATTAAAAAAAAAGGCAATGAAAGACAAAGAGGGGCAGTATATAATGATAAAAGGGACACTCCACCAAGAGGACATAACACAGAAATATATATGTACCTAGTGAACAAGCACCGACATACATAAAGCAACTATTAACAGACCTAAAAGGAGAAATTAACAGCAACACAATAATAGTAGGGGACCTCATCACCCCACTTACGTCAATGGATAGATCATCTAGACAGAAAGTCAACAAAGACATAGTGGAATTAAATAAAAAACTAGACCAGGTGGACTTGATAGATATATATATAGAACACTCCATCCAAAAGCAGCAGAATAGACATTTTTCTCAAGTGCACAAGGAACATTCTCAGATAGACCATATGTTGGGAAACAAGGAAGCCTCAATAAATTTCAGAAGATAGAAATCATAACAAGCATTTTTTCTGAACATAATGCCATGAAACTAGAAATCAACTACAAGAGAAAAGCTGGGAAAGTGACAAATATGTGGAGACTAAACAACATGCTACTGAACAACAAATGGATCAATGAAGAAATTAAAGGAGAAATCAAAAAATATCTAGAGACAAATAAAAATAAAAATACATCATACCAACTCATATGGGATTCAGAAAAAGCAGTCCTGAGAGGAAAATTCATAGCAATACAGGCCCACCTTAACAAATAACAAAAATCTCAAATAAGTAATCTCACACTACACCTAACAGAACTAGAAAAAGAAGAACAAACAAAGCCCAAAGTCAGCAGGAGGGAAATAACAAAAATTAGAGCAGAAATAAATGAAATAGAAACAAACAAAAACACAGTAGAAACAATCAATGCAACTAACAGCTAGTTCTTTGAGAAGATAAACACACGTGACAAACCCTTAGCCAGACTCACTAAGAAAAAAAGAGAGAAGGCTCAAATAAATAAAATTAGAAACGAAAGAGGAGAAATTACAACAGATACCACATAAATACAAAGCATTATAAGAGAATACTACGAAAAACTATGTGCCAACAAATTGGACAATCTAGAAGAAATGGATAAATTCTTAGACTCATACAACCTTCCAAAACTGAATCAAGAAGAAATAGAGAATCTGAATAGACCAACCACAAGTAAAGAGATTGAAACAGTAATCAAAAACCTCCCAAAAAACAAAAGCCCAGGACCACGTGGCTTCTCTGGAGAATTCTACCAAATGTTCAAAGAAGAGTCAATACCCATCCTTCTCAAACTATTCCAAAAAATTGAAGATGGAACTCTCCCTAACTCTTTCTATGAGGCCAACATTGCCCTGATACCAAAACCAGACATGAACAACAGAAAAAAGGAAAATTACAGGCCAATATCACTGATGAACATAGATACAAAAATCCTTAACAAAATATTGGCAAATCAAATACAGCAATACATTAAAAGGATCATACACCATGATCAAGTGAGATTTATACCAGGGATGCAGGGATGGTTCAAAATCTGCAAGTCAATCAACGTAATACACCACAATAACAAAACGAGGAATAAAAATCACATGATCATCTCAATAGATGCAGAGAAAGCATTTAAGATCCAACATCCATTTATGATAAAAAGTCTCAATAAAATGGGTATAGAAGGAAAGCACCTCAATATAATAAAGGCCATATATGACAAACCCACAGCCAACATCATATTCAATGGTGAAAAACTGAAAGCCATCTCTCTGAGAACAGGAATAAGACATAGGTGCCTACTCTCACCACTCCTCTTCAACATAGTACTGGAGGTTTTGGCCAGAGAAATTAGGCAAGAAAAACAAATAAAAGATATCCAAATTGGAAAAGAAGAGGTGAAACTCTTGCTATTTGTGAATGACACGATCCTATATATAGAAAACCCTAAAAAATAGACCAGAAAACCATTAGGAATAATCAACAGCTACAGCAAAGTTGCAGGGTACAAAATAAACTTACAAAAATCAGTTGCATTTCCATACTCTAATAACAAACTAACAGAAAGAGAACTCAGGAATACAATCCAATTTACAATTGCAACAAAAAGAATAAAATATTTAGGAATAAATTTAACCAAGGAAGTGAAGGACCTGTACAATGAAAACAATAAGACGTTATTGAAAGAAATTGATGATGACATAAAGAAATGGAAAGATATCCCATGCACATGGATTGGAAGAATAAACATAGTTAAAATGTCCATATTACATAAAGCAATCTACAGATTCAATTCAAACCCAATCAGAATCCCAATGACATTTTTCATGGAAAAAGAACAAAGAATACTAAAATTCATATGGGGCAACAAAAGACCCAGAATAGCTAAAGCAATCCTGAGAAAAAAGAACAAAGCTGGAGGCATCACAATTCCTGACTTCAAAATATACTAGAAAGCTACAGTAACCAAAACAGCATGGTCCTGGTACAAAGACAGACACGTAGATCAATGGAACAGAATTGAAAGCCCAGAAATAAAACCTCACATCTACGGGCAGCTAATCTTCAACAAAGGAGCCAAGAGCATACAATGGAGAAAGGAAAGTCTCTTCAATAAATTGTGTCCAGAAAACTGGACAGCCGCATGCAAAAGAGTGAAAGTAGACCGTTATGTCATGCTATACACAAAAATTAACTCGAAGTGGATTAAAGACTTGAAGGTAAGATGTGAAACCATGAAACTCCTAGAAGAAAATAAAGGAAGAACACTCTTTGACATTGGTCTTAAAAGGATCTTTATGAATACCATGTCTACTCATGCAAGGGAAACAAAAGAAAAAATAAACAATTGGGACTAAATCAGACTAAAGAGCTTCTGCAAGGCAAAGGACACCATGAACAAAACAAAAAGACAACCCACCAAGTGGGAGAAAATGTCTGCAAATCGTATATCCTACAAGGAGTTCATTTCCAAAATATATAAAGAACTCACACAACTCAACAACAAAAAACAAACAACCTGGTCAAAAAATGGGCAGAGGATATGAACAGATATTCTTCCAAAGAAGGTATACAGATGACTAATAGGCATATGGAAAGATGTTCAACATCACTAATCATCAGGGAAATGCGCATCAAAACTACAATGAGATATCACCTTACACCTCTTAAAGGATGGCTATAATTACCAAGATAAAAAATCACAACTGTTGGAGAGGGTGTGGAGAAAAGGGAATCATCATACACTGCTGGTGCAAATGCAAACTGGTGCAGCCACTATGGAAAACAGTATGGACATTTCTCAAAAAATTAAAAATAGAAATACTTTATGATCCAGCCATTCCACTACTGGGTATTTACCCAAAGAACTTGAAATCAACAATTCAGACTTATGCACCCCTGTGTTCATTGCAGCGTTGTTCACAACAGCCAAGACGTGGAAGCAACCCAAGTGTCCATCAATATACATGTCCACATACAATGGAATAGTATATAGCTATAAAAAAAGACAAAATTGTCCCATTTGCAACAACATGGATGGACCTTGATGGTATTACGTTAAGTGAAATAAGCCAGACAGAGAAAGACAAACACCACATGATTTCATTCATATGTGGAAGATAAACAAACACAGGAACAAAGAGAATAGATTAGTGATTACCAGAGGGGAAGGGGGTTGCCAGGTGGGCATAAGGAGTAAAGGGGCACATACATACGGTGACTGGCAAATAATAATGTACACCTGAAATTTCACAATGTTATAAACTATTATGACCTCAATAAAATAATTAAAAAAAATAAAAGAAAACAAACAAACAGAAAGCAATGAGACGCCACTACATACTTGTTAAAATGGCAAAAATCCAGAACACTGACATTAAATGCTGGCAAGGACATAGAGCTACAGGAAGGCACATTCATGGCTGGTGGGAATGCAAATCAGTACAGCCACTTTAGAAGGCAGTTTGACGGTTTCTTGCAAAACTAGACGTAACTCTTGTCATATGATCTAGCAATCATACTACTTGCTATGTCCCCAAAGGAGTTGAAAACTTGTGTCCATACAAAAATCTGCAGGGTGTTTCTAGCGGTTTTATTCATAGTTGCCAAAGCTTAGAAGCAAACAAGATGTTCTTCAGTAGGTAAATAGATAAACAAACGGTGGTACATCCACGCAGTAGAATATGACTCAGTGCTAAAAGTAAACGAGCGATCAAGCCGTGAAAAGACATGGAGGAAACTTAAATGCATATTACTAAGTGAAAGAAGCTAATCTGACAGGCTACATAATGTATGATTCTAATTATATGGCATTCTGGAAAAGGCCAAACTATGGAGACAGTAAAAAGATCCATGGTTATTCGGGTTGAGAGGGGAGAGAGGGGTAATAGGCCAATCGCGGAGGATTTTTAGCGAAGTGATACTATAACGGTAGATACATGTTGTTACACGTTTGTCCAAACTCATAGAATTGACAACACCGAGAGTGAACCCTAATTTAAACTATGGTCTTTGGCTGATAACAATATGTCAATGTGGGTTCATCAATAGTAAGAACCGTACCACTCTGGTGGGAGATTCTGACAATGGGGGAGGCTATGCATGTGCGGGGGCAAAGGTATATGGGAAATCTCTGTACATTCCATTCAAATTTGCTGTGAACCTAAAACTGTTTTTAAAAACAAAGTCTATTAAACATTTTAAACTTTTGCTCTGGGAATGACCCTTTTAAGAAGATGAAGACAAGCTACATACTGGAAGAATATATTTGTAATCCATATATCCTACAAAGGACTAGATCTTGCATATATAAAGAACTCCCATAACAGAACAGTAAATAAGCAAATAATCCAATTGGAACATGAGCAAAAGACAAGAGAAGACATTTCACTGAAGAAGATACACATGACAAATAAGCACATGAAAAGTTATTCCACACCATTAGCCATCAGGAAAATACAAATGAAAATCAAATGACCTATCACGACACACCTATCAAAATCACTAAAAAAAATAGTGTCAGAACTAAATGAGGTGAGGATATGAAGAAATTAGATTGCTCATACATTGCTGGTAGGAATGTAAAGTGGCACAGATACTTTAGAAGAAAATTTGGCAGTTTCTTAAAAACTAAACATGCAACCACGGTAAGACCCAGCAATTTCACTCTTGGGCAGTTTCCCAGAGAAATGAAGATTTATGTTCACACAGACCTACGCACAAACATTTATAACAGTTTTATTAATAATACTACAAAACTCAGAAGTCCTTCACTGAGTGAGCGGTGACACTAAATGTGGTAGATCAATAACATGGAATACCATTCAGAAATAAAAAGGGACAGAATTTTGATAAATGCTACAACATGGATAAATCTCCAGAGAATTACGTTGAGTGATAAAAGTCAATCTCTTAAGGTTACATACTGTATGATTCCATTTCTATAACATTCTTGAAACAGCAAAACTATAAAAATGGACAACAGATTAGTGGTTACCAGTGGTTAAGGAGGGAGTAGTGGTAGGAAGGAAATGGGGGTGGCTATAAACAGGCAACTTCAGGGATCTTTGTGATGATGGAAATGTTCTGTATCTTGACTGATCAATGTCAATATCTGGTTATGATATTATATTATAGTTTTGCAAGATATTATCATTGGGAGAAACTGGATAAAGAAACAGGCTCTCTCTATATTGTTGCTTACAACTACAGGTGAATCTACAAGCATATCAAAGTAAAAAGCTTAATTAAAAATAAAATACTCTACTTGCATATTAATGTTATGCAGATAATATGTCTCCTCTTTTAATGAATTCTAAGCCATTTCAGCACAAGCTTTGCCCTAATCCCAAGGCTCTGCTCCCCGTGATTTGATGTTATTTTCTTCTCATTCTAACTTTTTTCTCCTCTCTGCCCTTCCTCAGCTTCGCTACGGCTTCACATGCATGGTAGTTTCTTCCACGCTCCTAAGTCTAACTTCTTTCCATGCTTCGAAGATCTTACGTTTTAAAAAATGTGTTATATTTTATAAATGTATTATTTAGGTGACTACTTATTCAGCATTTGATTGATTTGTGTTTGAAGGAGATCTAAGAGATTATTTATTCCAACTTTGCCATAACATAAGTAAGGAAACTGAGGCTCAGAATATCTAGGCAACTTCACAAATTGCTCAAGGCAAAGTCAAAGATCAGAACCTAGATTTCAAAATCCTTTGCAAAACAGTCTTTTCTTTAGTTTTGTAAAAGTGATTACTCTTGGTTTAGGTTTCAAAAATAGCCATAAAAGATCATAAACTTAAAAAACATTAACTCTTCTATTAACACAATTAATATACACATACATACATATAAAAATTTCAACATTGAAAAAATGATAGAAAATGACTTCTTAATCCTCTTTCCACTCCAAATATCCTTTCCTCCACTCTTTCTCTTCAGAGGCAAAAATAAACACATGAATGCATGTGTGTACACTTATAGGAGCACAATATAAATGCATGTTTTCCTACTCAGTAACATATCTTAGAAATTATTCCCTATCAGCACATAAGGATGGTGGGACAGACCTCAGGGTGGTCCCTCCGTGATCCCTGCCTCCTGGTATTCATGCCTGTGTATAATTCCCTCACTTTGAGTATGGGCCAGGCCTGTGACTTGCTTCTATCAATAGCACATAGCAAAGGTGATGGAATGTCACTCTTGTGAGTATTTTACCCTAATAAGACATAAGATTTATCTTAATAGCAGATGCTTTCTGGAGAATCTCCTTAATAACTGATAAAGTAAGCAACTACGCATAAAGGAACTGCTGGTAGCATCTAGGAATTATGGCCTCTGGGAGCTGAGGGTGACCTTAAGCCATCAGCCAGCATAACCTGGGGCCCTCAGTCTTACAACCAAAAGGTTATGAATTCTGCCAATGACCTGAGTAGCTGTGGATGCAGATCCTTCCCCAGAAGAACCTCTAGATGAGAACACAGCCCAGCCAAAACTTCACTGTAGCTTATGAGACCCTGAGCAGAAGCCCTAACCAAGCAGTTCCTGGACTCCCAACCCACAGAGATTGTGAGATAATAAATGAGTATTATGTAAGCTACTAAGTTTGTGGTAATTTGTTACACAACATAGAAAACTAATACAAAGGTGTGCTTTATTTTATTTCGTACTGCGTAACATTGCCTTCTGTGCATATACCATACAAATTTTTAAATTTTTCCTATTGATGGATATTGGTTATATCCCTTTGCACATAGATATAAATATATTTGTAGGGTTAGTTCTCAACAGCAAAATTCTATATTAAACATGTGTTCACTAAGATTTTCATTGATATTGTCAATATACTCTATACAAAAAGTATATCATTTTATGCTTTCTTCAACAATATGTGAGAGTTCCATTCCCCTCTATTGTATTTTATTGCTATTGTTTCTATTTTCCAAAATACTAATAAAATACTTTACAATTTTACTCCTTTTTACAATACTAATATTATAATACATGTTAAAGTTAAAATTAGATAGCTAACTATAGTGATATTGTGTGTGATGGCTAACACACAACATATTGGTAAATCGATTGTTCAACTTATCCCCCTAAGGCAATGCTTATGCACAATCAAAAGCTTTAAAATTTTAAAAAATGCCTTGACTCATATAACTGTTCCGTTCTTATAAGACATGGCTAAATCTATTTGTTCTATTGAACTACAATGGCTTTGAAGAAAGAGTCATATTGTTTTAGTAAACGATCGTCATTTTCTATAATACTATAGGAAAAAATATCAAACAGTGCTGATACATATAACTCAAGACCACAATTTCATGGAGCATTTTCCCTGAAGATGTACAAAAACCCAATATATTTTCAATGAACTTGTCTTTTAACCTTCCAGAGCAAGAGAGGGCAGAGTTTTGGATAAATGCCCAGAATCATTAATATGATGAGTCACGAGTGACAAGGTAATACCTGATGCAATATACCAATGTGCATAAAGAATTTATTACTCATTTCAGAGTATGAGCCATAGATCTTTGTGCAGAGGTATCCAGCTGCCTAGAAGTTATAAGGACTTCTCTCTCAGAACAATGAAGACTAGATAAACTCCACCTCCAGAAAATGGGAGCTATCCAACACTTTACAGTCAGTCTGCTTTTCTTAAATATGGGTGTTTCTATTCTTACTCCCGTTATACATTGGGTACAGGAAGGGACAGATCCAGCGGGTTCTGCCTCTTGGGCAGGGAGGCACTTTAGGTCATCTCCTTCGGAGGAATAGGTGAGTGCTAGTGTGAGAAGAAGATGCACACAGATTCCTAGGTGTACAAAGGCATGTACTTTGGCAGGGGCTGTTACTATCCCCCAGAATATGTTTCCCCTCCTCCATAATCTTTTTCAATAGAGACTGTATCCCTCTAAGTTTTGGTTATGCACACGGTTTCAAGCTAGAAACACATTTTGCAGCTGTCTTTGTAGTTACTCGAAGTTACATGTCACGTGACTCAATTTCAGAAAAGGAATTATGAAGTTTTCTCTACAACATTGGTTGTAGAGTCAGGAGAAAAAAGAAACTATAAAGATATGGTAGATCAGGTACATATTTTTAAAATATTTAATATTTATAAATAAATGATAATAAAGACATCACATATTAAAACTTGTGGGACACACTAACAGTGCTTAAAGTAGAAAAAGATATGATAGCCTTAAATAAACCTTAAAAAAAAAATGACTAGCAATAAATGAAATAAATTAATTATTTCATGAAAAAAATTAGGAAAACATCAACAGATAATAAAGCCCATGGAAAGTAAAACGATGAGAAGAAATAGAGAATTTAAAACTGAAACAAATGGTATAGAGGTAATCAATAAAAACAAGAACTGGTTAATAGAAAAACATTAAAAATATGAACCTTTTGCCATATTTTTCAAAAAACTAATAAAGAAAACAAGCACAAATAAAAGCATACTTGGAACAAAAATTAGGAATTATATGACAAATAAAAGATTTAACTTATTATAAAAAAATAATTTTATAACAATCAACAAATTTATCAATAAATTTTAAAATATAAACAAAATGAAATATTGGGGGAAATAGAGGTTTCAAAACAAACTCAAAAAAAGAATAATAAATAGTAAAATAAAAAATGAATGATCTACTGATACATGTTACCACAGTGATGAACCTCAAAAATATTATGCTAAGTGAAAGAAAAGACAAATGCAAAAGACCACGTTTTGTGTGATTCCATTTATTTGAAATGTCCAGAAAATGCAAATCTCTGCTAGACTGAAAATAAATTAGTGGTTGCTTAGGGTTGGGGGTAGGAATGAGAAATGACTGTACATAGTTACAAGGAATCTTTTCGTGTGATGGAGATGTTTTAAAATTGGATTGTGGTAATGATTGCCCAACTCTAAAAATTTACTAAAATTCATTGAATTTTATATTTAATTTTATGGTATGTAAATTGTTCCTTAACAAAGCTGTTAAAAATAAGAAACAGAATGCTCTAATAGACTCATAATCATTAAAGTAAATAAACTTCTTATTAAAAAAATAAAAACTATCTCCCAGGACAGGCCCGGTGGAGCAGCAGTTAAATTCCCATGTTCTGCCTCAGTGGCCCAGGGTTCACCGATTTGGATCCTGGGCACAGACCTATTCACCGCTCATCAAGCCATGCTGAGGTGGCATCTCACGTAGAAAAGCTACAACTCTACAACTGTGATATACAACTATGTACTGGGGTTTCGGGAAAAAAAAAGAAAAAGAGGAAGATTGACAACAGATGTTAGCACAGGGCTAGTTTTCCTCAAAAAAAAAAAAAAGAAAAGTAAAACTATCTTCCAGTCTACGTCACTACAACCCCAAAGAAAGCAGACTTAGAGGATTTTATAGGAAGACTTATTTTAAAATTCCAAGGAGTAAATAATTCATATCTTCTACAAATCATTTCAGACAAAAAAAAAAGGGGGGGAAGATAGAGAAATCCGCCCCTTTCAATGCATATATAGTAATGTACTCTGAAAATAAAATTCATTGAGGATGGTACAAAAAAATAATCATATTTGTGAATGTAAATGAAAACATCCTGTATGACGTCTCACCACATTGAATTCTGTACTATATTAATAAAAATTATAATTAACTAGGATGTATCCCAGGAATACAAGAATGTTCAAGGTCAGGAACTTGAGCAATTTCCTAGATCGTGGTATAAAAACCATGTGATTATCTCGATAGATGCAGAAAAAGTATTGTAAATACAATACCTATTTTGTGATAAAAACAAAACTCTCAGTGTGCTGGAAATAAAGGGAAATATTTTTAAAATGATAAAAGTTTTTTATCAAAATTACATACATTATATTTAATTTCTTAAGGCTCAAACGCAAAAACTATAGTGTTTTTATTCATTAGTGCTCAACAGTTGTTATACTGTTTTTCTCCTGTGTTCAAAAAAAGACAAATAATATAATTTAAAAGTATTAATTTATTCCTTTTTTTAAAACAGTAAAGTTTATCTCATGTTTTATTTATTTTTACTTTATTATATATTATATTATTATATATAAGAAGTTCAGAAAAAGAAAATATTAGCTCTGTTTCTTCTATAGTCATAATAATTATTCATTTAATTTTATAATCATTAGGTAAATTATTTGTGTTGTATATTGAAGGGGGTGGTGGCAAAAATGAGCTTCTCTGTGTGTCAGTTATGCCCAGGATCCACTGTACAAAGAGAGTCTTCAGGTCATTGGCTAGTATATATTATAACCTACATTTCTATATGAAGAATAGCCATGAGTGACACCTTTTCTCTCTCACCTCATAAAGTACTGACTTTTTTTGCTATCAAGTCTTTAGAAATCTTTTTCCTCCTATTGGCCTAGCTCTGAAGATGTATATAACAGTAACTTACAGAAGAAAGTCCTATTTCTAATGGTCATTATGCTTACTTTTGTAGTATCAGAAATATTCCTATTAATGTTAGGAACACTATAATCCTACTGTAGGCGTGACATCGTATCTCCTTCCTAGAGATCCCAAGTCATTCAGTAGACAATACAAAGAGAGAATGAGAAAAACTATTTTTATATGCAGGTGAAATGATTGCCTAAAAAGAAAGCCCAAAATGTTCCAAGGGAAAAAAATATTAAAACTAATAAGAGCAAGGTTACTTACCATTGATAGCATTTATAAAATGTCAAAGAAAGAACAGATATCATTCATAATATTTTAAAAATTATGATACCTCCACATTGTGAATATTTAGGAAACAATAAATAATCCATGATTTGGAAAATATCTAGAAGACATTGTTTTGTATTCAAATGATAGAGGTCTATTTATCAGGTAAATTGAATAAAAGCAAACACACGTCTACATGCATACATAGACATGTACATGTACATATACAAAACCGTGGAGATAAGTGACAAGGAAAAAGAAAGAGACAATAAGGAGACACGATGGTGGTCACCTCCCTAGAAGTGAAAGAAATGGGTTCAAGAAGCAAATCTTTATTTAAATCTTCCTTAAGGCCTACAATTTGATCTATAATGCTCTAAATATTTTGTTCATAATAACATTATAAGGAAACATTATACCGTTTGTTAATGTTGGGGAGTAGCTGCACAGGTAATTGTTATATTATTCTCTTATCTTTTTTGTATTTCTTAAACTTTTCAAAATCCAAAACAATTTGTAGAATAAATAAGAGGACAACTTGTAATTATAATCACACTTCTATAGCTATATGAAGCATACGAGTCATCTCATTTGTATAAATTATACGTGTCCTGTGCAAATATAAGGATCTTGATAGCCTAAAATATAAAAGGAGTGATTTAGAATTTCCATTTCAAGTCCTTTAACCAATATCTACTTCATTTACTTAATATAAATGTAATTTCATATTTACGTGATGGAAAAGCTCTTGATAAATGGGATTTCAGAAGAGCTTTTTCTCCTGTAAATTTAATCTCAATAATGATTTTTAATTTATTTTGAAGGCACATAATTTTTATTTTTATCAAAGGGTTAAAAAAGAAACCCATAGAGGAAACAAGTTATACATTCGGTGGGTTCTATACTTCTCCTCCATCCTTTCCAAGTTCCAGCTGCTATGGTTACGGCATCAGGTAAGAGAACCAATTATTTTTTGCCACTACTTGCTGTAGCAGTTGGGGGAGCAGAAAGAAAATTAAGGGCCACTTCAGTGCAGGCTGTTGGCAAGTTCTGTGTCCTGGTAAAAGACTGTGTGGTCCTGGGTGGCTCATTGATGCTGTCTGATGTTCCGATTTCACTTGGCCCCATATACAGACTTGAGGACAAGCTTAAGCCCTTTGTCGACCCCCAATGGATTGACGGATTTTTGTTTGATTATCTCTCAAAAATGGTAGTAGACAGGATTCTGTATGGTAATGATTCCAAAATTCTAGCATTCATAAGAAAGATGTAAGGAACCTAGTAAAACACAGATCCCTTGGCTCTAACCAGAGATACTTGAAACCAACAGGTTTGGGTCTGGGCAGGGAATCTGCATTTTGGGCATCCCGGGTAATCCTGATACTGATAGCTCAGAGATCATAACACATAGCATGGTGAAGAAGTCATGAGTGTGCAAAAGTTAGGTGCTGTTCCCTTTGTTTTCTCCTGAAATTTCCCTGACTCCTCCTGGACCACCAGTCTATAGAATGGTAAGCCTCTAAATCTTACTTTGGCCAAAATTCCAGAGGCAAGCTGTATTAGTTTCCTAGGGCTACCATAAGAAAGTACCTGAAACTGGATGGCTTAAAACAACAGAAATTTATTCTCTGACCGTCTTGGAGATTAAAAGCCCAAAATCAAGGTTTTGGCAGGGCCATGCACCTTTCTAAGACTCGAGGGCAAGATCCTTCCTTGCCTTTTCCAACTTCTGGTAGCCCCAGGTGTTTCTTGGCTAGTGGCAGCATCACTCCAATCTCTGTTTCAGTCTTCACATGGTTGTGTTCCCTTTGTGTCTGTGTCACTGTCTCCCTTCTCCTTCTAAGGACACCAGTCATATTGGATTAAGGGTCTACCCTACTCCAGTATGACCTCATCTTAGCTAATTATATCTACAATGATCTATTTCCAAATAAAGTCACATTCTAAGCTTCCTCAAAGGACGTGAATTTTGAGGGAACACTATTCAATCCAGTACACAAGCCTTAAACTGTTTAATTAGATATTACCTTGAAATAATAAGTTCTTCATAAGCAAATGAGAAAATACCCTCCGTCTCCCAAGTTTACTTCACTTTTTTAAGATTCTCTTTAATTCTTGTGGTAATTCTTTTCTAAGCTTTTCCCCTTGTCTGTTTGTCAGAGGACATAAGTATCATTCACTTTAGAATTACCTCATTGCGATCTTTGCAAGATTTGGCACGTCCTCAGAAACCAGGAATTCCTTCAATAGTATGTCTGTGTATGCATGTATGTTGGGAGAACAGAATAAAAACCTCCTGGGGAATCAATGCTGGATTTTCCTTTGGTTGCCAAAAGAAAGAACTTTTGCAAAGAGTTGAATGAAATGACCTGCATAGGGATGAAGAATAAGTCTCCCTAATCTTTCTTAACCATTCAAGTCTGATAAGCATCACCCATTAAGTTTCAAAGAGTAAAAAGCAAAGTTGATTCATAACAATCCCAAGAAGCGATTTTTTCTTAAGGGGCAGACAAGACAGAATCTAGAAATTGCAGGTAATATTTTTATTTCATAAAGCCAAGAGACATCGATAGTCATGGATACTATCAGACCCAAAGAGTTCAGTTCTCAACGGTAGCATTTTTAGGGTGGAGAGAGGTTTTAATATTTAAGAATATAAGTAAAAATTACTCATAATTCAGGTTATCCTTAACCTTGCCTCATCATCACATAACCTCATGCACTCCATTCCTTTTAAAGAAGAAAGTTCAAGTTTCATTTAACGCAGAGAAACTCCCTCAAATAGTGTTTTGATTTCTGTAAGCCAATTCAATCCTTTGTTCTCAAGAAGCACATCTCTTTTGAAAGTCTCCATGGAATCTTCAAGGCCCCCAGCCATCCCTTTATGACTGAGTTGCATTATATATCCAGCATCACCATAACTTATTAAATCACAGCAGTTTAAAAATTGCCCCAGAAACTCACTTTTTAAAAAAAGCACTGACAGATACATTCTTTCATGGATGTTGAAGTTTCCAGGATATTTCTGATCCTATTGCTTCTAAGTGTTGCCTTTAAAGGACTGGAGAGTCACGGATTAACTGTCACAATCGAGCGTTTATGAAGGAAATGGCAGTGCCCTCATAAATTGTTCTTAACCATAATTTATAAACTTAGACACCAAAATACTGTCACAATGCTGTCCAAGTGGTCAGAAATATGTACATGTTAGATAGTTTAATAATCATGGATCCTAAAACTGGTCTCTCTTTATAGACAAAAATTTTCCATTTATGGATAAGAGAAGATGATTTGGAATGTGAATAATTTCTTTTTCAAAAATCTTCCACCAACATTTTCAGACATTACTGATAACAGGGATAATTGGATGTGTGTGGTATTAATTCACTATGTCTTTGAAAAGTACATATATTTTTGGGTAATGTCAAATAGAAAAAAATTGCTAAGCCTCATGACCCAGAGTTTCCATGTACATCAGATAGTGTGGTCTATAGACCAGTCTCTGGTAATTCTAACTTCTTCCACATGTATCATGTTAAAGTAATGATCAAAGTATATATCAAAATTAAATCAAAGTGTGTTATCTGAGGCATGTGAAAGCATTTGGTAAAATATAAAATAATATTCATATTTAGGGTTCTCTGTGGTGGTGGTCCTCAACACTTGCTGTGCTGTACAATCAACTGGGAAGCTTTTAAAAAGTTCAGCTGATCTCATCAACTAATTAATGGAGAAATGAATTGTGGTAAAATCATACTATGGAATATTGCTCAGTATTGTCCACACAGTATAAAGGAACGAACTACTGTTACGTTTTAACAATATGATGAATCTCAAAAGTATTATCCTATGTGAAAGAAACCAGATACAAAAGGCTAAATACTCTCTGATTACATTTAAATGACATTCTGGAAAAGGCATGACTATAGGGATAGAACTCACTTCAAAATGGGTGAATTTTATTGTATGTAAATTGTAACTCAACAAACGTTGAAAAAATTCGGATCCCCAAATCTCACTTCCAGAGATTCTAATTCAGTTGTGGTGTAAAGGCAAGTTTTAAACTCTTCTAGTTGAGTCTAATAAGGGGGTTGAAAAGTACTGCTCCATCGTGTTCATATTAGAAGCCCCAGTCCCTCTTCACCGCAACATCGCTTTTCTATGCAGTAAAGGATAGCTACCTATCAACTCTTCGTGGTACAAGCATTGCCTCTTCTCTACAAATAAAACTATCATGCAATTTCCCTTATCAATGAACATCAATTGATTGATTTGTAACGCCTCTATGATTCAATATGGTGGTTTGTTTGTATTTTTCTCTGTGAAGATCCCATTCAGGTATTTAACTTCAGTCAAGAGCACTGGTGAACACAGGTAGCCCCTATCACTTTACTAAACCCATTTACCTTATAATATACAATTGCACTTCAATTCAGACTAAAACCCTATACAAATCAAGATTTTGATGTGATTATGCAAATAGCTAAGGCAACCTCAGTTTAACAGGAAATATAGATTAAGCATCTACTATTTAAAAGGCACCACCACTCCCAAGGAATTTTTGCTCTAGTGTGAGAAATAGGGCATGTACATTCAGAACTAGAACACAGGGCAGAAATTAACTGGTACCATAATCCCAACAGGCAGGGGAGAAAGGTAAAATATCCCCCATCTGCAATGCTCAGAGCAGTTTTCCTACCTCCTGTTTCTCCCACACCAAATCCATCCACCATGTTAACACCAGATTGAATTTCCTAATCTACAGATCTGATCATGTGACATCCCTGCCTGAAATCATTCAACAGTGCATCTTCACCCACATGCTAAACATCAAATTCCAACAAGTCCTATCAAGTTTGGGAGGATCTGGGCCCTGCCTCTGTCCCCTGCTTCATCCCAACACTGCTCACTTTTCCCTCCCTCCTTTCCCAATTTGTTTGTGTTCCAAGCCCAATTAATACTAATTTGGGGGCAAATAGAGAGGTAAACTGAATGTTTGTGGACCATATACTACATTACTCCGTGCTGAGAATTGCACTAATACAGAGATGACTTCATGGGCATAAACCTGTGCTAAGAAAGATCACACTTGGTTTAATACCCTCCTGATGCCATCTTGAAATTCTTAATAATTTTATCTTTGACTTTGTGTTTTGGAAATGACATCCCACAGGACAATGGAGTACATGTTTGAGTAGAGGAGATAACCAGGTGGCAGGGCAGTGTTCTCACGAAGTTGTGGTCCAGCAGCTTGGGGCACAAATGCAGATGCACGTAGCAGTTGACCCTGTGTGCTCGTGCAGACCTTGGGACAGTCCTGGGCACCCCTCTTTGTTTTTGCAATGTTTTCTCCCCCGGAATGCTCACTTGTAACCCCTTCATGCCTGCCAACTCACTTTCCATTACCTAAATATTGGAGAAACTCTTACATCTTCTCTAAGATTCAACTGAACCATCATTTGTTATATGAAGGCTTCCCCAAGTCCTGCAAGAGTTCATTATTTCCTCCTTTGAGCCACTACTAGTCCTGCATTAACCTCTATCCCAGCATGTATCATGACTATTACACACTTATTCACAAGTATTTCAGCCCTCACTAAATTGTAGATCCCTAAAGGACAGAACTCTTTTTATCAATCTCTGTATTCCTGACACAGCACAGTGCTCAGCACATCGTTGGCTCTCAGGAAGCATTTAACTGAATTACTCAGCTGGCACTGACTTAGCAAATGGGTTTCCTGCTGATGGAAAGCAAATGTGTGGTCAATGGATCCTCTTTAAAAGCTGAGAAGGATGTAGGCAGAAGAGAGACTCAGTATATTTGGTATTCTAAACTTTCCAACAATCCACCAACACCTACTTTGATGAGCCTCTCCTTTTCATCTGCTCTGTTCTATTTACTTGCCACTTATTCTCCTTGGTCTCTTTTACATGAAATTAAACAATATCTCAAATACACTTGAGAGTAGGTTTTTCCCAGATGATGGAGTTTAATGTTGCAGTGTTTGCTTTCTGGCTTTTTGTTGAGAATTTAAATCCAGGTGTTTACAATATGAGGTTCTTCTGTAATTTTTGTTTTTTCCAAGAGGATTTTCTGAAGCAGCTGGTGGCACGTATGTAAATAAAATCAAAATATTTGTTTAAATTTTCCTAAGGTTTTGCATCTACTGAACCTAGTGACAGAAGATGTTTATTTTACAGTTGGCTGTGAATGATGTAATTGAGGTCGTATTGCCTGGGAAATAGAAAACAACTGAAATAGGATTTATAAAAGTACATTAACTATTAGGGAGTATTTCTGTAAAATAGGAAATAATTATTGTTGTAGTGGTTAAATAACCCTGAAAAAGACATATATGAATATTATAGAGATGGTACATTTTATTGAGCACCTATTATGAATTAGTTACTAAATTTAAACCAAGAGAATATACTATGTGTTTGTGGGTTTAGGAAAGCAGACACACATTTAGGGGCCAGACTGTAAATTTGTAAATTATTTAGGCATAGGTCATCTAGCACATTCTCTAACTAATTGATCTTAAACAATATCTCTTATTATGACTGATGTTGTTAAAATGTAATAATCAAATCCCCTTTTGAGAGAATTTTTGGCTTAGTGGAAAGGATGGGTGTCAGGAAAGACACAGGAAAATGGTATGTGTAGGCAGGGGATTGGCATGAGGGAGAGTTCTTATATGTTATCAAAACTCAACATATCCATTAACTTAACTATGTGCCAGGCACAGCACTGGACACTGGAGTACAGTGCAGAATGAAACAGACGTGGTTCTTGTCTGGGATTGTCTAGATTTGTATTAAACAATCACATGGTTCTATGTAAAATTGCACCTGGGATAAATGCAATAAAGGAGAGCCATATGATGAGATGAAATCCTGTGCTAGAAGGACTTGATATAATCAGGAAACTGGGTGAGGGAATCAGACAAAGAGAACATGTGTACAAAGAAGAGCAGGTTTAAGGGTTAGGGTTAGACTAGAGGAGGGACTCCTTGTAGAGGGAGGTAGGGGCTTGTAGAAGACCCTAAAGACCATAAAGAATTTTGGTCTTTATGTGAAAAGTCATGGGAAGCTCTTGCATTTTAGCAGCAGAGTAAGCTGATCAGACCTGGTAAAGACCATCTGGCTGCAGAGGGGAGAAAAGATTGGAGAAAAGGGGTCTGGAGAAGCCTCTCCTCCAATCTTTATTCTTCTCAATGGCTCTCATCTGAACCAGAATCTAAATGTAATTGGCAGTGAAAGGGTCAATATTAGATACTATAATGCAGATATATGACCACAAATAGTATTAATTATTCAAATTTCCCTTCTAAAGACCTAGAAATAATCCACAACCATTTGTCAGTGGTGAAAAATTTCCACACCTACCATCTTCAAGCAACTCCAGGACAGCAAGGCCAGGGCTTTGTAAGGTCACACAGCTGCTCAGTGGAATGACTCTATCCTATAGGCCACGGCCCCAGTGTAAGAAACAAAAACAACTCTGGGCGTTCTTTCGTTAGCCTTGTGGAGTCTGGCAGCAATGCACAGGGATAGGCCAGCCAGGTTCAAGAAGCATCTGTGTGTGTCAAGGAATATATAGAAATGTAAGCCAGCTGAACACTTGATTAGCTTTGGTAGGTTCTGACGGAGAGAGCACATTTCTGTGGGCTGCATAGCTATGCTTCTCGCTAATCAAAGGCACCTGAGTGGGAGAAACACAGAAGTCATTTCCTAATTGAAAACAGTTTGAGAATCTAAGCACTGGAGTTGATCCACCCCCACCCTCTCTAATGAACTACTTGGAGTTTTCCCAACACACAGAATAAAGAGAGTGTATAATAACCTTCTGCTGGGTGAAATGTCAAACATTAAGCTGGGCAGGAAGGATGCGACTCATTCCTTGCTCTGGGTTGCACGGAAGTTTTTCTGGAATGAATTACTAGAGATGATGATAATTTCAACATAAATCTTACCATGGAACGATTGAGCTTTGGGATACTTTAGTTCAATACCTACCGAATAATTGCCATTTATCTATTGAGTTCCTTCATTCAGCCAAATTCCATGCTAGGTTTCTAGAGATGGAAAGACAAATGACACACAGAACTTACCCTTAAGGAGCTTCTAAACTAATGGTAGAGACAAACTGGTAAATAAGTAGAAAATCTGATAGAAGACAGTGGTTGGCATTGAGTAGAATGAAGCACAAATGAGGGGACTGTATACAAACCTGGTAGGTATCCATTGTCTTCTGTACGCATTAACTACTTGTACCCTTTGGAACAGTGGCTTTATTTCAGATGGTTACCCTTGCATTTCCTCAGGGCTCTGCTTGCTAGGCAGGTCAGCGCACAGCATCCTAAGACAAGAAGACCCCTCTCCACCAATCTTGTAGGGAAGCCCACAGTACTACTCCAGTTATTCTCCAACCCTTCTCATCCTCTCTCCCCTCAACTCCAAGGATGACATGCAATATTAGAAGAGGAAGTGAAATCAGGCCAACAAAAAGTAAATTTAAAGCATTCTTATATTTTATGGGCTGTAAACTTCTGGCTGGCCAGTAACTGAAGACTTAATCCCTACCTTCTATTTTATTTGCTTATGTAATTGTATACCCATATTGTGTCTTTTTTAATTCATTACTGTAGACACAGAACCTAAAAAACACAAAGGAAATAATAGCCTCATTAATACATAATCACATTAATAATAGTATAAAACATTATTTCAAATGAATACCCACTTTAAATCATCAAGAAAAAGTGGAATGTTGCCTTATAACCATTCCTTGAAAATAAAATATGAAAATACGAATACCATTGATATAGAAGAATCAACAATTTTATATACGGGTGTGTGTTTTATGTTCTATTTTTAATTACTGCTTCAATTCTCTCAGCGTCTGGTTTTTACGCAACGCTGCCACCCTTCCACATAAATCCTCAATCACACACCAGTCTTTCAGTCCATTGTCTTCCCTGCTACATCTTGCAAACCGAGTGATTCGAGAGTAAATGGCATTGCTGTACAGTTTGGTGCTGATGTATCATGGTTTTCAGTTTCATCTGGATCCTCGACACCATTTGTTAGTCTTTCGTCTTGTTGCAACGACTAGTCCCTCTTACTGCCATTAAAAATTTACAGTGAGCCTCAAATGCCCTACCAAATCCTCGCTTCTTGCTCTAAGCCAACATGCTCACCTAAATGAATAAATGGAGCATATCAGGCAGAAGCCACCCCACCTTATGTTACTGCTCTCTCTGGACCAGTCTCCTCCTTCTCAATTTCTCCTTAGTTTTCTTAAGCAAGTTCTCTTCCTCCTTCTGCATCTTAAAGGTTGGAGATCTACAAAGTTCTGTTCTCCTCTCTCTTCCTTCTTCTCAATTGGTACTGGGTGGCTTCCCTGGGAAGCCAATTCTGAGGTGGAGATGAACATGCAGGGGCTTCCTTAGGGCATGATCTTGGACTCAACACCCATGGAAGGGAAGGGAGCAGGAGTGGGCACAAGGGCCATTCAGAACTTCCCTAAAATGGAGTAGGAGGGACAAGCTTTTATATCCTTCAATCAATCTGCCATCAGATTGATGCCGGCCATCCTGGGGAGGAAATATAACCATGGGAGGGGTGCGTCTCTCCAGTGGAGATAATCTCCAAAAGTGGCTACAGTGGAGGGTGCCAGCAGCACTCCCAGAAGTTGGATCATGAGTCTTTTATTCATGAAGAAAGATCTGGGCAGCGCATCACACCATTGTACCACCATAGATCACCCTCCTGGACATATACACCAAGTCCTTATGACTTTACCTCTGTCTGTATCTTAAATAAGACCTACTCTGCCATGCCTTTATCCTCTTGGACCCTGGAGATGGAAGATACAAGGTTTAGGAGCTGATTTTTGTTTCCTTCATCTTAGAGAAGGTTCATCCATAAGAATGAACCCTATGTTCAGGGAGAAGCAGAGACCAGAGTCTGGAGGAGTGGTCTGATAGTGTTTGAGTTTTCATGTTCCAGGAGCCCTTCAAGTCCGGTTCCTTGCCCATTGTTCTAGGAAACTTTCAGTGTGTTCCTTTTTTCCCCTAGCTAATACAAGTATTGCTTCTGGTGCTTGGAACACAAGGAGCTCTGACTAATACAGAAGATGACCAAAGGCTGAAACTGAGTCAGATCCTGGCGGGTCATGGTGTCCTTCAGACTAGGCCACACCTGCCCTGAAATGTGCCTTGGTTTTTGTTATGTCTGCCTGACTTGTGCCAATATGATTAATCCCTACAGCATTTTATCTACCCCTATGCTTTGTTTCTTCCTGTTATTTTATTTTAATACCCTGGGTTTAAAGAGGAAAGTGCCTGCATTTCTCATGCAAGTGACAGGATGATTCATTTCCCAGATGTTTATACGTCTTTTATCAGAAAGAAATAAAAAGCTTTGGAATTACTTTTAGACACTCACCTCCTTCTCCACTTCCAATATTTAATTGCTCACCAACACCCTGGAAGAACCATCCTTCACGGGTACATATCTTTCATGCAGCACAGCTGAAGGGAAGGTAAAAAGAACACCTCTGACTCATTTCTTACAAGACGAGAATTAAAGGGCATGGTGCATTTGTCTACCTGTGTGTCTGAGTTTGCATGTATGCATAGAAATAGGGGCTTTTAGTGGGGAGAGGCTCTGAAATGGGCTGGTTGTTTGAATAAGCCTTCTCCATCCAACAGATCATCCCTTCTCCTGTTAGAGATTGATTGACCCCTATGGGGCCTGGACAACCACGATTTTTAGAATCAAGCCAACAATAAAGTAGCTAATGCCTCAATGATGTTAATTCTTTAAACAGCAAAGCAAAAAGATATGGGAAAGGTACAACTTTAACTCATAGACTGATTTTTAACTTGCATTCACTTTAAACCTAGCTTTCTCCCAGCCATTGAGGAAAACGTAGTTTTCTAGAGCAGAGGATTGATTAGAAGCACCTCGTTGCCATGGCCTCTGTTATTCAATGCTGAATTCCAGTTTATAATTGGTTTCTAGGAATCATACAATAAATAACATTAGGATCACATTTTATAGTTTATACTGCATTTTTTACATATATTATTTCATTTTTTCTTTTCAGTGCTATGTGATATTTTGAGAAGTAATCATTAACTTTCCCAGGTTACAAATTTAAAAACTAAGGCCAAGGGAGCTCAAAAGAAGTGCCCAAGGTCACATCACTAGGAAAGGGAGGGGTTAACGTAACTTGAGTTTTCTGACACCAGCTACTAAAATTTATATAACACAAAGTGGAGAATAAACAGGGAATATTTGAGTTTCTCTAAAGTAATGCAGGTGCAAATAAATCAGCAATACACGCATAATGAAAGCAAAAAGAAATTTCTCTATTTCTAGGAAAAGAGATGGAGATAATTCATTCAACAAATATTTATTGAGCCCTTACCTTGTGTCCAGTTATTTTTTCATTGCCCAGAAACCTTGAGCGGGCTTCTTTGACAGCTTTTCCGTAAACACAAGTCCACAGACCACTTGCCCAGAAACACCAGTAAGGCCCATGAAAAATGCCTGTTGAGTCAGAATCCAGGTGGGCGGATGCCCACTTTCAACATGTACTCTGGGTGATTCTTATGGATGGTAAAACTTGAAAATTCTGGTTTACAAATCTTGACTCAGATTCCCAAATATTTTTTTTCACATGTATATCTACATATATGTATATACACACATATATATATGCATGAAATATATATATGTTCACATAGAAATATATACATGAAATATATATATTTTTTTATTTTTTATTGGGGTAATGTTGGTTTATAACATTATATAAATTTTGGGTGTACATCCTTATATTTCGATTTCTGTGTAGACTACATCATGTTAACCACTCAAGGTCTAATTGCCATCTGTCACTGTACACATGTGCCCTTCTACCCATTTTGCCATCCCCCTCTTCCCTTACCCTCTGGTAACCACCAGTCTTTTCTCTGTGTCTACATGTTTGTTTGTTGTTGTTGTTTTTCTCTTCCACATATGAGTGAAATCATACAGTGTTAAGATTTCTTTATCTGACATTTTGCTTAGCTTAATGCCCTTGAAGTCTATCCATGTTTTCACAAATGGCAATATTTCACATTTTTTATGGCTGAGTAGTGTTCCATTGTATATCTATAACACATCTTATTTATCCATTCATCTGTTGATGGGCACTGAGGTTGATTCCAAGTCTTGGCTACTGTAAACAATGCTGCAATGAACACAGAGGTGAATATATCTTTTCAAATTAGTGTTTACATGTTCTTTGGATAAATACCCAGCAGTGGAATAGCTGGATCATATGATAGTTCTATTGTTAATTTTTTGAGGAATCTCCATACCGTTTTCCATAGTGGCTGCACCAGTTTGCATTCCCACCAGCAGTGTGTGAGGGTTCCCTTTTCTCCACACCCTCTCCAACACTTGTTATTTTTTGTCTTTTTAATAATAGCCATTCTGATGGGCATCAGGTGATATCTCATTGTAGTTTTGATTTGCATTTTCCTAATAATTAGTGATGTTGAACATCTTTTCATGTGCCTGTTGGCCATCTGTATATCTTCTTTGCAATAATGTCTATTCAGATTTCTGCACATTTTTTAAGGGGTTGTTTGTAATTTTGTTGTTGAGTTGTATGAGTTCCTTGTATATTTTGGATATTAAGCCCTTATCAGATATATGATTTGCAAATATCTTCTCCCAATTGTTAAGTCGTCTTTTCATTTTGTTGATGCTTTCCTTTGCTGTGCAGAAGATTTTTAGTTTGATGTAGTCCCATTTGTTTATTTTTTCTTTTGTTTCCCTTGCCTGAGGAGACATGACATTCAAAAAGTTTTCTGCTAAGACCAATGTCAAAAGACCATACTGTCTATGTTTTCTTCTAGGAGTTTTATGGTTTCAGATCTTACATTCAAGTCTTTAGTCCATTTTGAGTTAATTTTTGTGTCTGGTGTAAGATAGTGGTCTGCTTTCATTCTTTTGCATGTGGCTGTCCAGTTTTCCCAACACAGTTTATTGAAAAGACTTTCCTGTCTCCATTGTATGTTCTTGGCTTCTTTGTCAAAAATTAGCTGTCCATAGATGTGCGGGTTTATTTCTGGACTGTTCATTCTGTTCCATTGATCTGTGTGTCTGTTTTTGTGCCAGTACCATGCTGTTTTGGTTCCTATAATGTTGTAGTATATTTTGAAATCAGGGATTGTGATACCTCCAGCTTTGTTCTTTTTTCTCAGGATTACTTTTTCTATTTGGGGTCTTTTCCGGTTCAATATTAATTTTAAGATTATTCCTTCTATTTCCAGAAAAAAATGTGATTGGGACTTTGATAAAGATTGCATTGAATCTGTGGATTGCTTTAGGAAGTATGGACTTATTAACTATGTTAATTCTTCTGATCCATGAGCATGGAATATCTTTCCACTTCTTTGTGTCTTCTTTGATACCTTTCTACACTGTTTTATAGTTTTCAGTGTACAGGTCTCTCACCTCTTTGGTTAAATTTATTCCTAGGTATTTTATTCTTTTTGTGGAATTGTAAATGAGATTGTATTCTTGATCTCCCAATTATTAGGTTTTCTTTTCCTTTTGAATTTATCCTTTTATTATGTGCAGTACACAAGGTAAACATTGCCAGATAAGTGAGTGCTACTTTCTTTCTTTTTCTATTATTAGCTTTGAAATAACATTTTTACTCAAACGATCCTTCTCCAAAACAATGAAATGATAGGTGCTTGATAATTCAGGACCACAGAATCGAGTCACTAAGCACAGGAATATTTGGCTGTGTTTGTTGGAGAAATATACCAGGATGGCCCAACTGTGAGATTTTTTTTTTTTTTTGGCAGCAATCCCATCAGTCTGACTACAGTTTGTGCCTATACTTTAATGATTCATCCTCTCCCTCTGCTCTGTCTCATGAATTGCTTAGCAGAATTTCTGCTAATTTGGAACATCATGTGTTAAGGGGCAGGTATGAGATTGTGTGTATGTATATTTCAAGATGAGCAAATGTAAATGTCTGAATGGTTTGCTCTTTTACAGACCTCTCACGATGACCTAATTTTCCCATCTTAAATTTGAAATCACGACCCAGACTTCATATTCTTTAATGTCAATTTTAACCTTTAAAACTTCCAGAGAATTAAATGATATAGTAACGAGTATTGACAGAGAATCAGAGTGACAAAATTCTGTGTCCATCAAGAAGGAGAGACAAGGGAAGCATTTACTGTTTGGCTTGTGGCCATTGCTACTGTCTGATCTGTGAATTCTGTCCTCCAGGGATCCATTTCCCCAGAGTATGAGTCCCTCTTACAAGTCCACGTAGAGAAAGCAAGGCAAGAAGAATGTGGATCAAAAACTCATTAAGGATGTAAAAAGGCCAAAATCTTACAGATTTTGATGTGAGACAGAACTCCCAGACTCTTTAACAATCATTCAATAATATTAGTAATCCTCAATTCCTCTTCTGTAATATGTACTATGACTTCTTTTTCATGTCAGAGTCTTCGTTATACATCAACCAGCTTCTTCACTGTTGGAGGTGGGAGGCAAGTGTAAGAAGCTAGGGCTAGGCAAGCGAAATACGAAAGAGGAGTTTTCCAAACCACAAGATGAAGAATCTTTTAGGGCACGGAGAAGGAATACTTTCCAAAGTTCTATGTTAAATGCCAGGAATTTACAGTGTATCCTGCATTGAAAATTGTATACGTAACCTGGAGTTTCTTAACCTTAGCACTGCTAACATTGGAGCTGGATAATTCTTTGTTGTGGGGGCTGTCCTCTGTATTGTAGGATGTTTAGCAGCATCTCTGGTCTCTATCCACTAGATGCCAGTACACCTCTCCCCCTCATTGTGACAACTAAAAATGTCTCCAGACATTAACAAATGTCCCCTGGACAGGGGTGGTGGTGGTGGGGAATCACCCTCTGTTGAGAACCACTGGGCTAACTAACTGGGTCTGCCACATGGGTCACCCTCCCTGTGTGAGGCAGTACCCAGCCTCCATCCAGGCCACATTCCCCCCACAAGGGGTAGCCGCTGCCTGATTCACCACTGTTAGTTCATTCTTCATTGCCGTTGGGCTCCAGCTGGTACCCTCTTCACACTGTATTACAGATGAAAACTTCTTACTAAAGGGTGGAGGTGGGGAAAGTTGTTGCCACAACACAGCACAAAATTGGAAGTGAGTTAAGATTGAATACTTGATATCAAAATTAATTAATGATGTTGGCCAACTCCATTACTGAGAAATTTTTACGAACTGTCTTTCTCCTGCCATGGTCTGGGCTTCCTCCTCTCCTGAGAGTCCTTCTCTGGGTCACTCTTCTCTCCTGAACCAGCTGATGAGTTGCTACCAACTTTACTTGCTCCCATTACATAACTATACAGACCAATCTACCTCTGAACCTCAAGCTTCTAGGCCTATCTTTGCTATATATATAAACACACACATATACACACACACACACATTGTACACATGGACACACATGCATACATATATGTCAGCAGGCATACATTTGTACATAAGAATATGTACATACACACACACATACAGAAACAAAACCATTTTTGCTAAACCAAAAGGGAATATACCCTTGATCTTCAACCCCGTTGAAATAATCACACTCTTCACAACATATCTCAGGCAAATGTTCTTGCAAACCTCCATTTCCCAGCAAGCAGTGGAAAGGTCAGGAGTCAACGAACAAGTGGTAATTGTCCTGATTACATTAGCGTGGTGGGTGGGTTTTTATCCCCTTCTCCATTTAACACAGACCCTCAACCTACTCAGGCTAGGGCAATAGAAAGCATTTTGCTATGATGCAGTGTAAAGCAAGGGAAGGAGACACACTCTTGCAGCCCAATAAGAGGCAGGCACTGTACAAAGAGGAGGTTAATCCTCACTACATACCAGTCGGATTTCCACTCAGACTCCACATCAAAGTCATGCAATAAGATCTCGGTGAGGTCCTCACCCCTTTTCCTTCTTCATATCAAGATCCAAGCATCCCTTCCTCCCATGGAGCAGCAGCTCTGGATGAGACCGGGAAAATACCTGTCATTCACACTAGATGCTGGATAAAAAGAGGCAGGACCTCACAGAGGAGAAAGAGGCCAAGGGGAAAGGTTGAGACATGCAGAAGAGACGCTGCCTACTCACCACAGGGTCTCTGCTCTCAAATGCTCCAACCACAGGCCTGGAGACAGAACTCAGGAAGAAGTGGAATATAAAAACGAATAGAACAGAAGAGAAAAATAAGTAGACCTTGCATGGGTTGGATATATTGCCTAAACTTGAAGTAAAGCACTGATTAATCACTGTCCAAATTTTACATGCAACTCCATTTTGTTGAGCAATAGAAACATGCATGTTCAAGAACTGGGATATTATTTGCAGCATCCATACCATAGGTGAGTAATTACACTGAAAATTAAGGGATTTTGATCATTTTAGACTACTCCTACTATAAATCCAGAATGGGACACACTTTCTAGCTGGGTTTAATGGCATTGGCTTGGGTTTTATTGTATCTTAATTTTTCATTTGAAATTCTGCAAGAAGTTTTGCTATTCAAAATAAGAGAATATATCCCCAAGGGTACGTGCTTTACGCAAGGGAGAGAGAATTATTCCAAGGGATGTGAACTAGTCAATGCAGCCTTGCAGGTTGCTCTCACAGCTATGTTTGTGTTGTATGCTTATTTTATCTTCCCGTTTAGCAGACTAAGATTATTACACTCAGATTCTAAGCTTTAGAACTTTGATGTCCCAGGTGTTCCCATATTGGTGTTGGAGAGGAGTCCAAACTGTATATTTGGAAGAATATCACAAGTAAGCTTTATTTTTGCTTGAGGAAGATTGTTTCTGAGCTAATATCCATGCCAGTCCTCCTCTATTTTGCATGTGGGACGCCACCACAACGTGGCTTAACAAGCAGTGTGCATGTCTGCACCTGGGATCCAAAGCTGTGAATCCCAGGCCGCCAAAGCAAAGTGCACGAACTTAACCAGTACACCACCAGGCTGGCCCCACAAGTAAGATTTATCTCAGAGTAATTCATAGGTCAGCACAGAAATTTATATATATATATATATATATATATATATATATAAAATATATACATATATACATACATTATATATACATGTATGGTAAATAATTATATATACACAGATACATATATATGCATATGTAATTTATATTTATATATAATATATGACAGCTGCACCTTCACTCTTATGCACATGGCATAAGCTATTATGTAAACGACTTCAAGTCAGGAAAAGTTACACTGATCAGTACCCTGTAGGGTATATACTACTCACAGAAATAATTTAGAATCCTTAGTGTTGGAAGAAAGAACCCAAGTCTTAATGCAGTATCTAGCAATAGAGTCTAGATTGAACCTTAAAACTGCTTTGAGCAGGGGTGATTTTAGAAAACTTGTTAAGAATTGAAGTCTTTGGAGGCTGGCCCAGTGGCATAGCAGTTAAGTTCCCGTGCTCTGCTTCAGTGGCCCAGGGTTTGTGGGTTCAGATCCCGAGCATGGACCTACACACTGCTCATCAAGCCATGCTTTGGCAGTGTCCCACATACAAAATAGAAGAAGATTGGCACAGGTATTAGCTCAGGGCCAATCTTCCTCACCAAAAAAAAAATAAATAAATAATTGAAGTCCTTGATGCCTCCCCTTCTTCTTTTCTGCTGTGAGTGGGTCCTCTTTCTTGATCTTTATGTCAAAACACAAGCCTGCCTTCACCTTTTTCTCCCAATACCTCCATCCTCTCTGCATACAGGATCTCACAGGAAGATTAACTCCTGGCCAGTTGACTTTAATCCAGGGATTCCTTTCCTCAAACTTCAGAACAGTATATCCAAATGCCCACTGGATCTCCCCATTGGCATGCCCTACAGCCTCTGAAATCAATGTTCTGAAGATCTTTCTAACCACATATCTTCTACTGCTCCCTTTCTGTGATGTGCATCACCAACAGTCAGTGAGAGCTTATGAAGGTTAATTTTACATAGCCTGTTGAATAAAAACAGGTAAACTGACCATGCTCAATAAAGCCACACTCATCCTCTGGATATTCTCACAGTTAACCCCTTCCCAAAGAAGGCTTTCCTGCCATGATGAAAATTGCTGCAATCAGTTTTCCCTGACTCCAGGGTTGTCCTCCTCAATCCACCACCCATGTGCTGCCCAAAATTCATCAAAAAATAAAAATAACAAATCCATGTCTTTCATCTGCTTCAACTTTCGATGGTTCACCCATGGCTTGAAAGGCTTGTTTCTCCCATGTCCGGACAAATCCTCTGCAAGGTACATATCCACTTTTCTTCCTGGCTTAACCACAGCAGTGCCCAGGTTATAGAAGGGAACTTTTTATGTTGCCTCTAACAGCAGAAAAGGAGAAAGATTCTTTTAGCAAAATGTTTCAAACTTTTTCTAAGGACCAGCCACTCTTGGTTGGATAAAAGATGCTTGAACCTGAGGAAACTCAGTAAACTGGTATTTTCTTATCTCTTCCTCTTCTTGCAGAGACACACAGCTGCAGGATGCAGAATACCCCAGGTCAGAGCCAGAGTTGGAGACGGTGAGGCGAGGACCCCACAGAAGAGAGAGGTCATTTTGAAGGAGCATTGGAGAGCAGAAAACTAGAGCCTGAATCAGGATTCGAACAGTGGATAAGGAAAGCTGAAGACAATCCCTGAGATATTCCTGACTCTGCCCAAAGCAAACTCTGTCTAGCCCACACCTGAAATAAAGACCTATTCTCTGCATCCTTTGGTACTCTGGGTGTGAAAAATACATGAAGTATCCTTCTGGGGAGAGTGGAGGATGAGATATACCATACTTCAGTGTCAAGAAAAGGGATTATGCATTTGAGAAAATATTCAAGCTTCCTAACGTGGCTTAAAAAGCTTTCCACATCATGGTCTCTATCTTCCTCTGGAGACTCATTTTCTGCCATCTGCTGCTTGATACTTCAGTGGCTGTCAACATTGCCTGTGCTCCAGTGTTCGAACACCATGCCGTTATCTGTACTTTTGCTTGTGTACCCCTTTACGTGAAATGTCCTGTGTTTCTCCACTCTTCTCTGTACTATTAATCCCCGCTCATCTCAGATTCAGATGACAGAAGTATGTATTTCACATTTTCTCTCTATGTTCTACACTATTCGTGCTTCCATAAATACATATATTGTAATATATTGTAATTGCAAGTATATATATTTATCCCATCCACTAAGTTGTGAGTTGCTCAAATAACTATATCCTATTAATTTTCCAGGTATCTCCTCCAGCACCCAGTGGATATTGAATAAATATTTATTAAAGTAATTAATACTAGTTATATGCATTTTGGGTTCTTTTTCCTTAGTATAAATTAATGAAAGTTTCCTTTCTTTATAAACTAATTTTAATTTTTTGTGGCGCCATGGCAGCGGAAGTTTTTCCAGCCCCCCCAAAATCCCACCATGACGCAGATTCATTGACAATAAGGCAAGTTCCAGCCACTTCTACAAGTGACTTTGATTCTCTATCTGAGGCCAGGGTATCCTGAGATGCTTATACTCCTCTTGGAAATCTGCCAAAAGCACACTCGAAACTGAATTTTTGCTACATCTGTTTCATCTGGTTTCTGGGGTATGATTTAAATCTTCTGACTTACTAAAGTCAAGTGTAAATGACATTATGAAATGTGTATCTGGTGACTTCAAGGAAGCATTTGTTCCCAAGCATCTACAGGCAATGTCTTTGTTCTGACAACCTACAAATCTCAGCACAACCAAGTTATTTATGTGAAAAATTATACTTCTAGTCTCTAGTAATAGTGATTTTTATCTCAGTCTCTTTACAGGAGAAATGTATCTTTGAATTTTCTTAAAACTTAGTCCTGACACTAAAAGTAGTTTTTCCTAATTTATACCATGAGCCCATGCCCAATTATTAAATATACACTTAAATATGTAAATATTGAATTCATTGGATTATGTTCATTGCACATCTTCAGTGAATATCCCCTATTATGTTAAGTTACTTAATCCAATCCTATGATAAATTATTAACTGCCTTATTGTGTGATGAATGTTTTTCTGGATGAGAGCATCAATCCATGACCAGAGCAAAATATCTATAAAATCCATCCTCATATAATTTGCATATTTATGAATTAAGAAATAGATACCCAATTTAAAACATTGGAAGAGAGGTCAAAGGGGGAATTCCCTGAGTGAAATTCAGTGGTGGTGTTAGGACAAAGGGAAAAACTAAGTTGACCTCTCACTCTGCATTGATTCTCAAATGCCAGCTTTGAGGTTTTTTCTGGAAAGCCTTGACAACATTATGATTTACATATGACCTATTTGTTCACACAAACCTCCCTCTTACTATGTGTCAAGTAGTTTCCAGGAGCTGAGAATGTGGCAGTGAACAAAACAGATAGGGTCCCTACTCCTATGGAGTTTGAATTCTAATATGGAGAGTCAGAGAAATAAATGAAGAATATTTCTAAATGCATTCAAGAAAACAAACACAGTGATATATAGAGCGTTACTTGGAGCAGAGAGAGGGACCACCTATCAGATGAGGTTCTCAGAAAAGACCATGAAGGTAACTTCTGAGCTCAGAGCTGAAAGACGAGAACAAACAACATTTGCTAAAAAGCAGATGAAGAAGAGGAAACAGCAAGAACAAACACAATGAAGAAGAAATAAATTTGGCAGAAATAGGGTCAGTAAGATTTAATCTTAGTGATCAGGAACAGATGGGTAATGGCCAGAACACATAGGGATTTATGGATTAAAAAAGGAAATTGGATTTTATGCCAAAAGCAAGAAGCCATTGGTGAGTTTTAAGCCATAGAATGACGTGATCTTACTGATATTTTTGAAAAAATCTCTCTTCCTGCCAATGTTAAGGTCCAAACAGAATATCCACAGCAATAATATTTTTTACATCTGGCTGGCTAATTTGCTAACCCATAGCACATTAAGTATAATTAGCAGCTTTACTTGTGGCTTAGTTTTTAAAGCCTATCTTTGTGTTTTGTTTTTATTTTCAGTCATCATCATAATCATTAATGCCATCTATAATTATTAGGGCATTCCTTCTACACTGCTGAAAAACTGTATTCTAAATAACTGGAACTTTACTGTACTTTTGTCCCCCAGAATATAGACCTTACTGTCCTTAGTATTTTAATTCTATATATGACAACTTTTTTTGCCTGTCAATGGGCATTAATTCTTTATAAATACAAAGCTATATTCAAGCTAATACAGAATATTTAAAGTTTTACAAAATCCTTTAATAACGATCGGTGACTGAAAATACAAAGCTAACCTCTGAAATCTCCAAAGCTTGTACAAAGCAATAAATTTGAATCAATGAAAATAATTGACAGGGCAATAGGTCATATACTGATATAAAGAAATATTATTAAATATTGTTAAGAAATGTGTGTAAAGTTCAGAAGTAAAAGACGTTGTTCTTTCTCTACATTTGTCTGTTTTTAGTTTAAAAAATACTTCAGGGGGCCGGCCCCGTGGCTTAGCGGTTAAGTGCGCGCGCTCCACTACTGGCGGCCCGGGTTCGGATCCCGGGCGCAAACCGACGCACCACTTGTCCGGCCATGCTGAGGCGGCGTCCCACATACAGCAACTAGAAGGATGTGCAACTATGGCATACAACTATCTACTGGGGCTTTGGGGAGAAAAAGGGAAAAAAAAAAAGGTGGAGGATTGGCAGTAGATGTTAGCTCAGGGCTGATCTTCCTCACAAAAAAAAAAAAATACTTCAAACTTGTTATTAGAATTAAGGAAGAGCTAGAAAATGATACAGGTATGGAAGGAAAAAGAAAATAATACTATTAAATGAAAGATTTTTGTCTTAAAATCTCAGTCGCCTAGATCACTATATCCTATAATTGAAGAGAAAATAGCAGGAGACTTAGAAAGTCAAAGAGGAAAAGGTCTCAGCTTATTTCGTTTTGAGTAAACAGTGGTATATTAATCAGCATTCTCCAAAGAAACAGAATCAATAGGATGTGCATATATATAAAAAGAGATTTATTATAAGGAATTAGCTCACGTGATTATGGAGGCTGATAAGTCCCAGGATCTGCAGTTGGTAACCTGGAGACCCAGGAGAGCTAATGTTTCAGTGCAAGTCTGAGGACAGGAAAAACTGATGTCCCAACTCAAAGGCAGTCAGACAGGAGGAATTCTTTCTTACTTGAGAGAGGGTCAGACCTTTTATTTTATTCAGATCTTCAACTAATTGGACGAGGCCATCTACACTAAGGAGAGTAATCTGCTTTACTCATTCTACCTATTTAAACCTTAAATTCATCCAAAAACACCCTCATAGAAACACCTAGGATAATGTTTGACCAAACATCTGGGCATCCTGTGATCCAGTTAAGTTGACACATAAAATGAACCATCATGAGTGATAAGGTAATTTTTAAAGCTTAGGGCAGGATTCATTTATCCACTCATCCTACCAACATTTATTGATACCCTGATAAGCATCAGGTCTACTCTAGGTGCTGGGGATCTGATGAGATGTAAGAAATGATCTCTGACTTCAATGGATTCATGGCCCTTGGGAAACAGGACAATGCAAACATATACAAAGTGCAGTGAGATAGTTACCAAAGGGACTGGGTTGAGAAGAGAGAGTGAGGTCACAAGCATTGAGTGGATATTCAAGGGTTTTAACTCTAAAATTTAAAGAATGGTAATTATATCACCTGTAAAGAGGAGATAAGCTTTCCAGAGAGAGGGAGTGTCCTGTCTAAAGAAATGGACATGTCAGAAAGGACAGAGTGGGAAATGCAAATGGACTGAAGACCCAAGAGAAGCCTGAATGGTTGAGAGAAGTGACAGCGGAGGTTCTGTCATAAAAGACTTCGTATGCACTGAGACTTTGTATGCTCCTGGTTACCACAAGCCAAGGACAGGGTTTTCCCTAGATGAAAGGGATTTCAACAGCTCGCACAGAATCTTATTCCACTTTTGGAAAACTTTGGCTAGTTTTTGCTTGAATTTAGCCAAATCTTTTTTTTTTTTTTGCAGTTGCCAACTATTAACATTTGCCCTGCCCTCTAATGACTTATTTTGTCAAACATTTAGCCTTCAAACTCATATTATCACTCTTTTATTCAACACCCATCCATTAAGCACTGGTTATGTCAGGCACTGTGCTATGAGCTGGTAGATTGCTGTGGACAGAACACATGTAGCCCTTTCTTCATGAAGTTGAGAGTCTCCTAGAGGGGAAAGTAAATAGAGGATGATAAATAAAAATACGTGATTTTTAAATGTGATTACTGCAACGAATGTATAGACTACTTGGTTGTCAAGGGTAAAGTCAAAATCATCCCCAGACTAAAGAATCCTAGAGAGATCTATGGAAATCTTAGGCTCTTTTATCTTGGAGAACCAGTGACACAATTTTTAAGGTGTGCTTTAAAGTACACATAAACCTATGGTCCTGCTCAGGCGTAGACCTATTATTTTAACTGTCATCTCCATCTGGAAACAAGCAATAAATTTTAACTTCTTTCTTGACTTCATGATCTGACTCACTCATACATTGCTTCTATAGGTTATCAGTGAGTTAACCACTCCCTTTTTAGCATTGTTTGTGTGACAGAAATTATACCTTGAGCCTATACTGTCAAAATCTAAGTGACATAAGGAATAAGAATAAGGTTTGCCATAGTCTTCTGCCTCTAGGCAATTAGATTTTTGTAGTATCTTCTCATGACTAAATGGGAAACATAAATCTTGTAATTGAAATGAGATGAATTTATTTGCTTACTTGAAGACCAAGCTGTTTTTCATCATGCCAACTCCACTTAGAGGCTCCCAACTCCCCCAGCCTCAAACAGAAAGCGACAGATGTGTGCCTCCTGTCTTTGGTGGATTACCACTAAAATAGTTTTAATATTGAAAGGGCGAGGGGGAATAAAAGAAACCCAGAAGCTGAAAGCTGATTCCTATCCACCAAGCTCTAGTCCGATTCTCCTGCTTGGCCCTGGTGTTAAAAACATTTGTGAACAGCAGTAACTACAGCCCAAACAGTTTAATGAGGCCTTTCTTTACCTGCCTTGTACATACAGTCAGGTCTTCCCACTGAGTTCCTCTCCTAGTCCTCCTGCTGCTGTTGGATCCCAGCCATCATCACGCACCATCCTGCATGAATCACACACCTGCTTCAAACTGCCTGGGCCCCAGTCCACTCTGCTTTAGAATGATCTGCCTTCACTGCATCCATGCTCACAGGTGATATGACCAAGGCGCTTTACAACTCCTGGTGAGCTAGGATCCTCTATATCATATTCATAGCAAGAACAAGTTAAGGCTGAAAAGGAGACTAATGTTGGGGGTGAATGCTTTTAATGGAGAAAAAACTTTTGCACAGTAATTTACAATAGATAAAACATTGACTACACAAGTTTTGGCTCTAATTTTGCATTTTCATATCATCTATTTTAAGAACACCTAGGCATTTAACTATACTAGGGATTGAAGTTTTTAATTCTAAAATGACAAAACTCAAATACAACCAGCAGTTAAATTCAATTAACTGTGCGTAATAGTAGTTCTTGAGCTCAGAATGAGCACGTTAATTCATCTGTTTAGCCATTCGTGTATTAATTCATTCAATAAATATGTATTTAGAATCAACTGTGGGTAAGACTGTATACTAATCAGAACCCCAAATACGCAGGGAATGATTGGGTTTTATTTCCTTATCATATTGGATTTATATGGCACAGAAAAAGATTGTATAATGTATTTTTTTTTGAGATCTTTAGAAGTAGACTAAATGTTATCTATTTATGGAATCACACAAATGATTATTATGGTTTTATAATCTCAATTATTCATTTATCTACTTATTCATTCAATAAACATGTGTTGAAATTCTACCATCTATATTGAATGAAGCTCAATTCCTACATAGACGAATAATTATCTCAATCGATTATTTCAGTAAATACAAGAGTTTAGCGTGGCTTGCTCACAAGATGTTAAAGGGGGAACAAAATGGATTGGTTGCTTTGCCGAAAAGTGGAAACTTTCCCCTTAGGCCATTGGGAAACACTAAAGACTTTTATGGAGAAGAGGGGTCTGGTTGGGTTAAAAAGATCTTCTGATGCAAGTGTGGAGGATAAGTAAAGGCTCTAGAAGCCAGGGGAGAGGAGAGAAGTGGAAGGAGGCTGTGAGAGATGATTGAGTCTCAACCAGGCACCTGTAGAGGCTGTGGGATGAAGAGGAAGCAACTCATTCAGAAGAGATTTTATGTCCCCATCAACGTGTACACTAAAAGTCTAAATATAACCCAGTTATATAGATTTAGGAGTCACCATTATACAGGCAAATATAAATCTGTTAAGAGCAGAAGTACTAGGAAGTGAAGCCTAATATTCACATAGCATTTACCACATATCTAGATACTGTACACAGATTAACTTTTAGAGATCACACTCACAGATTAAATCTTTGCAATGACCCTGGGAGGAAGCTACTATTTCGCATCCATTTTACAGATGAAGAAACTAATACAAAAAAAGGTTAAGGAAAATTTCTCAAGCCTCTGAACCACTAAATAGTAAGTGCTAGATTGAAAATCCAGGTACACCAACATCCACAGATTTAACCATTACACTAAATGGCATTATTGTTACTGTCACTGAATCTTTATTGTCGTGATTCTTGCTCAGGGTAACATTAACTTGTACAGAAGAATTATACTGAAGTTCTGGAACTCTCTTTCTGTATTTCCTAATCCCATGCTCTACAGATCCCTTTTAATTTTGATTGTTTTTAGATCTTATGGTTGTTCCCTCCATAATTCTAAGTAATATGCTGATTGATACTCTTTAAAAAAAACAATACCTATTTTCTCCTCGCTTACACGCACTTTGATCCACATTCTCCATCCCTAGGCCCAATGTCTGATGGTTGTATTATTGCTCTTAGTTTTTATATTGAACCTTTATGGCATTAGTAATATACAGAAATCCCTATTTCTAGTTCCATAGGATTTTTATCTGTTGACCCTTCCCCACTTAAGATGAAGTCGTCGCTACCCTTACCCTTCCCTTATACATATTCGCCACACTTCCCTACCTCTCTCATCTCCCACCTTGCCAGTGACATTTTTCCTTTTTAAGAAATTAACTTGATCAACTTTTACACTCTCTTTCACACTCACAACCAAGTTGGCCATGCTTTGTCCATGACTGACTCCAGAGATGTTGTGCATATACATAGCTACGTGATTATGATAGTAACTTTATTGCTGCCACAAACACTGCATTAGAGTCACATTTTCATCTCAGAAATTTAATGTTGGGACCTCTGTGAAAGCTGAAAGAGATCTTCCTAGTATCGAGGTCAAGTTGGCTTTATTTTATGATACTAAATCATACCGCTTTTTCATTTGCTTCCATGTAGACCATGACATTTTTGTACATTTTAGTTTTATCATTTCTAATTGCCTAATTATTTTGTTTCTTTTTCTTTTCTATTCCTTTCTTCTTTTGTTCCTTTCTCTCTCTTTCTTCTTTTCTCCCTTCCTCCCTCCCTCACTTCCTCCTCCCCTGCCCTCTCTCTTCAAACTACGTGCCTTGATACTTCCCCAGGATTTTTCCAAACCTCTCATTCGGAGAAATGGCAGTTATTTCAAGGTTTTCTCCAGCAATTTGGGTTCCCCGTCTCTCTCCTTTTCCAAGAAGCACTAACATTATGGGGGATCCAGGTTGGTCAAAGCATGGGAGGGAGGAGGGCAGCTTGTTCTCTGTCCACACCTGCCCATGCTGACGTCAGCTGAGATGACACTGCCCTATCTGGTCCTCCTCCCAGCCTCTCGTCAGTTGGTCTCCCTTTGTGGGTTTGGCAGCATTCAGCCCTTCTCTCGCTCCACATAGCGGTCAGGAAAACTTGGCAGTGCTATTGAATTCTGTCTTGAAATATCTTCATACTTCCATCATACTCTTCTATTCCTGGGTCACACATGAGGGACCTGGTGAGGCTTGCCAGATTCTAGGGATTTAGCTAGAAATACCATAAAAATCTCTTCTGTTTTTGAGTTCTCCAAACTCTATGGGAAATCTGTCCTTACACCCCATCCCCGACATCACTAGGAATTTGGCTTTAGGGAAGAGTGGCGGTCAGAGTCCCTTTATCAGAGGCCAATATCAGTGATTTACTGTGTGCCACTTTTTTAATGAACTTTCACCCTTTTTCTCCACCCAAAGCATTTTTATTTCCTCTTCAGCTAGAAAGACCCATTCTCCACAATTCTTCCAATCTCTTGTTTGGGCCAGTACATCAATAATTAGCTTCTTTTATGCCCCTTGGCTTTTTCAATCCTCCTATGTGTGTAGAATATCCTTTAGACCAAATCTCTCCTGACAACTGATTCTTCAAATGAATTCCTGGTAATCTATATACCACACTCCAGGAATGTCTGAATCTCAATTCAAACTCAAGCTGGAAAATAATTATATGGACTAGCCTTTACTGGAAAGTGAGTTTTACTAGACACTAAACCTACACGTTTCCCAAAACAAAACTGGCCAATCAAAAATATTTTCAAAATTGGGGCCTTCCCAGTGGTGTAGTGGTTAAGTTTATGCGCTCCACTTCCACTGGCTGGGATTCGCAGGTTCCAATCCTGGGGGCGGTTGTACCCACCACTCATCAAGCCATGCTGTGGTCGCGTCCCACATACAAAACAGAGGAAGACTGGCACAGATGTTAGCTCAGAGCTGATCTTCCTCATCAACAACAAAAAAACATTTTCAAAATTGAACCTGACCTGAATTGATAAATCTTCCCAGTTCAGTCCCAGAAATAAAATTGTTTTGAATTTCAACTTCATCTCAAGATGTTCAGAGATGAAAACAGTTAAAAACACCCATGTCTATTAATTCTAACCTCAGATTTCCCACATATTCTGTGCATCCAAGGGCCTGTTGTGTTTATGCCATGACTTTTCTCACAGCCCCTCGGGGATCTGCTAAAGAAAAAGGGCTTTTTGATGATGACTGAGAAGGCAGCATTTATGCCACCTGGGAGGCTAGGTTCCCACATGCTGCTAACTCCTGTAATCTCGTGGCTCTTAAAGGCCCTTCAGATTGGTGCTCCAACCTCAGGTGGCCTGAAAATATCAATATCTTTTGTTTTCTCTCATTTGCTCTCTTCTCTCTTTGAAAGGGCATTTAAACTGGTGAAGTAGGAGCTGTGGTTATACTTACATTGATTTACTAACAGTTCTCATTAAAGTTTAAAGAATCTTCTAGAAATAAGAAAGTACTTATTAGCAGGTATTCCAAAACTTTTTGAAATGAAGAGAAAGACAAATCTTCGAAACACCTCAGTGTTATGCTTAAAAATATCAAGAACATATTTTACTATTGCTACATGCTGCTCTACAAAGCCCTTTTTATAATAAATCCTTAGGGAATCCTGAGGGATTTAAAAAAAAATGAATTCTTCCAACCTGGAATTATTAAAATCTAAATACACATTGAGTGCTAGCTACATAATCTTGCAAAACCCTCTAACCTTTCAATGCTTTGATTGATGAGTCTGATATCACTTTGCTTCAAGCTTCATGGGTCCATTGACTGCTAATCAGGTTTAATAATTCCACTTGAAGATAGTAAGTACCACCAAATTATTACCTTGATGATTTTTAACTAAGTGCATCCATAAAAATTTCTGACAGTTTTCATGATCAGTGATCATCAAACAAAAGTGTTTTCTGGACACAATATACTACATCCAATTTACTTGGAATTATATTTTGAGATTCATCTGTAATACATGTCATCTGTAATACATTTCATCTGTAATACAGGATGAAAAGTTAACTAGGCAATGCACAAAGTATTAGTATGACATATAAAATAGAAGCTTACAAAGAAAAATCAATGAAGACCATTTAGTCTCTAAAAGTGAAAATAAAGTTTAAAAAGTAAAAGAGCAGATCTATTTTGATAAATACACATTTGATAACTAGATAGCCTGTGGGTAAAAATAAACTGACTTAAATGAAAATTTAAAGAATCAATTAACATCCTTAGTGCCTAATGCCACCCAGAGGAATTTTTTAAAAAAGTTCCTGAAGCTTTTCACAATTTATTTAAGAATCAGGTTAATCACTGCACAGAGAATAAGGTAATTGAAGCTCAGCGCAAACAGATTTGTCATAACTTAAAAATATAATTCCTGAAAAATACACATAAAATACATTTTTGAGAAGATAAGAATGGTGGCTTATGATACAGTTCCACAATCTGATTTTCAGAAAGTTAACATCTGAAAAAACTGACAGTTTCAGAAACAAGTTTATTGTACTTTCAGGTTTCTATGATGGTTAATTTTACATGTCAACTTGGCTGGGCCACATGCCCAGATATTTGGTCAAACATTGTTCTGGATCTTTCCGTAAGGGTGTTTTAGGATGAGATTAACATTTGAATCAGTAGACTGAGTAAAGCAGATTGCCCTCCCTAATGTGGGTGGGCCTCATCCAATCAGTTGAAGGCCTGAATAAAACAAAAAGGCTAACTTCCCTTCCCACCAAGTAAGAGAGAATTCCTCTTGCTTGACAGTCTTCAGACTGGGACATTGGCTTTTTTCCTGCTTTCAGACTCAAACTAAAACATCAGCTTTTTCTGGGTCTTGAGCCCGCCAGCCTTCTGACTGTAACTATATCAGCTCTCCTAGTTCTCAGGTCCTCAGACTTGAACCAGAACTATATCATGGACTCTCCCAGGTCTCCAACTGGACAATTCACCCTGCAGATCTTGGAACTTGTCAACCTCCATAATCACATGAGCTGATCCCTTATACTAAACCTCTTTAGACATATAAATGTATGTATATGCCCTAGTGGTTCAGTTTCTCTGGAGAACTCTGATTAATACAGTGCCCATTCTGAAGTGTTTACCCTGTGAAAATTTACATTCTCATGATTTTAAAATAGCATCCAGTGCCATTTGGCGTTTACTTAAATTAATATTCACCGTAGGTCACAGCAAGGTGGTGAAAAGTGAGTGGGTTTTAAAGCCAGATTTAAATTCAAATCTTTGCTCTGCCACTAACTAGATGAGTGGTCCTGGGCAGATTATTGTACCTTTCTGAAAAATGTGTTTCCTTATTTATGAAATAGACACAAAAAATTTAAAATTAAAAAAAACCCTCCAATGTTGTGTGGCTTAAGTGGACAATGGATGTATATATGGTAAAATTTAGTATTTGACAACAGAAGTAACTTGGACTTTTCATCAGGGGAGGAAAAGGTAGGATGATTCCCTGAGTCCTGACCCTATACAGCACCTGCTCGAATAGTCTGGCTTTAGCCACTAAAGAGAAGAGAAGGCGAAGATAACTGGAAATTAATTTGGCCCCCAATTTTACTGCCTTTCCTACATGTGTTACTCTATCGAGATGCCAAGCAAACTTGAATTGGAGGCAGATCAGACAATGTCAAAGGGATCTGTTTTAGAAAGCACATCCTTAGAAGGTTCTATGTGTTCTTTTCCTGGTGAAAATATAGAAAGGTTGAACTAAAGAAAAGATAAAGTTTTCCATAGCTGTAACAAGTGAGGAACATGCCGGCTTACTTCTTCTTCCGCCCTGTTTTCTCCCCTGGCTGGTCCCTGAGCTAAGGAGAGATACAGGCAACAGAACCCCTTGAGAAAGGTCCCAGGAGCAGCAGGCTGTGCAATGTTGAGCTCCTCTATTGGGAGTAAGTTTAAAGGGCAGAGAAAAATCCAGATGATAAACGAGTTAATGTGTGCGTCTGTGTGTCTGTATGTGTGTATTCTAATCAATATCTAACATATTTTTTATCTGGAGTGGACCACTTTTTATACCCCCCCTCTATAGGAAAAAATTGTTTTCAGTAAGAATTATGAAATAAAACTAATAAAAAGAAAAGCCAGAAAAGAAGTGCAGACAGTAAAAGTTTCTCTTATTGAATGTTGCATATATAATAATGTTCGTAAAAGTAAACAAAGTAAAATAATTTTTCACTGTAAAAACAAAATAGCACAACTATTTATCCAGTAGTTTTTATATCTAACTAGCAGTTTGAACTTTGATCTTTAGGGGACAGTTCTATATAAGCTATATAAATAATTGCCCACTAACTTTATTAGTTAATATTAGTGAAATGTACACTATTTATAGTGAAATGTACACTCAGATTTTGTTAATGTAAGCAACAAAGTACAATTTAGGCAACTACTAAATCATATCACTGTTGTAACATTTTATTTCTCTTTAGGAAAAAAAAACTAACAATTAAGAAAGAATAAAATTTTATTTTTATGTATGTAAAATTGATGTAAATTTAATTCATACGAAGTAATGTATTATTTACATTCTGTAAAATATTTCATGTGCAAATTAAAGTTTGCCCTTATCAAACAAAAATATTGTACCTTACAGTTCACTCTGTCTCACTGTTTTACGTTTCAAATACAATATAAACTCCATTTGCTGTACAGATTAGAATGAAATATCTTCTCTTTCTGTGTCTTTACAGTCACTGTGCAAGAGTTATTTATTTTGGATCAACTGTTTAAATGCAGGGCTAGGTACAACCATAGGGTTTGGAGATACAAACTGTGCCCAAAGTAAACTCAAAAAATTCTGAACCGCTATAAATTTATTCCCAAAAGAAACACCCGGAGCCAGCCCTGATGGCCTAGTGGTTCAAGTTCGTCGCCCTCAGCACTTCGGCGGCCCAGGTTCACTTCCTGGTCGTGGAACCACACCACCTGTCTGTCAGTTGCCATGTTGTGGTAGTGGCTCACATGGAAGAACTAGAACAACTTACAACTAGCACATACAACCATGCCCTGGGGCTTTGGGGAGGTAAAAAAAAGAGGAAGATTGGCAACAGATGTTAGCTTAGGGCGAATCTTTCCCTGCAAAAAAAAAAAAAAATTCCTTTTCTTCAAATCTACTTATCAACAGATTCTCCTGACCATGAGTCCTAGGCAAAAAAAAAAGACAGACCTGTAGCTGTGTCCATGTGTGTGGGGAACTGTATAATTGGGGGTTCTCTGGATTAACTTCCACGTAAAATACAATGTTTATTAACAGTAATAATAATAATGGCTAATTTGGTATTTACATGTATGTTACTAAGAACCAAAAATAACTACACAATGGTTTAGAACTTAAACCAACAAAAGATTTTTTTCAGGAGAGAAGTAGTTTATCACTGACACTTACTAGCCCCCACCCCCACCCCAAGCACATGGTGATAATAAAAAGTAGACCAATTAGTTGGTTGTATTGTTGTTTATAAGTCAGCTACAGATAACACACACTCCCTCATTACTTTCTTCCGTCCTCTCTGCCACTGCACCCTTGACATGCCAATGGTTATAGTGTACGTAAAGTTTACTGTCAAGTACTTTGGCATAGGCAGTGGTATCTTTGTGTTCGTTTAAATCTATATCCTACTGATGATTAGTTAATATTTGATTTTAACTTGATAAAGCATGCACAGTCCACAAGAAGGTGATTACACAGATTCTAATCAGAAACCCGAATTCCAGAGGTGGCCAGGACAAGTGCATCACCCAGCTTTATCTCTATGCAGACTCTGAAGGTTGTTCTAGAAACACTCCTTCACTGTTGAAGGGAGTAACGTTCAAGGCATGAGCATCACCTAGTAACTCCACCCTTGCATGAACTGGGTCTCCAACTCCAGCCGGCCCAGGAGCCCAAGCTTTTCAGGGTGCACCTTAGGCCTCAGGACAACTTTTGCCTGTAGCCTTGTGTCTAGCCATTTTCACAGGATTGTCACCTGAGTTGACTGGGAGTAGCTGACACCTGTCCTTGAATATTGTCTCTCCTCACTCTAGGGAACTTTTCATGCAAGCTGTTCTTCAGAGAACCAAGCCTTCAGTGACCTTATTGTACTGATTACACAACTCTATTGGGGTCCACTGGCTAAGAGCTGTTTTTAAGTGTGGCATATTCCAGAGACTTGCTGTAATTCTAACATATCACTTAGTAGCAAGGTGTGGGCAAGGGGCTCTTACCTGCCTCCAACTACAGGAAGTTACTAACACCTGTTAAAAGAGCCTGCTAATGGAGAAAGGTCAAATTAGCTTAGGACAGTTAACAACTGTGTGTGTGTATGAAGTTATGACTATTGAGAAAAATGGGGCAGAACTTTTTCCTAAATAACTCCTTTGTTTTAAGAAGTGATGGGGCACAGGGAAGAGATTAAGGGCTAAAATTCCCTAGCAAAATATATTTTGGTTTGATAAAATTAAAAGTTAATGACTCCATCTAGAAACAGCTAATAGAAACTTGGCATCTTTACCAATCCACAAAAATATTTCTTGGGACATAGGAGACGTAGATAGTAATTGTTTATCGTTCCAGTTCACATCTTGACAATTTTTTCCCCTCTGAAGAAGTGGGAGAGGAAGGTTCAATAATCTATGATACTTTTCTTTTAGTTTCTTTTTAAATCAAAAGGAATGTATTGCTACACTCCTACAGTTACATTTTGAAAAGTACACTGCAGTATATATAGTAAAAATAAAAATACCCTTTCACCGTTCTTCGCCAACTAATGTGCCACATCCTCTTGTTAATGATTTATGATTTTAAAACTTTATGTATTCATTTACACGAGTACATATGCACATATACAAATATATATGTTTTCCAAATAGCAATGGAATTTATATATACTGTAGAGCTAGATGACTCTGCTTCATGCTTTCTAGTTGTAGTATTTTTTATGCCGTAGTGTGGTAGTTCCTTAATCTCTAGTGTTTCTTACAGGCACAAGGCAGATTTAATTTTCCGTGCCTCTGAGGTTAGGTGTGGCTCTCTGAATAAAGTATGAGTGGGAGAAATGTATCATTTCAGGTGGGAGCTTTAAGAGCTGTCTGCAAGCCACCACTTTCTCTCCTCTGCGAGGGTCACAGTGTAATGCTCCAGACTGGGGTCCACGCCACCTGCCTGGATCCTGGGTGAGGAGACAAAGGACAGAGTCCCCAGCTGACTTGAGAGGGTTTTGTGCGAGCAAGAAATAACCTTGTGTTTTAAGCCGCTGAGAGTCTGGAGCGGCTTATCACTCCAGCATACACTCAAGCATTTCTTAACTTAAACGAATAGTATCTATGTACGATTTTTTTTTTTTCCTGAGGAAGAGTAGCCCTGAGCTGACATCTGTGCCAGTCTTCCTCTACTTTATATGTGGGTTGCCACCACAGTGTGGCTGACGAGTGACGTAGGTCCATACCTGGGATCCGAACCTGCGATTCTTGGCTGCCAAAGCGGAGTGCACCGAAATTAACCACCATGCCATGGGGCCAGCCCCTCTATGTATGATTTTTTATTTATTTATTTATTTTTCTCCCCCAAAGCCCCAGTAGATAGTTGTATGTCATAGTTGCACATCCTTCTAGTTGCTGTATGTGGGACGCAGCCTCAGCATGGCCGGAGAAGTAGTATGTCAGTGCGTGCCCGGGATCCGAACCCCGGCCGCAGTGGCAGAGCGTGCGCACTTAACCGCTAAGCCACGGGGCCGGCCCATATGTATGATTTTTTAATTCAGTTATTTCCCTAGTCATGGAATTGGTTTCATTCTGATTGTTCATGTATATAAAATAGTGGCAATAGAAAATCTTACATGTATATCTTATATTTTTGTACCCAGAGTAGATTTTATGTAGAGTCAGTTCCAATAGATATTGCCAAAAGTGTCCTCTAAAAAAGCTATAGCAATTTATATCTTTAGAAATAGTCATGAGAATACACACTGACCCATATGGTAGTCAATACTGTATATGACTTATTAATCACTTAATTTGTGCAGAATTCGCTGAGCTAAAAATACCTACCAGTGTTGTTTAATTTGCATTTTCTGATTGTTGATTTGACTATATTTTTATGTGTATTAGCTATTTGTAACTACTCTGAATTGCCTGTTCATATTTTTCATCCAAATATCTATTGTTTTGCTTTTTCAAATAGATTTTTAGGGGCTTTTATATGTTAGATGTCCTTGTGCTGGGTATGTTGTGTATGTTGCAAATATTTTCTCCTAGTCTTTTACCTTTTAATTTTATTTATGGTGTCTCTTATTACACAAAGCTTTCACTTTCATATTGTAAAATCTCTATCTTCTTGATAGATGTGGAATCTAGAATTTGTTGGGTTTATGAAGTTTTTCCTCATCAGCAAAGCATTATAAAATGAATTATATTTTATGATAACAAATTATTTATAAAATGCCATTATATTTTCGGAGGTTGTTTTACATTTAATTCTTAAATCTAACTTGAATTTATTTCAGTGAATGTATAAAGTAGTGACCAAAATGTATTTCTTGTTTGAATGAAGGAGCAATGATGCCCACATGATTTGTTGAATAATCTGCTTTTTTCCCCACTGATTTGTCAGGCCACAATCATTCTATGTTTATTCACCATATACACTTCACTCTATTTCTGGCCTCTATTCTGTCTTTTATCTCTCCCTTAATATATCCTTTTTTCCAATATGACACTATTTATTATTATATTTTCATAGTATATTTTGAAATCTGGTAAGGCAAATTCTCCCCTATTGTTTATTTTCAAAATCATATTGCCTGTTCTCACACATTTTATTTAATCCAGATGAAGTTAGAGTCAGCCGGTCAAGTCTGATACAAAATTTTGTCGGGTGTTGAATTTTAGATTAATTTCTGTGGTGAGTCAGTGATGTGCTGCCCAGGCCCCCTTTAGGAAAGACTTCAGCCTAGGTGCACAGGGGTGCGGGCAGCAGACACCTCCAGCTAGCCCTGCTGTGAGCACCTGCCTCCACTGTTACTGCTGAGTGAACTGGGGAATGTAAATGTGAGGACATTTTGGCCCAAAATGGGACCCTCCAGAGCTCCAGAGCTCCCTCCAGATCTCCTTGCGAGGCTGGCCAAGACTTTGTCTGGCCCACATCACTGTTCAGCTTTGTTCTCAGCCCAATTCTGCTTCCTCTCCTTCACATTTGTTGATCCTTCACAAATATTTTGCACCCCAAATTCTGTCTCAGCATCTGCTTCTGGAGGGACTGAATCTATGAAAATTTGGAAAGAACTGATATATTTACATTATTGGCATTCAGTTTGCTAACGAGTGAATATTATTCTTGAGAGTGGTCAGTCATTATCCTCATAAAAACAAGTCCTGTGAGATGACTCGGTGGTCACAGTGTTTATTCATTCTAAAAATGCACTCTGTCGTGAAGGGAAACCACCACAGTATCTGAAGCAGACAGTTCAATCGAGCTATGAACATTGCTGAATGAAAGGGGTTGGGGCAAGACAACAGGGAGGGGAAGCGAGTGGAGCGACAGGGCGAGGAGCTGCCTGATGTATAGATGGGCTACTCAGTTCCAGCCCATCCCTGCCATATGTACACGTGGTCCAGTGTGCCCCCTTTTCCAGTTTTAGTTTTTCCAAGAGAACCCTTATATCCATGTGTTACGTAAAGTTTCCTGCTTCCTCATCTAGAATATGCACAAGTATGTTTCCAACCATTTTTTTTCTAGAAGGCATAAGGTTTCTGAAGCAGAGAAGAAAAGATTTACGATATTGAACATGCATTGAAACTTAATTTACCTTAACAATATGCCTGTTTTCATAGTCATGAAACATGAGAGATTGTGAAAGCTGTATGTCTGCTTCCAGTTCATCAGGTTTCAAACGGTAGCAGATCAGAACGCAGTGCTTGCATGGAAGGCATCTGAGACAGGTTTTTGCCCCAAACTAAAAATTAGATGTCACTTCTCCTTCCCCAGAGAAGGAGTGAGGCAGGCAAACGAGAAAGAGGCCAAGAGCTATTAGGTATCCTTCACATGGAGGAGAACATGACAATGGGGAGTAAGTTTTACACATTTCATTGATGTCATTATACTATCTGATATTTTAGAAAATCATGATATGCCTCAAAATCTGTAAGATATCAGAACAGGAAATTTTCACATTCAGTATTTAAGAATTTTAAGTAGTAAAATATTCATTCATTTTATAAGAATGAACAATAATCCTATAGTTCTTGGTGCCCTCATAGAGCTTTGTTTTCTCCATAAAGATAAAAGCTTTGTTAGAATCTATTCATTCGTTTTTATCTTCCGTAACAATTTACAATGTAGAATGAAAGAAAGCGACTTTATTTTTCCGTAGAATAATAGAGCCCTTTCGTCATTTCACTGTCTCCTATGGAAGCTCCTAATTTCTGAATCAGTTATATTTTTTGGAGCAGATTAGAATGGTAGCTGTGGATTGAATATTTGAAAGCCATTCTTCTACCTCAAGACCAGTTCTTCCATCTGTGTTCAATTTTTTAAAACATCAAATGTGTTAAATTTAATTTTAGCTAATATTAACAGAAAATAATGAAACTGGGAGGAATGAAATCAGAGGACTTGCTGAATTTCAAACAAGTGTTTTTTAACAGCAAGAGATTAACAGTATCCAAATCAAATACATACAAAATTTATTAAGCTATTTCTAACAACTAAGTGGGCCTAAAATTAACCAATATTAATTTTGGCTCAAAAAGTCCATCCCCGGTTTCAATGCTCTGCTGTTATCAATATTCAAAGGCTGCTATAAGATTTATGAAGCACATATTTTACGGGGGCACAGGGAATAGTTCATAAAAGTGTTCATGAAAATAAAAAAACATAATAATAACAGTAAAGAAGAGTAAAAATTTGTATCAGTCAATATCCAATCAGGAGATAGAAACCACACAATAATTTGAACAGGGAAAGTTGGATATAAAGGATTATTAACTATAACAGGGAAAAATCTATACAGCAGTAAACAGAATTCTAAAATTTACCCTGGGGCTGAGGCCTTTGGGACACCACTGAAACAGGAGGCAGGCGAGCATCACTTGGATGGCCCACACACATCCTGCTGGCAGCAGCCAATAGAAGCAAGAAGTATATGGGAAAAAAGAACCAGGAAGAGAGGTCCCTTCCTCCTACAGTGTCTCTCTGTTGACTCCTGCTAACAAAGCTTCACATCAGGCCAGTTGCAAAGAAAAACTATTTAAAGGGCCCAACTCCATTTTCATACAGCTGGCAATGAGGGCTAGATTTGGAGCTGAGAGGGCATAAATTGGTCATTTTCACAGTTGTATTTAACTTTCTGTTATCTAGTCAGTTCTACGTGGACACAGATGCTTAAGCTTCCAAGTAGTTGAACTTTAACAATTCTCATAAATATAACAACATAAATATTATGTAAGTATTACAACAATCATATTCTAAAGGATATGAGCATATCCAGGATATGGGACCATTTGGTGATAAATACAACTTGCTCGAAACAGCCTATGGGCTTAAGGGTTTCCTAGAAATCTAAATTGTAATTCTCTGAAATGGTTGATAAAGTGGCTTTAGTCTCTCTTTGAGTGAGGGGGGTTAACTTCAACCTCAAAGTGAGGAATCACATCCACTGGGTAAGCTCTAGTGGAGTAGGGTTGTCATATAATAATTTAATTGTCAATAATAAATTATATATTATTTATTGTTTATCTTATTTTTTTTTTTTTTTGAGCCAGTGAGAGAAGGGCAGGGAGCTAAAGTGGTTCATGCTTTGTGGATTTTATTCTTTTCTGATTTCTGGCTTTTTTCCTTGGCAGTTTGTTTTAATTTTATGGAAATTGTGTTCCTTTTGATATCTATAAATATCTTTGAAAATCAGTGCAACTCCAAATTTTGTGAAGACTAAAGCTTATACAAATCAGGGTGGGGTACTCTTTAAGAAAAAATATACAAAATGTTAAATTCTGTGATTTTTGTGAGACTATCCCACTAAGCCTAAAGTAAATGTATATCCAACACAACTTGGTAGCCAGAGCCCAGTAATTCCCACAGCAACTTCAATGACTCCAAATCAACGAGAAGTAGGATGGAAGACACAGTAGAAAAAAAGACATTACTCTGAACTGACTGTAGTCAAATAGCACACTTTCACAAATTTTACAATATCATACAACCATGTGGATACATTGGTGGGGCCCCCAGCATCGTAGAGGGGCTTTTACGTGCGTCTGGCGGTAAAATTTAAGCTTCGTTAGTTTCACATTAAACCCACCTGTGGTGATCAATCCACCTATAATATATTAAGATCTATTCTGTTCTTTAAACTTACCTCTTCTATCAGATTTCTTTTTACTCAGGTTGTTAGTTTTCTGCAAATGTTTGGTGATTCTTGGTTTTCTGCACACATTTATTAATGAGAGGCAGGTTGATCAGTTTAGGGAGGTGTCATGGAAATCTTTTTTGTAGATCCATATACTCTTCAACTCCACCTATGCTTTTGGTTCTTAGATATTGCAAGTGGTATGCTTCATGCAGTGCCTGGCATATAAACTCCGCGGTGCCTGCATGATCTGGCCCTGTCTCTCTCCCTGACCTCATCTTTACTACATCTGTGGCCAGTGGGGTTCCTCAACACATCAAACCCATTCTATCTCAGAGCCTCTACAATCCCCCAAATACTGGAAGTGCTTCTTCAGGTCTTTGCATCGTTGACCATTTGTTGTTTATATCTCAGCTCACCTCCTTAAATTTAGTGAATAATACATTCATAAAGCAGAAAGAAAAAGCTAGGAGGATTCATCAGAAAATATTGCAGCCAATCATTATTCCTTACCCTTTTCTTCCTCCTCAGTACTGACTTGATTCATTTTTATGCCTTGACTTGCTGTCTTGCTTTCATTTCGTAACTGCTCTGATCAACTTCCCCAATGGCCTCTTTTGTAGAAACCTGATATTAATTTGAAAGAAGGCCATACGTTCAAATAAAAATTAAGTTAATTTCCTTCAGAATTTCCACCTACCAATCTTTGAGATGAATTGTACTTTTTCCCAAGCTAGATAATTCTAATCTTATTTTTAAGTTTATAATATTCCTATTCTTGTGTCTTTCTCTAGCAAACTCCCCATCTTCAAGTCCAAGTTTACACTGCAGTCTATCATCCCCTTCATCCTCCATTTTTCTCTGAGGATAGGGACTTGCATCTCTTACCCAATGCACACAATCATTTGAATTTGAGATCTTTGAAGTATGATGCTGGAGTCTGGGAGGAGGTAGGGTTTTATAGTATGGTACTGTGTTGATGAGTTTCTGGAACCAAGTGGAACTATCTGGAACTCGGACAAGGTCATTGGTATTGTAGGCTATGAGAAGTCGAGAATTTTCTAGAGCAGGACAAACATTTGAATGCTAGTCTCAGATAAAGTCTACAGGATCCTCAAGCAAGCAGACCATGTTGATATAATTATAATCAGGGGTGTCTAATCATCTACAAAGTGGTCTCAGTGGTCTGTATTGTTTTCTTCAGAATCTTCCCATTGTAAAAGGAAAAGTGTTAGTTTACCAAGGAATCAATATGTCTATAAATGTGCTCTCTGACAAAGAGGTGTCAAACTCCAAGGAATGAGGAGCATGGGCCAAAAAAGCCTCCTCTGGCAGAGGCGGTATATAGTCTTCTGGTCTCAGAGCAGGCTAGTTTCAGCCATTTTAATACTTCTGAATTTTGCCACATCTGAGCATCACCAGAACACCACTCCTTGTAATCCTTGAGGTCTGAGTGAAGAGGCTTAACTTCAACCTCAAAGTGAGGAATCATATCCACTGTGTAAGTTCTAGTGGAGTAGGGTTGTCATTGTCTCCTTTATTAGTGACCATGTCCCCATGAATAGTAATAATGGCTGGCATATAATAAGCATTCGAGAATTACTTTTTCAGTGAATCAAGTCAAATATTTGAATATGCTAGCTTTATATTTTAAATATACAAAAAAATTCTTAACTATTAAAATAAAAAGAAATATTGATCTCTTCTATCCCAATGTTACAAGCAGCCTTTCAAAGACTCTTGTGAGGAAATATTACTGAAGATAGAGTATTGAGGTGTAAGTACCTAGTGGGATGGTACGTTTTAACTTAATATCATGTATTATTCTATTATTTTCTTCTCTCTGTCTCTCTCTCTTTCTCTCTCTCTCTGTTATAAATATGCTGTCATTTGGTGTCTTCCCTAAAGAAAGTCTAACAAAATTTGGTATGATACATTCCCTAAAACAAAGTACCTCTTTAAGCCAACATTTGTTTTGTTGAATGTAGCTGAGAAGGCACTTTGAAACATATCAAGAAATTTAGTTCAATAGAGTTTGGCAATAACAGTCACCCTAAGGAAAATGTACCAGAAAAATCAATTTAACAGCCAATTTACTGTTTGACCTTAGCAAACTAATTTGACCTTCGTTGCAACCAGTTAGAAGATTGATGAGAAATGATTAATAGAGACAATGATTTCTGAAAACCGAAAGTCCTCTACACTGAGTTGTAACTATGAAGTTTGTTCTACTGCAGGGAAAAATATTGCCTCTTTGATGATAAGTATGTAAATCTAAGTTAAACGGGTTCATTCCATTCATGCTACAGGAATAGAGTATAGTGTTTGCAGAGTGTTCAAAACATCATTGAATCTCAAACTGAAAACCAAACTGACAAAAATTAATTTAAATGAGAGGCTGAACACGCATTGGTCTTATTTTAGAATTAGATAAGCCTAGCTTGAGTTTCCAGGATCTATAACTACTATCTGTATAAGTTTGGGCAAGTTCTGTAAACTTCAACTACTTTATCTAGAAAATGAAGAAAATCATAGAGTTGAGGTAAGAATTAAGTAAAATATATTAAAAGCAGTTTGGTATCTGGCAAGGAGTAAGCAATAAATCATAGCAATCATTATTATTATTATCATTATTGGTGGTGTTGCTATTATGATGGATTATGAACTTTAGTTAGTAACTACATAAGGTGTAATTGTATGCACTTTGTGAAATAAAATCATTCCTGGCTGGTTTTATCTCATGCCCTAATGTTTTTAGTTTCCCTCTTCTTATAGTTCTCACACATTCCTAACATATGTTATCTTGCTATATTTTGTGCATTAATATACACTGCTTTATTTTATCACAAAGTGGAGGTTAAACAAGTGTGTAGGTGGTTAGGTACAAGTATATAACTATGTAAATAATACTCATGTGTATATATAGTAATCTTGGGCTATAAATTATAGAATGTCACAAGATCTCATACAACTTTTGTTTTATGTAACGAAGAGAGGAAGTAGAAGACATAACCTCAAAGGAATACATACATCAACTGGAATTTAAACTTTACAAGTGCACAAACTTTGCCATGTTACTGTCTAGAACAAGGCTTGGTATATAGGAGGACTTCAATGAATATTTGTTGAATAAATACACAAGTGAAGTCAATGAATATTATTTAGTACTTGCTTGTGCAGAGCAATGGGCCAGGCACTCTTTGAGGAATAAAAGATTTACAACAAGCAAAAGTAGCTCCCCTTTCTGGAACTTGCTGTATAGTAGAGAAGACAAACTCCCAAAGAAATAACTATTATAAGGCAGATGGCATTGTAATGGAGCCTAGTGCACAATACCATGTGTTTGTGTGCGTGTTGGGGGGCGGGAGCGGGTCTTTGAGGGGTGCATAGCAATTCCAACTGAGGAGCAATCTGAGAGAATCCTAATACTGTCATCAACAATGAAGATTCTGGGTACCACCTGAACACTAATTTCTAAGCAATATGTAGAATAATTTTTTAAGTAATGTAACCCTGGTCTCATGGAATGTTGGCTTCCTCAGATGGCAGGTGGCCGCCCAACCATAGAAAATTGATTTAACCAAAAGCTGGAACTTTCTTCCCAGAGCATTCTTTGCCATGAGGTACCTATAAATAACTTTGATGAGGAGGGATATGAAAAGATACGTTCTTGTATTTGGCCCTGTGGATGAAATGTTATTTCTGGGGAACATGACATAATTTCCAGTGTATGGGACAGAGCTGACTCTCTAACATAGCTTCCTCAGTACCGGCTTCATATTCTAATCACCTGGGAGGTTCTGGAAAAGAAAGCAGAAAGGATGAAAATGAGGAGGAGGGGGAGGACAAGAACTTGTCCAGCCGTGATCCCAGGCTGATAAAATCTGAATCTCTGGAATTTGGGCCCAAGCATCAGTAAAAAATAAAAATCTCCCAAAATAATGTAATGTGCTGCCATGGTTAAAAACTACACTGGTCCAGGGAGATGCTTCTCAGACTTTACTGGGAATAAGAATCATCTGAATAGCTTGCTGCAACAGATTCATGAGCCTCGGTCCCAAAGATTCACGAGTTTCAGCTCGAAAGATCCATCTAGGATGGAGCTCAAGATTTTGCCTTTCTAACAAGTCCCCAGATAATTCTATGTTGTCCATCTGTGAAGTACACTTGGAGTAGGAGTGCTCTGGGGTATGGCTACCAAAGGCTCCCTAAAACTAGGCAGACAAGCAACAAGTTGGCTAGTTGTTGTTGCTCAGTGAGTGGTCTAAGGACAGGCAGTATCAGTATCTCCTGGGATCTTGCTAGAGATGCCAAATCTCAGACTCTACTGAATCATAACCTGTACATTAACAAGATCCCCAGGTGATAAGCATATGCATTCAAGTTTGAGAAGCACTGTTCTAATTCTCAATTTTGGCCATATATTGGAATCATCTGAGGGCTTTTAAAAACTGCCAATGGCTGTTTATTACCCCAGGATCCTTTCTGGATAGTGGGAGTTTTTAAACATTGCCCATGTGAACCACTGCCATGTCTAGAGGACATGAGTTGAGGTGATAATTGAGCAGTTTTCTCTACACTTCTCCTCTCCCAATCTCCTAGTCTGTCACACTGCCTGACATTCCACTCATAGATATTCACTGGTGCACCTTAGTAAGAATCCTCTCAAATGCAAACACCCATAGGAGGATGGTCATTGTTTTATCAGTCATTCACATCTTAGTGTTAACACAATTGCTTAGACTCTGAGATCACAAAGCTGGAAATAAATGAGTTTTAGTGGGGTTGGGAGAATAGAAGAGACGATTTAGAATGTGTGGGCACTTCTTGTCATGAGCTGAGATGGATGGAAGCTTGGAGTGTTGATGATTGGGGCCATACTTCGTTATTTCTCATTCAGCCACGAGGTAGAGTGATACAGTGAGTATCTGAGCAGCTGGAGGAGTGGGACTAAACAGAGGGGATGAATGGGATTCCTTTTAAGAAGTGAACACAAAAAAAAATTGTGAGGAATTATGAAATAATAATAAATTACACTGAGATTGGATATACGGGAGAAGATGTAAGTGGATGATGAAGTAGCCATTAGAGACTGTTAGAGGAGACCGCATTATTACAGAGGCACTTTTTCTGTAATCTTGCTGAGCTCCAGAATCTTGTCTTATATCTTTCAAGAGCTCGATAACATTTTACTTATCGATACCCCGGTATCATTAAACATACTGACTTGCTCCCTATTTAAACCAGATTAATTCTAGAGGTATGGCTGAATAAACGAACATGCTAAGTACACTTATAATAAAGATATTGTCTGCATACACAGGTCTAGGATTGCCAGATTTTTTTTCTTTAATGTCTCCTGTACACTTGAGATACACGCTGAGTCATGTAATTGGAATTAGGTGCATACTGAAGAATGAGAAATGTAAAGTTTCCTCTTATTTAGTGCATCACCTGTTTGAGGAAGAAGCCAAGTGGTGATGGCTGACAACTGGGGTCACGTGATGAAATTGAAGTATCCAAGTTTTCACTACTCACCCACACCAATCTTCCACAATACATACACTCCCACAGACAACTATAGAAGTTGAAAATGTGTATACTTTTCTTTGAAAGAGTTTACTAATCTTGTTTCTTGATGAACAAATACCAGCAAAGACAAAGTCAACTAATTTAAACTATTGCTTTTATTATAATTACACGGGAGCACAAATAAATAAGCACAAAAGTATCGTAAAATATTGCCAATGCACTAAAGAAAACAATTTGTTTTCAAACAACATCTGGTTACTTCAGTAGTATCAAAGTACATTTATAATTACATGTTACCTAAAAAAATCAAGTACAAAAATTAAGAGAAATTAAAACATCAGTGTTTATATCATTATATATATAGAAATGGCTAACAACACATAAGTAGAGAAATCTGTTATCTAATGCTTATTTGCACAATTTTTCAGGCACATGCCTGACATTTTTAATGAGTTATGAAAAATGCAATATGACATTCAGATATTTTAGATACGGTAAACATGTTATGTCGGAATGGATGTTAAATGGTTTCTTTTAAAAACCCTGTTTTTTAAAAATGTAGTGCCATTATCCACTAAAAAACATTATTTTATATCATTTTCTCAATAGCTATTTGTTTCAATTTCTTGAAAAGAGCAAGAAAGTAAACATACAATTGCTAAATACGTAAACACATTTTTAGTGCAAGATAACAAGACCTGTGACTTTACTGTGCTTTGTTTTTTTATAATCACAGTGCACTTTACACAAATTGCTACACTATAAATGTTAACTCAAGGAGTTCCAAACAAAAGAAGTGCATACTAAACATTTTCATATATATTATATACAGTGTGTATACTGTATGTGGGTGTATACAGGTGTAAATGTAGATGCTTTGAGGGTGGGCAAACCCAGTCATATTTGGGAACAATTTAACACTTCAAAAAGATTTTCATATATGTTTGGTTGAGATAAATCGAACAATACTTCTGTAAAGATGTTTCCCCTTAAATTTGAAACTTTATGATATTTAAAGGAAAATGTAACCAGACATTTTTTTTCCAGATTACACACATTTTGCTACGATGTAATTGACCCAAATATCAAAGGGTTTTAAATCAATCCAAACCCCAAGCCATAATGTTCAAGTCCAACATGGCAAAACTTGTTATCCTTTTATTGATTTACATAAACGGTAGTACATATCCTATGTGTACATATACCGGCTTACACATAAACATATTTCATATTTAGACATTAACTTTAATATGTTTTAGTACTTTATTTTGACTGTACACTTGATCTGAAAAAAAAGAGGATACCATATAAACACATAAGAGATGTCAAATACATGTGATATTGTATATCTTCTTAAAAACAATTGGCTTTGTTTTGAAAATATTAATGATTGCATAATTAAGCTCCTTCAAGGCAGAGGCCACAACTTTTTCAATGTTTAATGCCGAATGCTTCAGAATTTTTTTTTTTAAATAACTGATACACAAGTTGCTCAATAATGGACTGTTAAAGGAATAATGGATTAATAACAAATTGTTCACGTTCCCACACAGGGAAGATGTAGTGAGTTAATCTTAAATACTATAGGTACCATTTTCCTTTCACTCCCATTTAAGTTTGAAACACAATGAATTGTGAATTGCTATTTTATTCTACTTCTACTCCTTTTCAAGGATGAATTATCTCTCATCTCAGATTACTTACTGCCTAAATGACAGGACTCTTCCTCATTTCATTGGTAGACGCAATTAGCTTACAAGCTCTTTTAGGCAAGAGACTCATTTTAACATATAAGTGATATTAACATTGCATTGTATGTGCATTGTTTTGATGTCTTATTTAATTAAACAATAACCCAATAGGGTTGTTTAGTTTTATTGACTTGATCACTAAACTCGCTCAAAAGAGTCAAACCAAATTGTGTGTGAAGACAAGGCCCAAGGCAAAATGTAGTAAGAAAAACGGTTCTCGATTCTCTAGAAGCATTCAAAGAAAACTATTTGGAACCTCAGTGTCTCTAAGTCCCATTGCCACTATTTTGAAAAGCGAAGTTGTATCTGGTTGTATTCAGACAACTGCCGTGTATTTGAATGTGTATATTCTTTAAAACTACAAATTTTAACCTCAATGTTTTGTTTTCTTTCACTTTCCCAACTATTATATATGGGTAGATGTTAACCTTCATTTACATAAATCAATCACTTTTCACTCCAAATTTGCTTCAACAGCATAAACACACTGGAAAGGTGCATTGTTTATGTAAAGAACTACTGTTATACATCAGAAGATGCTGGCTTCTGGGACTGGGCAGAAATACAGGATTTGATTTTCCCCTTCCATCGGTTCTAAAGAAATCTGTCTCTTCTCTGCTAAGAAGTTTCTCACATATAAAAGCATCTTGCTGACAGCCAACAAAATTCTGCTTCTATAAAATTTGCTGTGAAAAGACCATTTTTCACAGGTATGAGCTCTTTCAACCTGATAACCATGCCATGATACAATTTGTTCTTTGGCTCTGTTAAAAAATATGAACTTTATCATAGTATTCCATAGTATTCTGGCTGTAGGTGGAATTTTTTATCGTCTGACCAAATTCATAGGTTGGAGTGTCCTGATTGACTGCCACCAGAGAGTAAGCTTCTTTTTCTCTCTATCCAAATGAACTCTTTCTCTCCACATAAAGAAACACTACACAAAGAGGAAATTAATTATAGAATTGGCATTGCCACATAGGCTAAGCCACAATGGGCAGTTGTATAGGCACAGAATAACAGTTCTTGAGGCAAATGTCAGTGAAGCCACTTTTTCAGATCTTTCGATTACTCCCCATTGAAGTCAAGATTTGGCGAAATTAAATGGAAATGGTTGCCTAAGGTCAGATTTTCAAACAAGTTACCTTCTCAAAAAATAACTTGCTTCTAAAAGGAGTGCATGACACCTGGCAACAGTATGAGTTTGGCGGAACAAATGGGAATGGCTGAATCCAACTCACGTTATTTTAGTACCTCTGTTTCCTTCTTGATAAGTGGCCAGCATTAAAAACTATCTTCTGCCTAATTCACAGAGATACGGGAAAGATCGGCATCTGAAAAACACACTTGCATTTATTATCTATCATCATAAAGATGCTGAGAATTGATGACTTATGTTTGATTAATTGGCTTGAGTATATGTTATCATAATAACTTAAATCAGGATAACAACTTGGGTCATAAACACATTTTATTTCAATTCTGATTTTATCCTAATGCATTTTCATCACTCAGATTTGGACTCCATTGGTTGTTGCGTTTGAAATATAATCTATAACCGGTGAAACATGGCAGCAGAATTTATTCGAGCTACTTAAGATATCTTCATGATTTCCTATACTTATGATTCTGCTTTTTTACCACCTCAGTTATACAAGGAAAACCCAAAACTTCAGTAAGCATTTTACACATACAGTTCCCCCACGGAGGACTCATTCACGCGTACACGCGCACGCACAACAGATACACAGGCCTCCCACTTACCTTTTTTCCTTATTCTTTCAGAATTCTCATTGGACATCAAAATATACATTAATTATAAAATATTAAAAAATTATTTTATAACATTTGAAAGGAACTATTACCGATAAAGCATTACTAGGTTTTTAGCACTATAGATTACAAAAATTCCCCAACTCCTGTTATATTTGGTTTTATTGAGCAGCTCTGTACTATTGCTGTCAAACCCTTACAAGGAAAACCACTATGGCAATAACTTCAGACACATACCTTTTCTCTCAGAAATATAATACTAAATTGATTGTTAAAGAATAACCACATACTGTCAATTTTAGGAAGCATAAATAGTAATTTAAATATACAAAATATATGTGATAGTTTCCTTTTTATTCATTCGTGGAAATATTTATATTCAACTAACAAGTTACTCTTAAAGATATATATGATTTGTTTAACTTAAATTTCACCATCACATAAAACTGAATCCACCCCACCCCCTATCCCCTGCATTTCCTGTTTTTTCCTTAAAACAAAATAAAATAAACAAGCGGTCACAATTCTTTGGTCGTGGTGTCATAATCATTAAGAATGGGTGTGATGAGCATGCACAGAAGATTACAACCCCAAAATGTGGTGATAACCAGTTTGAAAAAATTAACAAGAACCACTAATTCATTAGTGGACGTAAATTTTGAGGAAGATCGTCATTTAGTGTACTAAAATATGTAAACTTATCTAGTTGAATGTTTATTTCTCATTTTTTAGGGGAAACAAACATACACATGAAAAGTTACTTAAAAATAGTGACTACAGTGGCCATAATGCCACTGGTCCCACTTTCTGGAAAATCGTGTCGTTTATCTTTTGATTCCTTGTTCCTTCCATTGTCACAGTGAACCCTGGTCTCCTCCAATCAGATCAATGATGCAAGAACAATGTCCCTAAAGTCATTTCTGAAGGAAAACATTTCCAATATATGTCCAAATATATCCTAATAACTTTCTCTGGAGTCTGACTAACCATTGCTTCGTATATACAAGGTGATATTGAAGAGAAATTCTTATAAAGCCAATGTAGCAAAAATATTGGTGTTGATGTAACATGGACTTCCAAATTAAGCATCATATTTGCATTCATTTCCTGTCAAACCCTTAAAAACTTACAAAGCAACAGATGTTCTTAACAAACATGATATTCGACTTCTACATTACTAGCACCAGATCATATATTATGTGATTGAACATGATTTATAGCTATGAGCTCTTGTACAGAAGCCAAATGTGGGCAGGAAAAAAGAAAACATTTTAAATGCAAAAATTAATAATAAAAGGCATCAAGGGATTACATATAAAAGAGATAACAAACCAGTTAATACCGAAATTATATCATATAGTAAAACTTTTGATATTTCTGTAATTTATACGTATAATGTGTATTATTTCAGGTTTCACCCATAAACTAGTAAAATATTTACATCTTAATATTTTCTGGATTCAAAATAATCCGGGATAAACAAATGTGCCTTAATTGCAAGGAAATATACATTTTATCTTGAACTTGCCATGAGTAGGCACAGATTCCCATGGGTTTTCCAGGGAAGTGCTGGCATTCCATTCCAACAGAAAAAATATGTAACAGTTACTTATCACATGACCGAGTCGACCTCCCTCTTCGTGTTAAGTAATATGGAGCTGGCGCCATCTTGTATACAGTCAAATGGCAGTATCCCAGAATACCGTTTGCTGTTTGGAATAGGGTGGAGGACTGTACTTCTTTGCACCTGCATTCTTCTTCCAGCTGGGTAGTATAGGCATGCTATCCTGTTTGCAAAGGCCCTTTTCCATTTTCTGTCTAGCCTTTATTTCTTTGCACAAGCAACGTTTTTTCTCAATCATCTCAAGCATTGTATGGTCTCCATGAAACCACTGCATGCATGCCACCTAGCAAAAAAGAAAGAGTGAATACAGAAGAAAAAAATGGAATGAAAGCAGATTTTTTTTGCACTGTGCTAGTAGTTGTTTCGAAACATGTCAGCGGTTTCTATATCTTTGTAATTCTGACCAAGCGAAATTAAAGTATGGAAACGATAAATAAAATGTGTACTTAAATTAGTAAACATTGTGATATTATTAAACAATAATTTGGGTATGAATGTTTAGCCAATATGTTCTAAAATGCCACAATATTGAAATAAACCTTTTCTTTTAATCTTTTTAAGCAATTTGCCAAATATTTAGCTATTACTTTTATGTTGACCCCATCTTAGAGGTCCCAATATGTCTAAGTTCAATTACTGAAATTACTTTTCAGTGATATCTAACATGAATGTGATATATTTTGAATATTTTAACAGACATTTTATTCTTGAAATAAAACTTGGGTTTGTTCATAAATAACATATAGAATTAAGATTTTTAATAATTCTTCTACCAAAATGACTTTCAGTCTACGTTTAATGCTTGGAACTGAAATGCTTAAATAATTCTTTTGCAAAGAAGGTTTTGCTATACTTTTTGATGCTTCAGCAAATGTCCAAGAATCCTTGGCCTCTTCAATCATATTGACACAGATCTCAATTAGTTCCAGGACTTCAGAGAAACAGATTCATCGGGTCAATTGTGTACCAGGAGAAGATTCGATGCTGACTATATATTGACAAACATATGTTTCTGGACACATAAACATTGCTTCCAGGTATCTGTGGCCATGTCCACCAATACCTGTTCTTTAGAACAGAGCTAGCAAGTTGAGTCTGTCATACAAGGACAGCAATGTAATTGGGCCCTGAGCCCAAGATGGGGAGGCTTTCACTTAATTGTTTAAGCAAATCCACTGTATGATTTGAAGGGTTAAAATAGCTCACTTGGAATCACCAAATTTGATGTTACAATTTTAGGATAATAATCAAAGCAAATACTTATACACTTACTCTATACCAGATCTCATTTTAAGTACTTTGCATAGTTTAATTCATGTATTTCTCACAACGACGATGCTCTCAAGTAAGTGCTATTTGTTAACCCATAACGATGAGTAAAATGAGACTTAGAGAGATTTAGTTAACTTGCCTAAGGTTATAGAGCCAACAAATGGCAAAGTCAGGATTTGAACCCAAGAGTTCATCTCTAACACCATGCTTTAACAACTACACTGTACAGGCTCTCAACGTATATGCAGAACTGGGAAGGACTGGGAAGGTAAATTAGTACAGCGTCTTCAATGTACACATGAGGAAGCTAAGACTTCAATAAGTTATATATCTTGCCCAAAATCAGGCAGGAAGGTTTTGGTATGAACAAGGCAAAGTCAAATTCACAGGATTCCTAATCCTTTATGGAGAGAGCAGGACCTAAAGCTAGAAGACAAAGATTCAAAGCCTGGATGTGTGAAATTTCCCCTAGTCACTCCACTTCTTGGTTTCTTTATCTGAATAACTGAATTGATAATATCTCAATTTCAGAAGTTGGTGTAAAGATTAAGTTAGATAATGAAGGTGAAGTCATTTTTAAAAACATTAAGCCATTGCCCAAATGTTATTATTTTAATACTGACAAACACCTAGCAGTTTTTCATACCTCCTCTCTGTCAAGCATGCGTAAAGAGCTCTACTTACATTGAATCCTCCCAACCACACTGAAAGTCAGGATTTATCTACACACTACAAGTGAGAAAGCTGAGTCTCAGAAAGTTTAAGGAGCTAGATCAAGATCTCAGCTTATTAGCTGTGATATAAACTTCTATCAAATTCAAATCTATCTGAGTCCAAAGTGAATATTCTTTCTATTAAAGCATGCTCCATCTCCCGAATATTATCTAGAAATTATAATAATATTGTTGTGTGTACTGCCATTTCCAGATGCTACACAAAAAATGCAATAATGGCTTTATGAGTGAATAAAAAATGCTTATCTAATAAATCAAAATTAATGGCTTGGACTTGGAGTCCAGAAGATGACATTCTTGGATAAATATCTTGTATGTACCTAACCTGATATAAAGTTCCTTGAAAGGATGGGTTATGTTTCATGCCTTTTGGTGTCCTCTAGCCTAAGGCTCAGGGCCTTGGCCGTGGGTGTTCACTTGATAAACGAAATTCTAGATGTTTGTTGAGTTAATCTAACCAACAGGTTTTTGTCCCAACAGGAGATTGCTAAAATGGCTCAGAAATTTTTCAAAATATTTGTAATATTTTATAACTTGATAATCTACACAATAAAAATACAGTAACTCTATTTTGGTGGAAATACAAGCAAAATTTATTGAGTGACTGTAAGCTGTTATAAATGGAATTTATAACACAGAATTCCCAGAAGGCAGACCCCAAATCCCATCCATCTCAGTAGCCCCAACATGCAGAACAGAATTAGTAAGCTCTCAATAAAAGTTTTATGAATGAATAGAAGCCATCATCATTGAACAGTTTTTGTCGCCTCTCAGAAAACTCTCCAGATAAATTTTGTCTTAGTAAAATCTCACTGGATTTTACACATTCCAATCAAATTGCAAAACATCCAACCTTCTTTAAGGTAAGATATTTACAGCATCACTTCAATATTTGCATTGTATTTACTGGTCCACACAAGCATTTAATCATTTATTACTTAATGTCCTTTAATATTTTAAGGTTGTGAATGAGTACATGTCACTGCAAAATAAAAATTTTCCTGGATTTCTCTGACAACAGTGTCACCAATATATTTCATAGTTGTCATTACATTTCATGTATGTATAACTGCATTACATTACCTATAATAAATGTGTGTTTTCTGTCAATTAGAAGTTCACGCTATATAAGTGTGTAAATTGATCAAGAATAATCTATTCTTTAAAAATCTACAGAAATTTAAGAATAAAGAGTTATAAAGTATGGTTTTCATATTCTTTACATTTTTATTTTAAAAGGGTTGTATGTCCACTTGATTGATATGATGGTTTAAAATATTAACAGAAAGAAATCAACCCTTTTTTTCAGACTGACTCTATAATGTTAAACCATCTTCTTTTGGTGGCCAGATGTATAAGGAATACAAATTCCGAAAGAAAGCAGTGTCCAATATATGAAAGAGGGCTAGATATTCCAACAGAATTCAAATACAGGTTGTTAGAAGATAGCCAATTCAAAATTTTAAAAAAATAAATATTTTAACAAATCTATCGAGTCTGGTCTAGAATCTTCTCATGTTAAATCTGCTATCACACATTTTTTCTCATTTAAAATACCCAAGAAAATTATTACTATTTAAGATGAGATGAACGAATGTAGAATGTGATTCACTTGGGGGAAGACAAATCTTTCCATATTTACTTTTCAATAGCACATATTTTTCAATATTTCTTTCTAGAGAGTGCACATTCTTTTTAACTCCTGGAATTGAACTCCAAAGTTACTACTATGGCCATTTACATGGCAGAATCCCTCCCCCTAAAATGTGTCTAAAATTACATTTCACTCTGATAGTAAGATGTCGTGCTTCAACTCGTTATTTTGTACCGAACAAATGGCACGTTTAGCAATTACACGAAGTGTGTTAAGAATACTACCCATAAAATATTGCACGAATTTCCTATTTTTTTTGTTTTACCACCAAATTCTTCATATCTGGTTTAAGTTTAGCTGTAAAATCCCATTCCACTTCACCCTGTAGTTGAAAGAACTCTGGGATTTGATTTACAACAACAAGTATATATTGAGAGACAATTATAAAACAATTGTTCAATTAATATTAACATGCTTACATCTCTGGACAAGATTTTCATATTAACATGATTCAATGAGGCAATATTCTTGGCTAATAAGTTGATGGAGATAAAATCAAGTACAGTGTGAAAAGGGGGAAGAGAGAAAGTTAACAGTGGAGAAACCTGGTAGACACCACCTACACCACATCAGGTGATCAACAGTGATAAGTGATGTTGATAGTATGTACCCTTGATATAATGTGATAAAGGCACATTACCTCTGTGGTCTTTCTCTCAAAAACCCATCACTCCAGTCTAACCATGAGAAAAACACCAGACAAACGCAAATTGAGAGACATTCTAAAAATGCCAGTCCAGTAATCCTCAAAACTGTCAAGGTCATCCAAAATAAGGAAAGGGGAGACATGATCACTAAAAGTAATTAATGTGGTATCCTGGAAGGGATCCTGACACAGATAGACAAAGACTAAGGAAATCCAAATAAAGTATGGGCTTTAATAATAGTATACCAATATTGATTCATTAGATGTGACAAATGCACCATGGTATTGTAGATATTAACAAAATGGGAAACTGGGTGTGGGGTGTAGAGGAACCCTCTGTGCAAGCTTTCAGCCTTTCTTTAAATTTAAAACAATTATAAAATTCAAAAAAGTATATTTTTGAAAATCCCATAAAGAGACCATATTCTTTCCAAATGCTAGTTGTAACTGTATCTTTCATTCTTTAGATGGAAGCAACACGTTATAACAGAAAAAGTTAAATGACTTGATTGGGATTTTGATTGTTGTGTGACATTGAAAAGTCATATATCTCTCTGACTTGTATATACTTCCTATATACATTATATATATATGGGTACATAATTCATATATACATAACATATATTTGTATATACTTCATATATACATTTTACGTATATAGTACATACTTTATATATACATTATGTATATTGGTACATACTTCATACTTCACGTGTTTATAGGAGGCAGTGAACTAAATAAAGCATGCAAAAAGACTAGGAAACTGTAAAGCCGCATACATTGTTGATGATCTTGTCTACTGATCCTGCAATGCATCAAGAATAACATAAATGAGGACTCTTTGAAAATAAACTAAGCACTTCCTAATATTGAGTATATTTTACCCAAAGAACAAAGGAATAGTAATATCATCCAATAATAAATCTCCATACTATTTATTTAAAATACTGATTTTCCAAAATATGTAAATCATAAAGAGGAAAAAAAAAAGACTCTGAAATAAGCACTTGGAGCATTTCAACACTAAAAATGATACCAGAATAAAACTGATACAAGCATGCATATCTCTATTGATTTTGATTTGTGTTCCTCACGAGTTAGCATGTAAAAAATAATAATTTATCAAAGATTTAGGAGATGAAGCAATGCCAAGCACGTGTCTTGTGGGCCTTGGAATTAAGTTCAGCTATGAGTCCTTAGACTTGTGAATAAAATTTAATTTCTTAAACAATAGACCCAATACCAATACTAATTTTCAGATGCTCTGGGGGACAAAAATCTATCAGTTCCACATCAATCTCTGTGCCAATTTCTCCAATCCTGATAGACTATTTTGTGAGAAATCATCATTTCCAGTATGAAGAGGATAAGCTTTAATCTGTCTGAAAAGGAAGTTAGAATTACCAAATTTCTCTGAATTTTCCCTTTATCCTGCAGAAAATTTCTCCAGGAGAGCATGGATAGCATTAGTGGGGCAATAAGAAAGAGCAAGCATGAAGGCCAGCTGGTGCGATTCGAGAAGGGGAAGTAACTTCTTCAGGAACTATGGGAGGTAGTGAGGCACCACATGCACTGATCCTGTCGTTAGGACTCATGGGGTCAGCCAGAGGTGTCAGTGCTCTCATTGAAAATATTCTTTCTCTCCCAGTTAGTGGGCAAAGAGGTTGATTCTTTATTTTAAAAATGTACCTAAAGAATAACATGTAAGTACAATGGTTTTTTTTACATATAACTTCAAGAAAATGGACAGAGGTTGGCAAAGTACAACCCACTTCCCAAATACAGCCTACTGCCTGTTTTTACACAGCCCATGAGCAAGAGATTTTGTTTGACATTTTTAAATAGTTGGAAAAAAAAAAAACAAAAGAAGAATATTTCATGCCATGTAAAAATTATACAAAATTCAAATGTCGGGCCGGCCCGGTGACGTAGTGGTTAACTTTGCGCACTCTGATTCGGTGGCCTGGGGTTCGCGGGTTCGGATCCCGAGCGCAGACCTACAGACTGCTCATGAAGCCATGCTGTGGTGGCGTCCCACATACAAGTAGAGGAAGATTGGCACAGATGTTAGCTCAGGGATAATCTTCCTCAAGCAAAAAAGAGGAAGACTGGCAACAGATGTTAGCTCAGGGCCAATAATCCTCACTAAAAAAAAAAAAATTCAGATGTCAGTGTATATAAAGTTTTAACTGGCACACAGACATGCCCATTTGTTGACATATTGTCTATGGCTGCTTTACACTATAAACCTGAGTAGTAGAGACAGAGACCAGATGGCCCACAAAGCCTAAAATATTCACTATCTGGCCCTTTACAGAAAAAGTTTGCTGACCTACTAAGTAAATGGCCAATTAGCCCTTAAAATACATGTCTATTAGAACTGCCTGATAGAGAACCAAAAAGATTAATGTCAGTACTGGCCCTATAAAAAGGGCTTTAAAATAAAATCAAGAGCATTGAATCATATGCACTTACAATATTTTTCATACCAAGTTTGGCCCATTAGATAAATCATACAGATGAGACTTAGATTTGAAATCAGCTCTGACAATTAGTTTAGAGAAATTATTTGGGCATGTCGATGATTCATTTTACAATTTCATCATTATAAGGAAAAAGAGGAATGTTGGGATTAAAGAAATACAGTGGATAATCTGGTTTAAATTCTCTAGATAAGGGATTTAATATAAGGTCAACCCTTTCTTTTAATAACCCTGAAGTGGTTATTTGCTTGTCTGTGATATGCCACTGTGGTGATTCAACTTCAACATAAAAGCATTTTGAGAACTTTTTAAAAAATAATTTTAGTGAACTATATTTCTTCTCTTTTTTTCCAACTACATTTCGGAGGGAAGGAGTCAGCTTTACATACTATAGGCAACAACATAGGCCCTCAATAAACCTTTTGGAATTAACATAACCTAGAGAAGGAAGGGTTATAATTTTCTGCACTTGCCAGCAAATTCACTAATAAAATTGCTTTACTATTTAGCTATCAAATAACAAGAGATCAAATCCATGTTACTTAATCATTACATAGAAAAAAAAATCTTTTTCTTTGAACGATTAACACTTGCTCGATGTAACTGTTATAAAATAATTGATACTTTGAAAGCATTAGAGGTGTCCCAACATCATAGTATTTTCTATGGTAAGTGTTTAAAAGGTACAGTCAAATAATCCCTGTGACTTTACAATTACTCATAAACACCATTTATTCGACTTTAAAAAGTACAAATTCAAGGCCAGGAGGTGATTCTGGAATAAATGATTTTTTTTTCTTTCTTATGAAGGCCAGAATGAAGCTATTTGAACAGATGATACAAGTGGGTAATACTAAAAAAAAAAAAAAAACAGATAATATAAGTGTGCAATACCAAAAAGATAGTATAAGTGCGCAATACTAAAAAAAGCAGGAACTTTTCAGATCCATTGGGCCTGCATTTCATCCTGGCTTTCGAGTCTCACTTTGGTAACGTACAAGTTATTTATCTTGTTTTCTCGCCTGAGACATTATAACAATTAAAGATTATGTGTAAAATGTTCCTAGCTTTTGGACCTGATGATGTTATTTGAAATAATAGCACCTTTGGTATAGCTTTAGCTTTTTCCATAGTTTTTTGCCTATATATTTTTTTTCATCTTTAATTTTGATCTATTGATTGGGTGCTTTTTAAATTATTCACTTGTAATCCTCCCTCATTTATCAGCAATGTTGACTCAGTACTTATGTTTGTGAAAGAATTATTAGGCAAGTTGACACCTAAGGTGTGTACTGGAATTGCAGTGTTTATTTCACATGTCTAATTTAGCTTTGAGATATACATGGATAAAATGAGAACCACATCTTGATTTCAGAGTTGCTTTTGAATCATGAATGTACATTAACCCCGCCTTTCCTTTTCTACATCTGAAGATCCTCATCACTGTAAAATCTCTGATCAACTACTAGGCATGTAATGAAAAGCATCACATGCTGTTATTTTAAGCCATATATGCTATTTGTTTTTACATATCTGTGCCTGCTTACATGACCAGTTATGTAAAACTCACTCATCAAAAAGATTTAAAAATTATAAGTTAATAAGCCTTAAGATGACCCGGTTTTACCACTTATTAGTTGTGAGATCTGGGACAAGTCACTTAATCTTCTGAGACCTTGTTTCTTTACGTGTAAAACGAAAATAATAAGACCTCAGGTTTGTTGGGAGGATTGCATGTAATAATTTAGCATCTACTACAAAGCAGACACAAAAAATACAAGCTCCTCTACTCCCAGTAGACTGTGAGTTCTTTGAAGACAGGGGCTCTGTTGTGAATCCCCACATCCTTAGCCTTTAGCACAGGGGAAGTTTCTAAAAATGTTTATGAAATGAATGAATGAATGAACAAATGGAAGACCAGAAGTGCAATGCCCTCTGAGTGTTTTCAGGAAAGGAGCTTTTGAAATTTTTGATTTAATGAATGATTTGACTCCACTTTGGATCAGTTGAATCCAACAACATCACAAATTATACAAGGTTAAAAAAATATACTTCATGGGATTTTTGAATCCCAGGAGGCATCTAACTTTAAACTCGGCTCTCAATGCCATGCAAGTCATAATCTGAGTGTTCTACAGCTGAAAACATCTCTCTCATACTCTGTGGTCTTTGAAACTTTTGAGGGTCTCAAGTACTCAAATCCTTTGAATTCCAGGGTCTCAGAATCCTTTGCCCTTTGGCTCAGGTTAAGTGACAAACGGATGCTCCCTAAAGCTTAGTATGCTTTCAGGCTCCCTTGGGAATTTGTTACAACGTAAATTGTTAGGCACTATCCCCAGAGATTCTGACTCTAGGTTCTGGATAAGGTAGATCTCGGGTAGCTGCATTCAAATGGTCCAAAAATGGTCCAGTTCATTCTACGTCAGAAATGTTTCTCAAATCTGTCGTCATCCTTTACGTTGCCAGTGTTGTTTTCTTGGTTCAGTTCCTGGACCATTGAGATTGCCCCTAATGTTCCATCTACAGGCCACTTCTACTCCACCATCCACACTTCTGCCCAAATGCTCTCTGTGAAGCCCCCATCAAATCATATTGACTCAATGATTCCCCTTTACCTACAGAAAACAATGAATGCTCCAGGTCCACCACAGTGAGCTTCAACATTGTCTTTTCTGGCTCATTTATTTTACCCCATCCATTTACTTCCTACTCCAGTCATACCTGACAACTCATAACTCACCCAACACCACGGGCACAGTACTTCCTCCCATTCTTTTAGCTCAAGTTGTTTCCTCCTTCTGGAACTCTCTTCCTCCCTGCAGCCTCATGTTTCATGTGAAATCCCACTTATGCTTTCAAAGTCAAGCTAGATGTAGCAAGATCCATTCTGAGATCCTCCATGACTCTGATAGCCAGGCTGGCTTATTGCTGGCGTAGCCTTCATTCATTCCCTCATTACTTCCTGCAGTCACCAGACCCCTTACACCACGCTATGAACATTGTGTTTGTACAACATTCTGATCTTCTGGAAAGCAGAGATCCTGTTTACACTATTTTTGTATGTCTGGAATCCTAAGTCAGTACCCCCAGAGAAGTCTCATAATATTTTAAATAGTTAAAGCTTCATTGAAATAAAATTTGAAAGTGACTAGTTTGAGAGGTAGATTTTTTTCACTAATTTTTTCTGATTGTAAAAGTAATATATGCCTATTCTGCAAAATATGGATAATAGTAATATAAGTAAAAATCATCTGTGATACCACCATACAAAAAGTTTAGTTAATTTCCTTACATATAAATTATATATGTCTAATCATATCTTACATGTATATATAACCATTTTACATATATATATAAATTATATCATTTTTAAAACTGGTGATTATACTATATATAAAATTTTATATCCTTTAATTTTTCTTATTACAGTTATAGTCTTAAATACTTTTTTCAAGACATAATAACAAAAATAAATTATTAATTATGAATATGTATCTTTATCCATTTCATAATGGCTCACATTCGGTTGGTTTTCATTTTTTAAATAGTGTAAATAATGTTTCAATACTTCATGATTTTCTTTTCTTCAGAAAGTTACTCACACAGTAATTCTCAGGTCAAAGGCTGAGGACATTTTAAGGCTCTTGGTACAAATAGAGTCTATTTGTCTTCCAGAAAAGTTAAGCCATTTTCCATTCCCATAAGCAGGGTGGGACTCATACCACATCTTCATTAGCACTGAGTTGTGTTACCAAAAGAAATAGCAAGCAGGCAAAAAAACTTTGTAAATTTTATGTGTCTAAAAGAACTCTTGGATTTCAACATTTACTTTTATTAATAGTGAGTTGAATGAGCTTTAATATTTCACAAATGTTTAATAAAAGAAGAGTTGATCCATGGCCTTAATTAATTTATTTTTTCTAATGAGGTGGTAGGCTTACTCAACTAATTTATAATTATTTATAAATTTGGGGTATTTATATTTTATCATCATAATTTCCGATGTTTGACACTTTATAGTCATTTATGTTATTACACAGATGTTTCTAATTTTTATGTAGTCAAATCAATTGATTTTTTTAAATTTCCCCATTTTTTATTCTTTAAAGTTCCTGTCTTTTTGATAACCTATAAATATAATTCTTTATATTTTTCATGGTTTATGGTTTTATTGGACTCTCTAATTCATCTTTTACTTAATTTGTTTATATTCTTCTTTGTTGCTAAAAGTATGTTGCTTAGGAAGGAAAACTATATTTAGTAAGAAAAATAAGACAAAAGGTTAAACCATTAAAGGACAAATTTTACTTTTTAATTCTTCATGAGGTGAGAATCTACTTTTATTTATTTCAAATGTTTAATCAATTGTTCAAGCATATACTTATCAATCATAATGGTTATGTCGTATTTCAAATTCTATAAGTAATGCTGTACTATAAGTAATCCTATAATTTCATTTTATGAGGTCGTAGCTGGTGTGAAACTTTCAATCATTAGAATATGCATATCAGTCCTACCTTAAAGAAAATAATGTCTAAGTGAAAAACTTGTACTTCCCCTCTTCAAATCACCCTGATGTAATCATTATCTTCATGAAACATAAACCTATATGAATACACACATATATACACCTAATCAGTCTTTTGCAAAAAAATATACTGCTTCATTTTCCTGCTTCAAATGATGCATATTTTGGACAAATATAGTCTTCCAAGGTTGCAATATATTATAACAAAGTTTTCTAAAGCGTCTCACTTAGGAAAATATTTCACAATTATATTTAAAAGAATCATTATATTTCATTAAAAGAAAATAAAAATCTGTTTTGAAGGCTGTCTGGAAGCCTATCATATCCACACACACACACACAAACATGTATACATGCATACATACATACATTTCGTATATATTTATGAATGCGTGTGTAAATGTGTGTATAAAAGTATATATCGTATATGTGTGTATATATGCATTATTTGCATGCATATTTGTGCACATATGTATATACCACACATCTATGATTAAATTATCGACACTTTCTACAGGTCTTCTGGTTATCATATTGTTTAAAAAATAAAATTATAAAAGTTTTACTGAAGAAACACATGTGTCAATAATGCCAATGAAGAAAAAATGGTGGCCTACAGCTAATAAAATCTCCTATATTAAGATTCTTGTTTGGTCTCAAGGAATAATCTCAAAACATTTTTGAATGATTTTCTGAAAGTTCTAAAATAAGTTAGCAAGTTATAGTCACCTTCGATCAAGTGACTTTGGAGTGAAGGATTGTCAAAAGTAATAATCATAAAAACATCAAAAATGTAATAATAGCAGCAACCCTGATTTATTGTGCATAAACCATGTTCCAGACTCGCTTTGGGCACTTAGCATATATCAATTCCTTTAAAGCTTAATAACTCTATAAGTATGCCTTATTGCTATGTTTAGATGATAAATTGAGGGTTGAAGAGACTAAGTAATATGTACAGCATCATATTCCTAATAGAAAGCAGAATTGGAATTGGAATTCAAGACTAAATACACCAAAGGCTAAAGTCTGTGCCCTTATCACTACATCAAATTGTCTGACACCTAATTATGATTAAAGTGGCCCACACTGGAAAAAAACCACACACACACACACACACACACAATTATTATGGTACTTTCACCTCATAGAGCCAATGACAAGGGAAAGTGTATTAGATTAAATCAAGGTGGTGAAGTTTGCTGCTGAAAGATTGAAAGATTAGAGGATTTACGAACCATCAAAACTTTGGTGGAGACATGAAACTTTGATCTTATAATCTGTTATATTTGCCATTATTGTCACCACCACCATCTTCTCATCTTCATTATTATCAAGATCATGGGCACATAAGCATAGTGTTTCCTCTCAGTAGGTAAGGCACTGTATGAACACTCCACCTATTCTATTTCATTTTAGCCTCACAATACCCTGTGATCACCGTTTTCTAAATGAGAAAATCAAGTTCAGTTGAGGTTAAAGATCATTTAGCATCACTGGAGACAGATTCCAAACTGGATGTGAAAGGGAATTATCAACAGAGCAGAACGTGATAACCTACTTTCTCCAGATTAGACCCTGTATCGATAGTTTAGGTTCCTTTCCTCTAACCTACAAGAATACTCATAAGGCCCCAGAATATTGTCACTTGATTGTCTTTAATATCCTAGTGTTGAACTGTCAAGGCTGTTCTTTGCTCTTCATTTTACCTCCCACCTGGCTCCCTTCTTAAAGAAGTTATTACTAAAACGCTTAATGGATGGAGCATCCTGACCAGACATCTGTCCAAGTGGTGAATAACAACAATTTCAACAACAATAAGAACAATCATTCCCTTCTTGCTGTAGAAGAATAGCTCCATCTCGTCTCACTTCCAAAATCCTTACTCACTGGTAACACCTCCCTATAGTTGCGTGCTGAGGCTACAGTACCTGCTCTGGGTACTTCACCAAGGAAATCTTTATAAAGATATTTTTATTTTTATTTCATCAACCACTACTAAAGTTCATTTCAATAAACACCTTTTTTCGTTAGTTTCATGGTAGCAAACAATATAGTAATCCTTCCACACATAGTTATGCTTCTCCAAGTATATTCACAAGTATGCTGAGATGTTAGTGTTCCTTGACTGGGTTGCACAAAAGTGTTAGCTGACTCAATGAGTTGCATTAGGCGAAAAAGAGGAAGGCTACATAAGGGGAAAAGGCCAGGCATGGCTTTCAAACCAAAACGAAAGAAGATGCTAATTACATCGAGCCACCATTTTATAAATTTTTCACTGTAGCAGAATTTTAGAGAAGAATAAAATTTCAATGTCTAGAAAAATAAGTTTTAAACACTTAAAATGCATTACATTTTCACATTACAAGATGAAACTAAACACAAAAGCAAGTTGTCAAAATAGGATGTTAACTTTGTATCTCTTGTGAACAAATACAAAATGCAAATGGGCAATTGTATGTGATTTAGCAAATATTCTCTGGTGAAAGACTACGATCACACATACAACGGAAACCTGTCTATCCAATAACACGTCATCCATCCAGGTGTGAGCGACATGGTATTTGCATCTCTATACATGTACACAGAGCATATACACAGATGTAGTAAGTGGATTCTTCTCCGTAAGGATACATAAAAATGCAATGACTGAGAAATAATCATAATATTACATGAGAAAGAGTTGATTTGTGATATAATTCTAAAGTGTCTCAAACTGTCTTAAGGTACACATATGTACAATTCCTGATTGGAATTTTATGATTATAAATCTTTGCCCTTGGAAAGTAAAATGGCTAAAGAAAAATTGTCATATATTTTTCCCAATAAAGAAGACACAACATATTTCTCAGCAATTAAACCTAATAATGACTACGGATACAATTTCAGCTGTTAATTGATTAAGCTAATTGTTGTAATAAAGGGAAAAAACCTCTGAGCAGGTTTCAGAATTAATTTATGTTTTTAAATGAACAAGAAGTTTACAAGTAGAATGCCTTAAAGTGACATTCCCTTAAGGGGCAAACAGTATTACAAGATAAAATTCAATTACAGCAAATGTATTGATGTTTTGCACTAAGTATATTCACTTAATCACTTACATTAACATTAATTTAATTTCATTACAAAATATTGGTTTTTAATAGTGCATATGGACTTGACCACAGATAAATTAGGGCAAGTCACATCTCAGTAAATATTTGTTTTATCTATCAAAAGAGAGGGAGCTTCACAGGCAAGCAGAATATGCTCATCCTCAAGGAATAGACTGTAATAATAGTTACTGGAACAGCTAACAATCATTTTTAGTTCTTATAACTTTGAATAAAGCTGAGAAAGTACATACAAGACACACTTTTTCTCCTCTAGAATGCATTGCCCAATATAAGCATAACTTTGTTCTAGAAGGAGAAACATACTGGCGATCACAATAATTCAGTGCTGAAGCCAGCTTTGCTCTCTACCAGCTCTGGGCAAGTCATTTCACTTGTCTGGGCCTCAGGTTAGAAAGGACCAGAGGGCACGAACTGTGAAATACAGGGCTACTTCATGCTCACAGGTATATTTTGTATAAGCTGCACAATATTTTAAATTTTTGAGCCAATGTGAAAAAAACAAATCATTAGATTATATATTAGAAGAGAGAGAGAGAAACACAGGGGGAGAGAGAGGGCAAGGGCAAAAGCGCCTAGATTTTGGCTTTTCTTGAGAAATCAGAGAAACTTGACAACAATTAGCCGGAGCTGAGTTTTCTCTGCCCTCTTTAGGTAAGCTTGTCTTTCCAGTTCAGCCTGGTCCCCATTGTAATTCAACGCTGAGGCATGGTGCCAGTTGCTATTTTTCATTTCACTGTAATGAAACTTTTCAAATAGTAGAAAAATGTTTTCTGTACTGTTGATTCCATCAAAGTGAGAAAGTACTCATTTCCAATGCCTCCTAGACTGCTGCAGGCATTGGGGTCTGTGTCTCCCTAACTGCACCATCTAAATAAATTTCCTTTCATTCTATGATTCCGTGTCTGAGCCACATGGACCTAAACCTTGAGGTCTTTCATCCTAACTCAAAGCCAGCCCTTACTCCCCAAGTACTGAAAAGAACCCTAGTAATGTTGACCAGAAGCTAATTGGACTCCTGTTATAATTGGATTTCCTCAAAAGAGGTTGGCCATTTTCCTTATAGCCAAATTCATCCAAATCTTCATGGGGTCAGTAGGGACAGGCAGGAGAAAATGAACACCTTGTATGAGAAACTCAAAATCAGCTTACGAGCACACAGGTTACTTGTAGCCCATGGTCTACCAAGCCAAGAGCTCAAGAAACAGGCCCCTTCCTTGCTGCCTTTGTCTTCCATCTCATTTTCTTCCCTCCTGCTTCCCAGCTGTTTACTTACTGCCCAAGAGACATCCTTAAGAGCAGCTAAAAACGAGATGACTTGGGATCATCTAAGTGTCAGCTGGGAGAGACGTGCCCAGTACAAGACGTGTTCCACAGAGAAACCAAACAAGGGCTTCCATTTGAGTCTCAAATTAAAAGTCATGAAATCTAATTTCCAGAAGTTAAGGCTCTTATTTGCTGTTAACCCACTTCTCGTGAGGGCAATTTGATGTAGTTTGCTCAAGTCTGAAAACTGGAAGGCATTTTTTATTAAATGGTAATTAAAGTTTTAACCATTGAGGAAGCCAGCTAGTTTAAAAACATCCTTTGGTTTAAAAACCTGGTTTAAAAACCAGTGCTCACAAAGCTTCTATACTTGTGACAAGCGTACATTCTTTCACCCTGAAAGTGACTGAAGTTATTACTTAGAAAATGGCTCTGCCATCCCAGGCCCTCTCAGCACCTACCTTTCAAAGAGTCATCTATGGGCCACAACATCAGTCTCCTCTATTCATAAGTATACATGAGTAGTCACACTCAGAAGTGGAGTCAAAGCTAAGATTTAAAGCGATCAAGTCTTTGCTGGCAATTATTCCAGGATTGTCCCTGTGCCTCTGCCATATGAGGCTACCATAGTTCACAAGTCACTATAGCATCTCCCATCATGAGGCCCTTCAGTTGGGTGCTTCAGAGGAAAGACAGCCAACAGAGCGATAATGCTGGGAACAGGGATAGGAAGAGCAGAGAGAGGGGGTGATGACCTCCAACTACAAGACTTTGGTTCCCAGAGAACTGCTTTCATCACGTCATTTATCTGCCTAGAAATGTCAAAGAGCTCCCATTGTCAAAAGCATTACGTCTACATAACTTAGGTTGCTATTGAACTATATGCACTTTATAGCCATACTTGCTTTCATGATCACATTGTCTACAACTCCCTCATAAGAACTCTGGGCTCTCTCCAGCTTGCCCACTCCAATCTTAAATTCAAATTGAAAGATCCAAAGATGTGACATGCCTATTACTTTTGAAAATATGAGACATCCTCTTTGATATGTTGTTCTGGGCCCAGTTTGTAAGAGCCTGAAGAAGCAGGCAACACAACTTCAGAAATCCATGATTTCATAAAAACCATAATGACCAACTTTCTTCCCCCCAGCTCTTACTGAGATTCAGACCTATAAACCACTTAGAAATAAAATACAAGTGGAGGAAAAAATGAAAGTCAGGAAGACAAGCGAGAAGCAGGACAATATGGGTGTTGTATGTAACAGTTTGTAGCTGCCAGAAGGTTCAAATGGAATTGAGGTGGCCCCAAAATCCTACTATTACTTTCATCTCTTCTTCCCTATTTCAACTGCTTTTCCCGTGGCTCTCCACACCTGCCAACATAAAGATAATTCTAAATGCACTTGCTACATTCTAGTAGGATAATTCACACATTACTCATGACAAACCTTACAATTTCTCATAGCTATACACAAGACCACAGTGGGAAATAACAAAGAGCCTATATTTTTTAATAATTTTATTTTTCTTGGAATATCTTCTCCAAGACCATTATTTAATGAGCTTTTTCTAACATTCACATAAATTTTCTAAATTGATTCAGAAAGAAGAGTGCCCAAGCTCAGGATCTCACTGGCCATCACTGGATGGTTTGCTTCTTTCACTAAGTGTCCAAAGAATAGTGAGGTATAGAGAACCCTTCTCTGCAAGATTAATGATAATTGGGGTGCTAAAAACTATATTAACAATGACTAACATAAATTGAGCACATATAATGTGCCGAGTACTCTTCCAAATGCTTTATATATGCTAGCTTATTTACTCCTTGTACCAGTCTTATAAGGTCGATAGTATGATGCCCATTTTGTGTATGTGTGTGTGAGGAAGATTAGCCCTGAGCTAACATCTGATGCCAATCCTCCTCTTTTTGCTGAGGAAGACTGGCCCCTGGGCTAACATCTGTGCCCATCTTCCTCCGCTTTATATGGGGCGCTGCCACAGCATGGCTTAACAAGCAGTGTGTAGGTCCGCACCCGGGATCTGAATCTGGGAACCCTCGAGCCACCGAAGCAGATTGCACACACTTAACCGCTATGCCCCCGGGCCAGGCCCTTGATGCCCATTTTATAGATGAACAATTGAGGCTCTGTGAGTAATAAACACACTCAAAGTCATTGAGTAATTAAACGGGTGGAGCTGGAATCTGAACTCAGATGAACTAACTCCACAGCCCCCACTTTTTTTGTTTGTTTATTTTTTTGCTGAGGAAGATTGTCCCAGAGCCAACATCCGCGCCAATCTTCCTCTATTTCGTACGTGGGATGCTGCCACATCATGACTTGATGGTGTGTAGGTCCATGCCCAGGATCCGAACCCACGAACCTGGGCCGCTGAAGCAGAGCGTGCGAACCTAGCTACTACATCACCAGGCCGGCCCCCATCCACAGCCCCAACTTTTAAGTCTTACACTATGTGGTTCTTCTTGGGGTAGTTGCGTGATTGCCATGAGATCATAAATATTTCATATTATGTGCCCATCACTTACAACCTGGAAAATAGCATGTGATTAATAAGTGTTCATTTTCTTTCTCTTACTGTTTCACAGCTTAAATAACTGAGGCTCAGAGGAGTTAAATCACTTGCCCAACACATCCCCTGGCAATGGAAGAGCCGAGTCTAACTCCAGAATCCACAGAGCTCTGCTGCTTCTCTCTGAGCACAGGAAGCCATCAGAAAGCCCTGGGACTTTAGACACTTCAGGGATCAGCCCCTTCTGCTTTTGCACCATCACTGCTCTCACAATTATGCATTTATGTCTACAATAGTCATTTATTGAGGACCTACTCCCTTGCAGTTACACAAGGCCTTGTGACTGAACTCTGTGTGTCTCTCTCAGGACAGACAGATAAAAATCTTTCATACGTGATGCTGTCTCTTTCCCCCACTCTCACCTGTCAGCCTGAGACAGCGGCTTCACAGAAGGCTCAGATGTTCTCAGGAACGACAGAGCTGCAGGCTGGGAGGAGCCCAGGTCTGTCCAACATTCGGGAGCAGCCGTGAAGCGGCAATGTGCATGTTGCATGTGTGTGACTAAGAGATTCTCTTAAGGAAAAAATTGGGGGTTGTGTCTGTTACAGCAGCCCTGTTACTCACCTAGTTAATACACAATCACAAAGTAAGAGGAAATATATTGCAAACAGACAACTTGCCTTCTATCTAATTTTTTTATGTGGCTATAGCCAGATCTTGCGTGGAATGGCTGAGAATGGTATTTCCCAACAATTTACATCCTATCTTTAGAAAGACTTCTATGCATGGATACATATCTAATTATGGAAATGCCATGCAGCATAAGTGATGAGATGACCTCTGTACATACATATTTTTAACGAACGTATGTGTTCAGAATTACAAAACAAACTCTAGCCTTTTGACAGTCTATAACAGTCCATTTCCAGTTTTCAGGGAATAGAATTACACTGGAGGGGATGTTGGGGGATTATGAACTGCCTCAGCTTTCCACTTTATAAAATAGGAATACTAGTCTCTATTATAATTTGATTATGTGGGGTCAATAAAATGTATAATATCCTTGTAAAAGCTATATAAACATAAGATGCTATCTCTGTCATTTAAAGATTTATGTTTACCATAAAATTCCTTGAATTCAAAAACAATGAGCTTCTTGAGAAAACTGAGCACTAGAACTCTAGAAAAATACGAATTATTGCCAATAGAATAATGCAGGGAGCAGTGCTGTATTTAGCATTCATAGTAGGACAGAATTTACTTTATGAATGAATGGTAACCCCTTGCTACGTGTAATAATGCCCGGAATCAACTCCACACTCTTGTACTCTATTGGCACCCGGTTATAACACAGGGTCTTAGAGAAATAGAGCTTTTCCACGCTTCTAAATTTGAACCACATTTTACTGTCTGCCAGAGATGTGTTTGGTAAACAAGAGAGAGACTTCTTTTGTCAAACATCATAAAAACAACTTTTAGAGGTTTTCATTGACATTCTGGCTTGATGCACTGGAGTTCATGAGAGGCCGTATGGATGAATCCACTCATCGAGTGTGTAGGAGGGACTTACAGGACAAGGGGAAATGCCAAGACTTCACAGTATGTTAAATACAGTGTGAGCTGCTTTACAGATCATTTCATCTCAGGTCTCCATGGACTGGTATTTACTAAAACCGTTGCGAACATCTGCTACATTACAGGTGAGGAAACTGGGGTTCCAGAGCTGGTGGAGGACAGAGAGTTGTAAGCCAGGGCTGATCAATTCTATAATCGCCATCCTTCTACACGCCAAAGCATTCTCACAAATTAGAAGAAAAAGTCAACAATAAAATAGATTGTAAAAGAAATTAAAACCATTAGAAACTCCACTCTGAAAATGAAAATGTGTTACCAATGTGTTTGCAAAATTTAAATAGTGGTTTAAGTTACATTAGATAGAAAATAGAATTATTTTAATTCAATATAATTATCAAATGCTCTAATGAACATTCTAGACAAAATTTTTAAAAATACCAAGGCACTCTCTGTATCATATATATTATAATTAATGCAAAACTCGCACTAGTTAGTTTTCCTTTTCCAGGACCATGATTTCAAATTATACAGTGTTATTAATATTTTCTTTTCTACCTTTTTATCCTGAAATAAAATACTTGCTTTTTTAAAGCATTCCTCAATAATGAGAACATGCTTCCAAAAGCAATTTTAATGGTGTCCATACTTGCTAGGCTACATTTTTCCTTGAACATAACTTGCCAAGTTTCTCATACAATATATTTAATATCTTTTCTTACTGGGATAGGAATAAAATAATTTATTCATTGTCCTTTGAGGATTGAGCAATGATAACAAAACCAATGATGTTGTCAAATCTGTTTTATCATAAATTACCATTATCTTATACCCTTTAGGACTATAATTACAGCTCATCTTAATTACCATCATTTTTCAGATAAGGCACCTGAGTCAGAGAGGTTAAATAATTTGTCCCTGGAACTCAGCAAGGGGATAACTGAGCTAGGATTAAACCTAGAGATTCTGCACATCTGCATATTTAAATCCAATCTCACTACATTAATGAGCAACACATTTCATAAATTAGTAAATTCTGACTGGGAGTCCTCTGAGCACCCAAGTTTATATCTCACATCGTATCATGTAATTCAAAAATATATAATATTCAGGAAAGACATCAATGGTCTTTATTTTTATTTTTACTCTCTTTTAATAAAATGCTACAAATTGAAGGAAAGGTTTCCTCTTTCCCACGAAATTTCAGAAAAAGGTCTGAAAGAACTTGACCTCCAAAGATGGAAGCTATTAATTTGTTCTAAGTTTGGAGAAAAGCAATTGAAACTCTTTTCACTATTAGTAAACAATGACTTATGAAAAGTAACTAATGTAATCTATTCGGGTTGGGAAAAAATCATATCTTGTCAAATGATTTGAGAAGGTAGTAATGGATAATCGTTCATTTTACTATAGAAACTAAGAATCCCATCACTTCTCCCATTAACACATAAGACTGAGGTTTTGCCCCTCACTTTGCTAAAATATGACCTACTCTAAAATCAGTGTGTTATTAGAAATATAACTTCCAGATTATACCTCTTGTTCGAGTTCCCAGAACCCTGGTGACCTCCATGCCCTTGGCAAACATCAACTGATCTTCAGGACCCCCCACTGGGACCAAATATAACCTCCGGTTCTCTCAACATATTGCTTCCGGGAGATCAGATTCAAGATATGCGATGCAACATGTGTTCCACTTCTCAACTGGCTAATGGCAAATATGAAGGGGCTTCCAAATCTCAAACAGCAAAAGAAGAAAAATCAACAGAGCAATGACAGGTCAGGGGTCACGGTTATAGGATGGTGCTTCTGGACTGAGGGCAGCTTTTCATCCTGCATCCTGTGCTGATTCTCTTTCTCATCTCTAGTTTCTCGAAGTATCACTATAGCACCTTAAGTCATGGCTGCCTGCGCATGTTCACAGTAACAGCCGCAAGGGGTAAACGTGAACACAGATATTTCTCGTCAATTATTCCAAACACACTAACACTTTCCATCCCCTACCAAAGCTTCTAGGTAAAGGGATGAAAAACTCTTCTGAGAGATGCTAATAAACTCTCAGACTATTTTTACGTTCCCTTTACAAAGTATTTCATTTGCAAACGTCAGAAAATATAGCCCTTTTTAACATGACACGTCAGAATGCTTTTCAAAGCCCCCACTCCATACATCACTTCCCAATATATATTCAAAGCCCCAAACTCTCTGCAAGTTACACTCTCTTCAAGACAAGGGTTTCCTCATCAGTCTTGCTGGGGGAAATGGAAGTTTTTCATTTACATTTGCTTCTCTCTACCCAGCAGCCCTCAGAGCAGAAAGCTAGTTACTGAAATTCTACTGGACCCAATCCAGGAAAATGAAGACCCTAAGCTTTGTGGCTTCACCTGACTTCTTCAGCTCTGAATGGATCCACTGCTCACCATGCAGGGAATTTGTGAGCTTCAGTTCAGTTTAGTTCAGTAACAGAGCGCCCACTTTGTCACTATGCCCAAGATAAAGGGGGAACCAAAGACTATTGGTAGCCAGTGCAGAGATGGCTGAAGATCCCTTTCGCCTTTTCATCCTCCCTGCCAAGGAAGAATGGACAGGAGGTAACTCTTCTGTTGTCCCAATCTGTTCTTGTTCCAGCACATCTCTTTTCTCAAAGGACACTGAGCTTTCGGACCATCCTGCTGTCTAATAATTGCTCATCAGTACCAGAATTCTATCACCAAATAGGTTACGCGACCACCACATAAAACAGGAATTTGATTCAGAAGCGCCCATATCTCCTAACACTGCCTGGAAAAAATGTAGTTTGCCACTGATTCGTAGTCATGATCCAAGGATTGCGTTTATTTTTCTAAAGAAATAATTATAAACATTCAAAATAAATTTTAGAAAAATTGATTTTAATCCAAATCTCTGTCATTCCAAAATGTAGGAAAAACATTTGAATTATTACTTCATGCTCCCAAAATGACTGCCGAAGGCCTTTAGTAGGATTTTTAGGGAAAGGACTGAAAGCATTTTCTAAGAAAGGAGCCAAACTCAGTCAATAGCACCCCTCTGTGGCAATAGGAGGGTATACAAACTATAATTCAGGCCATCATTTTATAAAGATCTTTTAAAAAAATTTCCTATAGAATTATATTTATAAAGGCATAAAGACTCATCTGCAAATCTCCTCCCTTGCCTTCAGGCAGAGCCACACTAGTATCATCTCACCAATTTGGGGATCTTCTGTGGTTTTAGGGTCTCCAAAAGGAAGATTCCATGACCTCTCTCCTGGTAAAACATTCCAGGATTTTACTCCCAGGTCTAATAAAAATACTTTATACCACAGCATGCACCCATTTCCTCTAGTTAAACCTGCCTCTTTGGTTGAGATGAGAAACAGATGGTCTCTATCCTTTATTCCTTGGCGTCTGTGTACATCGTTAAGGCCGTGGAGAGGGAACCATAGGAAACTGTATGAAATGGATTTGGTCAGAGGAACTCATCAGAGTTTATCTATAAATCCTTCCAAATCAGGACCTGAAAATAACAGGTCCACTGCTCAGAGGAGAGGGTGTATTTCAAGGGGCCAGAATGTTCAAAGCAAAGATCTTCATTTGAAGAGTCTTCAGCCACCCTTCATGTAAGGTGAATCACTGTGCCCTCTGACCTCCGTACACTTCCACACCAACCCCAGCTCATCTCAGGGGTGATACTCAAACTGGTTTTAAACAACGAGAGATTTTTGAATAATAGCATCTATTAACATAACTTTTTCACCCTTTGCACATCATCTGACTACAAGATAGAACTAGAATTAAGTTTTTCATTCTTCTCTTTCTTTTTTTCTCTTTAAAGTCTAGCATAATTATACTTTTTCTATTACTGAACTGAAGGCTACTTTATATTTTTTCCATTTAGCACTTTAAATATTAATGAAGTTTCAGTATTTTTTTGTGTTATTCACCTCAGCACTTCCAAATGATTTTCAAATTATAGAATAAACTGAGGTCTGCCCAGCACATTCTGGATCCTTGTTTTCATAGAGGTGACATGAGAGGACTGTGTTTCTTTTTTCTGTTTTTATTCACTAAATGATTACTGTTTTATTATTATTGTTACTTCAGATAATTAAGAATGTAGACTTCTAGTTATATCTCTAGATAATGTTTGTTTTTATTATCCAATTGGTGTAAAGATTAGCTATGCCTCATATTTTTCCAGAGGAGTGAGTATTTAAAGGATGAATTAAACAGAATGATGTCTTATTTGTGGTAGGTAAAGATGTAACATGCACAGATTTATTTAAGGGTCTTTAATTTTAAAATAACACAATATAATAAATGCCAAATTTGCATTCCATAATGACTTTTGATCTTTTCTCTAAAAAGGAAAAGACATTCATGGAAAGTACTAGTAATAATTAACACTCATTCCATAAGTGCATGTACTATGTTCTGTGCTTGCAAGTAGACAATACATATTGTAAAAGAACAGCCAACTGCATGTTCTTGCCTGAAACTCACTATAAATTAAATACGGACCATATACTCATTTGTAGCTCGTTGGTATTTATGCTTGTCCTTAATCTTATTCTATAATGTCTGTAGTTAATGCATATTGTATCTTTTAATCTAAAATTAGCAAACAAAAAGGGAGGACACCAGTTGGGACACAATGGCTCTCTTTTTTTTCCTTTATTCATTCATGTGTAAGCAATGCCCAGCATTGAACTTGGTGACTGTCAAAAGATTTCCAGTCCAAATAAATGCAGTTACATTAACTTTGAAGATCCTTTTACCCCCTCTAGTGGTGATGAATGGTATAAAAAATTTGCAGTAGGTATTTGCTCTAAAATACCCACAGGATTGCAGCTGATGCAGGATTGCAGGAAAGAACGTGCATCAAGAGTGACTAGACAGAGGTTCAAGCCCAGATCTGCCATTGCTAACTGTGTGAACTTGAGATTTCACTTGATCTTTTGTTTCTCATCAGACATAGAGTAATGATTATGATTTGCAGGATTGCTGTGATGGTCACAAGAGAAAATGTTAAGTCAAATGTATTTATAAATTGATCAAACAAAAATTGACTTTTTTCTTTTTTTTTTTTAAAGAAAATACAAGCCACATAATATCTTTAATCAATTGATTTGATCCTGTGGTGGACAGACTCTAAGACAGCCTCCGTGGTCCCTCCCTCCTGTTACACAGAGCACTCAGAGTGGGGAAACAGCCTTTACCAAGTGATGGAACACCATGTTCCCAGCAGAAGTCAACTGGCATCATGGGCCATGTGATTCTCAACTCTAATCTAATCACAGAGGAACAATCAGACACATCAAAACTTAGAGTTAGTCTGAAAAAGATCCCAAAATGTTCTGGACTCTGAAAATTTCAGTATCTTGAAAATCAATGAGGCTGAGAAATAGTCATGATGAAAAGAGATGTAAAAAAAAACTATGAGAACTAAATATAATATATGATCCATGATTGGATCCTGGATTGGGGGGGCATAGTATTGGGGGACTTGTAGAGATTTGAAAATGGGTTTAAAAGTATACAGGTGCGCTAGCTCCCCAACTTTTCTGTCATTGGGAAATTTTCAAAATAAAAAAATGTGAAACAAAAAAACTAATCCTCATAGATTCTACCAATGGAAGATCCAGTTGGGTTAACAATTTCTTCTCTGTAATACTAATTGTCCAGGAAAGAGCTCCCATCTACAGTCATCCTCCCCTCCATCGGAGGCTTAAGTGAGAGGATCTCAGGTAATTAAAGTTTGAATTATAAAGAAACAGCTCCTCAGCAAATTTCTGCCAAATATTTTAAGCAGGTCACTTTGCCTATTTGTAAAATGGGAATAATAATAATGATTGTGTTTATGGTACCTAACTCTCCAGGAACTTTAGCATTTGCTCTTCATCCCCTTGTAACTTTTCCTGCCATTTTTCCCACTTCAACATTTGTTACTACTACTGTCATGCTGAAGTGTTTGCATTTCTGTCCAAATTGGGTGGTTTCAGACCTCATGCTCCGCTGCAAATCTTCTTACCTCTGCCTGCAATGGTCTTCCACCTTCTTTTATTAAAACATTGGCCAAATGTCACTTCCTCTTCAGTAAAATCATGCTTGACATGATATCCCTCAAAATTCACAGAGTTAATCTGTCTTCTGTGCACTTTCCTCTTAATTACACTAATTGCAAGTGTGTGTGTGTGTGTGTACCCCTTACTAAGCCGAAAATCCTTTGAACACAAGGAGTTTGTATCAACCATTGGGCATCTATCAGAATATCTGGTGCTTATCAGATGGACAATGAGCATTTGTTGAGTGAATATACGAAAGCAACTTGCAAACTCTGAAGTGCTAATGCTAATTACTGCAAAGTGTCGATGACAGTTACACGTTAATTACTAGTATTTGGTTGTTGGTGCAAGAGATGAAAGGCTAAATAGGGCGCATGGGACACAGAGGCTGGATAATTTGGTGTAAAGTAGGTGATTTTAGAGCATGGAGGCTTTGAAAAGAGAAGCAGAGGGTAAAATGGCCAAAAATTAATTTTACTTGCTGTATGTCTTTGCCCAGACTCTGTTTGCAGAGCTATTTGCAGAGCTGTGGCATGTAAGGTTGTCAAGTCACTATTAGAAAGTTTGGGCCTAACAATATCCTCCAGTGAAGCTTGTTTCTTTGGGTCCAGCCACTCCACCCATAGCCCCTGGGAGCAGCTAGGATGGGGGGGAAGATGATGGACAGAATGAGGAGGAAAGAAAAGACATGATGTGTTCTACTCCAGACCAGCCTCTGGGCGTCACTCCCCCACCTCACTTCTTTCCATCTCCAGGATGAATACTGAAATGTGTCACTCCTGTTGGGACCTCCAGGATCCCTCCTTACTTTTAAAGGAGGTGGGGAAAGATGAAGTGCTGCCCTCTTCTGGCTGCTTTAGCAAATCTCCACACACAGTTCACACAGTTAATAAGTTGTGACTCATTTTGAGAAGACAGCCAGTATAGCACGGAGGTAGGCTTTCTTTTAATTCAATATGTTATAGTAGCAAATAGCTCTTTGTCACGGAGACTTTTCACGTCTTTTTAAATTTTTAACTTTTTACCTTTGCATTTAAATCTGGCTGCAGGAGTAGTTTTAGAAATTCTGTGGGCATGAAACAGGTGTTAAGTCACCCAAGAGACAAGTTCTCCTGTGTTTAGGGTACCTGCCCAGCAAATCTGGGGCAAAACATTAGGAAAAAAGAGAGAGAATGCAAGAGAGAGAAAAGAAGAGTTCAGCTTCAATAATCTTATGCAAAATTTTGTAAAGAGAAAACCTAAATGAAGTTAATTACAGAGTTGTGACACTGTGATTTATAATAAGAAATATATATTTGGTCTTCCTCCCCATTCCCGGTGGAGAGCTCCTAAAACCCTTGGAATTTCCTGTGATGAGAGCAATAAAGGTATCTTGTATGTTAGTGAGGCGACTTTTGGAAAGCTCTTAAGGTGGGGGGGCAGGTTGCCAGTGGAGCCAACCATGTGATGAGAGGGTTGGAACTTTCAGTCTCTCCCCTAACCTCCGGGGAGGGGAGAGGGACTAGAGACTGAGTTCAGTCACCAACGGCCAATGATCTAATCAATCATGCCTATGTAATGAAGCCTCCATAAAAACCCTCTGACACGGTTCAGAGAGCTTCCAGGTTGGTGAATATGTGGAGATTCAGGAAGAATGGAGCGCTCTGAGAGCGTGGAAGCCCCAGCCCTTTCCCCATACCTTGCTCTATGCATCTCTTCCATCTGGCTGTCCTTGAGTTTTAACCTTTTATAATAAACCAATGATCTAGTAATTGATCTAGATCTTTCTCTGACTTCTGTGAGCCGTTCTAGCAAATTAATTGAACCCAAGGAGGGGGTCATGGGAACCTCTGATTTATAGTCAGTTGGTCAGAAGCACAGGTGATAACCTGGAATTTCAATTGGCATCTGAAGTGGGAGCAGTCCTGGGGGACTGAGCCCTTAACCCGTGGGATCTAGTGCTGTCTCAAGGTAGAAAGTATCAGAACTGGGTTAAATTGTAGGACACACAGCTGGTGTTGGAGAACTGCTTGGTGGTGTGGGAAAATCCCCCACACATCAGAATCTGAATTGATGAACACACATTGTGGCTGGCGTCAGAAGTATAGATGTTATGTAAGTTTTGTGTTATTTTAAAAGATGAAATTTTACGTTGAACTATTTATGAGGAGAGGGCTTCGTAATCACTTCTGTTAGGAACTGTAAAGGTCTTAATTTGCTCCAATCCCAATTTATGTTCTGTCCTAAATATATACGTGTGTCAATAAAGTTTAATTTTCTAAAGTGGTCCCCAGGATACACTGTTTATCCTTCTCTTAATAAAGTTACTTTAAAAAAAAATCAGTTTTTAGCAAGGAATTTAAAAGAGATTTCCTTTCGTGTGAATTGCAGTCCTTGTGTTACCCCTCTCAGTGGCATTTGCGTTTTAATTCTCTTTTCTTTTTTTTTTTTTTTTTTGCTGAGGAAGATTTGCCCTGAGCTAACATCCATGCCAATCTTCCTCTATTTTGTATCTGGGTCGCTGCCACAGCATGGCCACCAGTGAGCAGTGTGGGTCTGTGCCCAGGAACTGAACCTGGGCTGCCGAAACAGAGGGTGCCAAACTTAACCACCAGGCTATGGGGCCGTCCCCTCAATTCTCTTTTCTAACATTTGTCTCTCATCCTCCACCAGCAGGTGAAACTAGCTAATTAACTAGCTAAGGTGGGCATACGTGATGACTATGTGCAGAGCCAGCTGTCAGGAACCCAAATGCTTCTGGAAATTATTATAACAGTTTCACAATGAAATGCTTCTCTGTTTCCACCCCTAGCACTAATTTATTTATTCAGTATTAACTAAGACAAGTAGAGATTTCCAAGATGAAAATATACATCCCAGTTCTCAAAGAGCCTACCATCAAATGCAAACAATTATAGTCTGCATCTTTGGAGTCAAAAGAGATGCTCCTCGGAGAAATGAATAAGGGCTCCTGTGGCCAAATATATTTGAGAAGTATGACATGTTATATCCTCCTCTTCGCAATTTCCAGTGAACATCTGCAAATTAAAAACTCTGAGAGTAAAGGAATTTCTCTAACCTGACTTCTCCCCAGACCACTTTTCTGCGTAACAGAATAGAGGATAACATCCCTCAGACAATGTTCTTCTTTAATACAAAAATAAGGTTATTTTTGGTTATGTACAGCAAGTACAAAGTTTAGAGGAGAGATGGAGAAGGGAGATATGCTTGGGAGGGTTGGGACAGCCTGTCTGATGGGGAAAACACACTTGATCCCAGACTTGAAGGATGAGTGATATTTGCCAGGAGCCCAGGACTAGAGTGAGTGTTCCAAGAAGAAGTAAGTGTTAGGCAAATCTTGGAGGTATCCCTGGGGCATTTGAAAGTGAGAAAGAATCAGAGAGGTTTGTAGATGGGCATGAGGTGTAGTAGATAGGGTGTTAGATAATCAAGCTGAACAGGAAGGCCGGGGCCAGATCATAGAGGCTTTGAAATCCATGCAAAGCAGTTTATCTTCCATCCTGTAGGCAATGGGCAGATTTACAGAATTTGCATGGAAGAGTCAACACACGATCACTCTCTCACTGGTGTGGAGGATGGATGGATCTGGGGACAGAGGGGGAGACTGGAGATGAGCTGCGGAAAGGAGTGAGAGACACTGAGCCTTAACATAAAACTTCACTGTCATCTTGTAAGACGTGTTTGGATCCGAGAGAAGCCATACCCTAAAGCTCCTGGAGTGGCAGCATTGCCCTCTCTTCTGCTCTCCTGTCCTGTGGCTTGTCTTGTTTCCCCAATGCACCATGCAGTCTCATAGCCGAGACAGTGCCTTGCACTTCTTCACTCAAACAAAATGTTAAATAAAAAAGAGCCCATGGGGCCGGCCCCGTGGTGCAGTGGTTGAGTTTGGTGAGCTCCGCTTCAGCGGCCTGGATTTGTGGGTTTGGATCCCAGGTGCAGACCTATATCACTCATCGAGCCATGCTGTGGTGGCATCCCACATACAAAATAGAGGAATATTGGCACAGATGTGAGCTCAGGGACAATCTTCCTCAAGCAAAAAGAGGAAGATTGGCAACAGATGTTAGCTCAGGGCAAATGTTTCTCAAAAGAAAAGAAAGAGCCCATGTGTTGAATAAATAAATGTCTGAAAATAAGCATTCACATTTAAACATTCTAGTTTAAGATGTGCTTTCATATTCATGATCTCATTTCATATGGATGTAGAAACCAAACCACCTGGAAATTCCATGAGGCCCAAGGAAAGCGACCATTCTAAGACTTCTCCAGGGGTCCCCTGTTCCGTCATTCAGGTTTATATCAGACAAGTGACAGCACAGATTGGGTTCCTTCCTAGGTTGTGTCCTGAATGATAAGTGACTCTGGCTCTGTTGGCTTCTCCTGCAAAGCCTCTAGCCCTTTCATGTGCAAAGGTGACTGGGTTGGATAAGATTACTCTTGACACCTTTTGGTCCTTCAAATAACTCCCTCATTTTCTGGGAGCTAAGTCATTAAAGGCAGCATTCCAAACACCATCCCTGTCAAAACAGCTGACAACCAGGGATGATTAACTAGCTCTATTGCCGCATTTGCTTGAGGAAACAAAGGCTTTGAAGTGACAGGATGCTTGTATTCCCCCCCTTTAAAGCATCTGTTCATAGGATTGCTGTGGAAGCCCAGAGCAGGATACATCTCTGTGAATATATTACTTGTCTTTTGTGTGCTGTTGGTTAAATCTACACCGGTTCTCTAGAAGCTGGTATTTATATGTCCCTGTGTGTGAGGAGGTGTATTTTCTTCTCAGAATGTGGAAAGAGTTAGACGTGCTCAAGTGCTTATGTTCTCATGCGCACACACACGCACATACATCTGTACAGCTGATTTCTCACAACCCTAGTCCATGGTCCGCAAGAGAATGATACAACCAATGGCTGATGTTCAGGTTCCTTCCAGGAGCTGTATTTCCAGCCCCATGTCACCCTTGGAGAGCCTGCTCTTAGGTGGAGCCTTGCTCAGTCAAAGTCTTGGGTGAGTGTGACCTTCTGCTATGTAGCTTTTAATCTAGAAAAGTTAAAAGGCGAGACCTGGAAAATCAAAGACTGATTAAATAAATGGATGACTGAAAGTGAAGGAAGGTGAGTTTCAGGAAGAGAGCAAATCCAGAGAGGAAGCTATTTCTGGTAGAAAATAAAGCAAAAGTTTGGCAGATAGAACCACCCAGGCTTACACCTCATGTCCATATAGACACTTACTCCTATAAGACCTTCACCAGAAACTCTCTAGCCTCAGTTTTCTCATCAGTGAAATGGGGGAAATACTACCCAGTGCATATGTATACTGTGAGAATAAAATTAGATAATATAACCTTCTGAACACTATGCCAGGCACACAAGAAGCCCTCAACAAAAGCTAGTTTAGAAATCTGCTTTATTTGGGGGAGGCGCTTTCAACCTGAAGGATAATGTTTACTTGCAGCACAGAATAGAGAACAAAGATTTGTTCGGTTTGTCCTCAAACTAAAGATCTTGAGTAAGGCCTTCCCAGTGTAGGTGTTTTATTATTGTGAGTCAAGAGTGCAACTCTGTGCTAATATTAATACAGTGTAAGCATTTACTCCTAATCCCCAGATAACTTAAGTTAGAGGTAAATTTACCCACTAGTTAGGAAGAGTTTTCACGAGAGAATCTTAAGCCATATGTTTCAAACATGCTAATGGCCAATAAAAGCAATCAAGAGGGAATTCTTTCATTCAGCCAAGCCTTCTCTGCTCCTTTACTTTTCAGTCTGCAAAATGGGTATAAAGATCTCCTTTCCTGGAGGCTGGGCTTGGATTTAGGGAATTAAAACTCACAGAAGATGTCATACATCCTATGAAAATAGTCGCATCTATTCGTAAATAATGCATAACACTCAGAGATCACTGGCCGTGATTTATTTTCCCCCTCCCAAAAGTATATTTTGGGGATAGAAAGGTATATTTAATAAAGTTAGACAACTTAAAACAGCAAGACTAAAGAAATGAAAAGGATGAAAAACAAATATCATCAAAAGAGTTTGTTTTGGGTTTCTATAAGCATTGTTCTCATTATCCCAAACAGCGTATCTTCTCTGTCATTAACCAGTTTTGTTTGATTGGACTATTTTTAAAACCAAAGTGCAGATTGCAAAGTGTACCTCAGACGCTAGGTGGCGCAATGTGTCCACTTAATGCGATGCTGCTTTCCCCAAGCAATGCGTTGGCCAGCCACGTCTAGAGCTTGACATTCATTTCAATGCTTTCAGCCTATGATGGGGGAAGGTTTCCAGGATGTGGACTTATGTTCATAACTGGCAGCAGAACACAACCATGGCATTTAGTTCTCAAATGAAGTTATCAGTCTGTAAAACTTAAATGCACCTTCAGTAGCTGTGTGTAACTCAAACAAGATCTGCAGTTATCAATTCATAATTTTTCCTCTAGACTTAGAGCCAAAGCTTCAATTTCAACTATGCTGACATTTTGAATAAATCTAGCAGCTAAATATTTTCAACTGCCTCCAAGAGTCTCTATTTTCTAATTTTTTAATAAAAAATGACATGGAATTGGAAACGTTAAAGATCTACTTGAAAACACATGGAATAAGGTAATGTGACAGTAAACGGATTTAAAATCTTCAGCTCCACTTCCCCAGAGACATTCATATTATTGTTAATTTGGTAAACTACATTGCTCTTCATATTTGAATAGAAATAAATGAGGGTCCAAAAGATTTTTTTTTAAATGATATTCCATTGACTCAGATTTTGCTTAAGAAATACTAAGCAGAGCCAAATGATATCCATTACTTGGTACACATTCACTTGGCAAGATTGAATGGCGTTAAAATTCAGCCCTCGTGTTTACATAACAATTTATAATGCATTATCCTTAATGCCTTCTTCATTAAAAGGAAAAATAAAAATGAAAAACAAAAACAAGTTAAATCGATATGATGGGCATAGAAAAGTTAAATCGATATAATGGGATATAATATTATAATGGGCATGCTTGCATTTAAGCACATGGGCGTATGAGAAAGCAAGGCATTGAAAGCTGTGGTCTGGGGAAGCTTTATTAAATGCTTGAGTTGGCAACAAAGTATCCTGTGTCTCTGCATCTTTTGTCCTGAGCCTAGCAGATAACAGCTTCCTAAGCAGCCTTAGCAGTTTCATTATGGTCTTTCATACTTTAACTCAAATAGAAGAGAAAAGTAGCATTAGGGAACAGGTGGCATTTCTGACATGATACCCTTAGTTGATTTCTACCCACTTTGATTCCAAGCCATACGTGGGACTCACATGTAAGAAGAAATGCACGATACACACGCCTTCTTATATGGTAAATGACTAGGTATCTAATTTCCTATTTGGAGGAGAAGGAATAATGAAGGTAATCATATCAGGTGTACCAAGGAGAGGGTGGGAGAAACCAATCTGTCTCAGATGCTGGCAATAGGAGATGCACTGTCTAGAGAATTTAAAATCAGTAATAAAACTGACTAAGAATCTGTTTTTTCTTATCACCACAGGCTAGCAGTTCTATACAAGGTGAGTGATACGGGGGTGCACAGAACGATTCCCTCTGTGCCGACCCCCTTTGGAATACCACTGAGTAGAATGACTCTCCTTCTTAGGATTTTCCAACAAGCAGGAAAGTTGAATTTTTGGAAGAACGAAACACTATCAGGTGTTTTACAGATAAGAAAAAAGACTCTGCCCAGCTGAGCAATGTACTCAGGGTCACACACCTACTAACCGGTGGAGTCAAGATTCTAAAAGAAGTCTTACTTCCTCCAACTCTCAAGTTTCTGAGCAGTTAAGATCATAGACTCTGACATTTAATAGGTACAAGACTTGGACAACATATGCAACCTCACTTCAGTATCCTGAGTTGTAATGTGGGATAATAACAGTACCCACGGGTGGGACTACAGAGAGCACACCTACCACGATGTGAGGGAAGCTCTCAGCACCATCCGGGCACACAGTAAGCACATCAGAGACAACAATAAATGGCACTTGGTTTTCATCATGCAAACTTCATCTAAGAACCCTAAAGAACCTTTTATCCCTTCCATGAGTTACAGGATGCTGGGGTGTATACTGAAGCTACTTCACACTTTTACCTGTAGCCCTGTGGGTTAAGTTAGCAACTCTGATGCTGAGGAGGGGAACACATGCAGGTTTTGGGGATGAGGACAGAGTCTGATGGCGGACACACTCAGAGTTCATTTGCCCCATCCCCACCCCTATTTGTCAATTGCTTCGAGACTTCTTAAAGAACATCCTCTTGTTTCTTACACTCTGCCTCCTACTCCGAAGGAATAAATGGCAAAATTATTGGGTGGGAGGATTGGAATGAGGGCAAAGGGATGGTTCGTTTAGTTTCATTCTACTCAATATCAGAGTTATTGAGAGACTGGTCATGAGACTACTGGCCTTTAAAACGTGACCCCAAATATTCTATCACTTGAAATATACAAAAGTTAATAAGCACACGATGCCTTAAATAATATGTCAAAATTTCTCAGCCAATACTGTAGTTATAAAAAGTAATCTGAGTTCCTGCCATCCGAATTCTTTGTATGGAAGTGGAAATCAAATAATGCCAAAATTTCATTACACATATTACTGGATTTGGCTGCTATTTAAAGGTAACAACGAAATCTTGTTTCTTCCTAAAATATGACACTAATTATAAAGAATCCCACAAAGTACTGAAGCCTAACATTTTTATAAACCAATAGGACAGGACTGCAGAGAACACACATAAGATAATGCTTTTTTTGTTTTGTTTTGTTTGGCACTTGCATTATTTTAATGCACCTGTGCCATAACACACGGCAATAAATCAATATAACCACTGACATTCCTACTTGTAACATGAATTTATTCCATATTTCACAGGGCTAGAGCCAATCTCTTTGGTAAATATCATTATTACAACAAATACCTTTAATTTTTTGTAACATAGTCTTTGTTAACATAATACTTTTACAATGTGAAGTTAGTACAGATAAACCCTTCTCCAGTGTGATGGTGACATTGCATTGTCAACTTAGTGGGCTTTTCCAAGTCCTTCTATTGGGCTTTCACACATTTGGAAATACACGTCAGGTCAACTTGTACACAAACAAATGAAGCAAACAATAGGAGACATTTAAAAATCTATTGCAGGGGCTGGCCCTGTGGCCAAGTTGTTAAAGTTCCATGCACTCCACTTTAGTGTCCCGGGTTCGTGGGTTCAGATCCCGGGCACGGACCTACACCACTCATCAAGTCGAGTGACCCACATACAAAATAGAGGAAGACTGGCACAGATGTTAGCTCAAGGCTAATCTTCCTCAAGCAAAAAAAAAAAGGAAGATTGGCAATAGATGTTAGCTCAGGGCGAATCTTCCTCGGAAAGAAAAAAAATCTATTGCATAGCGTGAAGGAAGCTCTGTGGTGGTGGGAAGCTATGTGTTAATGAAGTGAGTTCAGCTCTTGCCGCTTTGCTGTATGTTCTGTTTCTGCTTTTCTTCAATTTCCATCATATGATGTATCCTGAGCATAGAATCATATCAGCTGTGTAAAGGTACAAATGTGATGTAGAACATTCCCTCAGATCTGATAGGAGGAACTGGAGTATCTCAAAAAAAAAAATGTTTGCTCAACACTTGAGCAAAGGGATGTTAGAAAAGAGTTCCCTTTATCATGTTAAGTTGGGGCACATGCTCCCTAGCCACATATTCTATTCCTTCTCTTCCTAACATGGTTTTCTCCCATCTACCACAAAACCTTAACTTCTAGATGGAAAGCAGTATATACAACTGATCAGATGAAACCTTGTGATACACACGTTGTAGGTCTACAAGACACAGCCCTGGAATAAAGCATATACAGTCTTGACCAAGGAAGCCATATCCATGCTAATGGCAGCACAGGAATTCTAAACAGAAAATACTCTTGAAGCTTCTCTATTCTTAGGATTTGTTTTTGTTCTTCTACTTGATGCTGTACATTGAAGGTGAAATTAAATGAAGACATACCCTTTAAGGTTACATTATTCAGAGATGTGGGCGGGCACTGAGTGGATGAAATTAAAATTCCTTTCAACGTCCTTGTTTGAGTATTTATGTGAATATAGTGGTCTCCCTTTGTCTTTAGCCTTCCTCATGCTCTCCAGGCTTCTACAAGTTTTATGTGCAAACGTCCTGACTATCTGGAAAGTTAAATGAAAGCCCAGGACTCACACAGACCCTGAGAAAGAGCAGTGGCCTTCTCAAAGTTTTAAGGCAAAGTGTGACTGAGGCTGTGGGACAAATCAAAACACCCCACTGCTCTGGAGGTTAAGGACTGAGGAAAGGGACAAATTGATTGTGTGAGAAAAACATCTTTTCAAGAATATATACAGAGAGACATTTATCGAGAGAGATATTTGGTAAGTCAGTAAAAGCTCACTGAATGTCACACGCTGTGGGGCACTGGAGGTGGGCACAGCCCTTGTCACGGAACCCACCTAAGTCCTAAGTCTTAGTCTTTTGTATGTACTGATCCCTAATCCCTATCTTTGGATGATTTATCTTCCCTTTTTTTTTAACATACCTAGAAAACAATTTTGACATCCAGGCATGTCCAGAAGCACACTGTGGACACACATCAAGCTATGGACACCCTAACACGTTCTTTCATTATCTAGGAAGGCTGGCCGGATGTTGGGCTGCAGGCATAGCTGTGGAGCCCAGGGGAAGAGAGAATGCACTCTGCTCTGTAGGCAGCCCGGGCAGGCTCTCATTATGCCACAGCAGGTTGGCCAAGCTGAAGGGGGATGCTAGGAGCTGGGAGAGAGTCCAGAGAGCTGCCATTAAAAGAAATAAACGTTTGAGAAACAACCCTGAAGGGGCAAGTTGCAAGGAACTGGCTCGTTTGCGTGAATAACAGCTTTAAGTACACAGAAAGGAACAGCCTAGGCGAGGCCTGTCCTGGAACAGGTGAGGAGGCAGTTCTGGAACATAGGGCCCACGGCACAGGAGATAATGGCTTTGGAGGCGACTTTTAGATTCCTAAAGAGATTTGCGTCTGTCGGACTTCAAAATGTATGGAAATTTTGGGTGGAAAATGCATGGAAATTACAGGTGGCCTTTTTCTACCCCTTCCCCCACATCAAAGATAATCCAATTTAGAACAATAAGCAAGCCTCAGGCAGAAGGTGAGGTTTCAGATCAACACTTAAGATTATGGTTATCTCTGTGATTCCTGGATTTGACGTGAGGGGGTCTGTTATTTAAAAAATGTGAAGCATGCGTGTTGGCGAGTGAGTGATCGTGTGTGAGTATGATTGTGAGCAGGTACATCTGTGTATGCGTATGTGAGAGTGTGCGTGTATCAGTGTGCATAAGTGTATTGTGAGAGTGTAAGTGCGAGTGTGTGTGTATAGTGGAGAGTGTGGCTCTCATCTCTTTCTTTCCCAGAAAAACGAATGCAAACATTTCTTGGGAATATTTTTCCAAGGAGAGCTGGCAGTTCTGTTTAGAGGCACACCCTAGCTGCTCCATCCTTGAAGGAAAGCATGGCTTTCCCATAGCCATGTGGATTAGTGGCTATTCCATCACCTGCTCCAGCAAGGTGATAGATAGAGCTAGATATGGCTCCATCTCCAAGGGAATGGGGGTCACTGAAGAGGTAGGCCTGTTGCCAGCCAGAAATGGAGGAATCACAGGAACATCATCTGCTGTCTATAAAAGCACTCACATCTCTTGCTTCTGAGCACATGGCTTTCTACTTTACCACAGAAGAAAAAAAAGAGACAGTGACATGTGCTCCAAGTTCAAAACATGACTTCTGTTCAGTTTTACTTTCATAACTAAGAAAACAAAATAGCTTTCTCATTGCAGGCACAGAAATTCAGTCTAATTTCCAAAGATTTGCATTATGACAAATGCCAAAATATGTGGCTGCATCACAAAAAAATTCCAAGGAAATGTCACTTTCCCTGATTGCCCCATGTCTGCTCTATTTATTCAGGAGTGAATTAAGAAAGAAAAAATCGGGCCGGCCCCGTGGCTTAGCAGTTAAGACCGCATGGTCCGCTACTGGCAGCCCGAGTTCGGATCCCCGGCGCGCACGGATGCACCGCTTCTCCAGCCATGCTGAGGCTGCGTCCCACATACAGCAACTAGAAGGATGTGCAACTATGACATACAACTATCTACTGGGGCTTTGGGGGGAAAAAAAAAGGAGGAGGATTGGCAATAGATGTTAGCTCAGAGCCGGTCTTCCTCAGCAAAAAGAGGAGGATTAGCATGGATGTTAGCTCAGGGCTGATGGTCCTCACAAAAAATAAATAAATAAGAAAGAAAAATCTATTTTTCGTCACTCCGAGTTTCAGAGAGTATTATGCCTTGTGAAGAAAACTCTAAATGCTTTAGAACTTGCACTTCTTTCCTGAGCTTGCCCTTTTCTCTTACATATTTTGAAGTTCCCCTCAGATGAGATTATAGATTTCTATAAATCCTGTGTCTGCGATAGTTCCCCAAAGCCAAAACATATTTTACAAAGCCAAGCAAACATTACCTTCACCTTGGTTCATATACAAATGCATAGGGTGAGCAGTCACTATGGGCCGTAGGCTCCACTGTGGGTCAGTCAGTAGCTATTGTCTCTAGATTCTCTGCGGGTGGTCAGTCATTAGCCTAGGCTCCTGGGGGTGACAGTCAGTCACTTTTGGCCACCTCTGTGCATCTCTGCTGGAGCAATGTCAAGGCACTTCCATCTACTCTTCCTCCACCACTTCTTAGAAAGTTCCAACCATGACATGAAGTGTTAAGAGAAAGACTAGGGCCAAGGGAACTGAAAAGTGATAAGATATGAACAACCAATCTGAAAAACAACACAGTTCCTTCTCTAAGAGCAGTAATGTCCCATGATGGGGCTGAAATGGCACAGCCTTCCTAAAGCCAGATTCCTCAGTAGATAAGCACCATTGGGATGATTTTAGGGCTCAACGATTGCTTTTGTTTGTTTTCAACAGATTGCATGGTTTTCCAATGATTTCCCAGTAAGAAGTCTATTCATCTCCAATTAAGCATTCTGAGTTTAAATAACTACTGGGAATCCTGGTGTTGGAAACACTGCTTAAAAAGTGACCAGGGTGACTGTTTGATAATGCTTGGTGTTCCATATGTCAGTTGGCGTATGAGTATTCACTTTTACAGTCAACATGTTTCAGTGTCTTTCGCCATTGCCTTACTGAGCAAAGGGCAGTGTCATCCTGACTGTAACTTAAAGACATCTCAGTCAAGAGCTTAGGAATTAGGTGAGAAGAGGATATTCAACCAGTGCCCATTGACTTTGGTTCAAGGCTAAGTCATAGGAATGCACAGCAAGGTTCTTCTGAGCCACGTTTATCCCTTTAGCCTCAAGATCTAGGAATAGATGGATATTACATCGAATCACAAGCCACAGATGAGAAGCTCAGAGGCCAGTCTTCTAACTCACAGCCCTGACAGCCCATCTACAATATGGCTGTGTGCTAGAATTTCTGCTGGTTGGAGAGGAAACTAAGAGTATATAAGTAACGTGAGGAGTTTTTTATGTTGTTGTGTTTTGAAGAATAAAGAACATCCCATCAGGTGAGTGATGAGTTGATAATGCAAAGGCACCAGGATTGTATTTTGTTTCTGTTCTGAAAGTTTACTCCAGGAACCTGCTTTCACTGAGAGTTGAAGGGCTTAGGATGAACTAACTATAAAGATAATTAGGAAAAAAGCAAAAAAGAACCAAAGGACACAAAACCTCTCTGTGATACTGAGGATAAGGAAACAGCAAGGTACATGGACTTGGAAAATTGATCGTATTAATGCAATCCTCTGCTGGCTGGCTCAAGTTCTCTCCTTTCTGTATCTAAATTTTTTAAACTTTAAAAACTGGTAAATGTAATATTTTTGGAATAGCTTTCATCAACTAAGATGGCTGTTTATCTTAGTGAGGTTAATTGTGTTATTTATTTATTAATTCATTGTCTTATTGTTTCTACTTCTTTTATACCCAAAAAGTGTCTGAGCTGGATGCACTTAGTTATGAAAGCATTTAACATTTTAAATTAAGACACAAGAAATTCTAAATGACACTTGAGATGCCCTTGAGAGACGCCTCTCATCTCTTGTTTGTAGATATTTCACATATTCATAAATCAAATCCTGTGCGTATTTAAGCCAGACCACAATGCTAAAAAGCACCATGTCTCCCATTAGAAGAAATGCAATTACTCTGCTTAGTTATGTTTTTAAAATAGCTTGACATTTTAAATAGCTGATGAATACATAATTTGCTAATCAGTAACGGACAGTTCCCACAGAGAAACTATCATGGCTAGTTTCATAATTTACTATCTCAGAAGAGTTTTATGAATGCAAAGATGAGAGCTGGGAAGCAGAGAGAAACCGCTCCAGGATGACATTATCCTATTTAACACCCATAATACTTAACAGTAACAACAATTAAGCTTCACAAATTAAGCCAATGCGTTGAATTGCTATGGGTGAGTTCTAGATGGAACATTTATGTGTAGTGATTTTTCCCCATACTAAATTCCCCGTACACAACCATGTACCCAAATGAGCATCAGAGCAACATACGGTACTGTAAAGGATTAAGTGATATTTTAGGTTATGCCTTTATTTCTTGTCTCTTTTCTCCAAGTGATAATAGAGATCTTATTTACCATGCATGAACACTCAACATTCCCTTACTGAGAACATTTCTGATATTGTTGGTATAAGAGAGAAAAGTCATTTATTTAAAGATTGCATTATTAATCTATAGCTTTTGGTAAATATCTAGATTATCTGGTAGGTTAATTTGTCTTTATGGCCTAAAAAATACTAGCTGCCATGGTCAATCCAAATGAGTTAGTATAGGAATATTTATAAGGACATCGATATTCACAGTATCTTACAATCATGCTCCAAGCTAAATAAAATTAAAAGTAAAATTGCCACAAATTTTACAATATAATAGGATAAGAGCTAAAAGATATGTACAAATTCATTGACAACATCTGTGCAAGTGTTGTGGACAAAACATTTAAAAAGAAATCTACATAAAACAAAGTAAATAAATTTATCAAATGTTGATAAATTTTCAGAGACAGTATAAAAGTACACAAAACATGGAGGAGAGAAAGAATTTAAAAAAATAACCACTAAGCCAATACATATGGTACAAGTTTACTACATTTATATTACAGAATGATGGAAACCAGAGACAAAAAGGATTTGGTAACAAACAGCAAAGAAAGTTTCACCAATCACAGGGAAGAAAGACTTTCCTTTTGGGATGAAAACACAGACTGCCACAGCTCACCCCCCGTCCCATACACACATAGAAAAATAAAAGCCAACGCGACAGTTATCTACAGCAACACACGACAGACAGAGGTGGCAAGCGTTTGGCATGTTGCATCACAGGCAGTCAATCACGACTGGCTAACGATGATGGTACCTGGCTCTGTTGCAGGTCACTGGCTTGCCTGAGAGGAGTAACTGACGGAGGGGGCACACCTGATGTGGACGCAGACCGGCCGAGTTTGCAGCTTACTTTCGGTTCTGTGAAAAAGGGGGAAAGACACACGGCATTAGCTGAGCAAAGTCGGCAGTGATGAAACGGCTTTCAGACTCCTTTTTTTGTTTTGCTGCGTGCTCTTTTAACTCACCACAAACTTCTGATGCTTGCTAAGAATTGGCAGGTGATGAAACAATTTCATAGCAGTTGACTCTAAAATGAGCTTTATTGGCAGCTCAGCTCCTTGGAATAAGGAACAAATCATGGAAGGACAGCCTTGCTCCCTTGCACATCTTACCCCATTTAGGGTTAGTGTCGATTGAGTGATTGAGTGATTATTGGAGCAACAACATCTCATTAGGGGAAAAAGCAAGTGACATGATTATCTTTGGTGCCTCATTTTCAGCTTTGGTCCATAGGTATCCTACGTCCAAAAATGTCTTTTCCATCCTCTCCAATTTTTTTCCTCCCTCCCTTCCTCCCCCCCCCCTTTCTTTCTTTCTAATTTTGAAATCTATATCATTGTGCTTATGCTGACTATTTTCATTATGTTTTCAATGTAACATTTCTCTAATTTATCTCCATTGGCTTTAAATTTTATAACCATTTCCTAAGACTTTTGCAATCTTTCATAGTAATATTATTTTTCAAAATTAAAAAGCATTCCCCGGGGCCGGCCCGGTGGCGCAAGCGGTTAAGTGCGCGCGCTCCGCTGCGGCGGCCCGCGGTTCGCTGGTTCGGATCCCGGGCGCGCACCGACGCACTGCTTGGTAAGCCATGCTGTGGCGGCGTCCCATATAAAGTAGAGGAAGATAGGCACCGATGTTAGCCCAGGGCCAATCTTCCTCAGCAAAAAAAAAGGAGGAGGATTGGCGGATGTTAGCTCAGGGCTGATCTCCTCACAAAAAAAAAAAAAAAAAAAAAGCATTCCCCTAACTCTTCCTCTATTAAGGAGCCCAAAATGGGCTATCTAGGCCATTGACAGGATACTTCAGAGGTTAGAATTTGGGAATGCAAAGAGTTCCTTTCATCCAAGAAGCATAGAATTTATGGTATACAGAAGATGTTGATTTTTAGGCATATTTGAAGATATTTGATAAAGGAGAGGAAAAGAAGTCATAAAAAGAAAAAATTGACATCTGTGCTTTTATTGCAAACTTTTATATTGGCTGTTAGTTTTTGAGTGCCTGGTGTATTCCAGCTTATGTTTGGGCTATGCTTAAATTATCTCTAATCCTAAAGATACTCTTTAGAGTTACAGTGTTAGCAATAAATGCTCCCAATTTACAAATTAGAGACCTGAGGCTCAGCAACGTTAATATTTACAGTGCAAATGAACAAGTGCTTTTCAAAAAGCTTTTCTTTATAAATTTGACTTAAAAACTAAACTCATTGAACAACTAGCATCAAATGATATTACATCACTAAGTAACTGAGAGTGACACACTGATGCCAGGGAGCCAGTATGTGCCCAGTTCTGTTGCAAGAAAAGAAAATGTGCTGCACACGCTGGGTGGAACCCTTTCTTTATGCCGTTTCTGTATGAATTGCATGCAGAGAAAACCTTTGCTACATCTGCATCACATGAACTTTTCACTGCCAACTTCAGCCTCTACAAACTGCCTTCCAGTCATTCCTCCCCCATCCCTCACAGACACCAGACACAGACACACAGAATAAGACACACTTATGCCCATTAACACTCAGATCCTTACACACAATCTTTCCTCTCCCACCCCTAATTCCACCCATTAAACAATGCCTTACTTCCATATTAAAAGTATTATCTTCAAGGGCACTAATTGCCTCTTTCTCAGCAAATAAAATAGTCTTTTCTCTGAGCTCCTGGTGTCATTCGAAAAAAAATAAATGACAATAAACATGCTTTGGACTTACAGATGATTTTGAATCTGACTCCACTACCTGTATGATCTTAGGAATTTTTTTTTTAATTCTTTACGTTTTATATCTTTTCAAATAAAATAAACCCAATCTTTTACTTGACATTCAGTAACTATTTATTTTATACCTACTATGTGCCAGGGACTGGACAGAGAGTGGGGACCAAAATCCCATTCTTGCCTGAAGGGAGCTCACAGTCTATCCAGAAACATGGATATTAAACAACAAATTATGCATTTGATTATGAAAATGCAATTGTGATGAGCCTCTCGGTGGCATTATTGGTGGTAGAAGAACACATATTGGGGGAACCAACAGGCTTTGGAAGGACATTGATATCTACTTTGTGGACAGTAAAACTGACAGAGCTCGTTTGTTCTTTGTTCCTTCAACAAACATTTATCAAGGACCTCATACACAGAAAACACTGCACTAGATGCTAAGTGAGGGCAAGGAAGACACCAGTTATCCATATTTTAATGAGTTTATGTTTTCTCAGGGGAGACAAGACATTAAACCTAAAATCATTTGCTGAAAATTGGGAAATGCGTTAGAAAGGAGAAGTGCAGGGTGCCATGGTGTCATTTATCAAGAGTGTCCCCCATGTTCAGGGGAGCCAGTGAAGACTGGGCCCTAGAGATGCTGCTATAATTAACACCTGCCAACAGGGCTGAGTGGGTGCAAAAGCTAAAGTGGGGAGGATGCTGGACGTGTAGATTTATTTTCCAACCTACCCGGAAGTCAAACTGTTTCAGAAGATAATCTTTTCATTCACTTTATTGGCTATATATTATAGGGAAATAGCAATAAATGAAATATCCTCGTATCCAGGATAGTGGGGAAGAGATGGGCTAATGGCGGATCAAAGACAGATCAAAGTTGCACGTAAAGTTGTGAGAAAACCCTGGCATATACCAAGTGCTTTTAAAAATGCTGCTGCTCACCTCCCCTACATACACACGCACACACGCACAAGTACACACAGGAACTTGCACACACACGTGTGGTGACCCTTACCTCAATTCTTATCTTCTACATTTAATGAAAATAAGTTATTCTCCTTCCAGAAAATGTCTTCCCCTTTTCCATCTACGACACTCGTGGCTCCACCTCTCTTCTCCCTCTGTTCTTTTCACTTTTCTCTTTGTCTCTTGTTTTGCCTTTTCCTTCTGTACTTTCTCCCTCAGAACATCTGCACTCTCGTGGCTTCTTAGACAATCTTTTCCCTCTTGGCTTACATGGAGGTTCCTAAAGCTCTGCCCTTTCCTCATGCTCTTGTTTGATTTTAGCCCCACCGCCTTCTGGACACTAGGCCATCTCATTGCCTCATGATGAAAACCAGGTTATAGCCTTTTCTCAATATCTTGGAGCCCCCTTCTGATTTTCCTATTTAGCAGGAATATCACCTCCATTTTCTTAGAGGCTTAGGGTCCAAATCTTGTACTTTCTAAGCTCAGAGTTTTCTTTTCCTCTTTATATAAAGTTAGTCTTGTGGGAAATTTTCTTTTTACTTTGCAATGGCTTCTGTACTTATCTCAATTCACTGATGCTATCATAATTTTGGTCTTCAACAATTTGGGATATTTATTTATTTATCAGAATATATTAATATATTTATCATATATATATATCAGAAACCACCTTCCTAGTCCCCATAATCTCTCTGCTCAAAACTAACTTGGACACGATTCCAGACTGAGCTTCCTAGATTGTTTTTAGGCCACCTAACTTGTCCAAAAATTTCCAATTATTCTACATTTCATATGATAAAAACTTTAAACTCACTTCACTAATTTTCAAAGGTCCCCTGTGATCGGGCCCCACCTGATTAGATGCACTCCATTTCCACTGCTCCCTGCTCCCCAAAACTATACAACTCCGTGTCCCCTCTCAGTTTCCACATTTGATCCTCCTTCACATCAAGGTGTCTCCATGTGTGGGCTTTCATCAAACCAAATCTTGCCCATTTTCTAAGACCTGGTTCAACGTGTATTTCTGTTGTCAAGCATCCTGATTCTCTCTTCTGAACAGCCTTACTTCTTATATAGAGTTTGCACTGCTTGCTGTGGCTTTGAGCATTTATGATGGTGGGGACCACATAATAAGTGTTCAATTAATATGTATTTTTCTTTCACTGAAGACACTCAAGTTAACCTGGAAAAGGTCAATGCAACTTCTAAAATCAGACAGAGGCACTGAAGGTAACCTAGAATATGCTTTAATGCCTGGGTTCAAGGCCTGGCTCCCTTACTTACTAAGGCACTGACCTCCATTCAAGAGTACATGACCTTCTAGGGTCCATTTCAGAGGAGGTTCTGGGGTTTGGAAACTCTCTCTAAGTTTTGTGCAGGTGATTCTAGTATCTACCTACCCGCTCTTGAAAGGTATTTAAATATATTACACAATGACATAGATAAACTATCACTGTAACTTACACATTAACTTCATTTCCCAGGAGGCATAAATTCTTGAGTACCCTAGGGAATCATCTTTTATTGTATAAAATAACAGGTAAAGCATCTATCAGAATCCTGGTTGACATGTTTTCATAATAAGCTAATGTTTCCATATACCTCTTTACTGTGGTAGCACATTTAGTCACACAGAGTGAGAAAATTCAATATTTTCCCTCGGAAAGGATGGCAAATAATATTTCTTTACTCTAAGGTTCTTTTCAAGCTCATGTTGAAGAGATTATCTGCTGAGTGACATAACCAAATGCTTTTTATATCACCCGATGTACCTATGGATTAATTTCCCCTGCTAGGCTTCCAGTCAGATTCTGACTTAATCAGCTTCTTTCAAACACAGATGCTGATATTTCTAATGCACAGACTGAGCCTTACCAAAATCCAAGCAAACTCCAAATTTCATTATGACCTGGAAAGGTCTTGCTTTACCCCATTGGACAGCAGTCCAGATCATGCCTCGGTTCATCAAGCCCTTTTAGGCACTGCAATATAAAGCACTAACCACCCGTTATACCAACCACCGGTTGGCAGTTTACTAGCCAACCACCCTGTGGGCTAGATCCAAGGTCAGGTCACCCAGGGGTCAACTGTCCAATCCAAATATGGCTCATACAGGTTACGACTTCACCTGCAGCCGCAGGCTGAGATTATTACCATAAATTCATTACGTACACATTTACTCACAGGCAGATAAAAACATACACATATTTATGTGTGTACATACACACACAAACTCCATAACATTGCTGCTTAATGGTGTCATGTCGTAGGGGCATTTTTTAAATTGTGAGGTTTTTGTTTATCTTTATCGTACTCATTTAGGCTCTTCTTCAGTTTCATGTGATCCTTAACTTAAATGAATTTGGAATCTATCATGGTGTTTGTGGAACCAGATTGGTGAAACAAATCCTTATGACATTGGATCTCTGGCCAAAAGAATTGTCTGAAGTGTTGAAAATCCTTGAACAGATCCTGATTATAACCAATCTTAGAGATTCTCTAGGGCTGTGACATCAGAGTTAAATTATCCAACTCACCTTTGGAAATACACTGTGCTTTGAGCCTTATAATAGTGAGGCTTATGGGCCATGGCACTAAAAATAAGTTCTCATCCAGAATTTTGCTAATATAAAAATTTCCAAGGCTTTTGGGGATCAAAAACAATGGACATATGCCTCAAAAGAGATCTAAGAGAGCTTTCCTCCTCCCCCAAATCTCATTCCATTGAGATTAATTATGAACTAGAAGACACCTGTTCTTCCTATACTCAAGGAAGAACTCATAAACTTCCTTTGTAAACTCTATCAGAACCATCCTAGAAGTAAAAGTTAATGTTGCTTGTGCAATTTAAGTGAAGATCAAGTGTAAAGAGAACAAGAAAGAGAGAGAGAGAGACAGAGAGGAAAAGGAAGAATAGAAAAACAGAAAGAAGGAGGAAGGAGGGAAGGAAGGAAGGAAAGAAGGAATGAAGGAAGGAAAGAGGGAAAGAAAGGAAAGGAAAGGAAGAAAGGAAAAGGAAGGAAATGAAGGAAGGAAGGAAAGAAGGGAGGGAGGGAGGGAGAGAGGAAGAGAAGGAGGGAGGAAAGAAAAGGAGGGAGGGAGGGAGGGAGGAAAGAAAGAAGGAAGGAAGGAAGGAAGGAAGGAAGGAAGGAAGGAAGGAAGGAAGGAAGGAAGGAAGGAAGGAAGGAAGGAAAGAAGGAAGGAAGGAAGGAAGAGAAGATAAGGGAATTTTAACTCCTTGAAATAAACCATCATCCAGATATTATCATGCCATGTTTCTGGGGTAGAAATTCAGCATCATCTTGAAGTTCTTAAGTACCCACTGGACTTTGTTACTTAATAGTTAGCTCTTTCTTTTTATTCTTATTGGATACAATCTTTCATTATTTTTTGTTTTTAAGACGGTCATTTCTCAATCATTTCTCATATTGCCTTTAGGGGAGTTGGATTTCTCTTTAGGACTATGTCCCTTAGAATTATTACAGGACAATCTCCAAGGTGTCCACTGCTATTATTTTAGGTACTGGAGTTCTCTTTCCTTTCAGAAAGCAAAGACAAATGTCTTCTCAACCTCTGTATCTACACAGCAATAAGAGATTAGCGCATTTTCACCAAGAAAAACACTTTCATCTAGCATCAAAGAAATGAAATCAGTCAAATTCTGGGGAGATATTTTTCTCCATCTTGGGTTTTTTTTTAATACACAATATTTTTCTGTACTAGTAGAGACATAAGATTTTCCCAACTCAATCATGCTGCAGAAAGTTTCTAATCAATGACTCAGGGCTACATGGAAGTCACAGAGAGGCCTTTTAGTTAATACACCAAAGTATGCTTATTGCAAACCCTACTTTCATTTGCAAAGGAGGCATTTTTTTGAAATAACGCATATGGTGCTATTTGAGATAAACCAGTGCCTGGGAAATAAGGAGCCATTTTGCCAGGACTATGTTAAAACCTTCATGAATTCCAAAAATTTTGTTTTAAAGTTTACATCACACATCATAGCAAACATATAAGGTGCCCTCGTGCCCCACATTAAATGTCATTTTTCCTGTATATAATTTAAATAAATTTTTATAATTTTGCTTTGACATTATTGAACTGTGAATAACCTAATTAATTCACAATTGGCTATGATTTCTAGACAGCAATCATGCACACTCAGGAATTCTTACAGGATTAGCCAATCTAATCTAGAAATTGTTTTCAAATGTAATGGAATTGTTTTAATACTAAATTTCACAATGAATTAAGTTGACCTAATGTCACACTTTATACTGTTAATTAGATATTCATCAATGTTAATGTGGCAGTTTCTTTTGCAATTTTGGTGCCACTTTTTTTTTTTAATATCAAATATTTTAATAGGCCAATGAGCAGTTCGTAGGTGAAGGCATTGACACTACGATGTGAAAGATAAAACAAATCAGATCGTTGCTATGATCATTTTGCGGCCATGGAGAAAGAAAATCAGCAAGATGCAAACCTCTACCCTGGGAGTAAATTTTCTCTCTCCAGCTTTCTATGGAGCTTTCCTTTCAGGAGGCAGCTGAGACTTGTGTAGCTTTGAATGACTTCCAGTGCCTATAGTCACGGACCGAGGTCCTAACGTTATCTGAAGGGTCTATGAAGTAAAACTATTGATGCTAGAGTAATTGCTAATTCTTCTTGGGAATATTGGAATTCAGGTGAAGACCTAAAACCCAGAGAAAAGCAAGGTGGCCACGTGATGGATAGAGTTTATGATCCAAGGATGGACCTAGAGAATTACAGGACCCCTTGTATAGAGGAGAAACAGGACCACATGCATGTGAAGTGAGGGGTACCCATTGTATTCCTTCTGAATATTGGAAGGGCTAGGATTTCCCTTGCCTTCCACTTTCTTATGTTGAGAGAATATAGATCATACTGCTTACTATGCAAGGACGCCCTAGGTGCTGCCAATGCATGGTTGGTTTCTTAGATGGCAACACAGCATAGTGTAGCACTGACAGCTTTTATGAATTTGACAGCCTCTTTTATTGTAATATATAATTTCTGAAACGCCCTTAGGATACTTACCATTTTAACTGACTATGAAAATGTGCTTTTTTCAAAAAATACTTTATTTCACATTAAAAGAGAATTAAAATATATGTGTATAAAGCAACATATTTTATCTAACAAGTAATATATGCTCATTAATTATCTTTAAAATCATTACATAAAGAAAATCCATCTGCCAAGATATAAATTCAAAAAGAAAAAAAAAAAGGAGGAGGATTGGCAACAGATGTTAGCTCAGGGCCAGTCTTCCTCAGCAAAAAGAGGCGGATTGGCATGGATGTTAGCTCAGGGCTGACCTTCCTCACAAAAAAAAAGAAAAAAGACATATCATGATTTGTATCAGGATCAAATATATATTACTGGGATAAAAACTTCACTTTGTGTTATGGCATCAAAAATAGAACAAACAAGGGGCCAGCCCAGTGGTGTAGCGGTTAAGTATGTGCTCTGATTCGGTGGCCCAGGGTTCGCAGGTTCAGATCCTGGGCTCGCACCGACGCACTGCTTGTCAAGCCATGCTGTGGTGGCGTCCCATATAAAGTAGAGGAAGATGGGCAAAGATGTTAGCCCAGGGCCAATCTTCCTCAGCAAAAAGAGGAGGATTGGCATTGGATGTTAGCTCAGGGCTGATCTTCCTCACAAAAAAAAATAAATAAATAAGCAACAAGAAAAATAAAGTAAAATCCTTTCATTACCTAGTATTAGGAAAGAATACATGGCAAAAAACATAAAACCTATTTAAAAAATATGTTATGTTTTACTTCTAAAGAACAAAATAAAAAGAAGGAAATGCCAGGCTGAAATGTTGCGTATTACCCACCTTATTAATGTGAAAACTCTTTATTCCTAATAAATGACAATCAAAACTGGACATAATACTAATGATATTTCCTTCTTTATACCATAGGTTTTGTGGTTTGTTAAAGAGCAAACATCTTGAGGCAAATGTGACCAGATATTATCATTTATATGGTCTTTAAAACATGTTGTATTTCAATGTCCATGATCCTTACGCTTCTGCCTTGAACTACTGTCTGTTATAGACAAAAAGTAAGCAACATGTGTCTAGAAACAAGACTGATATAAGACCATCAAGGGCGGGGGACTTCAATCTGATCTCCAGTAATGGCCATGTTTATTCACTCTATAGCAGAACTTCTGGAGATTTCTAAGAGCCTTTGGGGAGGCGGGGACATGAGGTCAAAACTATTTCCGTAAAAAATATTAACCAAGACATTATTTGTTTTTTCCACTCTGTTGACAAATGCACTGAAAGTCAAAAAACAAGGCTGGATAAATTTGCTGTTACCTTAGCACATCAAAGCAATAGCACAAACTGTCCTGGCAATTATGTATTCTTCACTGCCACACAGACTTGGTTATTTGGCAGACATTTTCTCAAAAATGAATGAAGTTAGCCTATTGCTTTAAGGAAGACACCTGGCAGTATTTGTTGACAATGACAAATTTCAACTTTCAAGTAAAAATTAAAATTTTGAAAAACTTGTATTCACCACTGTGAGCCTAACAGCATCCTAATACTTAAAGACTTGTGCTATGACATCAGTGGTGATATTAATGAATGTGCTGTATTGATTTTTATAATGAAATGTGTCAACATATGGAAGATTTGCATGACTTAGTGAACCGAAATTTTCTGAAAGCATGATGCTATAAATCATGCACGGGTAAAAGATACATTTAAAATGCAAAATAAACCAATGGATTTTAATGTAATAGAGCATGATGAGTTTACTGACATCTAACTAACCCTTATGAAACTGTTATTGTTGACATTGGGAAGTGTATTAAAGAAGAATATCTACAATTATATGAAAAGTTTATTACAATACCCCTCCCTTTTCAACTATGCATCTGTACAAGGCCAGATTTCCTTCATATATTTTAACCAAAGCCACATATCACAGATTGAATCCAAAGTAGATATGAGAATCTATGTTCTATTGTCAGACATTAAAGAGATTTGCAAAAATGTAAAACAATGTCAATCTGCTCACCAATTGTTATAAGTTTTGGATTTTCACGAATAAAAATGTTATTTAGTGAACATGTAATGAGTTTATTATTTTTTTAATGAATAGATAATTTTTTAATTCTCAATTTTAATTTCTAATATGTAAATATTGTTAGATTGAACTCACATAAAGGGATTCTCAATAATTTTGAAGAACATGAGGGGTGTTGAGATTGAAAGAGTTTGAGAACTGTTGCTTTATATAGACTCTGAGCCTGCAAAGAGTTCTCTTGAAAAGGTAACTTTTATACAATTAATTTGCCAGTGGAGTATTTAAAAAACAAAAATTGAAACAGAAGAAAATACCATGTTGAAGCACAAAAAACATTTGAAAACTCCAGCGAATTTGGGAATCACCAGTTGTCAAACGCTGCCTTAGAAAATTCTTTATGGCAATGTCCAAGCAAAGCTATCACCTGCCTGTGAGACCTGAGGGAAGCCACTCAAATTCTCAGGGCACTTTTTCATCATTTATAAGAAGAAGCAAGCTCCAAGGTTCATTCATTGATTCTTTGATGTTCGTAAATGAAATCCATTAGAATAATTGAAGTGACCTCAGAAATATTCTTGATTGGAGCTGGTTTAGTACAGTCCTTTTACTCTTCTTTTCTGGTCTGCTTTTTGCGTTTTATTTTTATAACAATGTTGGTAGTGTCACCAACTAAGTGGCTTGAGAAACTCAAAGGTGGGTTTGGAAGCAATTAACCGTTTTTCCAAGTTGTTTCTTTTCCTTTTATATGTTGAGGAGATGTAACCACCAACCATCCTGAAACTGACGAAGCGAGAAACTCAAGGGAGATAACCAAGCCTTACCACAAGAGCTACACCCATGACCTTTGCCTTATTTTTAGTGCAAAGATCTCTCCAGGAGGAGCTTAGGCCTCATTATGTGGAAGCATGTTCTCCAACTGAGCCTGTGCAAGCGCATACCTGCCTCTCCCTTTTGAATAATCATTCCCCAATCGAAATAAAAGTTCCTGCTTCCTTTAGTTCGGGGATGCCATGACTTTAGAAATGATTCCTCATGGCCTCCTATTTGCTGCAAACACACTGTACTTTGTGAGAAAACTTCCACTGGTGTGGAGTCTTATTTAACTCACCAGGAGGCAAGCCCATTTGATTCAGTAACAGTAGGATTATGCATAACTCGTTTGCTATTTGCTAAAATTTTCTAAAGTTGTTGGTAAAAGTTTTAGTAGTAAATGGTGAAACATGACAAAAATTTATTTAAAAATAAATGGTAGGAGTGGTAATGGTTATCTGTCATTTTAGCTATCCAGATCCTCTTACTCTTTTTTCCGGAACAGTAGTTTGAACTTCCTTTGGAGAACAACATCACCACTAATCTCAGTTCTTATGGTTCGGTGGTAGGGGCTGACTCCCACTCCAGCTCCAGAAATGGTCACATGACTCGGGTCTGTCCAATCAGTCTTTCTATCCCCCTGGGCCTCACTGATTGGTTCAGGAGGGGACATGTGACCCACATCAGTCAATGAGAGCTGCCTTCGTTCTTTTGCTGGAGCTCTTGGGAAAGAGGACTATCTTTTCATGCAGGCTGCTAAGCCCTGGTCCCTTACTAGCTGAACGACCACCGGTAATTCGCTTGACCTAAGCCTTAGTGTGTTCACAGGTGAAATGGGAGAAATAAAGGTACCCACTTCATAAAATTATTGTGAGAGTTAAATAAGAGAATAAATGTAGATTTTTCTGCAGTGACCAGTGTGTCATACGATCTCAAGAAATGTTAGCTGTTTTTATCATTTAAAGGTAAATACGATCTTTTAGCTCCTCTGCTTATAATATAATGAAGTCTAAACTGCTTCCTCACAATGGTTCTCATGTCTCAGCTTATATAACCATCCTCATCTGCAGTCTTGTCCCTGCCACGTGGCATTAAATTCTCCAAAAGCTCCATGCCTCCTCCTACTCTATGGTTTTAACCATGCCACTCTGCTGTGCCCAGTGTGTCCTTGTTGCTTCTCCTTTCCTTCTTTTCCCTCCTTTACTAAACCGTATGCTCTGTGAGGAGGAGCATATCTATCTCGTTTCCCCTGAGTAACATGATAACTAATCCCCTATAAGGACTCAGGCGTATTTATTAAACGAATTATTTTAAACCCTATTTTAAAGAAGGAAGCCAGTGTAGAAGATGAATTATTTGTACATTTCTCATTTGAAGAAGCATTTACCTCCATTTCTTCATCTTTCCCAAGTTTCCAGCAAAAAAGGCAAAAATACATTGACCAGACTTCAATTAAATTTAACATTAAAAAAAAAAAAAAAATCAAGGGGGGGAACTGCAGTGCCTGTCTTGGACAGTAGATGGCAGTGCAAATATGATTTGATATGTATTCTGGTCTGCTTGCAAGCTTCCAGAACTGGTCTGTAAAGGCTCAGCATAAGTCACACAGAACGTTCTTTTTTTGTCATGTCTTCCATGACTTTTCACACAAACAGAAAGGGCATTCTCTGTGAACACTGTTGGCGGAGCGTACCCACGGAGCCTTTCCAAAGAAAGCCAATTACTGCTAACTAGGAGCAATGTCAGGGTGGCAATGTCAATGTCTCCTTCTAGAGAGGGCACAGGGTGGGGCCATGTCTCCTGCAGTGAAAGACACAGGAGCTGGCACTACAGTCAAAACTCGAGCCAGCGTGTTGTCATCGTGGTTCTCAAACAGGATTAATCTATTGAGAGGCAAATAAGGTGAAGGCACCCTCTGCATTATCTGAACTGTTTATGCCTACTTAATTACTTTTGCCCAAGAGAATTAGAGAGTAGTTGGAAAATCAGAATTTCTCTAACAAGAATGAAATTACTGTCAAGTTGTATTTTTTTCCAGCAGTTTTCAGGGTATCTGACATAGTATACAATGTCGTGGTTTATGCATTGTTTTGGTAGAAATCAAGTTTAAGAAACTACATGTGTGTATGTGTGTGTATATACACTCACACAAATAGTTATATATAGTAAATGATAATAAGTTAGCTGACTTTGCAAATAGGATTACATAAGACCCAAGCTTAAAACCCATAAATGGTTTTATACACACACACACACACACACACACACACACACACATCAGTTAATATTACCGAATTCCTTCACTCCAGACTGCTCGCATAACCAACCGTCTAGCTAGAAAAAAATTTCAAAAAACATTATAAACAGTTTAGAGGAAACCCTACAAACTACTGGAAAACAAAGTCCAGAGTCCTCTTACTGAATCAGGGACAATAACGCCCTCTTGCTGTAAAACATCAAGTGCCACCATAGGCAAACATAAGCTCCTTGAAGGCAGATGTCACCTGTCACCATCTCACAGTGTGCTGTTCAAAACTGGCTCTCACAGGTTTGCTGAATGAGTAAATGACTGAACCAAAGAAAGACAAGCATACATAATGTCGCTATTTTTTAGGGAAGAAAAAAGCACATGTATGACATGGTTGCTCAGGTGCTCAAGAATTAATTTTTAGATATATCAAAACAATCAGTTATAAACATTGCTCAGTCAGTTATAGGAACAGAGAAATGTCATGGGCTAGAGAGTGGAGAAAACATTTCTTCGTTGGATTTATGAGACAGGTTATTTGGGGCAGCATATTTATCTTCATAATTCTGTTTCCCCTGGTTTAGGATGATACTACATTAGCTGACTTTGTAAATCTGATCCCTGAGTTTAAAATCCCAGGAGTTTAAAATCCATGAGTGGCTTCCTGTCACTGTTAGGTAAGACCCAAATCACGATGCGGCCAGCTCAGCCTAGCCGTGTCAGGCTTCCTCTCTCGCCTCGCTCCCTTGCTCCCAGCCCCCCTTTCAGCCACTCTCCCACACATGCCCTCAAGTCACAGAGTCATTGTCCCTCCTGGGTCCTCTTTCTTGATTGTTCTTTCTCCTAATTCACCTGAGATCTCAGTTCCCAAGTCATCAGGATGCCATGTGGCACACTCAAGAGAGAGCATGGTGTCATTTTCCTTGGTGGCTTTCGTCACAGATTGTAACTACACTTTTCACTTTTGTGATTAAAAGCCATTTCCCCCACTGGCACACGCTCAATGCTTGATAACATTGTACCGAAAAACACAGATCAATAAATGAATGAATTCGTGGGCTTGAAGGTGGAAATAGGGAAACTCAAGCTAACTAAATCATGGGAATAGAGATGTACTATGGGTCAGAAATCTGAAATCCCTTTCTTGATTTGGGTCTACCTCTTACCAATGAGTCTGGGCAACTGAATTGATTTCTCTTGAGCTTCAATTTGGTCACCTAAAAAATCAGATCTGTCAAAACGGACCATAGTGTAGCCATTTTAAAATGGAATCAGAGCTGCCTTTCCAGAGAAAGTGTCTTAAACCTTGGGCTGGGCCAAACGCTTGGACTGGGCCAAAATGGCAATTGTTTTACAAGCAATTATTTGAGAAGTCAGCAGGAGAACAGACATCCCGATCACAGAGACAGGACTGTGGACTTTCTGAAGATAGAATCAATAGTCAATCAATGTTTAGCCAAGACTAGCTCTCTGCCTCCGACTCCAATTAAAATTCTTTGTAATGCAACCTCTCTTCTTTGCCTTTAAAAGCCCCTGACTTTTACTCCTCATCGGGACACTATTTGAGTTTCTACCTGAATCTGTGCTTTCGGAATTGCAATTCTTTGAACCCAAATAAACGCATAGCCTCTTAAACTGGTTTCTGTTTTCGTAGGTTGACAGATCATAACACCAGCCCAAAGATGTGCAGGATTTTGTGAAGATCAAATGAAACAGCACGTATAATAGCATTTTAAAAGCTAACACATTGTATATAAATAGAAGGCATTATTTTAAATGGGTCACAGATAATCTACAAAGGCGATCAACTTAAATTCCATAATTCAGTTTAAATACAATGTGCAATAATCTTAGAGCAAATTTTGTAATTAGATCATATTCTGTTTTCTTTAAACTTGTGTATTTAACTATTAATTTTAACACAGGGGACCTTAGATGCAATCTGAAAACAATGTTATTTTTTTTCTCCCCACAAACCAGTTCCACTCTGCTCTGGGGGGTGCCAGTTCTTTCTTACCCTTTGGATAAACCCTAAGCCAAGTCCCAGAACTTTCCTTTACATTTTGATAATTAAAAATCCTTCAGTTTCTTCAGGTCACAGAAAGTCTCACTGAAGTAATCATTTAAACGCCTAGTTCCTTTCATTAATTACCATTTTGAACTTTATTTCAAGGAAACGCTTCTCTCCTGGCCCAATTTAGGCCCGCTCCTAGCACACAGAGGAGATGGCCTCTCTCTCTTTGCCTCGCCTGCAGGTTCTTTGCCCCTCTGCCCTCCACTTGGTCCCCACCATGTCTGCCCTCACATGGGCTGAGGTAGATGGAAGGAGGAGAGGTGAGGGGCCAGGAAAGGTCTTCTTGACTGGCACTAGCATGAGCTGCTGTGTCTCTCACACTCTGAGGGACGGGAAGAGAGGTGAACACCTCTCTTCTTGGGGTGCTTTCAAGTATACCCTGAAGGCCTCCCATGACTAGCCATCTCTCACTTGGACATCTCCTGGCTGTTTGCCCACTCGGCATCCTGTAGTACACCTTGAGCCGTATCCTAGCGAGTCCTTGCTGCTCAAGGCAGCCACATGATCTAAGCCACCTCCAGGGTTTTCCTCTATGGCTTAATCTGGTCCATGGGAAACACACTTTACACACATCTTTAACCCATCATCAAGGCTGGAGAGTTACTTGCCAAGCAGCTTTCTGCTCTGTGGTCACAGGCCATTCAGCTCATCTCTTAGACTTTTTTTTTTACTGTGTCCCCTCCATGACTAGATTTCCAATAACAAGACTTCCATGTGGTCGCATTAAAGCCTCTCTCACTTGATTTTCCACTGGGGGAGACACTTCTCACTTCTCATCCCTCCTCTATCAGGGAAGGAGACTTATCATGTACACATACACACACTCTCATACACACAAAGTCTATCTCGAAGTCTCTCTAACATCTAGTCTCTAATCTCTCAGCCTGTAACCAGTTTCCTAGGCTAGAGATGCGAGTTCAGTTAAGGACAACAAAATTCATTTTGATCACTTCCTTTTCAAGTTCTGCTTCTGTGGTCTAGTTTTATGCCTTGGAATGTGAGAGTAATTACCTTCTATCATTTTGCAATTAGCCTTCTGCATTTTATACCCTGTTTATTTACATTCAAACCCTGTAATGACACATTTAGGCTATTTAAAATGGTTAACTCACTCCCAGTTCTATTTTTCGGGTTGTTTCTCAAAGCCGTATCATCAGTATCTGGAGAAACACAAATAAAACTATTTCTCTGGTGAACACAAATTCTAGCAGGCAGAAGTCACTTTTTTCCACAGAGAAATAAAAGTGGGGTACTGGGGATATGACTTACATTACTCTCCAAAGACTCTCCAAATGAGAATTCTGTTATGTGTTTACCACTAGAATTCGGAAAGGGAGAGTTAAACTCTGGAGTGTGAAAATAGTGCACAGAACCTAGCAACAGGATCTGGCCAGTGCTCCCCGAGGAAATAACCAAGCACCCAATTATAACGGTGAGGAAAGCAGATGTGGGGAACTGTCTTCCGGTGCCTGAGCCGACGGTACAGAATGACAGCCTTGAGGGTCGTAGACACTGAAGCCCACAGCTGCCTGGGGCTGATGTGGAGCCAAGCAGGAAGTTAGTCAATATCCTACAGTGAAGCCCAAATTACAGTGGAGACCTGCTCTACCAGATTGGTTTGTTGTTCCTGTTGCATAATAAAAACGAATGCTATAACAGAGAACTCATGGTATCTACAGTAGACAGGCCCTAAACCGTGAAACCACGACACTAAAAAACGATGCTTTGACAAGTGGGATGCTGGGGGCCAGCCTGGTGGCATAGTGGTTAAGTTCGCACGCTCCACTTGGGCGGCCCAGGGTTCATGGGTTCGGATCTCGGGCGTGCACCGATCCACAGCTTGTCAAGCCATGCTGCGGCAGCGTCCTGTATAAAGTAGAGGAAGATGGGCACGGATGTTCCTCAGCAAAAAGAGGAGGATTGGCAAAGGATGTTAGCTCAGGGCTAATCTTCCTCAAAATAAATAAATAAATAAAAATGAAAAGTGAGATGCTGACACAAAAGATGGGAAGGTGGATTTTCACTTTTTACTTTGACTGTTTTTCGATGAGCATGCTCTACTTATGACAGGAAAGCATTTCCATTTGAGGGAAAACCAGCCAGATTCAAACAGACCATGCTGTCTACATCAGTTAATTATTTCTTACTACACCAAACTGAGTGACTCAAAAACACACTCATTTAGTTTTGTTCACGTCTATGGGTCAGTTGGGTGGTTCTTCTGATCTTGGCTGGGCTCACGCACGCATCTGTGGTCAGCTGTGGGTCAAGCAGGTATTTCTGCTGTTTCATGCTGTGCTGTCTCAGGTTTGGGGGTTGGCCAGCTGAAGGCTGGGGACTCTTGGCTTTCCTCCATATTCTCCAACAGGCTAGCTCAAGTTTGTTTACATGTGGTGGTAGGGTTGGAAAAGAGCAAGTGGACGCATTCATGGCCTCTTCAGGGTGAGGCTCAGAATTGACAGTCACTTCCATCTCATTCTACAGGTCAAGGCAAGACACAAGGCCAGCTTCAGGGAGAAAGAGACCTTACTTCTTGATAAGGAGTTGTGACAGCACATTGCAAAGGGTGTGGATATAGGGAGAGAGGAGGAGTTGTGACCAGTACTGCAACCACAGCATCCCAAAGGAGCCAGGCCACATGAAGAACTTGAAGAAAGAGAAGAGGGTATAGTTCGAGAATTATGTAGCTACAGGCATGCCTCAGAGACATTGTAGGTTTGGTTCCAGACCACTGCAATGAAGCGAATGTCAACAATAAAGCCAGTCACACAAATTTTTTGTTTCCCAGTGAATGTAAAAGTTATGTTTACACTATACTGTAGTCTCTTAAGTGTGCAATTGCATTACATCTAAAAAAATAATGTACATTCCTGAAATAAAAAGTACTTTATTGCTTAAAAATGCAAATGCTGTTGGAAAAATGGTGCCAGTAGACGTGCTCAATGCAGGATTGCCACCACAGTCTTTCAATTTGTAAAAAACGCTATATCCGCAAAGCACAATAAAGTGAAGTGCAATCAAAGGAGGTACGTCTGTATATTAAAATGTTTAATATTCATCAGGTTCTAAAAGTAAATCTTGTTCACCCACACTTCTGTGAGTGAGCTGCAGGGAAGACTAGCTCCACCTAATATGCCTGTCTCCTACTTGTCATGCTAGTATCAAATTTAATATCACTTTCTCCAGGAAGCCTGTCTGAATTACCTTCCTTTTATTTATTTATTTTTTGTGTGAGGAAGATCAGCCCTGAGCTAACATCTGCCAATCCTCCTCTTTTTGCTGAGGAAGACTGGCCCTGGGCTAACATCCATGCCCATCTTCCTCCTCTCTATATGGGACGCCGCCACAGCACGGCTTGCCAAGTGGTGCGGCGGTGCGCACCCAGAATCCGAACCGGAGAACCCCGGGCTGCCGCAGCGGAGTGCGCTCACTTAACCGCTTGCGCCACTGGGCTGGCCCCTGAATTACCTTCCTTTTAGCCAGAGAATAAATCATGTGATTGTGCCCAGCATCTCCCCTTCATAACATTTATAAGAATCTGTTGTTTTATTTTCTGTCTTCATGGCTGGACTATAAGCTTTGGGGGTACAGGGTCTAGCCTACCATATTTACCTTCTATACTCTGCACCCCCACACCTAGTTCCTGCATGGCACAGAGTAGATGCTGAATAAATTTTTGTTAGAAAACAAAAATGAAGGGAACGAATGACTGCATTAATAGGTGAATGAATGTCAAGTCCGGTACTTATTAAAGAAAATGTCTACCTTTGTGGATATCAACATTTTCTTGCGATTCTCACATCCTTGTCAACGCAATTTTAAATCCCCTTCACTGCTACCAAGCAGAACAGAAACATTGCGGGAGATTAAGATTACTTTTTGATAACTGTGTATAATGCAGCAACCAAGTCTTAAAAGTCTCCACCTGATCCTTTCTCTAAATTTCATAAACATAGACTCAAGAGAATCCAAAAATGGCAGTCACGCCGGCCTAAAATCTTTATTGCAAAATGCACAAATGAAGGAAGCACAGGCTGTTGCACTAATAGTCCTATAGCCAGTTATAAAATGCATAGCTCAAGAAAACCTTATATCATATTTGTAATGAGTTGAGCTTTCCAAAGGAAGCATTCAGTCTTGATCCTAGAAAAAAATCAGAGATCTTTCCAGTAAAATTGAATGAGAACAGAGTAAACTTTGGTCTACTAGTTATTACAAACCAGCTGTGTACTAGGTGTTTCTATGCATTTTTTAATTTAATCCTCATAATGACCTACACAGTGAGATTTCCTTTATCTTTTCTGCAAAGATAGAGACACTGGGGCACAGGAGTATTATGTAATTTCCTCAAGTCACTACCATCAAAGTATTAATTTATTAACATTGTTGTAAAGCATGGTTTACTTGCACTTTTTTTTTAAAAAAAGGAACTATATAGATTTATTACAGTTTGCCAGGAACAACTGTCATACATACTGTTCCACAGTTTCCAGCGCTGCTGCCCAAGGCTATGCTGCTATCCTGTTTTTCACTTCTTTAAATTTGTGTGCATGGCACTCTTCTTGGATATGAAGGGCTGAATCATAAATTCTGAGATACAGCAGCCGGAGGTTTATCAGCAAAGTTAGCCAGTCATCCCAGCGTTATCAAGTAAAGTACAGTAAGTATGTTTCAGAATTTTCAAGAGGAAAGCATCTTTCCTACAAATTAACTGATAAAAATTTAGTTCCAAAGACTACACTCTTGGATTCAACTGCAGTTCCCTTTCCTGAATCCCGGTTTTCTGTTGCTTATACTAAATGGCCCCATTCTGCTAGATCTCCTTCCTAGGTATCCACTCACAGGCCTGTGGCTAACACCCTAACATCTTTGTGATCTTCCCAATCTTCAAAGACGTGATTAGAATATGAATTAGAGCTGCAAATGTCTTAAGAACCATAGTTTGAGGTGTGGGTGTGCTAAATGTCATGTTGGAGCCAGAGTTCTCAGCATCCCCAGCAAAACAACCCCCTTTTGCTGCGCTTCTCTTGCTATCTTCCCTGTCTAAATTCTGCTCAGTTCAAGGCTCAGCTCGAATGCCAGTACTTATAGGAAACTTTCCTTTATTACCCCATTACTCTCAGCTCTGCTGCAAAGATATCTGCAAAGGTGTCTGGACTCATAGTGACGACTAGTGTTTATTTAATATTGTCTTCCAGACACCCTGCTAAGTGTGTTCATGTGTTACCTCATTTAATTCTCACCTTTAATTCTCAATAATGTCTATGCTTTAGGTACTATTACCATTCATCTTTTACAGATGAAGCTCAGATAAATGAAGGGACATGCCCAATGTCATCAGTAATAAAAATCAGAATCCAGGGGCCGGACCAGTGGCGTAGTGGTTAAGTTTGTGCACTCTGCTTTGGCGGCCCAGGGTTCGTGGGTTCAGATCCCAGGCCCGGACCTGCACACCACTTATCAAGCCACGCTGTGGCAGCGTCCCACATACAAGGTAGAGAAAGATGGGCATGGATGTTAGCCCAGGGCCAATCTTCCTCAGCAAAAAGAGAAGGATTAGCAATGAATGTTAGTTCAGGGCTAATCTTCCTCACAAAAAGAAAAAAAAAATCAGAATCCAGATTTAGATCCAGAGCTGCTGGCTGCCCAAACCTCAGTACTCAACCACTATATTACACTGTATGCTCGCATTTATAATTAGAATAAAATTTACTCTACAAGTGTGATGTGCGAGAAATGGCACATTTCTTTGTTTTCTTCAAACAAAATTAAATCCATATCCCTTTTCACTTCTCTGAACTTGTGTGCACAGGACTCCTCTTGGATATGAAGGGCTGACTCATGAATTGTGGGGGAACATGCTTCCCTATGAAAAGGCCCAGAACTGTTGTGCAGAGCAGAATATACCAGATGGTCCTTCTAGTCTTCAGCCCACACTGGTTATCACAGGGAGTCTATTTTCCAAGCATAAAGAGCCCCTTGAAGTACAGAATTCCATATTTTGGAGGTTGGAACCATAAAGCATACGTTTAGCCTCACTGGAAGCCCCATGCAAACTCCACCCCACCTGTCTTACCTCCCAATCAGAGGCCCGTGCCACTTTGCCGGGATGCTATGAAGGATTAGGCTGCTTCTTACAGTTTATGAAATGCCAGACCTCTGTTCTTTCAGAGTTAAGAAATTCCCCCTCCCTTCTTGACTGTCAAAGGCCATGTGCCTCTCCCTAATTCCCACTTCCACCCTTAGCTTAGCCTTAGCATAACCTTCTCAAGGAGCTGCAGTTTCTGGAAAATAAAAGCCAGGAAGTCAGATATCTACTGGCCCCTGCTGCTTCTGCCATAACCCAACCTCTCTGTGCTTCAGGGTCAAATTCACACCTCCACTGAATGGCCATCTCTTGATTTTACAAACCAGAAAATGTAAATTGACAGCCTTTAGGTTTTACTCAGGCAGAGGAAGCAAATTATTGAATTCAATGTTTTGTGAAAATTGAGCTATATTTAAAAATTGGGAGTTTTCACATAATAGCATTAAATCTGGGAATCTGGGGTGAGCATCTCTTATGGTGAGCATCCGCTGGTGCTGAGTAGCTTCTGTCCCCTTGAGATACCCCTGTGTTTTCCAGTTCACCTGCTTTTCCAGCACTCAGTCCTGCTGTTCATCAGTTGGCAATAGATTTTCTTTGCAATGGAGAAATATTTCTCCATACCTATGCTTCTAACGTGGAAATATATAACTTTACACCAAAAGGACTTCAAGTTTCAAGAAAAATGGGGAAAATATTTTCCTTTGTGGGAGCAACAAACATTCCTATGTATGTAATGTGCAAGCAAAACATGTTTGTTTTGAAGGAGGCATCTCTCCTAACACACTCACTAATGTCACCTGCCTGTCCTCCAGGCTGCTCAGTTTGCATCCTGTGGTGGACCTTCTCAGAACAGCAGAAACACACAAAGTTGAACACACAGAAGCTGAGGTCTTTTTAAGATCATTCCATATGGGGCTAAGCCAAACCCTTCAGAGTTTACTTCCAAAATGCTTCTTCAGTCAGGCTGGCCTGGCAGGGCCAAGTCAGGAGAGATCTGCCTCAGCCTTTGTTCTCCTTCTTCATCCCATGTGGAAAGTTCTATCTATACATTTCTACTCAATTAAAAACAGTAATAATTATTTTTTAAAAGACCTGATATAATCTTGGATTAAGACTCAATGTCTCCCATTAAGCCCTCCATCTTTTTTCAAGCCCGCACTAATTTTCTGTTTTCTGAATGATATTAAATGTATAATAAAGAGCAGATAATAATGATTATAATACATTTAATTGTAATCTAATTAATTTATGTTCAATAGTTTTGTGTCATAAAGAAGCATAGTAAGACCTTTGAGTGGCAGAAACCATGTTTTATGTAGCCTATGATGTGTGTGTGTACATGTTTGTCCCCCCAGAAACCACTACAGAGTTGGATACAAGCTGCTTGGAAACTATTCGTTGATTGATTCAGTGATTGAAATCTGAATTTTTGTTAATACCTGACTTACTTGTATAATTTCCACTTTTTCCCATTATATTCACGAGTATTTGGGTCCCAGCCCTCCACCGCCTTCAAGAATCACCCTCTGGGGAATCTCTGATGTACTAAACAACAGTGACTTTAATAAAGTACCGTAGCGACCAGTGGCATTGTTAATTAGAATTGAGATCTCCTGACACATTTCTTCGCTTTACTTCAGCAATTCCTCCACTCCTCAAAAGAGCCATTAAGAACAACCATTTCAAGTGGCTAAACTACTTTTGGTAAAGCAATAGTCTGTGACTGGTAGGAGTTTGTGTTTGCGTGTTTGTGGGAGGCGGGCAGAGAGAAGAAGGTGGGGGGGGGCGGGGAGAGAGAGAGAGAGAGAGAGGCGGGAGAGAGGAAGAGGGAGAACCAGAGGCAGAGAGTTGACAGAGAGAGAGGGATTTATAGGTGGAATCTCCTTTCCTGTCTAGTGTTAGTTGCGGAGTTGAGTACCTCTGTTGCGTAGGGAAGAGAGTTATCAGTTGCAGTTCTAGTGTTTCTGGTAGAGAATTAGTAGCTTAGTGGCCCAGTGACAAGGAGACAATACTGAAGAGGAAGTGTGAAGAAGGAGAAAGAGTAAATAATAACTCATTTTCTTCTGTTCCAGAATAGCAAGTCTAAAATGCTCTCTCCACTACTTATTTGCCTATTCTGGGCGAAGGCCATCTCACTAATGAGTATTCTTCAAGTAGTGCACGGTTTGTTTAAAACACCAAAGGTGAGTGCACTTCAGATATTCTATTCTATACATTTTTGCTAGTGGAACTATGGCATCTTCTAGTATAGGATTGGCACATGTGAGGTTCATTCTCTTTAGGAAAATAAAAACCACCAACACAATAAACGTTCTTCCTTTTCTCCTTTTTCCCTCAAAACTGATGTAAGGGTAGACTCAATAGATATAATTTCAGGGATACATTTGGGAGGCACTGACTTCTAAAAGTTCAAGAAACTGTAATGCTTTTGAGTGTTCATGTTGGTAGTTTCACTTTCACATAAGAAACTCTAATTTGCACCAACGTTATATATGTGACTACATTTGCCCCTACGTTTCCCATTTCTTTTAATATAGATACAAAAATGTCTTTATCGAAAATATAACAAAAATCTTCTTCTTCCACCTTTATTTACCTCCTTCATAATCTAAGATGGAGAGTGTGAGTGACTAAAGATATTTATGTCATTTCTTCTGGTCAGTAGACAATTTACTGCTCTACCAACAGAGCTGAAAGACTCAAGAGAGTAGATTTGAGATGCCATAAAGCAAAAGAGATGCTTCAGGAGTTTGCAGCAGAAGAAAGTGAAAGTAGGTTATAAATTCTGTTTACACTCTGAATTTCTTAGAAGATTCATGTCAAAGTGTCAAAAATATATTACAATTTACCCATTTTTATGCAACTTACTAAGTTTCCAGTGAAAATTTAATTGTGGACCATCTAATTGTTTCGTTTCCATTTATTTCACAGGTTCTTCTTCCTTGGCCCACACTTTGAAATGCTTGGATTCCCCAGGATCCAATCTCCATTTCCTTCCCATCTCAGTTTCCTGCTCTCCTAGTTGAGAATCATCCAGTCCTAGGGTTCTAACCACTCCAACAGTCTCTAGTCTCAGTCTCTAACACCACTAACTCTCATTAGCTCCAGATCTGTAATTCCAACTGTCTATTAGCTTCTCAGCTAGATGTCCCAGAGCACTTCCAACTTAACATAGTCAAAATTTAAGTCCTGACTTTCCCACACAAACCTCGCTCCACATCTCATATTGACTATATCTCTATTTTAGCAAATGGCCTCCCAGTCACCCATGCTTGAAGCCTTGGAGTCACCACTGGATCCTTCATTACGAAAACTGAAATACATTATACCTATCTTAAAAAATATTTAGGGGCCGGCCTGGTGGCGCAAGTGGTTAAGTGCTCGCGCTCTGCTGCGGCGGCCCGGGGTTCGCCAGTTCAGATCCCGGCGTGCACCGACGCACCATTTGTCAAGCCATGCTGTGGTGGCACCCCATATAAAGTAGAGGAAGATGGGCACGGATGTTAGCCCAGGGGCAGTCTTCCTCAGCAAAAACAGGACAATTGGCAGATATTAGCTCAGGGCCGATCTTCCTCACAAAAAAAAATATATATATATATATTTACATGACTCCAAAATATCCTCCACATATTGTTCAAATCTTAACCAGGATGTGGCAGATACTTTCCACTTCTTATGCAACATCATCCCCCCCTTATCCTTAACATACCTACAGACTGTTGACTTCATTTCCAGGTAGAAGGTAGAGGCCCCTTGATTTAAGGGAAAGAAGGACCTTCCATAAGTACATGGCAATTCCATTCCCCTTCCCTCAGTGATTGGTCCAGAGGACATGTTCCCCAGTTCTGACCAACTAGATGAAGGGAGAGTCTACTGGGCCTTGATGTCCAGAACTGTCATAGTCAATGCACGATCATGAAAAAAATCGTCAAGGGTAGCAGAACTGGTGAGTTAGGAGGAGAGAAGTTTCCTGGATCCTCAATGACTTACTGAAGAGTTGCAAGACACCTGGAGCTGCCTGTCTCCAGACTGGGTGTGATAGGAGTTGACAAAGGCCATTATTATTTAAGCCTCTGTTAATTGACACTTTGTGGCTGAAAGCATTTCTAACTAATACACAAGGCCCTTCAGGATTCTTGCTATCTGGTCCTGCCTACACGGTAATTTCTTCAGTCAATCTTCCGCCACCCTTCACACCAAACACTCTAGGTTCCGCCCCATGGCGCTTTACGTTTTCATCCAGAAGACAGACTTCTTTTCTGTCATCTTCCTGGTAAGCAGCTCTTGATTTTTCAAGCTCTAGTTCAAATGTTACATCCTAAAGCAATTATTATTTTATCTACCAAAAGCCCCTGATTGTTCTTGCCAAAATCATATCTTCCCAAGAAAAACTGATTGATTGCTCCTCTGTTTCACATATTATTTGTATATAATACGTAATACTGCAATGATCCATTTGTCTGTCTTGCATTTGACTTTGAGCATTTAAATGTGAGGCTGTGTTATTCAGCATTGTGCTCTCAGATCCTAGGACAGTGGCTGTTACATAATAAACACTCAGGCAATGCTTTTGGTTTTTATAAAATAATCTTTGGTCATAATAAGAGCAGATATTGTTCATGTTTTTCAGATAGAACTGGTAGAAAACTAGATAATTTTTTTAATATTAATAATAGACCTAAAACTAATCATAATTCCCAATTAAATAGAGATGTAAACCTTCTTTGGGAGTGGTTTTTTTCCCCTACAAAATACTATTTGTTCCTTATGTTTCTTTTTCTTTTTGAGAAAATGTTCAGATTTCTTCTCATATACCTATTTATACTTTACTATCAAAAATATATTTTTTAATTTCTGCTAAATTCACGTAATATTCCTTCTCCCAGATTTGAACTCATACTATTAAGTTGGTTATCCATATTGATACATGATATGACTCCATCACCAAAGCTTTAGGTTACATTTTAAGTCTGGGGAAGCTATTGCTCTGTCTCTACCTGGGTACTGTTCTAGAAACATCCCTTCCCAAGTACAGAGATCATTCATCCTGTTTCAATTCTAACTTGTGCATGACTGTCAGAGATACCCCAGGCTAAATTCTTGTAAATTGCTTTCCAAGATGAGTATTAGAGTTAAAAAGAACATTAAAGGATTGGTCTTTTCTTCAGAGCTCTAATACTCTGAAGGAATAGAAACCTGAACACTACAGGCAATTGCTTGATTATTTGTTGTCTATTTCAATTGACAGCTCTCTGTGAGTCCATTATGTAGATTAACCAGTTCAAAGCAAACATATGCTGCTTTTAAAAAATTGTTGTTTAATAATATTTACCTATTAACAATGCAAAACTGCACTGCAGATTTTAATTTCAGCTTGTGAAATTTAAAGGTGTATTAGATTATAATTTTCTAACTCTTTTGACTTAGATTTGGAAACTTAGTACCATGTCCAGCGCCCCGTTACTGTCTTCAGCCACCCACTTCAGATGCCTCCTAATATCTACTCTCTCTCCTGCCTTCAGATCATCTTTGTTACATTTTTATCCTCAATTCAACTTTTTGTTCATTTTTTTTCCAGTTGCCTAAAATCTTTTTTGAAGCAAAGGAGGCGTAAACTCTAAATCACTTAAACTTCATAAATTAAAACTGCTTTAGATGAGGCTTCTAGATGTTTCTGAAGAAATTTAGTACAAGATGTTTTGAGTTGTCAGGGCTGCTGTGTTGTCCAGCTCTAAGAAGCACCATTCACTTCTCTATCATCCATGTGAATAATGCCCCCTGGAGTGGTACAACATATTGTTACATCCCTTTATGTGAAGGGCTATTTATGCTATCTCTATGAGTAGAGACAGAGATATCTGTAGTTATGGTGCTCTAAGTGATAACTGCATAAAAGCAGTTTCTAGAATCATAAGGAATTACCGTCTGGGAGATCATTATCTTTCTTACCTGAGCTGTGGTTTCCTGCTAACAAGGTGGGGCTCACAGAACATCTTCCCAGTCTACTGGTGACCACAGGTGGCCCTGGTGTTCCATCCCATTCCTGAGCTTTGATAGGCTCTCTGGAGGAAGATGCCCCATGATGCCCTCTCTCTTTGCTGTCCAGCTTTGGTAACGGCTCTGTGCTGTGGCTCCGGACTTTCAGCTCCTCTGTCGATTCTGTGTATAAACCAGAGTTACATTCCAGTAAACGAAAGTTAAATCCTTCCAAAATTCCTTTAAAAAATTAAACAATGATTTTCTAAAATGCTTTCAAAGTATTTTTGGAAACTTAGACGAATGTTGGAGATTACAACGTTTAAATTTAACAGGGATGGAGGTTAAGATGGGGCCTTTTTTCTAAGGTGTGCCGACAAATATTGCTGAAAAAAAGTTTTCTTTTTGGCGGAGGAGAACCTCAACAAATCTTGGGTCTTGTTTAGTAACTCTGCCTTGTTTAAAGAGCACTTTACACTCACTCTCTTTACTTCCTAATCTTCCACTCATTCTGCTACCCACTGTGCCATAAATTCAGCCCAACCACCCTACTAAAACTGCTTTTGTTAAGATCACCTAGTGCCTTTTAGTTGGCAAACTGAGAAGACACTTTTAACTGTTTTACAACTCTGATTATTCTCTTATTTATATTTTCAATTCTCTGGGCTTCATTGATGGCCCATCTTCCTGTGTTGTGTTCTATGTCTAACACCATATCTGTGGCATTCACACCTTCTCTTCCTCCACACATCCCTTACATCTGGCTGTTCCCAAGGTTCTGGCTTAGCCACTGCTCTTCTCATTTTATATATACTCTTTCTGTGATTTTTATCTTCCAGGATTCAACTAGCAATCATCTGACTGTTAGTGATTTCTAAATAGTTTATTACACCCCTGGACCATTCTCCTAAGATTTAGACTCATTTATCCAACTGCCAGTGGGATGAATCCATCTGGATGCTCCATGGATGACACAAATTTAACATATCAGATACTAGATGGGCACCATGTTTTACTAAACTAATGGTTCCTCCTGTCCAGGCAACCATCCAAGCTACAAGCTTGTCTCTCCGTTTCTTTAACTGCTTCTCCCCAAATCCATCAGTCAATAGATTCCGCAGATTTTATTTCTGAATATCTTGCTCTCTCTTCTGTTGCACTTTGTATCATGTCTATCTCAACTGCTCTGGTTCAAGTTCTAATCATCGCCCTTGAATTATTGCAACTTGTCTCCTTGACTTTCTCCTTGACTCCCCAGTGTATAAGCTCCATATACCGCCCAAGCCATCTGTTTAAAATGCAAATCCCATCAAGTGTTTTTTCAGGCAATGGATGTGATAGCATTCTGTAATGCACACAGAGAAGTGTTTAAAAACAAAACCAAAAATGCAAATCTGTTCATAATGTACCCTTGACTAAAATCCTTCCAGAAGCCTCCTGTTACCCACAGAATCATGTCTAAGTCCTTCTTATGACACACAAGATTCTCCACCATCTCACTCCGCCCTTCCTCTCTAACTTCATCACTTTCCACTTAAACATTGTATTCAAGAAACATCACTAAACTGGTTGTAGCAGTCTTCCTCCCCACTCCACCTCCAACCAAAATAATGCTGTTTTCTGTAGCTACTATCTCCTATCTCACCTGCTTTGAATACCCTCATATCTTGTCTTTGCTCTGTAGACTCTCCTCAGCCCTGGTTACTCAATTTAAGTATCCTCTGAAGCCTCCCCCACCCATATCACCACCTCATGCGAGGATATGATCATCTCTGCATCGACATTTTCTTATATCATCTTTCTACATATCTGCTCTTCTCAAAAGGCCCTGAGTTCTTTGAAGGCAGGGACTGAGTGTTGTTCTTTGCTTTTCTTTTTTTTTTTTCCCATTTGGTGCCTCCAGCGCCTAGCATATTGCTCAGTAGGTATTTAATTAATTTATTTATTTAGTAGGTTTCTCAGCTCCTCAGGCATCTTTCTGATGTGTGTAGGAAATCCAACATTCCTAATGGAACAGGAGAATCAAGCAAGCATTATAAATGTATTGAAGTGGCACAGAGCTAATAGTATTTTGCAAAAATCTGATTATCTAACAATCACAAGTTGTAAAATTCACCAGGTTGAAAGTTTAAATTAAATAAAGACTCTTTGAGAAAGAGTATAATGAAAAAAATCACAGAAATGGTTCAGAGAAAGTGTATTTTGTTTTCTTTGTATGTAGGTTCAAATACTTAACAACGTTTAGCAGTGTGATACACAAATGTCACACATGGTTCCCCATTATCTGAACCTGTGGGGCAGAGATAGAACAGGTTGTAACACATAAGCAACCCTGGGTGAGGAATCTGAGGGGCCCAGCTTTGCAGCCCTGGTCATGGTCACGGGCTGGTGACCCATGTCACTAAGAACTTGATTTCTTCTCTTGGAGCCTCCTTTTACTTAACAATAAAACAGAAATAATACCAGCTCTGTCTAAATTCCCCAATTTAATTTGAAGGATCTAATAATATTCTACATTTTAAGATATTTTTAAAACTAGACAGTGCCACACATATAAAAAGTAACATTAATTTAAGTAAATTGTAGCCATTTGTCCTTTATGAATTTGTTTCATCTTTTTACATTCGGACTAGATAATCACTGAGAGACTGAATACACAAATGGAAAATTGCCAGACCACATATAAAAACAGAATTCCACCCATTTTCTACAGTAAGCCAACCTACCATCTTTAAGTCAGACTTTTAGGAAGTCAGACCACTATCTCTAGCAACCGGTCCAGGAAGCCAAACAATAACCTGTGTAACAATTGGCCCCAAACAGCCAGGACTTGATTAATAACTGACAGCTTACCAAATTTTTGCCCCAGCTTCCAATATAGGACCAACCAGAGAAAGTCAAATGTGTACCCCTAACCAATCACATAGGATGCCGTGCTTCTCGTTGGCCTGCCTACAGCTTCCTCATGCCAACAGCCTCCCCTTGGGACATAGCTGAAGCCTTCCTTTTTTCCCACTATAAAGTTTTCCCACTCTCCTCCCACCCTTTGAGTCTCCATCAAACGTAAGTGATGGTGGCTAACTGCCTTGCCATAGCGAGCTCTGAATAAATAGCCTTTGCCTGTTCTCATTTGTTGGGTCTTTGTTTATTTCCACATTGCTAATCCCTTCCAGCTCCAAGATGCTCTGCAGTTGTGTAAACACACGTCATGAATATTATTCTATGAGATAGAACTTAAACCAAGAGGGCAGTCTCATAACAACAACCTTAGACAGACTCCGGGCCTTTAAAAGGGCCAATAGAGAAAGCCTACGGCCCAGTTATACTGAAATCAAACATAAGAAGTCAAAATATTTTTAAAGTAATACATTCCAGCATAATAATTACAGCCAGACAATTTAAGCAACACTTGCTTTTCAGTGCCCTGAGTCAAATGGAATAAAACACGTATCAGAAAAGAACATCATAGACTATCTCCAAGCTGTTTATTCACAGTTTCAAAGAAAATGTAACTCCAGCTTCCAAATGTCACAGCCTCAAAGCCTAATGACCCATCTGTTTCACTCCACCTTCTCTTCTAGATTTTAAACAAACCATTGGGATGCTTGCTTTATTATCAACTTCTATACTTTTTTTCTATTGCCATCATTAAGCTAAGCGTTTACCATTTTTTGTCTTGTCTTTCACACACACACTTCTACCACTGGAATTGAAACTAATCAAATTAAAAAATGCTCAGACTTAACACGGGGTCCAATATTGTTCTTGCAGGTTCGGACGACACTTTCATATGAAAGGCTGAGGATGAGTGTCAAGGCACCTCCACCAGCATCAGTGTCTTTGTTCTCATTCAAATTACTCGCATACACAATACCAGGGAGGTGTCACTTAGGTCTCAAACCTCAACTAAATAAAAGCCCAATACAGCTTTGGAAACAAAAAGGAGTCTTTTTTTTTCTTTTCTTCCTTCTTTGTTTTCAAGTCCCAGAGGTTAGTCTTCAGCAAATTTTGGCAGGTATATTTAGAGAAACTTGAACAAAAGGATTGAAGAAATCATGGTACTCAGACTTATGCCTTTGTGCCTTAACATCTGCCTCCTACATAGAAAGCAGAGCTGAAAAATCTGTGAGAAAACCAAAATGTATTATGGAGCATTTCATTTGGGAATAAACCTGGTTTCCCATATACATTCAGGAACAGCTTCCTACAAAATGCATTTTCTAATTAAAATAAATACGAAAATCTTTAAAACCGTTGTTGGAAAGAGACAAATGGAAAGTGGGCAATTAGACTAACAAATATACACAATATTGAAAGCTCAAAGAAATCTATTCAGAGGAATACAGACGTATTTATCCATACCCATATATTTCAATGTTTTCTTAAAGTCTGTTGAAAACATGATTGATTTTAGTAACATAAACTTTCCTGAACAAGATCATTCTTAAGTGCTGTGGTCAAGTTTAATGTGGAATCTAAGTTCTTTCAGGGTTCACAGTTACAACCCTGCATGTAGCACAGGGCCAACAGCAGAGAATGTCTTTATCCTCTATTCATGGAATGAATGACTGAGTGTTGACTATTGCTCTAAAATGCAATGCCCGCATTGAAATCTCATCTTGAATTGAACTCTTGCTGTGAAAAATGCACGTGTTATTTCACTGCATCTGTCTTTCAGACTGTGTGTTTTGCACACTATGGTCTTAAACTTCTTATAGTATTTAAGCTGAAGAAGGATAAATAAGGATGAAAAACAGAAGCAATCTTTTCATGACCAAAATATTCTCTCCAGGATTCCAATCCATCACATCTCATGCCGCTAACTCTGAAGTTCCTCCTCAAAGTTTTCCCATTTCCTACCTCTTTATGCTGTCTCTGGGTCTACGTTTTTCTCTCCGGCTTCTACCTCATTCCTCTCCCTCTCCATTCCTGCCCTGGACCCTGAGCCACCTAGAACAACTTGGCTTCCTATGTCTGATGGGCTTTGCCATCAGATCTGCTCCCCAACAGACACTGAGTTTTCCCAGAATCTTTGATTCACTCTTCCTCATCAACATTCTCTCTCTCAATGAGCACATGGTACGGAGGATTCTTATAAATCTCTACAACCTAAGAATCCTTCCCAAACTCTAGAGACAAGGAAAACAGTATGACACTGATGGACCTTTACCTATGGCTGTCTGTATCAACTTAAAACTGACAGCATTATTCTTTCTCCAAACTTGATCTTTTTCTGGTTGGAAAGATCATGATTTTCAGAGTGATACAACTTGAGTTCCTATTTCAGCCATGCCATTTCTTTGCTATTTCAGCCATGCCATTTCTTTGCTATTTCACCTTAGTCAAGGCTACCTGAACCTCAATTTCCGTATCTGTAAATGGAGATAATAACAACTGCCGTTATTGTGTTCCTGTGAAGATTAAATGAGATAATGCTTTTAAAGTTCCTTACAGAGCATTGCTATCAACTATGTTAATTTTTCTTTTAGTGTTCCTTTAGGTACCCAAAGAAGACAGTTGGCAATCATCCTAAACTACCTCATACTCACATGGGGAGTGCCCATAACTTCACAGTCTTCAGGACCCAGACAGGAAACAGAAACGTGTAATGCTTTTCCACACTTGTCCCTCACCACCATCACTGCTTTAATTCTAGCTTTCATCTTTCCTCCTTTGTATTATGGCAAAACTCACTACCTGCCTGTCTCCTACCATGGTCCCCTTCAAATCTCTTTCCACATTACTTCCAGTATGAATCCAAAGGCCCCCCATGGCTTTAGAATCAGCTCCAATGCTTTGGGTTGTGTCCTACAGCCCTTCATGAACTGGTTTACAGCAGACCTTCTACATTTCTCTCCCATCACATATTTTAACTGTGGGATTGGTGAGTTATCTTCTCTATATTTGCTCTTCCTTCAGCCTGATGCACCTCTAACCCAAAATAGGATGATTAGCTAATCAGCTATATCTTCTTGTTTGGGAATATTTAACTTGGGTATTGTCATTCCAGGATTCCTTTCCTTGGTTTGAGTTAAAGACATGAGTGAAGGGTTAATATCAGGCATGGACTGCCCCTGTCCTGCTGTTCCACAGTACTTTCGCCTTTCCAATTACAGTAAGATAAAAGTGTAATGTTGCACCTGCTGTTAATTGTAAACCCCTGATCCGGTGGTCTGTACCTAGACAGGTGGCCTGGCATTTGTGGGGAGCCAAGGCTGCAGCTTCTTCGGGTCAAGGTGACACACATGTGCCTTGGTACTCATTCCAGCAGTTGTTAACCTCCTGTGTGGCTGTGTATATGGTAGCCGCTGCGTGTACCTATACAGGGTAGAGGCAAATTGCACTTCTATAAACTGGGTTAACAGGGTATTACATTCAAATCTTCTGTAATTGCCAGTTGAATCCTATGTACCATGGCACAGGACAGAGAGGTCATGCCTTGTGCTCCATGTCATAGCACTGCTATTACTTACTGCTCATAGTTGTTGATTTATACGTCTGATCTCCTCACTAGACTGTAAGCTTCCTAAGACTAAACACTACATCTTTCATGTTGGTACTCAATATCTAATAGAATCTTCAGTGAAAATTGACGGGATGAATCAATGCACGCATGCTCCACCCAGGACACTCCTGGATCTAACCCCATCCTTAGCCATGATTCACACCTCTCCTCCCACCTCTCCAATCTCACCCAGCACACGGGCCATGGCATGAACCCATAACCCTCACTGGCAAACATGAGTTGGCTACTGTAGCCAAAACTATTTTTTTGTTAACTCTTACATGTTTCTAATTGACTTGCTAATGATAGACCAGAAAACAAGTAATTTGCCTGGGAAAATGAGTATTATTTGGAAATATGACCAGTACACCATTTCCTTGGGGGAACTTAAGATTCCATTATCTTTTTTTTTTTTTTTGGAAATATTTAAAAGGATTAATTTGTCAAATAATTTAATTGTTTCAATGAACATCTAGATGATTCAAATGCTTTAGAAAAGAGGCTTTCATATTTGTGGTTTGTGACTGCTGTTATTCTGGAAATTTCACACTCTCACACAGGGATCCCTTGGTTACAAACTATAGACTCCAATTGTGCCTGGAAATACAGGGACCAAACCTCATGTTGCTGATGAGCATTCGAGCGTCCTGTGGACATAAAGAATGCTTCATAATTGTCATCTCATATTGTCATAGTCAGCAGGATCAAAGTCTCTCCATTCTATTCCAACTGCTGAACAATGAAAATAATGAAATGTGATCAAGGCAGATTAATTAGACAGAAAAGACAGCACATTTGAAGTGCTAAAGGAGGCAGTGAACTAAACTGCATTATCAGATGTGTATTAGGTTCAGTCATCAAACTTTAGAGCTGAAAGAGACCATGGACATCACAGTTGCAACAGCTCACGAAAAGCAAGGTGTGAGTATATGTAATTGCTAAGATGGACGTCCTGCCTTGGGAGGATAGTTCCAGGGAGGGGGAGTTCCCACCTCATGGGAAAGCTTGGCTCAATTTTGAACATCAGTAATTGCTAGAAATATACAGAGCTCACGTCGGCCCCCCTCCAAGCATCACCTTTGATAGTTGTTGGTAGGCCTCTCTCTGGAGCAACTCAGAACTAGTCTATTTCTGTTTTAGAGTAAACACCTTTTAGAATCCAGAGTGAGACAGCCTGTCTCCCCTTGGTCACAACTTCTTCAGTATGCAAAGCTAGAACTCTCACTCTCCCAGTCACCCTGGTCTGAACACTAATTCAATGTCATGGTGTCTTTTAAAATTGTGGTGTCTGGAGCTGATCAGAGCCAGACAGCCTGGCATGGTTTATCTACGAGTCCAGGCGAGCACTGGGGTCCTCTCCTTGCATATCTGTTATTCCATCTCTCAAGTCTCCAGGGAAAAGAGAGCATAGGCTGCCATGTCTCCGCAATGAAAGGGCACCCGGGAGCAGGGGCAATTTTTTATTTTTTATTACTGCTTCTCTCTCGTGTGAACTCTGTCATTTGGGGTCAGTTATGTCAATTCCAACAACTAAGGGATGTCTTCTCTTCAAATATAAATAGAGAAAGCTGTTGTGCTCAGGCATCTGGAGATTCCGTGGTTTTTAAATAAAATCGGAAAGAAAGTCCAGGTTTGTGTTAAGAAGGCATGTAGGGTAAAACTTTGGTTTTAATAAAATAGTTGAGGCATATTGTTTAATAACATAATAAAATAGATGAGGCACATTAAAGTAGGATAGAGTATACAAAAAATTCTAACCATTTTACAGGTGTAAAAACAGCTCAGAGCCTTTACACACAATGGCAATTAGCAAAGACCTCATAAACAGGCTTCCTGCCCACCGCCCAGTATCTACCTCTCTCCATAAGACACTGGAACTCACATGCCGACATATTCAACAGTTCTTTTTTCACGATTGCAAGGAATAACACTTAGTCATAGGGTGAAAAAATAAATAGAATTTTAAAGACCATGTTTGATCTTTAAAAACTCTCAACCAAATGTCCACATGATTTATTCAGTTTTTATCGAGGTTTGTGAGGATTGTAGAGATACTGCCAAATTATTTCTACCTAAGAAATCTTCACTAGAGTCATCAGGCATGGCTCAAGTGTCGACATATTTTAGTAACATTTTCTTTAAGAAATTATAGTATTGCAGGGCAAGGAGATACAATTTGCTCAGAGAACGTAACCTCTATTTTTGTTTGTTCTTATAATGCAGAGGCCAAAAGGACCAGCGGGCAGAGACTAGCCAGATGCTGACCAAATCTGTTTGTTCTCTCTGAGCATCCTGTTAAACCATACTTCCTAGCATTCCTTGCAGTTAGGGAGAGCCATATATCTGAGGTCTGCCGACGAGAATATGGGTGGATGTGATGTATGCCACCTTTAGGTCTGATCATAAAACTTCCCACAAAATACTCATCCTCTTGCAGCCCTCTCTTGCTGGCTGGGATTTCTTGAGGTCCTAGTGCTGGAAGAGCCACCAGATAGAAACTTCCCAATAACTGTAGGGAGAATCGCCCATCTTCCACTGAACCCACTGGATTGTCACATGCCCGTGACATATGGCATGGCCTGTGACACGAACGTGAGGTTTTGGAGTTGTTTGCTATAGCAGTTGGACACCCTAATATAGATTTTAACAGATATTATTTCTCTTTTTCCCTCCTGTAAAATATAATCTAAATATAAAATCTCTGCGTTTCTAACAAGGACAAAATTTTTATTGGCATAACCGACAGAAAAGCAAAGGGCAGAGAGTTTAGTTAAATTGCCAATACAGTCCAAGAATTCAGCAAGAAATGCTTCTCTCTAGCTCTGATAAAAATACTTTACAAAACTGATAACTACATCTTTATTGAGTATTTAATAAATATTTTAAATACTATGGCTTCAATAACTATGTGCTGAATATACAAGTGGATATGGCTCTGAAACGCTCATTCAAACAGCTTATACATTTTATTTACATTCATCTAAATGAAGACAATACCATCCAAATTTTGTCCAAATAGTTTTTCATCCAAAATGGTAGCAAAGAACAAAATCTCTAAGAAATAATTTTTAAAATAAGATTTTTAAAAAAAATTTCACAAAGAAAATATTGACCATTTCCTTAACACAAAAAATAATTTAGATATAAATTAGATATATTTGGGAAAATTTCAAAATAAATTAAAATATTTCTCAGAAATATCAAAACAGTAAGCCATTCTGGAATGGGGGTGAGAAGATCTGGAGTCGATTATCAGGTCAGTTCAATAAAACTTCCCTTCCTGAGCCTGTTTTCTCAGATAAAATTGTAGATTTGAAATAAATTATTTCTAAGTATCCTCCTAAGTCTAAAATTTTATACCTCTATGATACCAAAGTTCCTACAAAAAGCAAAATAGTTCATGAAGCTACAATAATATCATTATTTCTGCTCCAAAATATATCTCTACTTTATAGTTCAGAATATTCTACATTCTTCAAGGTGACTTTTTTGTAGTTGAATTTAATTCCCCTTCCAATCAAATCACAGTGAACTCTAAAATAAATTAAGAAAGTGAGCTCTTAAAAATCATTAATGATTTGTTTAGGATCATTGGCAAATCCAGGATCCAAGATTCTTCCTGCCACCTGATTAGACTTGAACTAAATAGGCGTTCCGGTTTAAAAAAATACAGATAATATCCTCAATGTTTTTCCCTGCCTGTAAAAAGGAAAGTGACTGTTCCCTAGTTACTATTGGAAAAGCAGGACTGCCAGCTCTAAACCATGTCTTATTAACACCAGCAACAGCACTGTGATTAGAGCTTCATGTAACCAGTGGCTATTATGGGTCAGATGCTGCACTAGACTCTCTACAAATAATATTTCCAATCCTTATGCAGTCTTCCCAGGCAGGTATAATGACCTCCTTTACTGGTCAAGAAAACAAAGGTCCTATTGGTTAATTAGCTCCCCAAGGCAAGTGAGAGATGAGTAACTGAAGGAATCAGGATTTGAACTCAGGTCTCTCTGAACAGATAGCTGCACCAGTAAGGTTTTGTTTTGTTTTCTTTTGTTTGGGTTAAGGAAGATTATTTACCTTATTTTAAAAAAAATCAAAAAAAAACTTTCTTTTTTAAAAAAATTGAAGATTGTATAACCATAAAAATTAATATGATGAGATTTGGGAGAAATCAGTTTCCAGTCTAAATAGTATAGATTACACACAACTCAGCTCCTGAGACACTTCAACACACAAGTTATAAAGAAATCCATAGTAGTTTTCAGATAGGATGTAGAATGGATTAATATTCCTGCAGTGTACTGTATAACCCAAACCACAGTTACCAAGTGATATAATTATCAATAACAGTGAAATAAGTCAGAAAACAAAGAACGTGCATTTTCTAAGACTGCCCGTGGCAGTTTACTCTGACATATTTTTTTGGATTTCTTTGATTAAAAAAAAGCAAAGTGAAGAAAAGTATATAGATTTTTTTCTTATTATGTTCAATCAATGCTAAAATGTATATGTCTTGCTATATCTGTGTAGATTTTGCATACCAGGCACTGTGACAGTGAGAGAATAGGGCAGTGAACTAAAACACTACGACCTCTGCTCACATGGGCTCCTAATCTAAGGGAGGGAGAAAACAATTAATACAGTATTAGAGCTCTGAAAAGAGCAACAAGGAGAAATGGTAGTGCAATAAAAGGGTATAATAAATGATTTTTCCTAGTTGGGAGGTCAAGCAATCACAATTAAATAGTGATCCAAAGAATGACAAGGGGAGGGTGAGAGTGGGTTAGATGAGTTTTGCAGCCATGGGAAAGTAATTGTTCAACACACATGGCTCTCCTTGGTCTGTCCTCCGAAAAGCTGATCCTGGCTGACAACGAGCTTCCAGCTTGACAAAACAGTGCAAGCAAATCCTTTCAAAAGAACGGTGGGGAGGAACAATGGTTCAGGCTCCATAAGGTCAGTCTGTCTGGAAGGAAGGCTTTATATTAGAAAAGAACAGGACATGAATTTACATAGAAAAGAAGAAACAAGTTAAGGAGGGTTCTGAGTGACAGGCTACAGAGGTTGTATTTCTTTTTGAGGAGCAGGGGATGGTGATGCCATCAATATTAAAGGAAGATTCTGCCACAAGAAGCGTGCAAGAAGGACCAGGAGGAAGATGTGTGAGGGGTTTTCCCAGGTCAGGGACTCATTATTAGCACCATCTTATCTGTGGGCACATGAAATCCCCAGAATTCCAGATCTCCACATCTCACCGATATGATGTCATCAACTTCTTAAACATCCTTTTCAATGGGGTGTACAGACATAGATGCAAAAATACAAAATATTGTGTAGTGTATCTTTTTATAAACATTTTTTTTTTTTGCATTCAATGCAGACAAATTTGTGATTATATACCAGATGAAGACCACTTTTTGGAATTCAAAATCTATCATCTGTTCAATGACAAGATAATCATTTTTTATTAACCAACCTCATTGTCTGGTCTCAATCTGATGTCAATGTTGAGAGAGAGAAATGCTAGACAAGGTTATACTGAAAATTAATTAAATAACTACCCTGAACCCAGAGTCAATTCTCTGCGTATTAAAAATGGAACATAATTATGGAAAGTGTCCTTATTGTTCAACAATCCTTTTTACTTCAAAATAGTGCATAAAAATGGGCAAATGTCTCCCTATAATTTGCCACATTAAATATTTATGCCCACAGCGATCTGCAGCCCCTATAATGCCAATGGCAAGCTTCTAGTTCTTTCTCATTTCTGACAATACTGAAACTCATCTTTCTCCCTCTACATCCAGCTCTTCACCTATTTGATAGAGAAACTACTGATAAAAATCTCTTAGAGGGACAAATAGAACCCTAAAATACTTGGCAAACAGGATTTTAGGGTTATGAAATCTTTATAACCTGGGTCAGGCACATATTTTGACTTAGGATGTTTTAAGATGTCTATATCTTTTGACAAATTCCAAAATCATATACCAACAGTTATAGAAGACCTGACACTAGAATCATTCTTAAGTAGGACACAAGGCAGCAAATTAACATAAAGCTAACAAGCTAAAAAAAGAATCTTCTTGAAGAAAGGAGGCCACAGGCACTTGAACATATGTGATTTTTACATTTTTCCTCCCCCCTACTGCCCCAGTCACAGTAATGCTGAATAGAGACTGGCATAGTGCAAAGATTTCTGGATTTAATCGTTTGGGAAACTTGACCCTGGTCATGGTTCTGCCATTTTCCTGGTGACACTGGGTATGTTGTCTTATTTTTTCTGCTTCTGTTCACTCATCTCTCAAATAAGGGATTTAGACCATAGCACCTCTAAGATACCTTCTGAATTTGATGTTTTATAAAAAAAAAAGAAAGAAAGAAATGAAAAAGGAACCGAAACTTAAAATCACGTACTTCGTTTCCTTAGTTTAAAGTGAAATGGGATTCATGTGCTCCTAAATACATTACAGAAATGATATTTGATGAAAATTTCCCCCTACTGAAGCCCAATGTTCTTAAAACTACACCTTTGGCCTGTTTTAGGGAGATTTTCAAACTAATTAATGATACCTTACCATAGGACAGAAGAGAGGTGCTATTTCGTATTTTACATACAAAATATCCTTAGGTGCTGCTGACAACATGAACAATCACACAGCCAAAATGCAGAAGAAACAGTGCCAAGCCCGAGGAGAAGTCACAATGGTAAGAAAAGAATAAAGAAACCATGGCTATAATGTGAGTTGCCCTTTCATGAGGTATTCAGGAAGATTTGGCTTTACGAGCAGAATCACTGCTTACTAACACCATTGGGAGAAAGCAGACCAATTATCTATTGGATGCAAGGAATCCAAATTAACTTTTTCTTCTATAAGAAAAAAATGTGGAATTTTATCTATACCTCTACAGCATTTCTATTTTCATCTATTTTTTACGTGGCAATGTCAAGATAACCCTTTGAACAATCAGAGAGAAAGAGAATGACTGGAAAGATCAAAACAATACTCTATTACTAGACATTTTATAGATTGGGAAGACTTTCGTAATGTAGAACATTTTTATGTATCTTCAAGACTGAGTTAATGTGCATAGGAAATTACTATTAGGCATTTGGGATCAAAATTGAAGTTCCTGTTGCATGGGTTATTGCCACATTTTTATAGAAATGGCTTAGATGTTGTTGGAGGACATAAAATTGGTGCTAATAATGCAGAGCACAGATTCGTATCCGCAATTAGAAACCAAGTGCAGAGGTTCATTCCTCTGAATGTCGTAATGTGGAAAGTCCCAACCACAGCTCACACAGCATAAACAGAGTTGTCTTTGGGGTTATGAGACCCCGGGTGCCAGTTCAGACTTAGCCCCTCATTAACTGTGAGGCCTTGGGCAAATCACTTTCCCCTTGTGACCCTTCATCTGCTTATCTTTAAATGAGGCATCTGGACTTAAGGATCTTCAAGTTTAGGATTCTACTGATAAGTACCAGAGTACATTCTATACTAGAGGTTCTTAGTCCTAACTGCATGTTAAAAATACTTGAAGAGCCTTCAAAACGCATCCGTGCCTGGGGGCCGGCCTGTTGGCAAAGTGGTTAAGATTGCCTGCTCCACTTCGGCATCCGGGTTCACATCCCGGGCGCAGACCTATGCACTGCTTATCAAGCCATGCTGTGGCAGGCGTCCCATATATAAAAGTGGAAGAAGATGGGCACGAATGTTAGCCCAGGGCTGATCTTCCTCAGCAAAAGGAGGAGGATTGGCAACAGATGTTAGCTCAGGACTAATCTTCCTCACCCACACAAAGAAATATCCATGCCTGGACCACAATTAAATTGTGAGCCTTCACTGAGGGTGGGGCCTTGACATTGGTAATTTTTAAAAGCTCCCAGAGAGTTTCTAAAGTAAAGCCAGGGTTCAGAACCACTGTTCTATACTTAACGGAACATTTTTTAGCAACATTTAATATACTTTTCATTATTCTTTTTGTAGACTGGCTGGGTCCTTCATTTCCCCAGTTTTTTCCTATTTTAGCTGAAAGCATTTTAATTACCCTTCCTCACCCAAGAGAAAGGAAAAAGAGTTAAAAAAAAAAAATAGGAGCTAATCTATTTTACATGTATTAGAATTCCTTGAAAAAAATTTTATAGGTGGAGAGGAAAAATGTTTCGCCACATCAGGTTTTAAGATGATCTCCATTATTTATTTATTTGCATTATGATTATTCCCTATCTTCATAACTAAGGAAAAGATTGAACTGCCAAAGCTAAGAACACACACAAGCAACCAGTGACTGGGTGGGTGAGAATTTGTGGTTGAATTTTGATTCTTTTACTTGGCTTCTTCAGCTAGGCTGCTTTATAAATGATAAGGAAACCAGCAGTTTAAGGAAGATAACCAACTTCTTTACATCACCTGCCAAACAATCATTAGAAGGTAAACAGTCATTGATCTAAGATAGCCAGAAAACATCATACTTCTCAGCGTTGTCTGTTTCCTATGCCTCTGATTTTTTTTTAAAAGGTCATAGTTCCCTTTTAATTTTTAAGGCAAGACAAGCTTTTCCACTAGTAGGTGGGAGGTGTGTGGGTAGCTGAATATACGCACAGGTGCAATCAACTTTAATTAAGACTCAAATCATTTTAACAGGCAGATGGAAAAATGTTTCAGCCTTCTTTAAAAGAAACAGAGGCATTCAGGCACTAAAAATATTAATGCATGGGAAGAAAAATCTCATTTCCTTTCTTCCTGAAAGATGTAATTCTGAAAATACATTCATAAACGTTTCTGAAGCAAACACTAAATGCTAAGAAGAAGAATTCCTTCATCACAAAGGGTAACAAGAATATTTAATTTCAAAGTAAATGCAAAACTTAGCATTGTCGGAATTGCAGTTACTAATGGCTGTATGAGGAGAAGGGGCAGTTAAAGAAGTTAAAGCTATTAAAACTTCATAAGAAAAGCAAAGCAGAAATAGTAACCCTTTTAGGAGAAATATAACTGATGGCTACAGAACTGAATGTATACAGTATCGTGTTTCTTGCTGATGCTAATTCACCAATTCTTTATATAAATATGGTTAGAGAAAGAAAAATGGTGTATGGGAATCAGTCGGCCAAACTGGAATTTTTCATAGTATTCTTGGGGAAAAAATATACATATAAATTTGAGAGAGAGAAAAGAAAGCACTTGTTTGGGGAAGTCTTCAATTAACTAGATTTGATTTCCACCCCCAAATGACATTTTAAATGAAGTTAGTCAAGAAGATCAAGTAAAGCTATAGGCAAAACCATTAGAAATATATTTAAATGTTGGTATCAGTAATATTTGGAGGACACTTAGAAGAGCTGATACTCTTCAGATTGCAGTCCTACATAATATTATATTTTTGCTCAAGTGATTGAACCTCTTTGGATTTCAACTTGTCTGTAATATGAGGGAGTTAAACAAGACTATTTCTAAGTCCCGAAAAATATTTATTGAGCTCTGACTGTGTGACTGATCTAAGGACAGAGAGTTGGGAGCCAACGATCGTATTCTCCACTTGTGCTCTTCTGAGCAAAGGAAAGTAAGATATGAGTTCCTCTCTTGGAATTTTTTTCCAATATCATTCCACCTCATTCTTTCTTTCTTTTTTGTTATTATTTTTTTTCACCTTCCTTTTAGGTTAGATGCATGCCACCTGCCCCCTTCTTTCAACTTTTGTCATCATCTTTTCTTCACATTCGTTCACATATACACACATACGAAATGCATATATGAACTGTTTCATCACAAAGGGCCTCGGAAATACAGGTGTTTATTTTTCATTTTTTGTGAATTAAATGAAAACAAAACAAAACAAGACCTAAAAACAAAACAAAACAAGACCTGGATTAGATGTTATTCCTTATTTCTAATGTTACCGATACTCTTTATTACTGTAATATGTTTCATGAATTATCTGGTAGCAGACTTCTTTATGGCCAAATCAGTCTGAATGATGAATAAAGCATCAGAAAATTCCAATATCCATCATTTTGGGCTAGGATCATGGGTTAAAAAAGAGGAAGAAAAACAGGAAAAAAGACAAGGAATAGCAGGAAGATGAGGAGAGAGCAGTATTTATAATATAAGATTCTTCAGAGGAGGCTATGATTAGGCCTCAAACAAAAACCGCTCCTGAGGATCACCAGAACCAGTCCACTGGAGTGAATCTAGGATGCTCACGCCTCTGTGAGCTTCAGAACCTAAAGATATGTTGCGACATGGGCCAGGAGGGCCAGAATGGCACAATGTAGAGACAAGGGAGAAAGAGAAACAGAACATCTTTCTAAAATGCTCAGTTCTAAATCTGCCTGTCTTTACTATTTATATCTTTGTAACAATGTTTTTCACTGCCAAGTCTTCCCTCAGAAGTGCCCCCTCCCTTATAAAATGCCTCTCTCATCTTCATTTGAATTCTTAGGTTTTATCGTCTGACATTTCAAAATAAAGATTCTAGCACCTCGCAGAGTGCTTGGCACACAGTAGGTATTTTAGAAACGTTCATTGAATGAATGAAAGACTGAATAAATGCATAGACATGGTTAAAACAGTTATATATTAATAGTATCAAAAAGAATAAAATACTTAGGAATAAACTTAACCAGGGAAGTAAAAGATATGTACAGTGAACACTACTTCTTCCATCAATTTTACAGGCTCACCCACTCTAGCTTAGTATGCTGGAATTTAGCATGAGGCCAACCCTCCATTGTCCTTAGGTTTCACACTGACTCCTTATGTGGCTGCAGACTAACTCTTCAACGGTACCTACCTGATCTTTAATAGGAGCCCCTCACCAGATGGAGACTAAGGATGCTCTTGCATGCCCTGATGACTACTGCTTCTCTGTCTAGCAGGTTTTGATTCTTGTTCCTATTTCAAGTCTTACAATTCAGGTATCTAACATACTTAGTCTTCAAAAAGTTTGCCATATACCATATGTTCTTACTTTCAAAAGCCTTGGAACATAGATGTCTGAAGACCTTATTCTGCTGGATTCAATTCTGCTTCTTTATGGATTATATTTGAATGCAAGCGGGTGCCTTTTAGGCCTTTCTTTCCCTTCTCCAGTCCTAGACCTAGGGGTTTCTGTTAATTTGAAGCCACCACAAATGTAGCTGACACATAAGCTGACAATCCCCCAGGGGCACAAAACCCAGGTATGGCTTCACTCATTTGGCTCAATAGCTTCCACAGTTTTCTCTATTCTTAGAAGAACTTTTAAAATTAATAAAGAGAGAACGAATGCTAAGGCCCAGGGAAACACACATTTTATATCAACATGGATTATGAGCCGGCCTCCTTAAATGTCAGCTACTTGTGAGTCTCTTTAAGGCTTCCATTGATTTCCCACGAAAGTAGGTCAGGACTGCTTTTAACTGGAGAAGCCTCATGCTGCAGGTTTCATTTAACTACGAGGAGTGAATATAAAAAATTGATGTGCAAAGCAAACCTCTGCTTAATTAGCATCTGGATAAAGACTTTACTAGGAAAGCCGTGGAAGTTAATAAACAATGATAAAATTGACAATGAAGTGTTTCAACAGCTATTTCTGTGTCTGTAGCATTTCATTTATGAGAGATATTAAGGATGGTCACTTCATGCATTGCCTACTTATGCTAATTAATCTGCATTTAGGAGGTTAGCATTCTTTCTATATATCTGTGGTTGCGTACACGTTTTACACAAAATTTGAGTGTTTGTTGTTTTTTTCTGATGTTGCATTTTTCAAATGCAAATCTTAAAATTTTTTTGCATTTTGAGCAACCACTTTAAAAGGAAATAAGATTCTATAGGGATCTTATTTGTGAAGACAACACTTCACAAATCACCCTTATAACAGTCCTCCATCTACATACTAAATGTTTTTTGTATTAAGCATTTTGGATCTTGGTTTCCACTCTACGCATTGGTTAATACCTATACCATTTTGGAAGCAAAGATTTTATTTTAAAAGATAAATCATTTGTAACCAGAAAAATAAAAATATTCATTAAATTTGAAAACACATCAACAGCCCAGATACACTGAATTCTTTCTTTTGCTGATAAATCATCTTTCATGATGATGCTGTCATGTTGCCCAACCCTTTGTACAATGAAGACGGCCTCTTTGTTCTCAGAGCTGTTTTTTACAAGTGAAGGGTAACTGTGGTCCATCAGGTATGATGTCCCTCCACCTTCAAGGCTTAGATATCACTTAGCAACCTTAAAACAGCCTGCCTCCTGTGGGAACGGAGAATGGCTTACATTCTCCCTAGTGCTTCATGTTCCTCACATCAGGCACTGGATGATCCACTTAAGATGTCAGATCCTTTACCCACGCCTAAGTGAAGAGAGCTGTGCAAACAATATGGAATCTCTGAAAACTTAATTCATTTTTTGACCTTACTTCATTTTTTAATAAAATATTTATTCTTTCCACAGATATCTAAAAGTCAAACAATCACCCTTTATAGTTGCCTAGCAATTTACATTTTACAAGGGCTTCTCTTGAACATATTTTCTTCCGTTTTTCACAACAATCCTCTAAAATAAATATGAAAAAACTGAGACTTGGAGAGTTTGACTTGCCCTAAAAGTACAGTTATACGGTGGCAAATCCATCTTTTCACCCGAGGACATATAACTCCATGTCTTTTCCCATACATATATCTCAAGTGACTCCCTAATTTATCTTCTACTATAATGAGATTATTTTTTAAGGTGGTCGAGCAAAGGAATTTTTAAAAGCAAACAAAAGTATAGAAATAAAGATATATTTTTATTTTCCTTATCATCTTCTGGAAACTAAACAGAAAATGGGCTGTACTCAATACCACGTACAATCTAGCTGATAGATTTCTACCTACAACATAATATCTTAATACTGCTTCCAGAATCATTCAGTGAAAATCTATGCTCTGCCATTTTTCACGGACCCTACTTTAAATCTTTTATAAAATATTTAGATTAGATTATGAGTGCCCACTTTCATTTTCCTTGCTAAATGCTGCCTGGTTTCCCCAGTCAGTAACAGGACTGATTCCCCTTCTGACTATTTTATATGAAAATCATCTAAACCTGAATTCTCCACTGATATTCCTTGGAGCAGTTGGTTCCTAAATACCTTAACTAGTGTTGATCTAGGCATCCTGTGCAAAACTCAGCTTATTATCAATCCTTGGTAATCATGGTAATTCTATCGGACTTGGTTATTAAAATTGTTAGCTTTGGAAAAATCAATAAATCCATAAATATAAATTGATTATGCAAAACACAGTCATATAGACCATGGGCACTTAAAACATATAGTCTTTGCTCTCAAAAACTTACCATTTAATTGTGGAGGTTGGATACACATTCATTCACATTAGTCAAACACTCATTTGATCATTTAAGGAACACATATTGAATACGTACTTGTGCCAGAAAATGTGCTAGTTGCTGCAATGAAAAGACTCAGTGTTGTGTCCTGACACTTTAGTCGGGGAGGCAAACAATTAAACACTAATCACAACACTGTCAGTCGTGTGTCAGAAGAGCGTTTTTACATAAATGGAGGAGCAGAGCTCCAAAGAAGGAAGCGGAAGAGATGGAGTCCAAAAAGAATCACTACTGAAGATATCACATGGCAAGAGAACCAAGAAAAATGTCTTTCGATGGAGTAATCAACAATGTCAGACGCTGTGTGAAGTTTCAGAGAACCAAGAGAGGAGAGACGCCAGGGCCAGAGACCAAGTAGGAGGTCCTGTGTGACTTTGGAGTGAACAGAAGAGGAAGCTTAGTTGCATAAAATTAAGGATGGAATGAGGGACAAGAAATAGAGGTAGCAAGCACAGAACGTGCACTCGAGTGGTTTGGCCATGAAAGGGAAATGGAGAATCATGACTGGCTGTAGAATCAAGCTGTTTTTGCTGAAATGTCGATGGACAATTTTATTACAGTTTATATTCAATGATCATAAACATAGCTTGGTTTAGAAGCCAAAGTGAATTTTGCAGACTTCAAGTGAGATTATCAACCAACCAAAGAAGGACCACTCTGAGGCAATCTGTTTTAATTTCTTTGGTTTGAAACTTTCATAATTTTGACATCTCTCTCTTGCAGCTAATCATTGGTAAGTGGTTAATAGCTAATCAGTCAAAGAATGAAATTAGTTTGTGGATACAGATATCTTTGATATTCAGGATGTAGTAACTTAAAGAGAGCAACGCTTCACTTCAGCTCTCATCATTTTATTGAGGGCTCCGAATATCTAAATCCTTTCCCAGCCTTCTAGTTTTTGGGAATTTAGATTTCTTATTTTGTCATGGGATCAAAGCCACATTAACATTACCATCCACAGCATTGTGGGGTTGGACAATACGTGGATGCCCCAATCTTTACTTTCTGACTCTTTCTACCTATTGTTCTTCTATCCTTTTTCTTTCTGGACCTAATTATATCATTTCCATCTATAATAAGGGCATAGATGCAAAAAATAGAATAGTTATTGGATGTAACAAACTTGACCAGAAGAAAATGTAGGGGAAAGTTTTCCCTCCACCATCAATTGTCAGAAGAATATTATAGACTTCCAGACTTGAAATTTTTCCTCTAAGTTCAGCTGTTCTGGGTGTACCTGGCTTGATAGGATATGCAGCTTCAAAATCCATGTTACTAACACTCTGTCTTCCCCTCTTAGATTCTCCTTAGTATTTTACTCCCTTCATTTGGGAATAGCCATAGCCCAGATTCTCCAGTTAATTGGCTATTCTACCAAGAGTGGAACATTTAATTAACCTAGCTCCCATCAGCTAACAACAATAATAAGTTTCCTTCAACTGAGAAACACCAAGCACCACTACAGACACTTCATTAAATTTGGAATTGCCATCCATTTACTGAATTCTGAAAAACTGATCTTTTGAAAATTAAAAAAGCTTTTCAAATGTTTTATAACTTAAACCCATTTTTACCTGGGAACACATACATTCAGGACCACTGGTCACATAATAATAGCTCCCTGGATAATTTCAGTGCCTTTCCACCAAAAAGGTTAAATGACTTAGTTAAATGTGTTTTCATTTTCTTTACTTCGTACTTCTTTACTCAAGTTCAATACTGAATAATGTTAAGCAGATTGGAATTCCTTCTTTAAAATGTTGGTCTCTATTATTTTCCTTTAAAAATGCATCTTTCTATCTCCCAATGTTGAGAAGTGATCAATTTTCATAGCTCAGTCATTTGTACAGAAACTGATGACAATTTGACATCTACAAAATGGTCCACATTTAAATGCTTTATGGCTATATTCTTTATATCTTCCCCCTAATAAATCTGCCTAGAATGGAATGGGCATTCTTTTAAACAGGACACTTAAGAGCAGAAGCAATGAATTCAACATTCAGCATTGCTCCTTTTTGGCTGAATGACTATATTGATTTCTGTGTGGAATTTTCTAAGTCATAGGATCTGATTTTTTTTCATTTAATGGTCAAATATTTCTCATACAGCTTTTGTTTCCTCAAGCTCAATAGCCCTCTCAAGTCACTATGCCTATTAATTCTACAAGTTCAATAAATACTTATCATGTATCAACTTTGGGAAAGATTGCATTGAGCCGAGTGTTCCATGAAATAAAATGATGAAAAGGTATGGCCCTTGTCTTCTCCGGCCATTTGTCTTAATGGCGAATAAGACAGAAAAAACTTTACAATACATCAGAATAAGACACACACCATTACAGGAGTACAAAGTGCTCTCGGAGTTTGAAGAAGAGATTATTTGTGGAAAATAGCATAAGAAAAACGCTACACAACAGTAGGCAGACCCTAAGCAGGGATCCAAGGATTAGACTTTGTTTTATGGAGCTACTGAGGAAGTCCTCTCTGCAAGCGAGAACATCAGACAGAAAGCCTCAGAGGCAGGAAGAGGGTCATTTGTCTGGGGATCTACAGATCACCCAGTAATCCACAGGTGCCTCAAACAACAGAGCCAGAAGAGACTCACAGTTTTAGCATCTAATATTTTCATTTGAAAAGTGAGAAAACTAAGGCATTAAGAGATGAACGGACTTATGCAAGGTCTAAAAGTTTTTTAACAGTTGAGCCAAGATGGAAACCATCTCTTGCGACATCCAGCCCCTGTTCTGGCCTTCTAGACCACATTTAATTAGAATGTAGGAAATATGTAGGGAGTACGATGTGGCCAATAAGAACTTTCTTACTTATATCTAATATTTAATTACTTACGGATGTCAAAGCATGGAAAACACATGATATTAAATACAAGTCAGAAATTGAATTTCTTGTTTGAGGTATCTCAACAGGAGGGAAAGAAATCAGTCCTAATATATTAAATACAAACCGAGGGAATCTTGGTTTTAAAAAAAATAGACTTGTGAAGCATTATTTCTGAATTGAAAATGTTCCTGCATTTTATAAATCTAAAGCAGAGTGAGTTCTTCTTAATGGAGAGAATTGCTGATTAAATTTCTGACAAGAAATTGCACTTAAAGATTCAGCAGCCAGAGAATATAAACACAGGAGATAAACACGTCTGCCTCCATCAATCAAAGACAGCTGCAGTCTACCCCCAGAAAGGTGAGCAATTATTTATGAAATTATGTCTTCTTCAGTGATTCTATATTGCAATCCTAGGAGAAACTGAATGAAGAAAACAGACAATGTCACGGTCCCAATTAACCAAGGAGTCACATGCATTTTCAAAATCAGGAGATTTTACTTATACTCTATTTAACCTCATCATCCTCAAAAGAAATCTATTTAGCTTTAAAAAATAATAATAATTAAATAGGCCAGTGTGTTCTTGAAAAACTGTATCTATTTTTTTTAATTTTAAAGATAAGTGTCTGATTCTGTCAATGACACATTAACACAAATCTAAAGAGAAAAGAGGTGATGCTAAGAACCATTTTGCATAGGGCTCTTTTGGAGTTTTTGTTTGTTTGTTTTACCAGATCAGTTTCTAGATTAGTGATGCTAGGGCCCTCACTGCCTTTGAGCATTGGCTGGGGTTTTTGATCCATGGACTGTTTTTTCCCTTGGGGTAGCCATGGGCCATCAAGCTACTGCATATTTATGGACAAGATGCAAACACCTGAGGACAAAAGCCCTATATCCCAGGAGGTAGACTCATCTTGTTGGTAGCTCAGTGTTGAAAATCTCACAAACCAAAGACATGTGTACCTATATCCTTAAATTACACTTAGAGGCAGTGAGGTGAGCTCATGTCTCTTTGAAGAGGTCATTTAGGTGATTCTGAGGCCCACCGGGCAGACCACATGCCTTCAGGGGCAGCACAGAACGCTGGGGGAACAGAAGAGCCCATCTCAGTGACTAGCGTATCCAAAGTGAATTTTAGAGGGTGCTGAAAAGGTTTTTCACCCCCTTCCTAAATTGATGGCAACCAGTAAATCGTCTGTGCCATTTAGGCACAGATTTGGCTGTCTCTTATTAAGCAGATAACCCCGGGAGTGATAACACCATGGGCCATTAGAGTTTTGATGATAGCTCGTACATTTTAATGGTAACAGGGAGAGGAAAGAAGTTGGGGAGATTGGTCAAGTATCATTAAGACCAGAAACTTTGGAGCCAAGTAAACTGGGTTCAAGTCCCAGATTTATTCAGTATGTGACTCTGGGTAAGTTGTGGCTCAGTTTCTCTCATCTTTAAAATGGCAATGTTAATATCACCTGCCTGGGAATCTTGCTATGAGGACTGAATGCATGTAAGATACTTAGAACAGTGTCTGGTATAGAGTACACGGCATACGAGTAAATGGCATAAAGTGGGAATACACTACTATTACCATGGAAGCGTTCTCAAGGGAAAGGTTGGGTACTACATTCTTTCCCCAGGTCCTCACCACTAGCTTCTTTGATGCATCCCACTCTGGGCTTAGTTGGTCTTGATATGGTTCCTGAGACAAACCTATTTGAGGAAGAGGAATTTTCCAAGAACCTCATCACCTCTTCCTTCATCGGCATTGTCAGCTCTGACTCCTGAGATCCTTGGCCCAGTCATGACAGCTAGACCTCCTCATCACTCTCATAATGCCTTCTCTTCCTGTCCTTCTAGTGTCCCACAAGAAAGACTCCCATTCTCTTGCATCGCCTTTGCGTTCCAGTGTTCTCTCTGCTCTCCTACGTTGACTAGATCATGTGACTAGGTGTCCTCGCCAGATAGCACACCCTTGTTCTGAGTCATGGCTCCATCCGAGGGCCTCAGTCTGCTTTGGCTAGTCCTCCCCCTTAAATGGCCTGGGTCCATGTAGACAGACCTTGGGTGAGGACCGCTGCTGACCTGAGTCTCAGGTTCCCCTGTCTGCCTGGCCAATAGCACCAGCTCCTGCCTGAAGCAGCTCTTACCAGTGGTTCTTCTGATGAAGCAAATGGCACACACCTGGAATGACTAAGACAGAGGTTCTAACTAAGAACAAGAATGGACATTATTTACCTATCACCCACCACACGCCCCACTGTTAAACTCTCAAGGTCTCTGGGAGAATCTGGAGGTAGTGAAATTGTTTTCCCTGTTGATCCATCCAGATGACCCTGACTGTCTTCCTCACAAGCTGTCAACTGATCAGTAGCTTACTCAAAGAAAGGAAAACAACATTCATTCGTTTCAAGCTCTCTGTATTTTACTCTCTCCCCTCTTTCTTCCTTCTCTGATATAAATTCTGTTTTTGACTTTGTTGGATGAGCGATGTGTTATAGGTTTTTCTTGCATACAAGTAAATGGTCTTGCTAATATTTAACCATCCCCAAGTTATTGTTGGATTGTAGGCATAAATATTACTAGGGATTGTCATTAAAATGTCAACATCCCAGGCCAAACCTCCAGAATTTCTCATCGAACAGGTCTAGGATAAGGCCCAAGAATCTGTATTTTTAACAACACACCAGTGAATATGGTGCAGGAGGTGCTTGGATCACTCACCTAAGCTTTCTATGTCCTTTGCCTACCATGCTTTGAACGACCTAAGGACCTTATCTGGGACCTGAGCACATCGCCATGGTCCCCATCATCATAACACAAGTCCCAATTCCGTTTCTTTTCTGAGATGCTAGAAGTATCCTTGCTAAGACAATTAGCAGACATTTGGTCCCATCCAAAAGGTCCAAAAGACATCTGGTCCATGCTAAAAGGTCCTTGATATCTGGTCATATTTTGTCCTGTCCAAAATATCCATGGAGACACTAGGTCCTTGGTAGTGGCAAGACCATCTGGTCTTGTCCACAATACCCATCAGACATTTGGTCCACACCAAAATGTCCTTGATATCTGGCCCTGTTCAAAACATCCATGGAGACATTGAATCCACGTCAAAAGGTCCTTGATATTTGGTCCTGTCCAAAACCATTTGGCATGGGCCAAATATGCTCAGGTATGTTTTGGACAGGACCAAATGTCAAGGACCTTTTGGTGTAGACCAAATGTCTTATGGATGTTTTGGACAGGATCAAATGTCCTACAAGGACTAAAGCAGAACTCAGTCTGAGGCCACAGTGTGGGACTCTGAGAAGGGGGGCAACAAACAAACAGCAGGAGAGGGGCCTGACAATGGTCACGTCTTTATTTAAGATGTTTAGCAGAACCTACAAGGCCTTCTGGAATCCTCCTTGTGATATTCTCTGAGATATGTTCAGGTGTTCTGGGTGTAGCTTAAGTCCCAAATGCCTTTGAAGAATCCTGGAGTTCTAGAAGTACCAGATCCAGCCCTCAATGCTGGCCAGGTGGCTCCAAGTCACCATGCACCTATAAGTCCTGCCTAAAGTCAACATATTTGCAGGTGGGCAGTCACAGGCTGAGGACTCACCCATTCTCCATAGCAAATCAGAGATCCAGACTCGTGGACTCTCTTCTCCACCCTTCCCTTTGGCTTCTCAATACTTGCTTTTGTCCTACCCACCCTTTGTCAGCCCCTGCTTTCACGGGAATGAAAAGAAGGGAAGATAAAAGTCCTTAATTACTTTGCTTGCTAAATTTTACTGAATAAAAAATATCTTCACTAGGCTAAAGAAAATGTACAGGTTCTCCTAAAATACACTAACATTCATCCCATGTTTCTCAGAACAGCTTAGTTCTTGGGAAGTTGATATTCATGACCATCTCAGATATGAATCCAAGAACTTCATTCAAGACTTAGTAAATGGATTAAAGTGGCTTTTGAAAGTAAAGGTCACAAACTTAAATTTGAGGAGAGGCTCCTCAGACAAGTTTGGGTATCTGGTTTCTTGGTCCACAACTGATTAATGGTGTGATAATACAATGAGGAAAAGAGTGAAGGAGAATAGGAGAGGCAGGGGAGGGGAGGAGAGGCTAGATGCATTAATAAAACTACCTGAAAGAAAGGGAGGAGGCAGGAAAACCACAAGAAACAGACATAAAAATTTAAGTGAATTGAAATGATAAAGCAGTAGAGGGCTCGTCAACTCCGCAACCTCAAATAGCCCCTGAGGACATCTCAGTATCGTAATAACTAAGCTATCAATACCGTGTCACTGCTATTACAAATGACCAGGACAATGATAGCCACCACTGTGTGAGGCCTCCCCTATTCAGGTCATCTTGCTAGACACTTTATGTGCATTAGCACTTAGTAGGCACACAATGATGATCACAACAATGACCCTGAATCATAAAGATGGCTACATTATGTTAGTAAACGCTTCCTGTTTTCCTAAAAGCAGGATAATATGTAAATACAGAAATATCTTTCAAAAGATTTCCTTCCAAAGTCAGTCTTTTTTTAATTTAAAATTCTTTTTAAAATTAAATTAGTAACAGTATGTTGGATCAGTTGCTTCACCAGCAATGTCTAATATTTTAGGCATCACTGGGCCTCAGGTGACTTAAAAAGAGAAAAGTGGGGCTGGCCCGGTGCCATAGTGGTTAAGTTCACACACTCTGCTTCAGTGGCCCGGGATTCACAGATTTGGATCCCGAGCATGGACCTATGCACTGCTTGTCAAGCCATGCTGTGGCAGGCATCCCACATATAAAGTAGAGGAAGATGGGCACAGGTGGTAGCCCAAGGTCAATCTTCCTCAGCAAAAAAGAGGAGGATTGGCAACAGATGTTAGCTCAGGGCTAAACTTCCTCACCAAAACAAAACAAAAAAAATTAAGGAAAAAAAAAAGAGAAAAGTATGGGTGCATTGGGGGGTGGGGAGTGTAGAGGTGGTTTTTTGGTTTGTATGTTTGTTTTGGGTAGTTGCTTCTGTGTTTTTCTTAAGTAAATAGAAAGGCAAAGACTACATCTGATTCCCAATTTTATTTCATCAGACTCACAGGACCCATTTGTATCTATAATTGTAAAATATAACATAACATCCAAAAGTCTTAAATGGGAGTATTTTTAAAAGCTGAAAGATGAGATTTAACAGTAGAAAACTGTGTATCTTCACTAATGTGGATTATCATTGAGTATGATAACACTCTTCGTCAATGCCAACCCACCATTTTTTTTTCTTAAGAACAGTACCAGATGAGTGGGTCTGCATCTTTTATTTCCTGTGCTCTTTTTTTGTCCCTACTGCATCTCCATGCCCCTTCTGAAGTTCTCTCTGTGTATCTTTACACATGCTTCACGTGTTGGCATATATATTTGTCCATATGTTCATCCTCCTCTATGTGTGCATTTCTTTTATGTTTCTTGGTGCCTTTGTTTCCTCATTGGTCTCTTATCTTTGCTGTTTCATGTTTCTATTTTTTCTTTAAATTTTCTATTTACATTTCTCCACTTACACCTTTTCTATCTCTTTCTCTCCCTTGAATATATTATAAAGTTTGATTATATTCTTCACTGTGCCTTGCACTTGTTCATAGGAATATACGTTCATGCATTTATATTAAACATAGGCTAAACCTTTCTTTTTAAAATATTTCTTATGTGAGGGGAAAAAAGAAAGTTTTCTCTTTTTCTCATTTGGTTCTGGCTATTAATTTCTATGCTTCATCACTCTTGATTTTTTAAAACAGAATGGCCTATTCATGATCTAGGTGTTCTAAAGATTCAAATAAAAGGATGTATAAAATAAGAACATGTGAAAAGAAAATGAAAATGATGGGTAGAAAATTACCATTTGAGTCTCCAAATTCACTGTAAAACATATTTGTACTTCACCTACTTCTCATGTAGACACAAAAATTTACAGCAATAAAATACAAGTGAATCACTACTTACGTGGCTCATATCCTTCATCTCTCTGCACAAATTTAAAAAATATTAATAATAACCAATTCAAATAAAAATTACTATAGTGAGAGAGACTATTAAGTGTCCTCATATATAAAGAACATTACAATGTCCCAACAGCTAAAAAAAATAAATGCTTTCTAGAACAATTAATTTGAAGGCCATATTTAGAAAATTGTGAAGCAAAGTGAAATTGATTCATAGTCTACCACTATTGTCTTACTTCATCCCTTTCCTATTGCCCAATCCCTGTCAACAATTATAAGCCTGTAAGATATGAAATTATTAAATTAGATGCATCTTTTATATATTATTAATAATAAGAGTTGAATGCATAGATTTTATTTGACATAGATTTTTAAATTAAAACAGAAAGATTATATTTGCTTTGAATTGAATACCAAAAAATTGTCAAAATGACATTTCCAGTAAAGCCAGGAGGGTAGGGACAATAGAGATACCAGTCTTACTTTTTTTCCTGAAATGTAAAAAAATACCACTTGAGACTTAGGAGTCATGAATGTTATAATCCTTAATATCAGTCATTCTGTCCCTATGGAATCAGCAGGTGCCCACAAACCCTATCGGACCAGAGTGAAGGGAATAGTTGTATCTCTGAGGGTACTGCAACCGTAATTATTGGTTAACTCGCACTTATCAACAGTTTTGGATCTACTTTTGGTTTATAGCAAGATTCTGAGAACCCCTATGATTTTATTAGTATCTGCTAGTGTCTTTCTATTTTCTTCTGGAGTCAAAAGTAAATAGCATTAGGTAATTCATTTGTGCCATCTGCATTTTTCCTCCCTTCCATTTATATAAAGTAAAATATTGAAGTTAATGTAACTCAGGGCATGCCTTTTCTCTGAAGAGTTGATACATGGTTACCAGCACATGGGAAGGAATTCAATCTCCAGATCCCTAAGAGCTCTAAAGAGCCAGGATCTCTTTGCCATGTACAAGCTTTGTTTTAGAAGCACACAAAGCTCATTTTGGAGTCGAATGGAGAAGTCTGTGACATATAGCACATAGACTGATTCTAACAGATGGATTTTTCTTGAAATAACTTCATTAGTTAATCATTTCTTTTACATATACTTTTTCTAGCTAATTGGCATAGCTGCCAGCTGGAGCTGTTAAAGATCCTCCAAAGGAACTGGTAGGTAGGGAGAAAATCCTATAATTTCACCAATTCTAGGATGAAACTTCTATTAATTTCACACTAACCATTACATATTTTGAAAGTAAAATCTTTTTCTTTAAAAAAATGTTTTTATCCAACTTATTCCAAAAATCTTACTTGATCTGTGTTTAAATCAAATCAATTATCTGGAAGAAACTTTAAATTTTAATAAATTATCTAGATCAGGATTTTCCAAACGACACTATTGACATTGTGGACCAGAGAATCCTCTTGTTTTCTTTTTCTCGTGGTGGGTTGTCCTGTGCATTACTGCTATAAAGCAGTACCCCTGACTGCTATACTTGATATCGGTAGCATTCCCACTTGTGACAACCAAAAATGTCTCCAGAAATTGCCAAATGTCCCTGGGGGCAAAATGCCCCCAGCTGAGAACCACTACTCTAGAAATAGGTTGTTTCTAATTTTTAATTCAATTTTTAAAATAAGTTAAAAAATAACAGTGTACACTTGTATGTGTATATTTAACTCCAGACATGTGTAATATATTAGAAATTGTTGCGCTTCAGTCAGGTAAGTGAAATGTTTTTTGGGGGGAGGATTATTTAAGCAGCTAATGCTTTCATAAACCACTCTGGGTAAAGAAAAAAAAAAAAGACAAGATAAGTGGCTTACAACTACCAATGAATATTAATTATCTAAGGAATGCTATCATCATCTTCATTATCTGAAGCATTGAAGATTTCCTTTCCTCTGCAGAAGGTCCTCAGTGTGACTGTATGATTGGATAAATAACAAAACCATGTAGTGGGATCATTTGAGATGTAAATGATTAATTATCAGCTTAAGTGCTTAAGGCATTTTTAAATAAGGGAAATCAGTGTAATTTAATGAGATGGACATCGAGAAAACCGCAATCCGTCTTGACTTTACCATACACTTATGGAGTGATTTGAGGCTCACAAAAGGACTAGTCATTCAGAAAGAGACATTTCCCGGTCTTTGAAATTCAGTGGTAAATATAATGTTCACCACCTATTTATCACTTAGCGATTTTTCCTTAATTTATATATCAATAGGTCTAGGAAGAGTACCATAGGAATAAGATGCTAATTACCATGGCTATTAAAAGGGAAATAAGCCTATTCTAGTTTAGAATGAAGGTAAGAATATAACATGAAGCCCTTGGAGAAAATCACTCATTATGTTAAAAAAAAAAAGGTACTAAATTCTACCTGAATTGCTTTCTTTCCACCAAAGCCTGTCTAATACAGATTTGCTCAAGAAGGTTTTTAATATAAGATAAAGATAAATTTTAACATTTATCAATTCCATGTTCGAAAGTATAATTTTGCCCCCAAATCAAGATAATTTGCCTAAAAATTCCATAGTGATGTTTTCTTTCTTAGACTTTCTAGAATTTAGATTTTACACTTTATTTTAAAAAATTCTTTTTAATTAGATATGCTATATTGCTCAGATTGTCATTGTTAGTGCCTTCAGAACACACTATTTTCCTTAGCATGGCAAAAGTAAAATAAATTTTGAGATTTCAACTGAAAGGACTGAAGTTCACGTACTACATGCCTTATGTGTATACAGTGGGCTTCATTTTATTTCTAAGTCATAAATTACATACATACATTAGCTCCTCTATAATCTGTGCACTTACTCTCGGCAGGCTCCTTGGAACGGCGGCCACTGGACGACTTCCTCAGCAGGCTTCGTCCCGAGGTAAAGAGGCTGGTTAGTTCTTCCAGGGGACTCGTGGGTGTTCTGGACCGGGAGCCGCCCGGAGCCGCCCCGTAGGTGTTCACCGCAGCGTTGACCATCTTGCCCCCATCTTGCGACACCGGTCTGGTGGTCGAATGAGGCACTGATGGAGAGCTCCTTGAGAGGCTGCCTGAATGCACGGCATCATAGGGCGGAGGCCTTTTGAGGCTGAGCGGCGTCAGGGACCTCCCCATGCTCACCGGGGATGGGGAGGCCGAGTGACTTTTAGGGTAGCCGTGGGGAGACTGCGTTCGGTACAAAGTGGACGGCGGGGGAGGGGACGAGGAGAGCACAGAAGCAGCAGGAACAGGTCCTAGGGCTCCGGTCTGGTCTTTCTCCAGTTTAGCATGGCCGGGGGCATGAGAGGGCAGCGAGGATGGAGATGCTCCGGCCTGCTGTTTCATATAAGACACGTTTTCCAGCACAGGAAGCTTTGTGACCTCCAGCGGGGTGAGCGGAGACTCATCGGAGTTGGGGGAGCACTGCACAGGAGCTGGCGGGAACACCAGCAGCGGGGGTCTGTGGGAGAGCAAGTTGGGAAAGGGCGGGGGGATGTCACAAAGCAAACCCTTTGGAGTACATGGCACTGAGGACTTGGCGAAGTCCAAGTCAGGCACCGTGGGAGTAGCACACTGCGAAGAACAACTGTGATGGTCAAGGTCACATTTGGAGTCTTGGCCTAGATCGTCAAAAATGGGGTATTTCATTTCCTCGTAGACGGCCTCACTCTGGTCGTCATCCTCTTTCCTGAAGTCTCTGAGAATGTTCCCCACCATCTCGATGTACACGGGCTCCTCCTCCTCGGGGTCCCCCGCCGGACTGCTGACCTGGGACAGGGAAGAGTCCCGCGTGAGCGACGTCCTCCTGGGCCCGTGCTTTTTGATATACGTTTCATCAAAAGATGTGCTAAGCTGAGTGTTGGGGTTCCGTTTCGGTTTCGGAGGAGGAATCTTCTTTGAATATTCATCACTGTGGGGTCTTGGTTTGGCCGACACTAAAAGAAGGAAAATAAAAGGTAAAATAGATGAGTGCAACAGGATAGCTTTCAAAAATGATTTGCACTTGGGTTTACTACTATCAACTTTTGATGGGAGGGGTAGTCTGCTTCATTTCCAGCGTAAGACTCAAACTAAAAATCAAACAAAAGTCAAACATTTACCGTATTTAGAAAAACCTGATGACACAACAATAGCAATATTTATCTTCAAACTAATATTAATAATCCAACACTGATAAATGCATTAAGACCAGAACTATTTGTCCCTCTGCCTTAGAATTTCTAAATAGAAACCTTCAGATGAAACATGTTGGAGAAAAACAATCACAAATTTCATAAAGATTAACCTCCAAGAATTAAGCGAGAAACTCAGGGGAAAAAAATCTAGAGTTTCTGTTATCACAAATGGTCACAAAAATACCATGAGAATTGAGCCTTTGTAATGATGTGGCTATTGCACATGATCACATCTTGCTTTCGTTTAGCATAAAAATGTCCCAGCCCGCTAGACTTAATCTCTCTCTCTTGGTTCAGATAAATAACTACTCTACAGATGGGTCTGATACTTCAGGGGAAATTGATGTGAAAATCTTGTGAGGCTAGACAAGTTAATCTCCAAATCTCCAGGTATTGTTGATTACGGTGGAGTTGTCTGTTTCTGTTCATAAGGTCTCCTATGATGTCTCAAATGCTGTCTTGGAATGAATTTATTAGACATGGCCCACTGACACGTCAGACCCCCCTCGAGAGTTTTACAAGAGAGTAATCCAGGGAATGATGTGTAAGCTTCAAAAATAACTTCTGGAAACTCACAACAGATATGTGTACTGCTGCATCCCACAGCCTGCTCGAAGCACCCCTTGTGATGGAGCATAAATTTCTGACTTAACTGTACAGTAGGGTGGAACAGGTTGGCAACATGTCTGTGACTGAAACCAATTGTTTAGCATGCAAGGAAGGTCCTGGAGTCTTGTTACTATCTCATTATCTCATTGTGTTGATATATGATTACAATGATTATCATTATTATGCAATGTGGCAGAATGCAGTTGCTAGTGGTAAATGGTAGCTTATAATGTAAGTTGACAGTATGACTTAGAGGTGTAAAACTATGAGAAAATAACAAACTTCTCTATAATTTGCAGCCTTAAGGGAGAGGGATCTCGAGGCACAAATCAGGAAACACCTGAAATCTCCTTTTGTTCAACTAGCATACTTATGACCGGAACTTTTCTAAAACTTACTAAAGGAGAGGCAAAGATTAGTTAGGTGGCTGCTGTACAGGTCAATCATGCCTTCAGAGAAAGAGAACCAATTAAATATTTTAGAAGTGGCTCTCTCTCCCTTTTCTGGGACATTCTTACTTTCAAATATTCTGCTCCACTGTGCCTATGATGATAATTTTACTCACTACAATCAAACAGCTTTTTGAAGGGAAGGTTCTTAATGTATCTCGACTTTTCCTTTAACCCATAGTGGGAAAAATTAGATGTCATTTTCCAGGAAGGTATAGCAAAGGTGTCTTTTAGTGCCCAAAGAGAAAAGCCTAGATATATATAGGGTGGAAACTATCCAGACGATTCTTTACAAGGGACCCAAAGTGACCAATAGTTCTTCTCTGCATCTCCCATTGGTCATAAATTTTCCTGGTTTTGAAATCTACTGTGTATGTTAATTTTCATATGATTTAAATAAGTCATCAGATTACATAAAGAATCTGAGCCTGAATGAAGTAAAACTGTGAATCAATGAACAAAGTTGACTTAGTACTAGAGGGGCTTTGAAAAAGTCACGACTTAGAAGAATAAAAACCCACCCAAACTATTGTTCTGAAGCTTGTTTCCTGCCATCCTCCACCTCACGGTATCATTGTAGGCTAAGTAACTCAAGTAACTCAGACTCTTGGAAAATATTTGTCACTGACTGTTGGGTTCTAGGGATTGGATGGTGTGGGGTTGGGGGAATCCTTAGAGGAAAGGAGTCTGAATAGCGAGGTGCTCTGTGAATGCAGGGTTAACCTAAAGCTAGCAATTAATGTGTGTCCATGAGATGGATAATGCATTATATGGGAACAATCATATTTGGAATAAGATTTCATTTTTTCTCCCTCCTAAATCATAATTCACTTTCGTTTTCTTTGACCCCTCACTAAAGTCTGATATTCCAACCTAAACTCTGATAGTTGTATGGAGAGAAATAACAGGACAGGCGAAATTCAAGCATTTGCTGAGTCCAAGCCTAGGCAGCAGCACTGCATTGACGGGAGACCATAGCCCAAGATTCCCAGGCAGTGAGGAGTCAATAGTAGAGCTGGGAGTGACACGATAGTCAGGGAAGCAGCAGCCTCATGAACAACCCTGGAGCCAACATCCCTCTTCCCACTTAGGTTAGAAGGTGGCCTTTGGAATGAGCAAGACCAAGGCTTGGGCTACGCTCAAACTGGGAGCAAATGACACTTCATTTTGTTTGCCAAAAGAAATGGAAAAAAATGAAATAAATACCCTAGATATCTGTGAAATGATTTAAGACAAATACGTTTCTATTCTAGAACACAACATGGTTATAATTGAGGTAGAACAACTACTCATTAAGAAGGAATTTGGACAATCATTTGTATCATGAGGACAATTTCAATGCCAAACCAAATGTAACTCTAAAATTACATGGCATGAGCATTTAATAACTTTCAGATCTGCAGTCTTTTATTGATTATTTTAATGTGTACAGTCATGCATCGCTTAATGGTGGGGGTACGTTCTGAGGAATGCATCATTAGGCAATTTTGTCATTGTGCGAACATCATAGAACATAATTACACAAACCTAGATGGTATAGCTTACGACACACCTAGGCTATATGGTACTAATCTTATGAGACCACCATCGTAAATATAGTCCATATTTGACTGAGACGTTGTTATGGGGCACATGACAGTACAGATATTGTCTAACAAGGGGAATAAAATATAATATGTGACTCGTATGGTGACTCTGAGATGATCAAAATTGACAGTTGCTGTGGACTGAATTGTGCCCTCCCCCTCCCCCATTCATATGTTGAGGTCCTAACCCCTCGTGTGATGGTATTTGGAGATGGGGCCTTTGGGAAATAATTAGGTTTAGGTGAGGTCAGGAGGGTTAGGTCCTCTTGATGGGATTAGGGCCCTTATAAGAAGAGACACCAGGGGCTGGCCCAGTGGCATAGTGGTTAAGTTCGTGTGCTCCACTTCAGCAGCCCAGGGTTCTCGGGGTCTGATCCCAGGCACAGACGTATGCACTGCTCATCAAGCCATGCTGTGGCAGCATCCCACATACAAAAATAGAGGAAGATTGGCACAGATGTTAGCTCAGCGATAATCTTCCTCAAGCAAAAAGAAGATTGGCAACAGATGTTAGCTTAGGGCCAATCTTCCTCACTGAAAAAAAAAAAAAAGAAGGGACACCAGAGAGCATGCTCACTCTCCCATTCTCTCCACCATGTAAGGACACAGTGAGAAAGAAGGTGGCTATCTACAAGTCAAGAAGAGAGCTCACACCAGAAACCAATCATGCTGGCATCTTGATTTTGGACTTCTGGCCTCAAGAACTATAAGAAAATAAATATCTGTTGTTTAAGCCACCCAGTCTATGGTATTTTGTTATGGCACTTTGAGCTGACCTAGACAACAGTATATTTACTGAGCCCTATGTAAATACCCTGTACAGTTGAATGATGAGCACCCACTTTAATTTCCACCACAGACATTGGAATACTTTAACTAGCTTTATTTTGAGAATGAATACAATTCCTCTCCAGTCTTTTAAATATAATTTTCACCTGCCCCTGCCCTATACCTCCTCACCGCCTGAAACCATGTCACAGGAACATATTAAAGCTGAATACGGAGATGCTCTACACAGGTACCCACTCAGGTGCACCCTTCCACCACTTGGCCTGTTATTCTGTTTCTTCTTCTCAATCTGACTCTCCAATCTCTGATTTGTGCCAAAGCACACGCTATATGATTCCGACCCATTTTCCAGATGTTTTTAGTTTGCTGCTGTTATTTGCTTTGGCATATTGACTCCCTGCTCCACTCTGTCCTGCTGCCCACCAGCCACAGCATTTCTTCAGCCAACCATGCCCAAGCAATCCTTCATTACCCAGGCAAGCTTCTTCTCTCTACTCTTCCCTATATGGTGAAAAGAGCCTGATGCAGTCAAATTCATATAACTCAAGCACGTTTTGTTTCCTGATCCCCTTCCTTTGTATTGATCCAAATTTGAAACGAGAGGATTGAGGATTATTTAGAGAGTAAAGTGTTAAGCAAATTACAGATGATCAGGAGGAATAAACAGATTCACTCCTTCAATATTGGGATAATTTTTTTCCAGGCAATATCTGCGACCCATTCCACCTCCCCCTTGCAATCTCATGGTTCTCGCTGGAAAATCAGAGGAGGAAACCATTTCTTTTCTAATAAACTGATTTTCCTCTCCATTTGCCATTTATCATCTAGTTTTACCTTAGTCCAAGTACTGAGTAAATAATTCAGGGAGCAATGAAAATTTGTTTCAATTGTCATATATGCTTTTTCCCCCTTATGTTTACCTGTATAAAGCAAAGTCTGAAATTTTAAACAACATTGTCATATAATTTATTCTACTTTAATCTCACTCTAGGGAATTAAAAATTAAAGAAAAATTCATGTTTGAAAGGTCATTTCTTTAGAAGGTACTTAAAAATAGTCTTGATTTGTGTACATAGATGCTGAAATAATGCTGATAAAAGACAATAAAAATTACATTGCAAATTTCAACATTTAACTAAATTCAGCCATAATAAAAAGATGATTTTTATTGCTCTTGAATGAATTTTGAATTATTTCTAATAGGCCCAAAGATAGAAACAATAATTCCTGTTCAGTTCCAGAACACAAATTTTAGTGCTTAAAATAGTATAATGAAGGCAGCATTGAATAAGCAGAAAGTGACATTTTTGAAATGAGATATCTGAGCACAAAGGTTATGCATGGCTTTCAGTCAGGCCCAGATGATCTGCCTTTCATAGTTAATTTTGGAAATTCACCATGTCCTTTGTCAACCAATCCTTCTGAAATAATTTCTTCCTTATTAAAAAAAAAATATAATGTAAAACCATTCTTTAGTATCTGTAGATGTTGACCCAAAAAGTGGAAAAATGAGACACAACACGGGTGAGTATTTCTCTTCCTGGAAAGTTTCTTTGGCCACAGAATCCCAGAATTCGAAGGACTTGTAAAGATTATCTAGCCCAAATTCTGTATATTATTGATGAAGAAATATAAATTCCTTATCAATATTTTTTTAAAAAATTTAAAAATCTTATAATTTCAATCCAATCTTTTATATATTTTAAAACATAGGAAACCAATAGAAGAATAAAGCTCTGTAATTCATTATTTTGTATATGGCATAAAGCATCATTTTTAAAGGTCTTCTCAGCCCGTGCTATAATGGCAGAACCATAACTTCGTGGCTCTGGTCATAGAGGTATGTTTAAATCGGTAATTCAAACCAGGAAATGAGAGTCCAATGAGTAATTGGAGTAAACAGAAGTAATGTCCACACTGTGTGATACTGGAACTGGCTGATTCTGGAAAGTGAGAGACACATTTCCCACTTTCAGCAGAATTGTGCTCACAATAACTCTCTTTTCACAACTCACAATTCCAAGGGTTTGAGGGATATTTTTATTTTCACAGTCACAAGCTCCACAATACCAGCCAAAAGATTGTTCCTTTTTTATTTTATTTTTTTACATTAAGGTGTTTGTGGGGCTGGCCTGGTGGCGCAAGTGGTTAAGAGCGCGCGCTCTGCTGCAGCGGCCTGGGGTTCGCAGGTTCGGATCCCGGGTGCACACTGACGTGCTGCTTGTCAAGCCATGCTGTGGCAGCATCCCATATAAAGTGGAGGAAGATGGGCACGGATGTTAGCCCAGGGCCAGTCTTCCTCAGCAAAAAAAAAAAAAAAGGAGGATTGGCAGGATTGGCTGATCTCCTCACAAAATAAAATAAAATAAAATAAATTAAGGTGTTTGTAAAGGGATGGGAGTTGCTAATGCCCGTGGTCTGTTTACAGTAGGACCAAGAAAGTGTGATAATGTACAAAAAGGATTGGATTTGGTGTTGTAGGACCTGTGTTATTGTCCTGGATCTGGCGACAATGAAAACAGAGAACTCAGATCAAAGTTTAGATGGAGACAAACAATGTTAGACGTTAAACTGGCTCAACAGTGTGGTCTTAAAGTTGAATGGGACTGAAACAGTCTTGGCTTAAGCTAGAAGACATGATTCTAATCTCTATTTTGCCTCAGTCAAGCTGCATAACTTTGGGCAAATTACTTTGAAGTGTATTTTTATTTATACTCAGTTTTGTCATATAGATAATAAGGGACTTTTTAATCAGAACCACTGTTTTTTGAATTGCTCATCTCAACCCATTAGTTATAAAATAAATTGGAGTTTGTAACCAACATTTGGAAAAAATGAATTGAAATAGATTAGAAAATATGAGTACATTTCATATAAGAACGAAGGTTGTTTCTTGAAACAATATTTATTTATAGATATTTCCTAGGTCTCACATATCTCTTATAGGATATGATGAGGAATGTTTGAACAATCCTAAAACAGAAAATCTCTGGGTTTTAGTCTTCAGGAAGACCCCATCAATTCTTTCCCTTCCTGTATGTGCATACTTTTCTATCCTTTAAGAAGTGGAGTCTATTTCTTCTCTCCCTGAATATGGCAGTTTTCACCTTCTCCCAAAAAAAGCCAGGCACCATGAAAGAAGTCTGACTATTCTGAGATCACCGTTTCTGTGATCTTCATCTGTGAGAAGCCCAAGCTAGCCAGGGGGAAAAGAACCAAGAAACTCAATCAATAATGAAAATGAAATCCCAGCCATATGACTTCGGTAAAGCTGTCCTAGTCACCCCTCCAGTTATTTGAGCCATCCCAGATAAGACAGCAGACCGTGACAAGTCATCCCCACCATACCCTATGAGTTCCTGACCCATAGGATTATGAGCCAATATGATTATTGCTTTTAGGTCTCTAAATTTTGGGGTAGTTTGTTGGGCATGTATACATATCTGAAACTGGTACCAGAAGTACCATGCTGCTGTAACAAAAATCTAGAACTTGTGCCTTGGCTTTGGGACTGGGTAATGGCAGAGGCATGAAGGACAGCAAGGAGACTACTGGGAGGCTGAAAAGTTGGGGAGAAAATTATTGCTGGAGGCCAGAAAAAAGAAGCACTGTGTTATAGATTGATGAAAAATTGGCAAGACTGTTGCCTGTGGTAATGTAGAAAATATAAAATGTACCCAATGAATTGGTAGACCTGACTAAGCAGAGTTCCAGAAGGATGTGAAAGTGTTAGTTGGCTTGTTTTAGCCATGTATGGGAAGGGATTGCTAGAGAAATAGGGGCACTAAGGAAGGAAATATTCAGTTCTTGAGCAAAAATGAAATGAAATACAGTAGTCCCCCCTTATCCACAGGGGATATGTTCCAAGACCTCCAGTAGACGGCTGACACCGGGGATGGTACCAAATCTTGTATATACTATGTTTTTCCTTATGCATATATACCTATGATAAAGTTCAGTTTATAAATTAGGCACAGTAAGAGATTAACAACAATAACTAATAATAAAATAGAACAATGACAACAATATCTGTAATAAAAGTTACCGTAGATCTTAGCAATCTCAGCGTAGGAATTTTTTTCTTTCTTTATTAAGTCAAAAACTTCCACCTTTTTGCTTAAAGAAAGCACTTTACGGCTTCTCTTTGGCATATTCCAATGACCAGCATCACTACTCTTGAGATTTAGGGACATTATTAGGTAAAATAAGGGTTACTTGAACACAGCACTGTGACAGTCGATCTGAGAACCCAGACAGCTGCTGAGTGACTAACAGGAGGGTAGTGAATACAGTGTAGATACTGGACAAAGTGAACATTCATGTCCCACACCGGACCGAGTAGCAAGACACGAGATTTCATCACACTACTCAGAATAGTGTGCAATTTAAAACTTATGAATTGTTTATTTCTGGAATTTTCCATTCAATATTTTCGGACCGCACTTGACCGTGGGTAACTGAAACCGCAGAAGGCAAAACCGTGGATAAAGGGCATTACTGTAGTTCCAACACAGGATTTGCCATGAAGCCTTCTCTGAGCAGCAAAATGTTTTCAATGCAAAAAAATGACCTCAGGGCAAGGGTCAGATTCAGAACTCTGCCAGTAAAATGTGGCCTTGAGGTAAAAGTCAAATTAAGGGTGTGGCTATAAGATCCCTTGTTGAGATCTCTCAAAGATTTAAGACAGCGAACTGAAAGAATCTTTTAAGAATCTTTGTCATCCCACAGCACCCTGACCATAACTCTGAGGAAAGAGAGGCCTGTCTCAAAACAATTTGTGTTTCTGTCTTTTGTCTAATGAAATAGAGTATAATTTGATTCATAGGAAGACCACAAAAATTGTAAAGGAGCTTTGTCAACTTTGACTAAAAGGGACAGAGACAGTTCAAATTTAAATTTAAAAAGACTTTGGGCTCCCAAACGTTTCAGGGCTGGAAGAGAGCTGAGAAAACTATTCAGATACAGCTCAGATACAGGTCATTTCTTATGGACAAGAAAGGATAGAGACCAGATTTCAGAGCTCAGAGAGCAAAGCCAAGAGCCACAGAGAGCCAAAACCAGAGAGCAGAACTGGGTCCTAATAAAGCAGTATTTTCTGCCCTTGGAATAGGGAGAACTGGGCACATGTGTGTGACTTGATGAGCCAGTGACTTCTATGTGCCTCTCCAACCTCCAGCCCCAACTTTTTTGAGCAGGCCTGTACATTGCAGCTTTCCTGCTCCTGACCTGCCAGTCTGTGTCAGGTTTTGCAGGACAAATAAAATGTACTTTTAGATCACAGGCCTTCGCATATGAAGAGTTGCACTCAAGGAGCCTCATGGCACATGGGTATGATTCAGATGATAAAATCCAGGATTTCAAGCTGATGTTGTAATGCAAGGAAACAAGAGGGTTTGCACAAGAGGGTGAGAGTATTTTGCCTTTTGGAAATATTGTAGCTAGAAGGCAAATTGTGGTAGACAGTTTTTGAAGATAGCCACCCTCGATTCCTTCCCTACTTGTATGCCTTCCACCTATCAATAGGTAGAGTCTGTCTCCCTCTCTTCAAATCAGGGCTGGCCTTTTGACATACCTTGACCACTAGAATGTGGCAGAAGGGATATTCTGAGTCTTGGACTTAAGAGAACTGACAACTTGCACTTCCTCAATCTCAAAAGCCAATTGCCATGTAAGACCTCTTAGACCAACGTGCTATGAAGAAGTTCAACCTAGTCATGTGAAGAGGCCACATGGAAGAGAAAGACAGCTCAGACATGTGAGTGAGACCTTCCTGGACCTTCCAACCCATCCCAACTGCCAGCTGAATACGGTCAAATGAGAGACGTCAACCAATGTCACACAGAGTAGCAGAACCACCCAAGTCAACTCACAGAATAATAAGAAGTAATAAATTGTTGCTGTTTTGAGCCATAGCATTTTGAGTTGGTTTATTGCACAGCAACACATAACTTTAAGAAATCTCAAAATTAATTTCCTGTTTGCGTGGATATCTCATAGAAAATGCTATTGTTATTTTCATAGAACTAGGGTACAGCGTGCACCCTGAGGAAACAGAAAGCATCCTTCCAGATCAGAAAAATTAAGAAAGTAAGATTGCCTTCTGAGTATTATAAAATCACCACAGGATGATACAGAGAAGAGATATAAAAGGAAATTACATACTTTCTGGTCAAAAAGACCAGACTGAAATCAGAGTGAAGGTATTAACATATGTAAAGGAAGAACATCCAGAGGAGAGCTTTCCAGCCACAGGGAACATAAAAACAGGAGACTCACAGAGCAAAACGTGTTGGCCCCCCACAGCAGTGCCCAGGGAATCTGGTCCTCTGTTACATCCCAGTTGTGAGGATGGACTCAGCATGCTAGTGGAGCCTGCAGCACTACATATATGGCTCTTTTGAATCCTTCTTTTTCTAACTTCAGATTCATCAAGAAATTTTTTAATAATTTTGATTTCCAAAATATTATGCACATGTTTCTCATTAGAAATAAGCAAGGTGGAATTCTGATTTCACACACTGCTATGGTCTGAATGTTGGTGTCCCCTCCAAATTCACATGTTGGATCTTAACACCCAATGTGATGGTGTTAGAAGACAGGGCCTTTGTAAAATGATTAGTTGATGAGTGTGGAGCCCTCACGAATGGAATTAATATTCTTATGAAAGAGACCTCAGCGAGCTCCCTAGCCCCTTCTACCATGTGAAGATACGTGAGGGGTCGGCCATTTGCAACCTAAAACCCGACTAGAACACAACCATGTTGGCACCCTGATCTTGGACTTCCAACCTCCAGAACTGTGAAAAATAAATTTCTGTTGTTTGTTAGTTACCCAGTCTGTGATATTTTGTTATAGCAGCCTGAACAGACGGAGACATACACCCATCTCTTTTGAGCTTGGCTACTATGACATCTTGGTTACTCTGGACATCTGATGATAGAGTTTCTGAGCTTATAGATTGAAGGCCGGTACTGTACCAGGGAAAATTCACCACAGCAACACCATTTCATGGGAATCAGTCCAGCCAGACAGCCAGCATTCCCAAGGAGACACCAGCCACTGTTCACAATGTTTATCATAAATGTCTAGTTTGATATTTCCATCCCAGGGTGGTATCTTGCTTCCCAATCACTCTCCCCCTGCTCTAGTCATGGGATGCCCTTTAGACATAGCCCACTCATAAAGCACAGAAATGGTGGCTGTGCTGCGGGCATTTCCTTGGCTACGCTACTGCAGTTTCACAGATCCCACCTGTCATTCCATACTTTACATAAGTCTAGAAGGAACTGGAGGCAATGTATCCATCACGGAGAGGGACTGTTCCGCAGGAATGATCTCAGTTGGACAGTATGCTAAAGTATTAGGTTCCATAACTGTCAAAAAAAATTAGGTCAAAAAAAATTCTTTGTTTGACCAAACAGTAGTCAGCCTCCTGAACCTTCCTTTAGGCCTATCTGTGTACTTCCTTGTAAAATCCAATTTTAGTAATAACTCTGATGAAATCAGTTTAACCAGAACCCCCTGCCCTCAATATCTGATCACCTTTGATATCTGATCACCCTGGCCTGTCTTCAGCAAGAATCCTATTAGGTCAGTTTAGTCAGAAACTTCCTTACCCCTGTTTCCTCTTAGTAATTTTCCATCTACTGACCCCCACCCTACTCCTTGGCTATAAATTCCCACTTGCCGCTGCTATATTCAGAATTAAGCCTGGTTCTATATTGAAGTCTCTTTTCCCCTATTACAATAGTCCTAAATAAAATCTATTTTTGTTGCTTTAACTACTGTCCAGCTCTGGTTTTTGGTTGACATCCCTGAACAAGGATAGCTTCTTCATGGCACTCAGATCTCTGCATAAAAGTCACTTCTTCAGAGAAGTCTTCCATGACCACCCAGTCAGCACAAATCACATTAGATTCTTCTCTCATTTGTTTCTCAGTTGGATTTTATAAGCACCTAGGTGGCTGCGTATGTATTTTCTTCTTCCCCACTTGAGGATAATCTCCACAAGAAGAGTGATTTCCCATTTGTTTTGATTTTTGCTAAATCATCTCTATAAAGTGACTAGAACATCACAAATTCCTGGTAAATATCTGTTCACTGTTCAGTGAACAGCAGACCTTTGGCATTCTTATGAGTCATCATTCAGGATTTCAGGTATTCTCCACTGACCCTAAAGACCCATGAGCAACCCTATAAACTGCCATTTCCTTAGGCAGTATTTGAATTAAGAGGCAGGAAGATGATGAGGCATTGAAGGGCAGTAACAGTGGCAAGACAAATGCAAGTGTGGATGAGAGAGGGATCTAAGGGGAAATATTCCACATTATCCATGTGTAGAAATCTAAGCAGGTTAAATATTTTACCTGCCAAAAGGAAGGACAGAAAAATTAACTGAGGAATTAAAATGGTCCTCTCTTAGTTCCCTTATACTAAGGAAAGATCAAAGGGGAACATGAAGGAATACAGGGCAGACAGAATTCACAAGTTAGATCCTGCAATATATAAAACAATTAAGGTCTAATGACTTTGTAAGAACTATCCTAGACCATGAATTTTGGGGTTATAACAATCATTTCCTGAAAAAAGAACTTTCTTTGTTGATCCAAATCTTAACATACCAAGGCCATTTGAAACAATGTCACAAAGGTGGGAAACAGAACACCAAAGAACCATAAAACTCCCTTATAATTCTCATCTTTGTGAATGAAAGAGACACTCTACGGGGATCTCTCTGTAGCAGTAAAGAACTATGACCACAAGTGCCACAACAAGCATGATTTTTACTTCTACAATAGCATGTCAGATCTCCCATCATGACCAAACATCATTTCCATCCTTTTTTCTCTTGGCTTTTTTCATATACCCTTCACTCTGGCCAAATCAAACTACCACTGTTGCCCACGCTTCTCAAACGTGTATGCATGCAGACTTGGCTCCAACATTTTCCTCTTCTCTTCCACTATCTCACCCAAACAAAAACCTTCCCATCCTTTAAGGCTGAATTTAAGTGTCATCACTTCCTCTTTCTCCTCTCAATTTTTTTCATTTGTGCTTCACCTATTTCTTTCTTGTGACCATCCTCATTTTCTACCTAGTACTTGCTTATCAGATTCTATCTCCCAAAGACTATGAGCTTTTCAAAGTCAGAATCAACTCATCTTTTTAAAAACTCCAACAAACTTAACAGGGAGACTTGCTCCCAATAGGTATTTGATCAATAATTACTAACAGCAATTGTTCACTGGACAATAAACTACCAAACCATAGTGATTTAAAATTTTCAGTTTTCTCTCTCATACATTCTTTCAGATTTTCTTCCCTCTTCCCTCCACTTTCAATATTTTTAAATAAAAGTTGATCTCCTTAGAGTCTTTAAGAGTACTTCATCTTAAAGACTAGTTTTATTTAGGAAAATAACCTAACTAAATAAAGCTATATGTCTACATTACTACAGGTGCCCCAAACCAAGAACCCTCTGGATGGTTTTATTTATGTGTACAAATCACCTCCACCCAGTAGTCAAGCAAATGATTCTTAGGAAGCCCAGGAAAGCAATGTACATACTTAAAACTCAGGGAGAGCTGAGTTATTAAACCAGTTGTTATAACTTTTTTATCCCTCTGCCCAAATATTTTGAAGCCATCAGCTTTACAACTTCACGGTAGCTATCACTTGCAGCATCTCTCCCTGCAGAGAAAAGAAGTTACCAAATAAGTTAATTTCCTGAGTCTTGAGGGAAAAAAATGTGACAACAAGAAAGTAGCCATGGAAAATGCGTGATGCTGAGCACCCAAAAGAAGCTCAGTTAATTTAGACTCAACCCGGGAAGATATTATGTGAAGGGCAAGAAAGTTGGGAGAAAAATCCGATTAACGATTGGAATATTTCCCCTATCCCTTGGGCAGTCAACTCTGTAGAAGCTGAAACTCTGCAGTTCCATAGATACAATCTACTGGGGATTATCCTTTATAAGTCTGTCCTGGTTGAGATATAAAGATAGAAACGTTTGTGATCTTTTTAAGTATCTGAGATCACAGAGGAAGCAGCATGGAATTACAGAGCCATAAAATATTTCATTCAACTTCATTGAAGTTGTGTTGATGTGCGCTCCCATCTCCTCTAATGGAAACATAGTAGTAATAATAATAATTAATAATAGGTATAATAATAATAGCTACCATGTATCAAATGCATTATTTGTATCAGGCAGTGTGCTTCAGGGAGATTATTTCATTTAATCCCCACAAAATCCCTATGAAGTAATACTATTACAAACTTCTTTTTACAGACATTGAAATTTAGTTACAGAGAAATTGAATTACTTACCCAAGTAACAGAAACTGGCTTTGAAATAAGGTGATCTGACTCTAGTTACCATACTGTCAAAGAATAATTTGCCTTTATAGATGATAGTGCATATTTGTTTTACAAATATATAGTCAAGGGTGTGTTAACCAATTTTTTTAAACATTACTAATACTCTTCCATCAGTCAGATTAGTCAGAATTCTAATCCCAATTTAGTAGTGGAGTAACCTTGGGAAAGTCAATTCTAACCTCTTTAAGCGTCGCTGAACTCAACTGTTAAATAAATATAATGATGCTTGTTCACAAGATGTTGTGAGGATTTAAGGACACTATACCAGAAGTATTTAGCATACTGCCTGGCCATAGGAAGGGCTTAAAAAGTATAACCAGTATCATTCTCAATTATTATCAGTATTCATAAAAAATCTCTCTGACTACATTGGAAACCACGTAACGGGAGCATATACTCTCACACACACTTCACATTTATTTAGACCTGAGCTATAAAAATTAATGGTGCCAATGCCAGAGATCCTACCAGTTCTGGGAAATTGTAAAATGAGTGATTGCCTAAATAAATATGGATTTTATGTTCATTGAACTATGAGATCAATATTTCAATTTCCTCTTGTGTTAGGTTTATATCCTAGGTATATTCTCATAATAGAAGTGAATTTATTTTGAAAGATGTAATCTTTCCTTTAAAATTATATAGGCATTGGAATTTTCTGGACATTACCATTTCAGTGTTGGCAGTCTTAGTTTCTTATCAGCTTAAGTTGAAAAAAAAAAAGATGATTTTCCTTGGGTGAGTTTTAATTTAAAAATGCAATTAAAATCAAAACAAAAGCGAAAATGAAGAATGTAAATCACAGTATATGTGTAGAAATGCAGAAAATCCAACAGATTAACCCCTCTTATTCAAACACTGTTTTTTCCAAACCATAGACATATACCCCTTAGGTTTTGCAAAAGGACATTTGGGAGTTCCCTGTGCTTCTCAAATTTAGAAAAAGTGTGACTAGATTCCAAAAAAAGAGAGAATTTCAAAAGTTGAGGCAGCTCATCTCGAGGACATCCTAAAGTTTTATGCCATATGCATGTGATACTTGCAAATTTTTTTTTATATTCATGTGATTCCGTTTTGGATATTATAAATGTTCCATTATCCCTATGTAATGTACCCTCCATTCTTGCAGAGTAGGGCTGGAAAAGGAAAGGATTTCCTTTTGTTTGTGCATAATTTTTACTTACCCTGATGACCCTATAATTCTTCTTTAGTAAGCCTTTTATATATTTTTCATTTACCCTTCTCTAAATTCAGATGAGGAAAATGGTCCCATCCACGCCAGGGTGGTCTGACCCAGGCCAGAATCTCATTGATTACAGGGAACAGACTCTGGTCTTTTTTGTTTATGAGTTCTTAGGATCCCTGAAACCACAACACAAGTTGAAGCAGCATTGGACAAGGGGAGAGTGTAAGCCTTGACTATTGAACCCAAGGCCTTAGATCAGCTTTGCTCTTTTCTTTCTTATATTATACGGCAGTTCTGTTGAATCCACAGTAATTTCAGAGATGGGGCTCTGACCAAGCAGGCCAACAGTGGGCCACGTGAAGCAACCTCTTGGAGGAGAATGCAGCCTTCCTTACCTTGGATGAAGTCATGGGGCTATTTGTGAATCTAGCCTTTCCTTATTCAAATAGTTATGTCAACTGCAGAAGTTATTATCTGGCTCAGTTTTAGATTTAGGTTTGTTTTCTTTTCTTTATAGTGAAAGTCATCAAAATAACATGAATTCTGAGCCTAAAATATAAGCAAAGAGATGGATATTATGGTTTACCAAGTCTGTATTATTCTCAGATTACTGTCTTCAGATTATTCCCTGTGAGTCTTTTTCTACCCCCAAGCCATTCCTTAAACATCTAACTCACTATCAGCTTGGGGGCCTGCCTGGTGGCGTAGCAGTTAAGTTCGCGTGTGCCGCTCTGGCATCCCAGGGTTTGGGTTTGCAGGTTCGGATCCTGGGCGTGGACCTACGCATGGCTTATCAAGCCATGCTGTGGTGGCGTCCCATATAAAGTAGAGGAAGATGGGCACAGATATTAGCCCAGGGTCAATCTTCCTCAGCTAAAATGAGAAGGATTGGCAGCAGTTGTTAGCTCAGGGCTCAGGGCTATTCTTCCTCAAAAAACAAAAAAAAAATATCAGCTTGGAATCTTAAAGTTAAACTTCAATCATAGACGTTTTGAGTAATAATAATGGGAATTTAGAGAAACATTCTAAACCTAATCTCAAAATATAGTTTAAAACTCAATTTTGAATTTGCATGTATGTGTGTATCTATACGTATACATATATGTGTAACACGTACATGTGTATACACTGATACGTTTGTCTATCATCTATCTCCCTACAGCCATAGATGCCTTTCTTTTTTTTTTTTTTTTATAATTTTATTTATTTATTTTTTCCCCCAAAGCCCCAGCAGATAGTTGTATGTCATAGCTGCACATCCTTCTAGTTGCTGTATGTGGGACGCAGCCTCAGCATGGCCGGAGAAGCGGTGCGTCGGTGCGTGCCCGGGATCTGAACCCGGGCCACCAGCAGCAGAGCGTGCGCACTTAACCGCTAAGCCACGGGGCTGGCCCAGATGCCTTTCTTTTTGATAATGAAAATGGTTAGTATGCTTGATTAGATCCTTTATATATAAAGTTGTAATTACAGTAGTCCTCCCTTATCTACAGGAGATATATTCCAAGACCCCCCAGTAGATGCCTGAAACTGGAGACATTACCGAACCCTATATATACTATGTTTTTTCCTATCCGTACACATCTGTGATCAGGTTTAATTTATAAATTAGGCCCAGTAAGAGATTAATGGTGCTTTGGAGCCATTATTCAATAAAATAATGGTTACTTGAACACAAGCACTGAGGTACCTCGACAGTGGATCTGATAACTGAGACGCCTACTAAATGACTAACAGGCGGGTAGCAGATACAGTGTGGATACTCGGGACAAAGGGATGATTCACATTGTGGGCGGAACGGAAAGGGATGGCGTGAGATTTGATCACGCTACTCAGAGTGGCGCGCAACTCTAAAACTTATGGATTGTTTATTTCTGGAATTTTCTATTTAATATTTTTGGACTATGGTTGCGAAACTGCAGATAAGGGGGGACTACCATACTATAATCACTTAGCTCTGACCATGTCAGGAACCCACTATCCCACTCCTGCTCAAAACATGGTAATGCTTTCTTATAATTATTAGGATAAATGGGTCTGCCTTATGCGGCTCCCATCTCTTTCTCCAGCCTCATCTTACAGTGCTCACGCTTTTCATAAACTCCCTGCAGCCACACGCTTCTCTTCTAGTGATTCAGACCAAAAAAGTGATGTCCCCCCTCAAGGCTCTCCTGCCAACGTTCCCTACACCCAGAATGCCCTTCCTGCACTTTTCACTCCCCTTGTCCCCTCCTACTTAACCTTTAGGTCTTGGTTTAATATTCACTCAGAAACCTCTTCCTTGGAAATTCAATCAAAAAATAATCTCCCCTGAAACCCTTCCTTTTTTTGTGCCCCCATTTCTAGGTGCATGTTTATTTGTGTTATTGATTTAACGTCCTTCTTCCTCCGCTAGACAGGAAAATCATGTTTGTCTTCCTCACCTCTGAGGCCCCAGCTTCTAGCACAGTGCCTGTTTTAGAATAAAATTAGAATTTTTGCAAAGTTACAAATGAAAATATGCCAACTTTCATAGCGCTCATTCATTCTCAACACCCTTTATTAATTTCATTTCAGAAATATTTTGCAATGACGTAGATAAGCGGGTAGACCGGGTCCCATCATCAGACATCTTCTCTGTGATCCGTGTAGAAAGGACTAATCGTAGTTCAAGAAGCAGCAAAAGCTTGTCACAATTAAAATACAAGAAAAGATGCAGAGTTCACCCAAGCTAAGCTGATAGTTTAGGTAGAGACGAAACAACCACAAAGGAGCATGGTGCTGGAAATGTACAAGGAGGGAGATCACAGGAGGCGAAGTTCATCTTAATAGGAACAAGGTTTGGGTCCTGGGTTGCTCAGCAGGTACAAGCACACAAGGTAATTGGGAACAGTGCTGCCTCTTCCATTTCCTAGACTCCGAACGTTCTCAAGCAAATTTGCCCTTACAATGCTCTCCAAATAGTGCAAAGGCCCAAAGAGGGAAGACAAAGTGTTCTCAGCTGTTGGGAATGTTGGTGTTACCTTGGAGATAAGGATGCTTTGCAATCAAACCCAGGTCCTAAAAACCTCCGAAGAACGACAATCACAGCACTTAGTGATTGTCAAGTACAATCAAGTACACAGCACTTAGACCAGAGAATAAGAGCTTTCCAGTGGGCTACGCCGGCAAGCTGTTCGAAACAATCACAGAAATTCCTGAGTCACAGAGATAAGTGAGACGTTGGACCCATATGGTAAATGCCCTTAGAGTGAGCAGGAAGCCACACGCCCTGGATTTCTTGAAATTTTTATGTACTTCTGTGAACAGATTCAAATGAGAAGAATTGTTTTCTTCGTTTATGTATCATTTGTCATACACCCACACAAAGCAATAGCAGCAACTGTTCTTTCCCCCAGTGAATTTACCATTTAAAGGGGAAACAAAACACATATAATTTCTAACTATTTACCAGCAAGTGAGACTCACAACTGACAGAACACAGAGGAAAAGCCCCAGTAATCCAAAGTGCTGCTCCCACTCCTTCCTGCCCCACTCCGCCTCCTAGATTTCTAGTGAGCTTTCCATAACATTCCAATCCTTTCACTAAAGTCCAGTGAAGCCCAGAACTTTTCAAAAGACAGGAAGCCAGACATTAATTAAATGATTTCTTTTGCATCATACGTTCATTGCCACAAATTTGATGAAAGCCTGCTCCAGACACAGAGCTGAGTTGAAGATCTAGCCCCTAATTCTAGGACCCAATCTATTAGGGTGAGTAGAGATTTCATATTTAATTTCAAAATAATGTAATACATGCAACAATGGAATGATAAGTGCAGGCTATTAAAAAAAATATTGTTTTATTAAAAATATACTGTTTTTTATATTGCAGCTGTAACCATCATGGACCAATTCATACCAGCCCTATTGTATCCCATTGTATCAGTAACAAAATATTAAAGTTATCTTGCAGGGACAACGAGCAAAAAGTGCAAATCATGTAGTTGGAGCATGCTCAGAAGATGGAAACTTTGTCCTCAGATGACCTCAAGCCACCTGGGAACCCAAAGTTCCCTAATTACAGAGCTCAATGTGAAAAAAAAGTGGCACGAGGAAGCTAATAAGAAGCAAGAGGTCCCTTGATTTATAGCACATCGGACTTATGAGACTGTTCCTCTCCCACCCTCCAATCAGACTCTACCAAGCTGGCATTTTGCATAACCACTCCCACTCCCAACTCCTTAAAAGTCTGTCCCCTGGCTTGGAGAGACAGATTTGAGCTTTGCCTTCTGTCTCCTTGCTGGTCGACTTTGCGATAAGCTCTTTCTTCTCTGAAAAGCCAGCACTGTAGAATTGGCTTCCATGCTTAACCGGCAACCAGCCCTTGCTCGGTAACACAGCTATCTAGGTGAATTGTGACTGTGCTTCAGCGAATGTCTTCTACTTCACCCATGATAGCACTATCACAATAAACCATAATTGCCTCCATGCTTGCCTGCGTTCCCTCTGAATGCTGGCTCCATGAGAGCCCTGCCCGTCTTCATCTCCTTATATACCTAATGTCTAGCCAGGGCTCTGGGACATAGCAGGAGCTTAAAGATATGCGTTGAATGGATGATTGGAATGATTCAAACTTGGAGAGTTGTGGAGTTGTTACCACATCTTATAGTGCCATGCATTAACTAACCGTGATCTAAACTTCCAACTTCTTTTCCTATCCTTTTCCTCCTCGTTCCCTGCTCCAGCCTCATTTCCCTCCTTCCTATTCCTAATTGCCAAGCATGTTCCAATCTCAGGGCCTTTGTACTTCCCTTTCCCTCTGGAATATTCTCCTTGAGATATCTCTATGGCTTGCTCCCTCACTTCATTTCAGTTCTGCTCAGAGGATTTTCTCTGACTACCTTATCTAAAATAGTCATTCCCCTGCCTTTCCTCCTCCTCTCCACTCATTCTCTTATCCGTCTTCATAGCGCTCATCACTAACTGCCATCATATTATACATTTATGTCTACTTGTTTATTGTCTGCCTCCCTGTACTGGGAGATACATTCCATGGTGGTAAGGACTTGTTTTTAGGCACTGCTAACATCCCCTGGGGCCTGCAACAGTGCCTGTCATCTAGTAGCCACTCAATAAATATTTGTTGTATTGAACATCTGTGAGCAGCCAGAAAAAAACACTTTCAGAAGATGCTTTCTTTGTTGCCTGCATCTCTGCCTTCTCAGACTTCTACAGCAAATCCATTCACAGAAGTTGGGATGAAATGTGTGGACAGTTTTAAAATAATAAAAAGTAAGAAAGGAAATTAGAATGGATCAAACAAAAAACAACTTGGACGATAACCATTTGTCCTGCCCCTTTGTCCACAAAAGCCCCTACAGTTTTGCTGAGCCTAGTTACACATGCAAAATTCTAAACACATCACAAATCTCCTTCCAGTTCCTGCCTGCTCCAGAGAGTTTCTGTTCCAATTGAACAATTACACCCTCTAAAAACATGCTCAATCATCTGGATGCAAATGCAAAATTTTATTGTTAGGAAAGATATCACTCAATTACCCAGATCCTGTCCAAATTTTTCTATGATTATAGCTTTTTGAAAGGAGCCATGCTGTTTTGGTGGTCAATTTAGCATCATGTACAGTGTGTCTTGAAAAGCGCATTCCCTTTGCCTGGAAGATTGCACTTGTAAGCATGGATCCCAAGAGAATATTCAGTCGTGTATGAAAAGATATGTACAAGGCTCTATATCACAGGGTTGTTTCTCTTGAAACAAGTTAGAAATAATATAAATATCTGCCAAAGTGTTATGTACCTAAATTACGAGACATTATAACTATATAGCGAAGTACTCTGCAAGTATATAAATAACGTTGTGATACTATACCTATTGACATAGAAAGATGGTCATAATTTATAAAATTATATTTCTGTATATTTATTTTTCTATGACTTGGGGGAGTATGGCTATTCTTTATCACTTTTTTGCGCATGTATATAATGAGCTTCATATCATAATCAGATTTCACTTTTAATATAAGTGATTATAATATTATATAATTGGTGAGGAGATAAAATAAAATCTTCTCCTTCAATTTATATCATGCATTTGCAATGGGGCAATATCTTCCCAAAGGAGGATGAGAATTGATTCTTGGGCTAGGGGCAAAATATTGTACTTTTTTAAAGTACAAAGAACAGATATGCATACAGCACATCAACAGATAGATAGTATCAGTGGTAGTAAAATTTCATGGGATAATTAGAAAAAAACATATCTTAAGAGGCTCCTTATAAGTGTAATAATGAAAAAATGGTTGAGAAACCACACTTCATTCCAATCCGTACATTTTAATCTTGTATTTGTGTCTTTTTGGAAATTTTAAAGTTTCTTCCATTAATCTTGCACATGATTACTCTTCCTCACTTCCAGTAAGTGCAGGTTTAAATCCAACCATCGGCACTGAGGAGAGGGTCCTACATAAATTCATGACGAGTTTCTGGAAGGAAGTAATGAAATGAGGTTACTAGATCACTAATGGCAAAGAGCTTCAGCTTAGGAGAGAGTTAACGCCAACATCCAGTAAGCCACTTTAGGCGTCTCAAAAGCAATCCTTAGAAATATTTCTGCTTTTTCTAATTGAGGTCAGACAATGGGGAGCTTTGACTAATCCCTAGACATAGCACTTTTTCTTTTTTTTTTGGCATTTGTACAATGCCTTCATTTAAGACCTTCCTTAAAAGCATCCTCTCAGTGATAAATGAGCAATGGAGTTGGCAAGCTTTTTCTCTACTGACACTCATATTTCAGAAAGTCAGGATTATGATTAGAGAGGCACAATATCAAAGACAAGGTCCAAATCAGTCCCCAGAGCAAAAGCAGCTGAAATTAGAATTATCACCAGAGTTTCCTCCCAGGAACAATTTGCAATCCATCAAAAGGACGGAAGGAGATGATGCTAAAACATAAACAATGAGGGGAAAGAAAAGACAGCCTCCACCTCCCAATATAATAAAAACAGTTTCTCCAGGTTGTCATAGAACATCCTCAAGAGGTAACTCAAATTCTAATTGCAAAAATCAAACAGGCTAGAGTTTTCCGGTAACATGTCACAGAGTACTCAGCCCCCAGATGTAGTGAGTTCTTGCTCAGAAGCTGAGTGATGTCACAATGCTAAGAAAACATTTTCGTTCTCCTTACTCATTCCCAGGAATTAGGTTAGTCTTATTAAAGAATGGCTCTATCTGATGAGGCTTCCCATATTCATGGAAGTGACAGTCAGATATTTAAGGCAAAGTTGTGGTAGGCAAAATCACGGCAGACCCAAAGATACCCATGTCCTAAAACTTGGAACCTGTGCACACAGGACCTTGCCTGACAAAGAGGACTTTGCAGATGTGATTAAGGTTAAGGACTTTGAGATGGGGAGATTAACCTGGATTATCCAGATGAGTCCAATCTAATCTTAAGAATCTTTAAAACAGAAGACTTGTCCCCTGGCTGCAGACAGAGGAGGAGATGTGATGATGGAAGCAAGGTCAGAGAAACGTGGCATGAGGCCTCACCCAGCTATTGCTGGCTTTAGAGATGGAGGAAAGGGGATTATAAATCAAGGAGTGTATGTAGCCCACAGAAGCTGGAAAAGTCAAGGATTCTCCCTTACAACCTCCAGAAAGGAACACACCCCTGCTGACACTTTGATTTTAACTCAGTGAGACTCGTGTTAGCAGAATTATCAGAAAATAAATTTGTGTTGTTTCAGCCACTGAGTCTGTGGTACTTTCTTACAGCAGCAAAAGGAAACTAATATGAAGCCAAGGGTGGAAATTTCAAATCCTCACTTTATTAATTCCATCACTAGTTCTTAATCATAATCCAAAATACCTTGAATGTTGGTGTGGTAAAACCAGTCCTCCCTCCACACTCAGACCACCCCCTTGGAGGGTCACATCATGGGATCCAACCAGCCAGTACCCAAAGCAGTACAGAGGCAGGGCAGGAAAACCAGGATAAGGAAGTAGTGTTTCCGAGGACCCTTGTTTATTTTTCCTTAGATCTTTAAAATTAGTACTACAAAACATTAGGCAACATTTTTCTCCCGTATTTGCTCAATTGTAGCTTTGCTAGAAAAATAAAGACTGTTCAAACAATGTAATTCCACCTAATCTTAAAATAACTGAGCAAATTATAGACCCTAGTAATCAGCCTGGCCTATTCTTCTTGGTCATTTTTGTATCTACCCAACAACTTAAATATGATAAACGGATGCCAGGAAATAAAAGAAGAGGAGGAGCTTCACAAGTTCTTTTGGTATGGTGACTCTGATTAGAATTGTATATTTGACTATAATTGCATGGTTGTTTTGTTCTCAGCTCAAATATTGAGAAGGCTGTTCCTGACTACCTATTTAACCTTGCTCACTCCCCTCACATATTCATATTTCCCTGGTTCTATTTATTCACAGTATTAGTCCTACCTGAAATCATATTTATGCTTTGGTTCACATATCTATGTTTTCCACTAAAATATAAGCTTCATGAAGTTGGAAGTTTTTTCTATATTATTCTTGCTACATCCCCATTTTTTAAAAGAATGCTTGACACATACTAGGTAGGCATTAAATAATTGTTGAAAGGATGGATGGATGGATGGGTGGATGGATGGATGGGTGGATGGGTGAATGGATGGATGGGTGGATGGATGGATGCATGGACAGATGAATGGAGCAGAGAAGAAAGAAGATACTTAATGCCCAGAACGGCAAATAAATCTTCACAGAGATAGTGAGATTTCATGAATCTTTGATGGGTGGCTGTTAGAGAGATGGAGAGAAGCAAGGATTCCAGGTGACATTCCCCATGCAGATAATAACACTAACCAAAACCCAGAGAGCAGAATGACTTTGGTGTATGAAGAGCACAGGAACTAACTTGAAAAGACTGGAGCACAAAGGCAATGTTGGACAGAAGAAAAGTTGGGATTGTTGCATATTTGAGATCAAACAGCTTTGTCCAGGAAGTGAAAATAAGTTACAGGGAAATAAGAAGCTGGCTCTGAGGACTGGCATTTCAAAATAGCCTCTCCTTACCTGTGATCTCTGAATATTGAGTATTCCTCACTTCAATAGCGCCTCTTTTCTCAGGTGAAACCATTTGAGATGCCATCTTGAACTCCAGTTCTGTGTTTGAATCTGTTCAACATAAGCCTGTGTTGGATGTAATCTGTCATCAGATACTCACTCCCCCATCACACCACACATGCCATGGGGGGAATAGTCTTCCTCACTTTGTTGAGCATGGCCACGTGACTTGCACTGGCCAAAGAACTTAGTGCAGACATCATCTATTCTATATCAAAGAAGAGGATTTAGATACTGTGGTCTGACTTGGCCTCTTTCAATCACGCCCATGAGAAAACATGCCCCCAGTGCTGCTGCCGCCGCCTAGCTTAGGTCCCAGCATGAGAGACATTTGGAGCAGACCTGAACCTGACCTATAGTCTGAAGTTGAAGACAGCCAACAACAATGATATGAGCCACTATATTCCAGTTATTATGCATTATTATGACCATAAAACCTCACTAATATAGCCTGTCAATGATAATGCATGCTATAGGAGAGCTTAGTCATAAAATGTAGCAAAGATAGTTAACACTTCATCAAAATTCATTCTTCCTCATCATAGTGTAGAACTGTTCCCAGGAAGTGCTGTCTAACCAGAGACTATATATGGTATTGTACCCAGGTGGAGCCATGGGACAGTTCTGATGAATGGAATGGGATCAGTGAAAGTGATATGTGTCTCTTCAAGGCCAAGATGGCTAAGAAGCCATCACTTTCCCCTTCAGCCAGCTGGACACTAATGACCGAGGGGCCCCACAAACAGGAAAGCCATAACCTTGAAGAAGTTTGGGTGCCTGAATTATTACACTGGTAAGGGCCACTCCAGACCATAAACATCCACATTTGAACTGTTACGTGAGCAAGAACAAAATTTCTATTTTGTTAAGCCACTAAAATTTAGTTTGCAGCTGCTAGTATTAGCCTATGTAATATGCTTGACATGTAACACAATTATATGTATTACATAATTATTACAGTATGTGCACAGGATTATTTCAAGATCAGAAAAGGTTTATGGTCGCTTAAGAGAAAGTTCCTCAAAAGTGGAACGTTCACTTTTGAAAAAAGCTAGTTTTCCAATGTGTTATTTTTAATTCCTTCTTATGAATAAATTTAACAAATCTTTAGGTGTTCTAGCTGATGGGGATCCATCGGTGAAAATGTCACAGCTCTCAGAGAGTTTATCTACTAGTAGATATCAGACAATAAATACTCATAATAGATAAGTAAGCTATATAATATGTTAGAAGGTAGTAACTGCTGATAACAACAAACAGCGAGGCAAGGACTGTTGGGGTGTGGTGTCAGGATTTGTGTGTGTTGGGGGGGTACATACCTAACTAATATTTAGATGATCCCTGCTTAAGATGAGTGGAAATGGAGAGAGGGAAGAGTATCTCCACCCAATCTCTTCCATTTGTATCCCTCACCAGCTCCCAGGGTGATTCTTGATTCTAGAAACTCTAGGGTTCCTTTGTCCTCATATCAGCTCTAAATGATTTTGACTGATGTTATCACTAGGCAGAAGAAGAGGAGAGTATTAATCAGGCTTAGACTGTTTTGTACGGCACTGGTGCCCTGTGGATAGGATCAGAGCACACTTCCATGTCCTCAGGAAAGTCTATGGTGGCATCCATTGGCACACGTACCACACCTGCTAGTTCCATCATTTGCCATTGATACCAGATGGATGGACCTTAAATCTGGAGGTTCACTACACCTAAAGATCAAATATGTTATTATTATTATTTTTTGTGTGTGTGTGAGGAAGATCAGCCCTGAGCTAACATCCGTGCTAATCCTCCTCTTTTTGCTGAGGAAGACCGGCTCTGAGCTAACATCCATTGCCAATCCTCCTCCTTTTGTTTCCCCAAAGCCCCAGTAGATAGTTGTATGTCATAACTGCACATCCTTCTAGTTGCTGTATGTGGGACGCGGCCTCAGCATGGCCGGAGAAGTGGTGCGTCTGTGCGCGCCCAGGACCCAGACCCGGGTCGCTAGTTGTGGAGTGCGCGCACTTAACCACTAAGCCATGGGGTCGGCCTCCAAATATGTTATTATTAATTTAGACTGTGACTAAAGGGTTTTAACAACACAGAATCTTTGGTTGTAATGGCAGCACTAAAAAGACCAGGCCCAGGGAAGGGAAGAGAGCGTTGTTCATTGATTAGCCCAAATCTGACCCTACTTTGCTCTCCATATAATTTGAAAAAGTGAAGGAAAAGGAAATAAAATAAAAGCCCAACTCAGGTGCACAAAATGTATTTTGCAAACCTAAGAAACAAAATGCTTGTTTCTCCACTCCCACTCTAGCCTATATTTATTTTGGCTGCTCACACCTCCTTCCAAATGGCTGGTCAAAACATAAATCCTTCTGGAATAAAGCTTGAATGTGATTATTTTGGTCTAAAAATTATTCTCCAAAAATCATTCCAAATGCATTAACATATTTTGTATAGAAAATAAATAAAGATAAAAATTGTGAAGGAAAACTGGAAAACGCTTGCAGTTTCTGTAAGCTGCTATATAATATTGCATTATAAAGCTGTGATTATTTCACAAATGTTGCTCAAAATTCCGATGATCTGTGCATTAGCTGTTATCAAGATAAATGTTTTCTGATGACAGTTTTATAGACTTTTGGATTGGGGAATTTTTCTATAATAAAAATAGTTCATATAAAGACCATAGGAATACACAAGAAAGAAAAACTTGGGCTACTTTAGAACATGTATTGCTTAGCTTATTGTTTTATTGCCACTGGAAAATGAAAATTCTGGTACAGAAAATGATTAGCAATGCAAGCTACGTGGCCAGATTATTATAGGCTAATTAAATGCCTAAATTTTTTTTTTGTTTTTAGGAAACACTTTTTATTTTTTTCTTTTTCAATCCTTGATAAAATTTTGTCAATTTTTCATCTCATTATAAAGCCAAAAATGGAAGGCATATACACTTTTTGATACCAGAACCTTTAAAACAATGGTTATGTTCATGAAAATGAAAAATAAAGAGCATTTGTCCAATCCTTCTTTGAAGCCAACATAATAACATATGTCCAATGGAAAGGATCAAGACATATAAAGTCACCTTCCATTTGGCTGTGCTGATGTTTCTCCCTCCCAGTTCATACCACTGAAGAGAGAGATGGCAAAGATGCTGATAAGGAACTACGCTGATAATAAAGTACCACAGCCCAGCTCCAATCCCTCCCTCCTCTGGTCAGCTCTGTTGCTGAGGTTGGGTCTCTGCAAACCTTGCTTATGCTTTGCCAGGTATTCTCTCTTAGATTCTTCCAACAGGAGGCACTACAGGAAGGCTGAAGACTTGGAGGAGGGAGAAGGGACTTGTTTCTTCCTGTTTTGCTTTGTGTTTCTTACCATTGGGGTGGCATTTGGTTCAGGTTTCCAGATTCTTCTAGCAAATCTAGAACCAGCTTCATCATGCCTCAAAGGCAGCACCTCCTGGTCTGTAGGACTCTTCCTCCAAGCTTCTGGGGTTTAATAACCTCTTTCCTTTGCTCCCAAAGGATGGTAGCTGCTTCGTATAATTACTACTTCTGCGTTACATCTGTGTTCTCTTTTTGCTTTTCCAGTCCTTCCATATCTATTGACTCCGTTCCCTATAGGAAATTCTCTGTGTTTAAATAGAAGTAGAATTTCTATATTTGTGACTGGACACTGACTAACATAAGAGCAAATAGGAAAGTTTGAAGATGTGAGGGAATTTTGAAAATCTTCCACTGAAAAGCACAAATGGGGTAAAATTGTATGAGAAATGAAGGAAACGTAGAGAAGCAACAAATGCCCACTTAATAAAAGGAAGAGTTACAACTCCTTTATAAATTTCTCAACCGTTAAAATGCCTTGATGCCAAGGACAGTGTCTAATATCTTTCTTTTTTAAGCTCCAAGGGCTTAACATATTGGTTTGCATATAGCAAATATCTAAATTTATTATGATGCATTGATTAATTCTTAAAGGAGAAGACCAAGAAAGTCTATAGAAGAAAAAAGAATAGATATTACATACAGCGTCACTTTTCTGCTGTCCACATACTTTCTCTCAGAGTTAGACATTTGTAAACGACCTTGCCAATCTGTCTGCTTCCTGTATGCACTGGAGAGCTGCTGAAGAATATCACACAAAATCGTAATAATAGAAGATTAATGTTATTTTCTATTATGTTCATGAACACAGCTCATACAGGCACTCAGTACTCCCCCCGAATAATATTATTCTTTCCAATTCCCATAATGACAGTCTTACATTTTGTATTCCTTTTCTGATCAACTTTTAAGAGATAACATTGCTTTGTTTAAAAAAACAGAAGCAACATGTGATAGTGACTTTAGTGGCCCCCAAAGAACTTCACCTCCTGGCATGCGTGACCTTGTATAGCCTCTGTCACATTGACTCTGGTTTTGATCATGTAATTTGCTTGGCCAATGGGGTATTAGCAGGTATGATGCAAGCAGGCAAGTACTTGAATATCAGGTGTGTCCTCTTGGATACGCTTCCTTGTGGAAGCCAGCTGCCATGTTGTAAAGATAGACTACTGAATTGCAAGAACCCACATGAACTAAGACCCTGGAGGTTGAAAGACCATCTTCTAGCCAGGCCCCCAGCTGAATCCAGCACCGTGAGTGACTTTAGCTACACTACATGGAGCAGAACTACCCAGCTGAGTCCAGTCAAACCCCAGAATAACAAGAAATAATAAATCATTGTTAAGTCACAAAGATATGGGGTGGCTTGTTACATAGTCATAGATAACTGGAATACCACTAGAGAGAAATTTTCTTTTAGTCTCACGACTGAATTAAGACACAAAGCAGAATGTATACCCATTTCTTCATTTTTCTCTTGACTACAGAGGAGAAAGCCCTAATCCCATCCAAGGCCTTTGTCAGCTGGTCGAGGACTCTTCTTTGGTTATCTCCTCTCTCACTATCATCAGTTTAGCCCTATCTTCTGGATCTTTCTCATCACCATTCTGACATGTTCTTGTTTCCCCTATAATTCACAGAAGTTTGTATATACATATCTTACCCTGATCCCTCATCTCCTTCCAGCTAGCACCCCATTTCTCTGCTTCTTTTTGTAACCAACCTTCTCAAAAGATTACATTTGCCCTTTCTGTGGTTCCTCGTAGTCCATTTTCTCAACTCCCCTCCAATTTGGCTTCTGTCTCCACCAGTCCCCAAATTATTTTTCTCCCTATCATGAATGACATCTATATTGCCAGATCTAATAGACACATTTCTGCCCTCAACCTAGTTAAGCTTTCAATGACTTGTTACTATTCATCACTATATCTTTCTACCTTCTTTTCTCTTGGCTTTTAAAGTACCTCATGTTTTCATGCTAACTTACTGGCTACTTCTTCTGTTTCCTCTCTTGGCTTCTCCTCATACGCTTAACTGAATCTGAGTTACACATGTGTTGTTTCTAGACCTTCTGATCTTCTACTTTCTCTCCCAAGGTGATTCTATCTAATTTAGTGGCTAAATCTCATCTTTATTCTAATGACAACCAAATCCATATCTCTACCCCAATTCTCCAGAGAACTATATCCAATTGTCTACTTTTTATCTCTACTTAAACATCTGAAAAACATCTCAAGCATATCAACCTCAAAGTCAGTTTTTCCCTAATTGTTCCCATCTCGGTAATGACTCCATCTCATATTCACTTGCTCAATCTAGAATCACAGGATTTATGCCTGATTCTCTTACTTATTCTTTCAACAAACATTTAATTGAGCACTTACAAGCACCAAACATACATTAGATTAATGATTCTTGTCCTACAGGTGTTCACTGCTTAGAACTGAAAACAGACATTTGAAAGAATAATTACAATACAAATGGAAAAATGTGATAGCAGAGACCAGATAAAATATGTCTATAAGCAAACAGATAGGATTCAAGTACTATTCTAGGAAATGGAGAAAACAATTTCAAATGGCCAAGTTCTGAGAAATTTTGCTCTCTTTACAGGAACCATTTAATATCTTGTTTGACTTGTTACTTAAAGGCAACTAAACAAGTTAGCTCACGATTATCCCTTAGAATGGAAAGTTCTCAGGTTTGGAATACATGTTTTCAGAAGCATTTCCTAATGTAGAAACATTTGTCAAGCTGTGGATTCTCATTGTAGCTCTGGATTTGGATTATACTCTTCCTTAACAGATGTCTTCTAGTTATTTTCCCCTCAGTGTTTCTACAGAATATGGCTATAAAACCCCCTTCATTTCTTCCTCTCCACATTCTTGTTTTGCTCCAATCTAGTATAATTTTTTTTTTTTGATGAGGAAGATTAGCCCTGAGCTAACATCTGTGGCCATCTTCCTCTATTTTGTATGTGAGATGCCACTACAGCAGGGCTTGATGAGCAGTGTGTAGGTCCGCACATGGGATCTGAACCTACAAACCCCAGGCCGCTGAAGCAGAACACACGAACTTAACCACTATGCCACTGGGCCAGCCCCCAATCTAGCATAATTTTAGAGTTGCAGGAAACTTAACATCCCCAGTAAACCTCTACTCTCCAGAGACACATGAACATTATGTAACTGACTAGTGAAGTACATTGCTTAATGCACAGACATTTTTATTTGAAGCACTTACATTTTTTTTTTTTAAAGATTTTATTTATTTATTTTTCCCCCAAAGCCCCGGTAGATAGTTGTATGTCGTAGTTGCACATCCATTCTAGTTGCTGTATGTGGGATGCGGCCTCAGCATGGCCGGAGAAGCGGTGCGTCGGTGCTCGCCCGGGATCCGAACTCGGGCCGCCAGCAGCGGAGCGCGCGCACTTAACCGCTAAGCCACGGGGCCGGCCCTGAAGCACTTACATTTGATCACAACTTGAGTATTAATAAAAGTATATGCATATTTTACATGTCCTATTTCACCCGGGAGGTGCTAGAAGATTAAGGATCATAAACAATTTCATCTGTCTAGCATGATAGTCTCTGGAAGTCCAAGAGTTAAGGGAAAATAATTGTGCTTCACATAAAAAAGTATTAATAAAGTGTAGCTTCTATTGTGCTTGTACAGGTGGGAAATGCCATAGATAATACTGAATATTGAAAAGGATTTCTCCCCAGTTCAGTAAATACTCCAGTGGAGTGAATAATTACTGGTAACAGACCTAAGTTGGTATATAATGGTGAAATATAGTTTGCAAGAATTATCTCAACTATTATCATATAATGTATCTCTAGTAGACTTAATATTAATCTCTGCAACTTTATTTCCAAATAAATAAAGGTCAACTTCAATATATATTTATTAAACATAGCATGCTTCAGGAAATTTAGCAGGAACATAAAGAAGAGGAAGACCTTTAAGAATACATGGCATAGGGGGCTCGCCCCACGGCCTAGTGGTTAAGTTCGGCGTGCTCCACTGTGGCAGCCTGGGTTTGTGGGTTCAGATCCTGGGCACGGACCACTCATCAGCCATGCTGTAGCGGCGACCCATGTACAAAGTGGAGGGAGACTGGCGCAGATCTTAGCTCAGGGCTAATCTTCCTCAAGCAAAAAGAAAAAAAGAAGAGGAAGATTGGCAACAGATGTTAGCTCAGGGTGAATCTTCCTCAGGGGGAAAAAAAAGAACACACAGCTTAAAGTAGAAGATAGTCTTACAGAAAAAAACAGCAATGCCAAGGGTAGTAACACACTGGAGGGAGTACATAGAAAAGGAACTATTAGTTCTGGAAAGTACAGTCCTGGGAGGAGCTGCTGCATAAGTCTTTACTCAAAGAGGCTTGGGGCAGGAATGTAAAGAATGCAAGGAATTTTCCAAGAGCCAGGAGCAAGTAATCTAGCTTTTCACCACAGGTAAAGCTATGAGTAAAGGCAAGGGGCAGGGAGGGGGTGCATTTGGAGGGCAGGAGGGAACACGGAGCTCCAGCGTGAGGGCAGAGCCGAGGCTGTGTGGGAGGAGGAAGGCTGGGCAGGTCAACAGGGCCAGCTGGAGAGGGCTTGGGGGCTGCTCTAGAGAGCTGCCTTTATCTCAGACATGTTCTAAACTAGATTTGTGTTTTGGAAGCATGAAAGTTAAATACAACCTTTTGCATTTATCTACTTGATGAAATAGCTGTTGTTGCTGTGTTTATAATTTAAGTGTCTATAGATCTTTTACTGAAACTCATTCTTGGCTTACAACCTTTCAGATCGCAAGAAAATGTAAATGTAATCAACAGCAAACATTTAATGAGTTTTAATCTATATAGAGTGCTAGGATCCTTTTCTCATGGAAAAGTTTGCACAGATAGGATATGTATATCCTAAATATATCTATATCTATATTTACATCTATATCTATCTATATCTACATCTTTATCTACATCTACATCTAGACCTACATCCCTAGTAAGGAAGGAATGGAGGTGGGATTATGAATAACTGCTCCAACAGAAAAGGTAACACTTTTTGACTATTTCTCACCAATTTCACTGCTCCTATCTTGGTCGAGGCATTCACCATCTCTCACCTGGATGACTGCAATAGCCTTCTGACTGGTCCCTCGAATTCTATATCTGACCCCTCTGAGTCTATCTTAACCACAGTCACCACAATGATTCTTTTCAAATGTATCATGCCACTCTCCTGCTCAACCTCTGCAACGGCTCCCTTGGATGCATAGCCGTAGGATGGCTTACAACGAAGGCCCCACATCGTCTCACCCTTTTTTTCCTCTCTGACCACATTTCCTGGTCTTGCCCTTTTCACCCACAATGCTCCCCCTACACTCCTTGCTATGCGCCTCCTGTCTTTGGGTGTTTGCAGCAACTCTCATCTCCACTTGGAACACTAAGATATCCAACCAAGTTACATCATCACCTCCTTAATGCTTACGCGAGTTATCATTCGATTATCTCTCACTCCCAAACTCATCCTCTTTTCCCACTTATGATAAGGGATCTAGGCCCTTTAAATATTTTCTCTTGGGTCAGTTGGCACAATGTTAAGCTTTGTCTGTAGAGGATATTGGATAGATGTTGCAGCAGAAAAGAGTTTTGCTTCCTGGTTCCAGGGCTTACTAGCCAAGCTCCCGTGGTGCAGATGGCTCCCTGACGTCCAGCTCCTGCAGAGCGTGTAGCTTCTATAGCATCTGGTTCCTGAAACCCCCAAAAGCCATCAGATGCCTGCAGCAACCCCCCCAACCCCAAGTGGTCTTGTAGTGGAGTACCTCTGATGAGAAACTCCTGTGAATACTTTTCCTCAGCACCCTAGAGGGTGGTTTTCCAGCAAGGTCCAGAGAGGGGACTTCCAGCAAGTTCCGCCAACACTGTTCCACAGCAATGTCCTTGCCATCCAATAATCCACAGCTGTGCCTCCCAACAAGGTTTGGATCTCAGTCCTGGCTGGAGGGCACTCTATCTCAGCCATAGGGGTAGGGGCTGCTCCTTATACCTTCTATTCTTGTATTCTTTGCAGTTTGCTTTACTTCTTACTAGCAGATCTCCTGTTTCTCCAATCCTCAATTATAGTTAATGATTCTCTATAGTAAACTTTCTCTGTTCAAATTACTGTGTGGTTTTTCTCTCCTGTTTGGACCAAGTCTTGGACCAAGACTGACCCAATGTCTTAACCCAAACACCAGGATGAGGTCTTTCCTGCCCTCTCTACTGAAATGTGCCCAGCCTTTTGGATTTATTTGGCTTGCTCTGGATTTTCCTTTCTTCCACAAGATTTATCACCTTCCAACATACTAACCAGTTTATGGATTTATTATGTCTATTGTTTATCAACTGCTTACTCCTACTAGAGGACAAATACCTCGAAAGTAAACACCTTTTTCAGTTTTGCTCATGGATGTATCTCAAACTCCTAGAACTATGCTGGGCATATAGTAGGTGCTAAGTAAATATTTGTGGAAGGAATAATCACACAGATCACAAGCAGCTGCCTCTCTGATTATATTGGCCCATAATGGGGGAATTTAACTTGTTTCCAGTGGCTACAGTCAGCATTTCCATATCCTTTGGGGACGGAGAGAGATGCTAATCTTTCCACTTGTCCTAGATTACAAATAATACAAGTTGCTTAGCACTGTATGTGTAGCCCTTAAGACACCAGCTTTTCCTCGACCACCATAGAAGAATGTTGTCTCAATACCTCCACATTCATTTAGCCATTTTAACCAAATCAACTACTCCCTACTCAGCTGTTTTTTGAATGTGACAATTAATTTTATATTTAATCTACTTGTATTCACCATCAAGCTGGTGCGCACATGTTACTAAAACAAAGATTTCCAAAGACACTGAAATCTAAATTTTGGTTAGGAATGTAAGAGAGCGTGCCAGCTAAGGAACAGATCTATATGGCTCTGGCTTCCTTGACCTAAGGGCACATAGATAGAGCATATATTTCCTTTTCTTTTCTAAAGCTTATATATCATGTAAATAATCATGGCCAAATTATGTAGACACAGTTAGGGAAAGGAAATAAAACTGAAACAGATAAAAACAGGCAAGGTCTAATTTTCGTTTCTCTTGCTTCTATTTTACATAGTGGAGTGAGGTGTATTTACTCTACAGAAGTGAGCATCTCCAATTTGAATTTCATCTCTGCGTACTCTCAGTTTTCTTTTAAGATAACCCAGCCCCTCGTACCTCACAGAGATGGACGGCTCTATGAGATAAAATAGACATCTAAACTCTCCAAATAAAGATTATATATGGAGAGTAGAACAACAAGTCTATAACTCAGTTTGGCTAGCCACATTTTCTGGAGACATAAGAGCATTCTCGTTCAGTAGCAATACACTTTTTCATTTGAAACACTTTTATACGGAATAGTGCTAAAATATATCACATCCATATTTTCAGCAGTTTAAGACACTTCCTCTGAGAAGCCATCTCTGACTCGTCTAGTTTGGGGCGGGTGTTCGCGACAGACCCTGTACTTACCCCACCAGAATGCTGATCCTACTTCCTCGTGACCGCCTGTTTAATCGTCAGTGGCCCTCCCTGGTTTGTAACGTCTTTTAGGAGAGAGAACATATCTTTCCTGTTTCTCCACTATCTAGCATGGTGCCTGGCACAGAGCAAATACTCAAGAAATATTTATTGACTAGTGGCATCCTCAGAGGCATCACCACTAACACCAAAAGCAATGAGGGGCTGATTGTAATCAAGGCCTTTTGAGTGGCTGGTGCTCTTTGGCATGATACTAAATGTACTACAAGTTTTTTAAGCTTTGTTTTTCTCCCCTTAGTATCAGGTAACAGTCCTTGCTATTCCTTTCCCCGTGCTTATTCATTGCCTCTAATATGGTATGGGGACCTGAAGACAAGTTTATACTAAGTAGTTTTCAGCTGTTCTCACTAGATGAAGTTGTCAGAAAGCAGAGGTTTTCAAAGGGTGATGTGTTCCCATGTTCCGTTCCATCTAGCCAACTTAATTTAATACACATTAATAGAAAAAAATTAAAAAGAGCTTGTCTTAAATCACTGCCCTCCCACTTAACAAGAAAAATCATAGAAAGCAATACATATTATAGAAACTCTCAGCACAGACATAAAGCCATAAAATCAAAGCACTCCAGCCATAAGTGTATGCTCCGTCGAGGTCAATTAAAGGCAAGATTTATGCACACATGCAGTCACTCTGCCTTAAAAAATGACTTTGCACATTCTTCTCGAAGGTAGAGCAGAGAACTGCTTAGAAGCTGGATGCCTATAGAACAGAAAAACAGAATTCATCTGGAAGAATATACTGGCTGCTAAGACTATGAGGGAAACCTCGAAATATATAAGAAAAGGAAAGATTAAAACTAACTTCCAGAAGTCATTTAAGGGAAAGAAATCTCAGCAATCTATTGCATCTTAATCGAGAAACTTCTTTTTTTGAATTTTTTTGTGCCATTTCTGAATGGCACAAGCTGAACATTCTTTGATTTATAACATGAGGATGAACTAAAAGGTACGTGGTGCCAATAACACATTATAGCCTGTCAACAGTATTCTTTGCCACCACCCCTAATTAATTTGTGTGCTTACCAAGATCCAGAAATATAAAACAATGGAGAGAATATATTACAAGTTTTTACAAACCTAAGAGGAAACAGAACAATCTCTTTTAAATCATTCAGAGTGGTTACTAAATTGTAAACAAAGCTGGGACTGAAGTGATAGATGGATGGCCGATAGACTTGCTCCCTGAGGATCATGAATCACCGTGCTTTTCCTCTAAGCTCTCCAATTGCCTGAACTTCTTTCTACATTAAAGATTCTTGAGACTGCATTAACTCTTTGTAGCAATTAGTCTCCTGGAAAACTCATTTATGAAATAGCATGTTATTCAAAATATGCTTCAACATTATCTATTAAGCCCTACTCTGTGGTAGGCATTGAAGGTGCGCAGACAAAAAACAAGGTCCGTATCTTTAAGGAGTGCTTAGACTCATTAGGCTACAAAAAATACTTAGAAATATTTAGAATAAAATATACTAACAGGTATACTGGAATTATACACAACATACATTTCAATCACAGAAAAAATGTGCTTACATACATTATCATAGAGAAGGTAGCAGTTGCCCTGGGACCTTCAAGGATGAGTGGAAATTTGCCATAAAAACTAATTTAGAGAAGACATTGAGAAAGAGGGAATTGCACATGCACAGAAGGGCACAAAGGCAGGAACAAGCTTGGCTTGTTCAGAGAAAATTATGTAGTTTGGGACTGCTACGAGAAGTATGAACAGAGGGAGATGTGGCTCTGCGGGCTGGAAGGGGTCAGATGATGAAGGTTGTGCTAAAGAGTTAGGCTTTCATCAGGTAAATGATGAACAGGATGGACGCGATCGGATAAAATCACGGGTAGAATAGTGATACAACTGCACGTGCACATGAGGAAACTCTCTGGATGGTTTGAGAAGGTGAGGCTGCAGGAGAGGAGACCAGTGAGGTGCCCGTGCAGGTGTTCAGGTGAGAAATGACGATGGCCTGAGATGAGAGAGTAAAAGAGCAAATGATGGAGAGGGTCAGACATGAGGGTATGAGGAGCAGAATTGGCCACACTTGATAATCAATTAGATGTCAGGGGTTAGGTAAGGTGAGCAGTCTGATAAGGTCTCACATTTCTAACCAGGGTATCAAGAGAGGAAACATGGAGGAAATGACTGGTTCCCTGTGGATGGATATGATTAGTTTGAAGACTCTGTGGTATCTACAGACAGTTGTGGATTCAGAGATTCAGTCAGACATTTGGAGAGTATGTAGAATTCATCACTTATTTATTCAACAAATATTAGAGTGAGGAGATAAGAGCCAAGGTCAGAGTCTGGAGACATCATCATTTAAGAATCAGGCAGAACAAGAGATACCCTCAAAAGAGACTTAGGAAGTAGTCAGAGGAAGAAAACCAGTAGATAGCCATGCATGAAAAACAAAGGATCAGGGGATTTAGGAAATATGGGAGTTTTCAACAGTCTAAAATGCTGAAGAGAAGTAACAAAGGATACAGATAGAAGGACGCTGTTGAGATGACAACCAAGATTGGATTCAGTGGCACGGTGAGGGCAGAGTCAGATAGCGGGACGGGATGGATCTGGAACAAATGAGAGCTCAGGCAGTGGAGCAAGCACATGCAGAAGGCCTTTTAGAAACCAGCCGAACAATGAAGGAGAGATGCAAGATGGTGGCTCGAGGAGGCCACTGGGTCAAGGTTAGAAGTAGGGTAGACTGGTAGTCAAGGTTAGATTAGTCTGAAATAAGCTAACCCCATTTCCAGCATGCCTTGGGGAGAGTTCACCCACTAGAAAGAGTCCTTCCCATCATTATTACATCTATGAGATGGAGAGTGTAGGTATAAAGGAAGATCATGCCACTTTTTAAATAAAAAATACATTTTAACTGTTTGATAAGTTATCAAATGCTTTATGTAATCAAATGAGAGAAAACGTTTTTACCAGAAATACTCTCAAAAAGACACTGACTGGAGTTGGAAAGTTGCGATGGGGCCAGGTTAACCCCCAGGGGACATGCTTATGTAAATGCAAGGAGGCTCTGAACTGTGTTCTAAGGATGATGTTCTCAGTTATCCTCAGGATTTAGGGGCCAGATTGAAGTCGAAAGAAATACAGGAGAGGCAAGGGCTTTGCAAAGAGAGAAAGTAAGAGAAGTAGAGGTTGTTTAAGGAAGGCAGGTTATCAACTACTTTCCTCTATTTTCCTTACAAAATCTTAGCAATTAGTAATTTAACAGTTTACTGAATTACTCCTTAGTGTTTTAGTATAATTGCAAAGAAGAGATAAATCTCTATCCAAGCTTGAGGGCAGACAAAAACAGAGGCCATGGGGAAAGTTGCAATGAGGGTTACATTTAGTACTTTCCACTTCGTTTGAAGACACGTGCTTTCTGATGTCCATTTACCCATAACTGGAAATTGATGCAGTTGTTGCAGTTCAGAAGTAGCATACCTTGGGAACATGTAGTCTCATCTTTATTTGTCATCAAAACGCTACTCAACAGACAGGCAGAGGATAGGAAAGTACTTAGAATAAATTACAACCACCAATCTACAATCCTGGGGTCCTGGAGAAATCCACAGACCAAAGCACTGGGGAGCACCATAACCGTATCAAGGATGCTGTACGTTATCTAGCCCACATCCATCTGGCATTTTAGGGGACAGTGACTATACTGGGTCAAGCTAGCCTACTGGGTCAACAAGAGAGCTTAGCAGCTAGGAAAATCGGCAGTGATGATCAAACAGACTGATGTGCACCCTACAATTTTTAATATTTGCACCACTTTGGTGTCAATATTTTACTTGGATCTTTAAGTTCTAGATGTTCTTTGGCATGGGGGCCGCTGGATTGAGAAGTGCATTTTCTGATGTCTTCTAGATAAGGCTGAAGCCAAAAAAAAAAGAGATTTTCCCACTTTTAGCTCAATAAAATAATCTAGGCATTTTGCAGCAGGGGTGATTTCCATAAATGGAAAAAAGGGAAGATAAGGAGAGAAATGGAGAAGGAAGTTATATTTTGCCCTATTTCTTTACAATTATTTAGATTACCTTGTGATATTTATATTATTCTATTGAATCACAGTTTATTTCCCGCATTGCTAATCAAATTTCCACAAGTTGACGTCTGAAGTATTCAACCAGATAGTTCGATCGTTTCTAGGAAAGCAATATATACTTATTCTCTTTTGTATCACTCTGAGTAGGCAGAATTCTAGGCTGTCCACAAGACTCATGCCCTCTGGGTCTTACGTCCTACTCAATTCTCTTTCCTTGAGTGCAAGCAGGACTGTGAATGTGATGGCATTTTACTTACATGATTAAGTTACAGTACAGTCATGCATCACTCATTGACAGGGATATGTTCTGAGAAATGCATCAGTAGGTGATTTCATCATTGTGCGAATACCATAGAATGTACTTACACAAACCTAGATGGTATAGCCTAGTACACACCTAGGCTATTTGGTACTAATCTTGTGGGGACCATTGTCATACATGCAGTCTGTCATTGACCAAATCGTCATTATGCAGCACATGACTGTACATGAAAAAACGTGAAAGGATTTTCCAATTGTAATTAAGGTTCCTAATCAGTTGACTCCAAGGGAGTCAACTGCCTCTGAGGGGGATTATCAAAAGGGAGATTATCCTGGGTCAGCTATTTAAAAGAAGATCCAGGATTTCCCCATAGGCAGAGAACCAAGTGAGATAGACTCTCTCTCCTGCTGTCCTCGAAGAAGCAAGATATTGTGTATTCTACAACTGCAAGGAAATGAACTCTGCCAACAACCATGTGAGCTTGGGAAGGACCCTGAGCCTCAGACGAGAACCCAGCCCCAGCTGGCACCTGGACTGCAGCCTTGGGAGACCTGGAGAAAACTCCTGACTCACAGAAACCATGAGATAGTAAAGGTCTGTGGTTCTAAGCCACTAAATTTGTGTCCATTTGTTGCACAGCAATAGAACACCCTCAAAACAATGCTCTGATCACAATAGACTCAGGAACTTTGGGCTTGCTGGTCTCTCCTGGAAGAATCCATCTGTGTCAACAACGTAAACAAAAATCCTCTTGGGAATGTAAGACAAATTAGGCCAAATTCAGATTCTCAATAGAGGGATGTTGAGTGAGACCACTAAAGAGGCAGGGCAGTTCTTTGGACTAGAATCAACAACCATGGCAAGAACTGAGAGGAAGATGTGTTACATGATGATTTGACTTGCAAACCATTTCATTCAGGGGCCTCAGGGTACATTTAGAAAAAGATCACACAGTGTAGACATACAAGTCTATCTTCACCTGAGCAGCGCCTGGTTTGACAGATGGCTTTGACACTAGGAAACCTAGCAACTTCTGATTCTGTCAACCTGGAAAGAGAGATCCAGGAATGTGGGCCTTCGATGATAATCTCCCACATTTTGTCACTGACTAGGCGCCTTGAGAAACTCAAAGGTGAATTTGGAAGCACTTAACTGTTTTTCCAAGTTGTTTCTTTTCCTTTAGTGTTTTAAGGAGATATAACCAGCAGCCATCCTGAAACTGACCAAGCCTCACCACAAGAGCTATGCCCATGACCTTTGCTTTATTTTTAATGCAATGATCTCTCCAGGAGGAGCTTAGGCCTCATTATGTGGAAGCATGTTCTCCAACTGCGCTTGTGCAAGTGATATCCGTCTCTCTCTTTCGAATATTCATTCCGCAACTAAATAAAAGTTCCTGCTTCCCTTTGTTCGGGGATGCCATGACTTTGGAAATGATTCCTCATGGCCTCCTATTTGCTGCAAACACACTTTACTTTGTGAGACAACTTCCACTGGTGCAGAGTCTTATTTGACTCACCAGGAGGCGAGCCCACTTGGTTCGGTATCAATTTCATCCCATAAAATAAACAAGAATGCACACTAGAACATTACCCAATGCCAAAATGGTGAAGATTTTGAGAGCTTGTTTTCCACTTTCTTTGTGTTTTATTAATGTGTTGCCAAACGGGACTTTGAGTACATCTTGGGAGCGCACTGTGAAATACAAGTGCCACTCGTTGTGTGAATAAAGGCCCTACGCAGAAAAGTTGCAGTCATCCAAATGAGCCATTCAAAACGCCACCGAAAAGCCACTGCTGAGCCCTTTGAAGGAACAAAAACTGTTGGTAAAGGGCTCTTTCGGGAAAAGATCTGAACAAATTCAGAAAGAGCTAAGCAGATGCTCAAGAGACCTGATATGTCAGCATTTTCCGAGGCTCCATGATCTGATGTACTTTCAAGGTCTGGCCTGGGAAGTTTGGAAAGCCAGTGGCACTGTCTTAACTACCCTCCACTACCTTAGAATACAGCCCAGTGCCGAGCGAGGAAGGGCGGCAAGGTTACTGCACATCTTCTATACGTCAGGCTCTAAGCACGTGTTTTGCTAACATTTTTGACCTCACGTTTTCTGTCTAACAACTTGGTAAGATGGATTACTTTGCCACTGCTACATAAGAAGTTATCACAAACACAGCAGCTTAAAAATCAATACCTCTCTGTTAGCTCACAGTTCTGTAGATCGGAAGTCTGGGCACAGCCAGAACCCAGAAGGCTGGGTTCTCTGCTCAGGGTCCCACAGGCTGAAATCAAGGTGGCAGCCAGGCTGAGTCCTTGTCCGGAGGTGCTGGGGAAAAATCCACTTCCAAGCTCATTCTTGTTGTTGGCAGAATTCAGTTCTTCGCAATTATAGGACCGAGGAACCTGTTTCGTTGCTGGCTTTTAGCTGGAGACTACTCTCAATTCTTAGAGGCTGCCCACATTCTTTGCCACATGGCCCCTTCCATCTTCAAGCAACCAATGGTATGTCAGTTCCAGGGAATATACAGGGCGAGTATAGCAGGGAGTGGAGAATCTTGGATACCATTCTCCCTACCACATAAGATCCATATTGCTATTCCCATTTTACAGATGAGGAAACTGAGGCTGAGAGAAAGAGTGCTAAATCTTGGCAGCACTGATATGAAACCAAAGACTGTTTGGCTCTAAAGCCCATGATTTTCTAATATGTCCTGCTGAGTTATAAAAGGAATAATCTTTAAAAAAAAATCTATGATCACCTTATTAGTATCAGAGTTCTGGGCTAGTAACTGAGAAAGCAAAATCAATTACATGGCTGGCTCTGACCGGTGCTGATTTAGGTTCCCAAAATGGAATTGTGACCTGGGAAACCTGTAAGCTCCCCAAGATAATAAGCACACTCGACCTGTTTCTCCTCCTCTCTCCTCAAATGCCCACAGGTTGCTTGAAGCTTTACTTTGGTAGAAAATCAAATTCAGGCAATTTAAACTGTCAACACCAAACAGCAAAAGAGCAACAAATATTCTTTGTAGGAAAAATCACATTATTAAAACGTGTTAAACTATTTCGTCCAGAGCTAAACAACTAATTATATAGAAGAAACTCACATCGTTGCATGCCAGATTTTCTGGTTTCTAGAAATGATTTCTTTAAATCAGTGCTTTCCCTGTGATGTGGATAGAGGAAAACAGGCTGAGTTGGAGACCTGCAAACAACATTGGTTGTAACATAAGGGAAAGGATCACTTCTGTCCTGTCCACCACTGGATCCCCAGTACAAAGCAGGCGCTCAGAGTATTGGCTGAATAAATGGAGGCATGAAAAACAACATTGTTAAAGGCTGTAACTTACTTTTTTTTGGTAACCTTTAAGCAGGAATTTGTTTCTGTTTTTGTTTTTAAGGCAGTGACTTTACAATGAACTTAGCCTTCAGTTGGTTCTGGCTCAACCACACATTTTAAGTTTTTAAGAACAGTCATGATTCCAAATATTTCTGCAGGTATTCCAATTTTTGATTCATAGATATGATTCTACTAAACGTCTCTAGAAGGTAAGATCAGAAAATATTTCCTCATTGCTTTGTGAAGAGATAATCATGAAATAATATCATAAGTTAAGGTTTGGAAATGACTTGAAGGAAGAGTTCATAACAAATGGAAGTTAGGAATACTTAGTTTTTTTTTTTGTTTTTAAAGGAAAACTATAAAACATTTCTGAAAGAAATTGAAGAAGACACAAAGAAATGGAAAGATATTCCATGCTCTTGGACTGGAAGAATTGACATAGTTGAGATGTCCATACTTCCTAAAGCCATCTATAGATTCAATACAACCCCTATCAAAGTTCCAACAACATTTTTCACAGAAATAGAACAAAGAATCCTAAAATTTATATGGAACAACAAAAGACCCCGAATAGCTAAAGGAATCCTGAGAAAAAAGAACAAAGCTGGAGGTATTACACTCCCTGATTTCAAAATATACTACAAAGCTATAGTAACCAAAACAGCACGGTACTGGCACAAAAACAGACACACAGATCAATGGAATAGAATCGAAAGCCCAGAAATAAACCCACACATCTATGGACAGCTAATCTTTGACAAAGGAGCCAAGAACATACAATGGGGAAAAGAAAGTCTCTTCAACAAATGGTGTTGGGAAAACTGGATAGCCATATGCAAAAAAATGAAAGTAGACCCTTACCTTACAACATACACAAAAATTAACTCCAAATGGATTAAAGACTTGAATGTAAGACCTGAAACTGTGAAACTTCTAGAAGAAAACATAGGCAGTACGCTCTTCGACATCAATCTTAGCAACGTCTTTTCAAACACCATGTCTGACCGGGCAAGAGAAACAATAGAAAAAATAAACAAATGGGACTACATCAAACCAAAAAGCTTCTGCACAGCAAAGGAAACCATCAACAAAACGAAAAGACAACCTAACAATTGAGAGAAAATATTTGCAAACCATAATTCTGATAAGGGCTTAATCTCCAAAATATATAAAGAACTCATGCATCTCAACAACAAAAAACTACCAACCCAATTAAAAAATGGGCAAAAGACCTGAACAGACATTTCTCCAAAGAAGATATACAGATGGCCAACAGACACATGAAAAGATGTTCAAAATCACTCACTATCAGTGAAATGCAAATCAAAACTACAATGAGATATCACCTCACGCCCATCAGAATGGCTATAATTAACAAGACAGGAAACAACATGTGTTGGAGAGGATGTGGAGAGGAGGGAACTCTCATACACTGCTGATGGGAGTGCAAACTGGTGCAGCCACTATGGAAAACAGTATGGAGATTCCTCAAAAAATCAAGGATAGAACTACCATATGATCCAGCTATTCCACTGCTGGGTATTTATCCAAAGAACTTGAAAACACCAATGCGTAAAGATACATGCACCCCTGTGTTCATTGCAGCGTTATTCACAATAGCCAAGACTTGGAAGCAACCTAAGAGCCCATCAAGGGACGAATGGATAAAGAAGCTGTGGTATATATACACAATGGAATACTACTCAGCCATAAGAAACGATGAAATCCAGCCATTTGTGACAACATGGATGGACATTGAGGGTATTATGCAAAGTGAAATAAGTCAGAGAGAGAAGGTCAAATACCGTATGATTTCCTTCATTAAGTAGTAGATAATAACAACAATAAACAAACACATAGAGACAGAGATTGGATTGGTGGTTACCAGAGGGGAAGGGGGGAGGGAGGAGGGTGAAAGGGATAATTCGGTACATGTGTGTGGTGAGGGGTTGTAATTAGTATTTTGGTGGTGAACATGATGTAATCTATGCAGAAATAGAAGTATAATGCTGTACACCTGAAATTTTTACAATGTTATAAACCAATGTTACTGCAATAAACAAAACATTAAAAAAATAATAATAAATAAAATAAAATTATTTTCAGTTCTGGAAAAAAAAAACAAAAACTCCAAAGTGTAGAGGTGCTTGAATTTAATAAAAGTGTTTTCCTCATCATACCAAATATTATATTGTCATAATGTTATGAAAAGATTATTACACCTGGAGAATACTTCCCTGTTAATTCAGGTCATTGTGTAAAAGTTTTAAGCCTCTAACATGTAAAGTGTGTATGCGTATGGCCTTTCTTTTCCTTTTCTATATATTTTTAATATGTGCTTCACCAAACCAAAATTTCGTGGTATTCAGGCACACTAATAGGTGGTAATTACACATTTAAAATAGTATTAACATGCTTGTATAGCAATTTCTTTCTACCATGCACCATTGTGGGCATTAGCCTACTAGGTTGTCATAAGGCTGTGAGGGAGGCAAGGCAAGATCAATTTTCAGTTCTTTATAATCATTTTAAAGGTAAATAAACAGTCTTATTGGATCACTTGTCCAAAGTCAATATTTGTGTGTTAACTCTAAGTACAGTTGCTTTTGCCTGTACCACACAGCATCCCTAACAATGACGCTATCGAGGAATGGGATATGTGTTTACCTGAACAATGGGAATGGTGGATGTGAGGTGGCACTGTTCTTGCTTTTTCTAGATCGTACATAAGACACAGCTTGAAGGGCCCCTCTTCTGTCTAGTTAACTCTCTTTATTTCATCTAATCTTTCCTCAAACTAAGCAGGTACAACATTGAGGCAATAGAAAAGAACAATTAAAATGTTTATCACATACTTATTGCCAGTTTATCTTCTCCACTGTATGATTTTTTAAAGATGCTATTACTGTATAAAATCCTAAAATAAAATAGTAAACGTATATTTTTAATGTGACAAAATTACAATTTTTAAAAACTAAATTATACTTTTCTTGGTATGTGATTTTTTTGTGTGTTTGTATACATCATTAAGAGATTTTATTCCCTACTCTGAAAAGCTGTTTTGCTACAAGTCCAGTTCATTTTTACTTCTATCCACAGGGAAGTCATAATCCCCTACTTAAATAGAAGCTGGTTACCATGGAAATCATTGTAATGCCACTGAATCAATATTTTGATTTTGCTGACATTTAATGTAAAAAGAAAAGACAGACTAAGATTTATAAAAGTCACTTTTCATCTTTGTTATAATTTTGATGGCTAGAAAAATTGTAAAGAAAACATATGCTCTGTAATGAACTCCAGTTAACTCACAACTATAACGAACTGAGAATTCATAAAAGAACAATCTACATATTTATACAATTTTGGCTTTGAGTACACACATACGCATGCAGGCATTTGGATTCAAGATTTTTTTCCCCATCTCCGAACTAAGCCCTGATTCTCTCTTATTGTTATTGAAGTCATAAGTTGGCAGAAGAAATTTGAATGTTTCCAGTTTTTTAATTGCCTTTTTATTAAGTGTTCTGAAGAGAAGGTGAAATTTGCATTGAGAATCATTCTTCTGTAGAAGTCGACCATTTCTGCACCACATCCTAAGAGTCCATCTGGTCCACTGACCATCCTCAAAGATGCACTACAGCTGAAAGCTCCTCAATCCACCGTTAGAGCTCCTTTTGCGGAGAGATGTTGAACTTGGACCTAGCGTTTAATAAGGCTCAATGCCCATCAAGTAGTTTTCCAAATCTAACTTAAGTCATTGCTGCTACTATAATTTAGTCACTGTCTCCTCTTCCGTCCTCAGAAGAAACAAAGATAATAGAGCTGCTGTCTTCTGTTTGATAACTAGCTATTTGGAGCCCTAAATCCTTAGATGTGAAGGGATCTGAAAGAGAATTATGAGCTTCTCTACCTCAGGAACTAGCTACCTAAAGCATCCCAAATGAATGGTAATTATCTCCTTTTTTTTTTTTTTTGGTGAGGAAGACTTGCCCTGAACTAATATCTTTTGCCAATCTTCCTCTTTTTTCTTGAGGAGATTGTCGCTGAGCTCACATCTGTGGCAGTCTTCCTCTATATTTTGTATGTGGGATACTGCCACAGCATGGCTTGATGAGCAGGGTGTAGGTCCATGCCGGGGATCTGAACCCATGAACCCTGGGCCGCCAAAGTGGAGTGCACAAACTTAACCACTATGCCACCAGCCAGCCCCTAGTTCCATCTTTTTCTTTTTTTTTTTTTTTTGGTGAGGAAGATCAGCCCTGTGCTAACATCTGCCAATCTTCCTCTTTTTTCTTTTTTCTGCTGAGGAAGATTGGCCCTGGGCTAACATCCATGCCCATCTTCCTCCACTTTATATGGGATGCCGTCACAGCATGGCTTGCCAAGTGGTGCGTCGGTGCATGCCCAGGATCCGAACCGGCGAACCCCGGGCCGCCGCAGTGGAGTGCACGCACTTAACCGCTTGCGCCACTGGGCCGGCCCCCCCTAGTTCCATTTTTAAGACGACTGAATTGCCACTCAAATGTTTCTGCTATGGGACAATCATCATGATTTTCCCCATGGGTTTACTATGGATACCCCAGGTCCTCCTCCCCTGAAGGGGGCTATTCTGAGGTGTGTATTTTACACTGCTTCCAGGAATATCTCCAGCAGCGTTACACTACTTGCTATCACACCTCTTACTGGCTGCTTTCCTTTTCTGTTTCATCTTTTCCCTCCCCTTCAGAGGGTTCTGTTATTCCCCTTTATTCTTGACTCATTCTAGATTACATTCAGACCCTCATCATTCAGAGACCGCAGTTCTAAAACAGTGATCTTCTTTGGCAAACAATCTAATGTAATTGATTATGTAGTTTTCTGGCAGTAAAAGCAGGAGAGAGGTGACTTCTGGAAAAAAGATCATGGAAAATAAACAGAAGTGAAAGGCACCATGTATCAATATCAGAGGAAACCTAAGAACAATATTTAAAATTTACAAAGGCAGATATCTAGGGCCCTTTAGTGTATTAACAAGTAAATGAAACACCTAAATTGTTTCTAAAAGCATCTCTGTGTTACAGGTTGAAGGACATACTGATGACCTTGAATCATGAGAAAAAAGGATCACATTTCTAATCTACTGTAAGGCAGCAGAGGAACAATCCAGTTACACAAATAACAGACAGACATACATCTTCATTGCAGTGCTATTCATCACAGCAGGACAAACTGGAACCAACCTAAATATTCATCAAGAAGATAATGATTAAAGTATTGTGAATACACTTCTCTCCTTAAAAATTGTGTTTCTTAACAAATTGGAAAATAGTCATAAGAAAATAAGTGAAAACACAAAACTCTACATACTATGATTTCAATTTTGTAAATATGCACACACAAACACGTTATTCATACATGCATTCTCACACACATGCACATACTCGCGACGTATTTTTGCATATATACGTAGTAGAAAAACTGAACCTAAGTGCAGATTTTCTTTGTAGAAAGGATGGACTAGCTCCATCTCCAGGCATTTATTTGTATTCTTCAGTATGCACTGAATCTTTTTGTTCTTTGCCTAACGGTGCTTGGGCAGCAATATGGGAGAAAGGAGAGAAGAGGGTAATGGAAGAGATGGAACATGCCTCATGGGCACACCTCATGGATTAGGTCTGATCTGCTGTGGGAAGATTAGACCAGAAGATGAGGGAGCTTTCGTTAGGGACTGGGGAGCCCAGGTGACAAAGAACTCTGCCCAGTTGAGGAAAGGATGGCCTGGCTTCCACTCTCTGCTGCACACCGCTGTGAAACTGGGTATACTGGGGGCTCAGGGAAGCCTGCTGTGGAGAATGTCAGGGACCGACAGGCTGGAAGAAAGACTATGGGAGCTGGCAGAGCCTTGCTCTCAAGCTGGCCACTGGCAGCACTGGGAACCTTGAAGTGTTTTCCACAACTAACAAACAAAAATCTGAATGGGCTCTTATCAAAGCATGCTTGAAACTACTCTCCCACCAAGGGACTGGCAGGGAAGACTCAGGAAACCTGAAACTTACTTATTCAAGTAAGGGCTAAAGAGCTGGTGAGATCTGAGGTTAACCTGACCTAATTTATTCATACACCAGCAAGGAGACTGAGACATACTTGAGTTGTTTATTTCATAGCTGAGGAAAAATACATGTATAGGTAGAAATTAGAGATAAAGATTGGAGACTGAAATATATACACACCCACGTATGTGTGTGTATATACTACAAGCGTACACACATACATGCATGAATTCATAAAATAAAGAATGATTATTTCTAAAGATGATCACAATTTTTTCTTCTGTATATTTTCCTGCATTACCAGGTTTCCCTAATACTCACATAGTACTTCTATAATTATAGAACTAATGTGACCAGGGAACCAGGCAAATTTGGGGTTACTGAGGATCTGATCAACAACTAACATGATTTGTTAAATGTTTTTCAGACAAGAAGAAACTATGTGATCTGTTTCCCAGAAATTGATGTCTCCCTTTCGCAGATGTTGCTATCTTGCAGAGAAATTTACATATTTGCAGCAAGAACCACCCCCCCCCCCAGCAGAATGTTCCAGCACCAAGTGTCCTAAAGTTACTTTAAACCCATTAGCATCTTAAATTCTCCTTTCTGGGAGGGTTGAAGCAGCCATTTTCAGATCATGCGATGTATGTAATAGCATATTTACCTGTTAAGCATGTGCCCTAAAGGCACACAGTTGTTACAAATAAACCTGTTATCCTCTGCTCTCTTGTGTATCAAGTCCCTACCATCCGAGAGACACTGCTTTGGGAGCTATCCCTAGTGTTCTCCATTGCTTGCACAAGCAATAAACCTTTTCTTCACCTACTTCTGCCTTGGTTGTGCTTTTCAGCTCCTCACTCATCAAGAGATGAACTCACTGAGTTTGGTTACAGTAATACTAAAAAAAGGAAGAAAACATACATTTTGGATATATTTCTAGGCAAAATTATTTCCTAATGATTCAAAACTTTAAGAGGATAAGAAAACTCAAATATTGCCTTCCCTTTCTGATGATACAAATTAAATATATTTTTCTGGGTGTCATTTGACAACATCCCAATAAATATACCCCACTCCCCCAGTTCTTCTTTTCTGGGACTTCTGGGAGATGGAGGCAGGATTATGTGACCCAGGGAGGAAGGCAGATGCTCATGTGAAATCTGAAATCTGTTTCTAGTGATGTAGGCATGGTGTGTGTTACCTTCGGTCCGCTCAGGGGCTTTCCCACTCTTACTGGCAGGTGTGCTGTTGACCGTCTCCGAGGATGTGCTCAGCTTGGTGCTGGGGTCTCGCTTGGGTTTGGGTGGTGGCTGTCTCCGGGAGCCACAGCTGCTGTCATCATCTGTGCCCCCAACCGAGTGCAGGGATTGCGACCTCACGGTAAAGCCACTGGAGCAAGGATGGGGGAGTCTGTCCTGAGGAGCAGGCATGGTCATGAATCCCATGCGGAAGTGTTTGCCCACGTAAGTGCCGTCGTGGCCCCGTCCCACTTCTCCACCTATGCTGTAAGAGAAAGGAGACCGAAATCCGTGAAGAGAAACGGAGCCAGGTGTGCAAGGTCACGGGTACAAGCATATTGATAATAGGCGATAGTTCATATTTTAACTTTAGATGGGTGAAGAAACATTTCCATTAGCATGAAAACATTCTATACTTTTGCATTAAATATGACAATAAAGCAAATATAACTTGATTATAATTAGAAATCCTAACACTTATTTCCAGATATTCTGGTATTCTGGTCTCTAGATACTCTCAAAATAGTATTCCAAAGAAAAAAATACTGCATCACACATTGCATCTTCAACTGATTTTCTTAGTTGGAGGTAAACTTTGTCAGTGGCGTATAAAGTAAACAAGAATTCCGTGACAATGACTCATGGACGGTCTTTCGACACATGACTGATGTCGAGTGGCAGCACCTAAGGCTCTCCTCCACTTCATCAAAATCATCCCTACTTCTACCTGGTTAATAAAGTGGGAAAAACAAAACAAGCAATGACAACAACAAAGGGGGGTTCCGTTACCAGATACAACAGAGAGAGAGAGAGAAAGGCAAGAAGGGGGACAGGAAGAGAGGAGGAGGCAAAGGAAGGGTAGAGGGGAGGAAAGGGAGGGAAGGAGGAAGGCAGGAAGGAAAAATATTTCCTTAAATCAGTGAAGGAATTGTCAACCTCTCTTAGTCCTGCAGAATCCTTCAGTTACACCAGAAACTTAGTTCTACTAATAAGCTAGCCTCACAGAATAAAATAGCAACATCTAATAAAGAAGTGTAGTTAAAATGTCATCTGATCCTGGGATAGTTCTAAATACCTCATAAATATTCAGAGTATGCGAAGTTTCTAAATGTAAGGTTCTTAAGTTTTACATAGGAAAGTTTGAACCAAAATTTGAACATATAAGAAATCTCAGTTTGGGGCCGACCCCATGGCTTAGTGGTTAAGTGCGCGCGCCCTGCTGTTGGCGGCCCAGGTTCGGATCCCGGGCGCGCACTGAGGCACCACTTCTCCAGCCATGCTGAGGTGGTGTCCCACATACAACAACTAGAAGGATGTGCAACTATGTCATACAACTATCTACTGGGGCTTTGGGGAGAAAAAGGGAAAAAAAAGGAGGAGGATTGGCAATAGATGTTAGCTCAGGGCCCGTCTTTCTCAGCAAAAAGAGCAGGATTGGCATGGATGTTAGCTCAGGGCTGATCTTCCTGACCAAAAAAAAAAAAAAAGGGAAATCTTAGTTTGAAGCTTAACTAATCATATAGTCAATGACTGTTGGGCCTTTCTCTATGTTATTAAATCAGAGTGAGTGCTTTATGGAGAGAAAGGGCATGAATGACAATGTAAAATTTTAAAAGACAGATTTTTCTAGAGTTTTCTCCATTTATGTTCATTCGTCAATAGAGAAAACAAAAAGAAACACTGTTAGAAATATTTGACAGATTTTCTCAGACATGCATGAATGGTAAAATGTAACTTTGAGTATATGAATTTTGGAAGCCTGTTGAGTCTACCTTTTCAGACAAGTTTATTCAGGCTTTTTTTTAACCTTAATTTTAAGTTGGCTTTGCATTTATAACACCATGGAATTCGAGGGAAAGTTTTGCAATTCTCTTTATTGTATCTTTCACATCGTTATAATGTTTGTCATAAATTTTACCTCCTAGTAGGAACAATAATGAGAAATGAGTTTTTTTGTTTGTGTTTTTGTTTTTTGGTGAGGAAGATATCCCTGAGCTAACATCTGTTCCCAATCCTCCTCTTTTTGCTGAGGAAGATTGGCTCTGGGCTAACAACTGTGCCCATCTTCCTCTACTTTGTATGTGGGATGCCTGCCACGGCATGGCTTGATAAAAAGTGCATATGTCCACGCCTGGGATCCAAACCTGTGAACCCCGGGCCGCTGAAGCAGAGTGCACAAACTTAACCACTACACCACCGGGCCGGCCCCAGGAAATGAGTTTTTTTTCTTCTCTTCAGTTGAGGACTTACGACAATTATATGACCAGTGTGGATAGAGCCAGAAAGGATTCAAGAACATGAGACGCTGATTCTAGCATTCAATTTTGATAAAACTTGCCACTCAATCAAAAATATTTTTACATTTATTTCATTTATTTCTGAATATTTTGAGTTGATATTCAGACACTAGATATACCATCTTTGCAAAACGAAATAAAGGTGGCTGGAAGCTCAGTGTACTAACCAGAGCAATGGATATCCAAAGCATGGATGAAATCAAAGAGATGGCTAAGTGGAGGTTTTCACATCCTGGTGGTAAGCAGTCTGTGTGATGGTTTCATGCGTTATATTTTCTGTGCTTTCTTAAGCACATCAATCAAGAAATAAACTAGAAGTTTACTCAAATGGAACGCTTTATGAAAAATCATTAAGAATTTAAGGTAGACTAGGGGAAGTGGAGGTGGGGGATGGGTGTGGTGGGATGGAAAGGTTTATCTTTCATTTGTGATGATTGTGGCCTTGATCTTTCTCATAGAAGATGAGATATTTGATCTCATCCAACTTTGCCTTCAATCATTTTGCATCCTCATGTCTTTTCCTTATTTCTGTTGCCGTATTATTGAACCAAAGGTACTTTAAGGATTTATTTAGGCAGTCATCTCACTCCCAGCAACATAGCCACATGAGGGGATTTCTGCATGTGTTAATACACACAGCCATTTATGAGACAGTTACTAGGAATAATTGTATCAGCAATTTCTCTGTTACTTTTGACCTAAATAGGGCCTACACCTTTTCCCAGACAGATAATTCGCTTTGTTGCTTCATTTCAAAATTACATTTTTCAGCATGAAACAATTTCACCTAACTCTCTATGCTTTTGTTCATTTATGTACATGTATACACACATACATACACACTCACTAATGCTTCTTCCAAAGAGAAATTCAGTATATGCTTCAAACAATAGTAGATGTCAGGTATAAGTTTAATTTGACCAGGCTGTGAATGCAGGATGAAGAAATGGGGCGAAGATAAGTTAGATACAAAGGCCATTGTCCAAGGCAAGGGTAAAGGTAAGCAATAAAGGTTATGGTACATCTAGGTTCAAGAGACCAGTAAAGACATTTAGTCTAAAGCAAATTGAAGAATGTAGAATTACAAATACAATTAATTCCTGACTTTACTATAGGAACACGTGAAGTTTTAAAAATACGCAGATTCCTGGACCATGCTAAGGACAGGTACTGAATCATATCTGTTGAATCAGAATTTTTGTAGGTATAGCCAACGAGGTTTGTGTTTTTAAAAATGATATCCAGGGGCCAGCCCAGTGGCACAGTGGTTAAGTTCATGCACTCTGCTTTGGTGGACCAGGGTTTGGTGATTCAGATCCCAGGCAGGGACCTATGCATTGCTTATCAAGCCATGCTGTGGCAGGCGTCCCACATATAAAATAGAGGAAGATGGACACGGATGTTAGCCCAGGGCCAATCTTCCTCAGCAAAAAGAGGAGGATTGACAACGGATGTTAACTCAGGGCTAATCTTCCTCACCAAAAGAAAGAAAGAAACAAACAAAAAACCGATATCCAGATTTTTCCAATTTAGCCAATCCAGAAACCCCGGAAACATTAAGAGCATTAGTTAGAACCATTAATGAGCAGATATCTGTTAGCTAGAAACAGCCAAGAAGACACAAATATCAGAAAGTAAGATAGATGGGACCTGCCAGAGACCAGGCAAAATATCATAGATAAGAAAATGTATATTGTATCAGTCAGATTTTGTTAGGTTATTCTGCAGTAACAAACAATCCCCAATTCTTAGCAATTTACAACAACAAAGGTTGATTTCTTGCTTGTATTAATTGGGTTGGCTGTGCATCAGCTGTGGCTCTGCTCTGCATGTCTTCTTCATTCTGGGATCTAGCTCCTACAGGGATATATTCTCATGGTAGAGAGAGAAGAAAACTCACTGAACCACACAATATCTCTTAAAGCTTCTGCTTATATTGGGCATATAATCTTTCACTCACATTCCATTGGCTAAAACCAGTCTTACAGCCAAACTTGATGTCAGTGGGGGTAGGGATAGATTCTCCTCCAACAGGAAAGCACTGCAAGTTACATGGAAATATGTGGGGATGCATAATCCTTTTAGAGGCAGAGGACCAAATACTGGTACAGCAGCTGTGGTATATGCCACTGAGATCTCCCTTCAAGAAAGAACTTGCCATGAGAAATGAAGTTAGCTATCAACCAATGACCATTGGGGAATTTTGCACTTCCTGTCCTCATAATTCTGGGCTCTACAGGGTTAGAGGTCCGGGTCACCAAAAGAGGCACACTCTTTCTAGAAGACACAGCAAGGGTCCCATTGTACAACAAGTTATAGCTGCCTCCTGGGCAATTTGAACTCCCTTTGTCTAGTGGCCATCAGGCAAGAAGACGAGTCTCCATTGCAGAAGAGATCATTGACCCTGATCAGCAGGAGAAGGCACGGCTGTTACATGATGGGGAGAAATAAAAACATGTGGAACCCATCTTGATACTCCCTTGCCCAACTGTTTCTTTGAAAGGTCACATGTGGCAACCCTGGCCTTATAAGGTTTGATTACCATGGGTTTCAACCTCTCATGAGAGAGGGATTAATCTCATCACCAAGTAAGCCACTGAGACCAACAGAGGTGTTAGCTGAGGGTGAGAGTGAGGTGAATTTAGAATAAATGTTGGAGGAGGGAGATAATGAGTATCAGTTGCAGCCCTCATATAAACTCCAGTGATGAGAGCTATATTTTATTGCACTAATTCTCTCCTTGTAAGGTTCACCTCAGGAAGAGTCCCATGGGAGCTATGAAAGAGCTGTTTTCCCAAACCTGGAGAAGAGCATCTGCTGAGTGTAAGGGGTGAATTGTGCAGCCATGAAAGTTTGTGGCTCAGATTTCCCTCAAGAGAGAAACTTCTCTAAGGACAGCAGTTGGCTGACAGCCACAAGCTACAGAGTCTTCACATCTGGTAAAGGATTTTAGTCAAGACCACTCTGTCTCTGGACAGCTCCTATCCAATGGCTGAGCATGATGAGGTATGGGACCTGGCTATTTCTGCCCAGTGAAGTAGTCCTTTATGGGCAGTCTTTGTGTCTGAGTTTCCCTGTTGGGCTGGCCAAAACTTTCCCTAGCTACGCCATGGTCTGAGGCTCTTTCTAGCCAATCATTTTTCCTTCCCCCTCTCCTTTCACAGGTGTCACACTGCATTGTGGCGGGAGGCTTGTCCTGCCTATACCTGTTCCCTCTCCCTCCCAGGCATCCTCCTCAATAAATCTCTCACACTTTTAACCCTATCTAGCGGGGTGTCTGCTTTCTGAAGGCATGAACTGACATACTTGGGAACAATCATACAACCCATGACATTCAGAAACCAAAGAAGAAGGAAAACAAAGCCTAAAAACAAACACGAGACCCAAGAAATAAGAAATGCCTGTGAAAATAGGTCATTCTCTTGCTTCAGACTGAGCATTTAAAAGGTGGTTGGAGAGGTAGAACCAACTCCACTATAGGAACAACTTGGCTTGAAGTGAAAGTTATGTGGGCTGAAGAAAGAGTCTTTTTGCACTAAGACTCTAACACTCAAGATAGATTAAGCCTGACACATCTCATGTTATAAAAATAAAAATAAGTTTCATAATCCTGAATTTAAACAAGTATGCTTTTTTCTCACAAAATGAAGGCAATCTTGCAAGATCTAGTTGTCTTTTGGTTAGTTTTTCTATTATAAAACACAAAAAAATAATGTATTGCTTAAGTCTAGGGGAGTTGTTTTCCAACAAATAATGGCTAAAGTATTTGTAAACTTCTCCCCCAAACAAGTTATTGGCTAATGGACATGCCTGGACATTTGTGCCCTAGAATCACTGAGTTGTAACCTCCATCCCCAGCTCTATCATTTAGCAACTGTACTTTAGCTACCAATTCCTAAGACCATTTCTTTATCTGTTCAATAGTAGTACTGGCCTCATGGAATTGTTATCTAGTTCACATGAAATATTACATATGTAGAACTTAGTGCAGAGTCTGATATATACTATGTAGTCAATGATTTTAGCTTTAAAATTCCTACTTTTTGTCCTGTCGTCTTTTTTTTTTTCCTTCCCTGAGGAAGATTCACCCTGAGCTAACATCTGTTGCCAATCTTCCTCTATTTTGTAGGTGGGTCACCTCCACAGCATGGCTGCTGCCAAGTAGTGTATGTCTGCGTCCACGAACTAAACCCAGGCCACCAAAGTGGAGCATGCTGAACTTAACCACCAGGCAATGGGGCCAGACCCCAAGTCCTGTCCTCTTGAATTTTGTTTATGGGATCATCTTTTGCATTGGAAGGCCATGTCTTTAAAGGGTGGTATATAGTATCACGTAACCTCAAAAAATTGTGCACAAAGTGAAAACAAAAGCCTACATTTAACTCCAAGTATCAAGATAATCCAGGCAACTATAGTCCTCATGCTCTTCACTTTCTTCAATACTTGCTTCAATTTTTCAGAGCACCTGTTGATCAGGACTGAGAAAGAAAGATGCATGACAAGAACTTCAAAACTGCTTTGACAAGGCTATTAAACAGAGATTGTTATTTGTCTTGCTATCTTCTTGAAAATCCATCAGCATTAATATTGTGTGTCTTCTTCTGAGAACTACTTTCTTTCAGAGATGAAAACACAACCCCTGAGAAGGGTGAACTACCAAGGTGAGATGTCATCTCTAAAAGTGACAGAGTTGTAGCTTCTGTGTTTAATTTTGAAACAAACATGCCAATATGTCACAGTAGAGTCTTCCTTAGGAATCATCGGGAAAAAACAGAATTCCATTCCACATATACCTCCTCTTTCAAGCATATCTAGGAAGTTGAGATACAGACTGCTGGGTTACCTAGGAGAGTGCTTGCTTGGATATTTTTTTTTCTGGAACAATTCTCTGAATCTGAACTCAAAAATCCATCCTTGACACTGATGTGTAATCCGGTGTATTTCTGCCTTTGCAAACTTTTGAGCAACCTGGAATTTTTCTGTTGATTTTTCAAGAAGATATATCTATCTGGTATTAGGGGAAGGGCACATTCAACCATAAAGTAAATGAGGAAAATCTGAAAGGGACATGGAGGCTACAGCTGGAAAGGAGATAATGAAATGTGCCTGTGGACGAGTTGACTACTGTCAACTACTAACTTATTCAGACCTCCATGTCAGGCATTTTACAATGAATGACTAAGAGGAAATCAATATTTACACTTTATTCCTTAAAATTATAACTTAAAAAGTTTGTATTTGATGCTGCCTCCGTCTTGTTTTCTCTCCAGATACACAAGGCCATATGCCAACCCTGTGCTGCCCAGTGAGCCCCTCCACGCCACCCCACCAGAGGGCTCCTGTTCCAGAACTTGCCCCTTTTCTCCTTCAACATTGGCCTCTTCTAGCTGTCGTTTCCATGTAAAGCAATCAATGCCTGTGAAAAATTGGACATAGAAAGAGCCAAGAGATTACTGTGTTACATCTTTTTGCTTTTTGACAGGTATTATGCCTCAACCCAAAGTCAGACTTTTAAGAGAGAGGCATAATTAATTACATCTGCTGCAATTTTTGGCAAATGGAACTCGTCATACAATTCATAAAGGCCTGTCATCTATTCATGAAGTGGATGTTCCCATCCATTCACCTTGAGCTTCCTAAGGACGGGTAGCCTGTCTTCTCACTCACTGTGATAGTCACTAGCACATTGTAAATGCTCCAACATATTTGTTTTATGAAGGAAAAATGAAGAAAGAAAGGAAGTCCACTTTGGAGATAGCCAGATAGAGAGCTTAGTTAGAGAATTTCGTGCACATCTGTCATTTGTGCTTCCCAGGGATTCCTTCTCCCTACTCCTGGCCATGGAAATTCCTGTATGGAGACCAGTCTCCTTCCTCTCAGTCCAGCTCAGACCCAGCCAATCAACCACTAGATCCCTGTGGCCACTACAACTATTGCAGGGACTGGCAAATGCCTCAAGTCAGTCTAATCAGAGTAAATCCTGGGTATTGTGTAGAAACCCAGACTCACCTCATCCTTCCTGCCACCACGAAGGGAGGTTAGTGGGACCAGGTCTGGGGCATTGTAGAAGACCTGGATTTAGTTATTTCTGCAGCTACATCAATCCTAGGACCCTTCAGTTGTGTCACCTACTAAATTCCATCTTGTTGAAGTCAATTATAGTTGAGTTTTCTGACACTTATATTGGAAAAAGTCCTAAAAAAATTCAGTATAATGCAGTGGTTACTAAATAAGTACTATTGGCTAACTTATGTCAGAAAATGCAATTGAGGTCAGGAAAGGACCAGAGTAGGAAATGACTGCATCATACTTATATATTGCTTAAAAATATCCTTCCTATTTAATACTATAAATGGAAATAACTAACTGCCTTATGCGTTTGCCCCGTATATGTATTTTCAATCACGCGGTGTATTTTGATGTGGAATCTTTGCTCCAGTAAAATTAAACTGTGCTCATATTTTCTTCCAAATTGTTCACTCACCATTACCCTTAATGTCTTCCCTGAGCCCCACTTGCTCATTCAAAACCATAATCTGTGGATTTCTTGCCTTAGGCTCAAACATTCATTTTTACCACTTCATATCCTCAATGATATCTATTTTCTACTTTTGTGCTCCTAATATCTTAACGTTCCTAGATTTTTTTTCAGACATCAATTTCCTGTGTCTGACTGTTTATTGATGCTTCTTGGATATCAAAGTCAAGTGTTAAAAACGGAATCTTTATATACCTTTTGATTAACTGCTGTGGAGAACTATTATAGAAAAACAAAATAAAACAACAGAAAAAAAACTGTCCCAAAGAGAGAGAACCCAGTTTCCATTCTCTCCAGACGTTATACTTAAAATTGATATTCTTAAGCATCAAGTATGTTATTTTTCATTGCTAGGGTATTTCAACTCTGCCTAAAATTTGATGTCTTAGAAAAAACATAAGTATGTAATCAAAGATTGATTAGCTATCTAATTTTAGGTAAGAGACATACTTTCTGAGACTTGATTACTCTTATCTTTGCAATGGAGGAAATACTTTCCAGGATCGTTGTAAGAAATTAAAAGTAGATTCAAAATTTCAAAAGCACCTAGCAAAGTGGCAGTACAAGTAGAGGCTAGACAAATATTAATTTACCTTTTCTACCTTCCTGGTTTGCCATGCAACTCTGTACCAATATTTATCTTTCCATTCCCAGCTGTAAAACAGGCATTTTAATAGTAAGTTTCCACCTTATAGCACCATAAAGGAAAACATACTCTAACAATATAAATGCATTTTGCTTATTTTTGTAAGAGGGCTTTGACAGTAATTGTCAGGCAATATACTTCCAAATCCGAATTAGGAAAAAAAAATCTTGCTTGAAAGTGAAGGAAAAAGAACAAAAATAAATAATTTATTCATTCTGCTATAATTATTAGTTGGGCAATTATAATATAGAGTTGGGCAAATCTATGAAATGGTTATGGTTATTTCTGTCAAACTCCATGATAATTCAAGACTATTATGAAAGTTAGAGCTTAAGAAAATCATGCCTAGGGAGTTATCCTTGAGAAACAACTACGGCATTATTCATCACAAAGTGCTTATTGCCAAGTTTCAGGTTGATATTGCTGCCCATTAATATGATGCTTAGTCATAATAAAGTGAAGAGGGTAGAGCCAGGAGTAGAGAGACTTTTTTTAACCTTTATCAAAGTTCCTTTTATTCAGTTCTGAGTTTCTAAAGAGGCAGGACTGAAATATAAGGCTTATTAAAGCCAGAAAAAATTCTATGGAACATCTTTAAGAGACTTATTTTTACTTGAAATATGACAAGTGCTCTTAAGATTAACATATGTTATTATCTATGGTACTTTAGAATCTAAAATTGAAACATTCCTTATTTCTACACATAAGACTTCTCTAGTCCTTGAAGTGTCATGGCTTGAAGAAGAGAGGGTATACGGAAAATTCAAATCAAATCATGATATTCAGATTCAAGTTAGAATATAGTTTACAGAAGTTCACATCGTGGGAGATCTTTTCCAAAAATTCAACAAAAGAATGGGAGGTTCTGGAAAATATATTTTTTTTGTGTCTTCAAAACTGACATAAGGTTTGAATATGGCTTGAGAACATGCCAAGTTTTTACAAATGAGTTTAGCTAACCATATGTGGCTCATTTTTTCAACCTAGAAGTAGAAGCTAGAAATACAGAATGTTAACATATAATGGCCTTGAACTTCCTGACTAGAAGGGGCTAACATAATGCCAGGTTAAATTATAATAATTGGTTTGGCTTTCTAAAGGTATAATTTTTATGGAGGAAGCAACAGCTATCCATGTAGAGGCATTTAATTCATTTGCTCACTATTTAGTCACCAAATATCCAAGTGCCTACTCTTTGTTGTGCAGTGACCAAAGCAGAATGGTCAGCGTCCTCGCAGAATCATAGACTATGGAACCAGCATGATTTCAGCACCACATGATCATATGTTCTCTTAGAGGAAGCACCAGGCAGGTGCAGTGGAAGATTAAGTCCTGGGGCGCTGACCACAGCTGAGAGTCTGGGAAGTCCCATGGGAGGAAGTGGCTTTTCAGCTGATGTGGAGCATGAGTAAGACTTAATCAGATTAGGGAAAGAAGTGGGGAGAAGAGAATTTGTGTGCTGACCGCCAGGATCTAGAGAAACTGAGAAATTACAGAAGTATTTGGGCAGAACTTGATTGGACCTTTATATCTTGTATTTCCAATGACCAGAACAATGTTTGGCTCAAAAAGGGCACCCAATAAGTATTTATCAAATAAATGAATGGGCAAATGTATGACTGGGACTAGTTCAAGAATAATTCTCAACTTTCTTAAGCACCAGGATGGATGATAGTGTTATTTAACGATATTCTGCTCTATTTCTCCTTTCCTTCAGTTACCATTTCTAAACTTATGATGAAGGAAAAAGGAAAAACATCTGTGAATACTCACACACTGTTAATTCTTCTCTTTGTTACAGGATTTAATAATCTGAATGCAAGGATCAGCTTAATCCCCTCCTCTCCACCTCCACTGGCCTGCTTTGGTTTAGGCACTCATCATTTCTTGGCTAAATTAATGCAGTTGCCTCTGAGCTGATCTTTTCCCACAGTGCTCCCAGATTTATCCTGTAAATGCAGATTTGCCATGTCACTCTCTAAATTAAAACCCTTTGATAGCTTTTCCATTTCTTCAGACTAAAAATCCAAACTTTGATGTGACACTCAAGGTCTTTTAAGATTTGGATCCTGTACCAAGTCTCAGCTGCAACAGTTTCCCTCCTTGATCTTAAGATTCCTCTGATGTAACATGTTTCCACATTAATTATGTTCCAGATTGTTGATTCAGAGATAAATTTCATGACCGACCACACGAAAAGGGTGGCAATGAGTCTTGAGGACACAGAAGGGTTAAACTGTGACCTCAGTCAAATAGTCACGCTGTTCTCTTTTCCTGAACTTCTTCCTTTGGCTAAACCATATTTTAGGACTGCATTCAGATGTGGTTTCTATGAGGTAGCCTTCCATTATTAGCCAGGCTTTCTCAAGGCTGAACTCAATGCCCCTCCTCAGGGCTATTTTGGGCTCTGTGCTTCTCCATATCAAAGCACCTCCTTTATGACACTCTACAGCTGTCATCTGTGAGTTGATCTCCTCTACTGGTTTGTGAGCCCCTTGAGGGGCAGGCCATGAATTATTTGCAGCAAATGGAAAGTAGGTAGGGATAATGGAAGAGAAGGAAAGATATGACCTGTGAAAAATTGCTAGATATTTTCAGAACCTTTCTCTTTTTTCTTTTGACGTAGGCATTCTCAAACTACCAGTGGAAAGAAAAGCTACAATAACACTGTGAGACTCAGGTACGATTATCCAATAATTATTTTCAGCGTTGAAACAAAATAGAGTCTACTAATGGCTACCTGTCATATTGTTTGTAGATTATTTAGTTGCCTGAGTTAACACCGTAGAAGCCTCTAAACTAATTTTTATTTAACAAATCCCTGGATTACATCTAATTCTTTAAATTTTAAAACATCTTGATTAACAGTCATGGCATTCTGAATACCCAGAGCCAACAGGCTACTCTCTGGCATGCCCACACCCTTCTGCTCTGGAGACTGAATTGTAGTTGTATGCTTGTGAGAGTCAGTTAGGTTTGCTCTCAAATCTGCTTATGTCAATTTCATTTGTTGCTGTAATTATATAATTAAATATTTCATAAAGTAAAGAAATATGAGTGTGAAAAATCAATGAGAATTTCTCTGAAAACTCTAATGAAAAACTCTGTTGATTGCTTTGAAGATACTCAGCAAAAGGAGGTTTGCTGAAAAAAAAAAGGTCTAGTAGGATTTGCTAAGATTAGGGTAAATCTGTTAAATCTAGAAGGACTCTGAACTATGTTTGTTTGTTTTGCCAAATGTCTTTAGAGTCTGGCTCTACTTTAAAGAAACTGAAACTAAATTAAAAAGTGAAAACTAATGGGCATGTTTTATGCATAAAGACTATATGGAATTCCAATTAGGGAAAACACACAAATAAAAGACTGTATTTCAAAATTTGGCAAACAATGTGTACTTACAACTTTAGATTTTAAAAGACTTTTATATGTGTTTATATGTTTCTCTTTTTAATATTTCTCCAATTTTTCTACATTTTGTTAAATCAGTCCCAATTGTGTTGGATCTTCTACTATAAATAAATCAACCAGCAAAGAGCCTGGAACATAGTATAGGCTCAATAAGCCTCAAAAAATGTGGATTTCATTCTTCCCTACCAAAAAAAAAAAAAAAAATTAGCACCAAAGACTCAAAGATAGCTGATTCAAAGGGATTTATTTTAGAGATAGCCATTGACTTAAAGAGAAGTCAAATTTTCCTTCAAGAATTGTGTACAGTCAAAAAAATCATAAAAAAGATCACGGAAAATTATTTGAACAATTACATCCTTAAAGCACTTTGGAAATGGGCCCTGGAAGGAGAATACATTTTCCTAGTGGTGATAACATACAAAGCAATGCCTTGAACTCAGGAAAGAGCCAAACAATTCAAGAAAGTATCAGATGGCATACTCTTCAGTACCATTTCAGTATATTTTCTCTTCTGAGAAGTTACATATCAGTAGTTGGGTACCTAGTGACTTTCTGAGCCCAGACCATCATCTATGACAGTGCAGTAGATACTGACACCACTGGTGGAAGCTTCTGATATTGTTTGTGTGCAAAACTAGCAAAATATGCACTCCATTTTGCAGTTTGTATTATCCATAATATTGTCAGGAAGGAAATGGTATAGCCCAAAGTTATTTCTGGCATGAATTTTACAGCCATAAAAATGAGTTTTCCTTGAATCTGTAAAGCTCCCAAGTGCACAACCACCTATTTATTTACCTTTTAGAAGAGAGATGATACAGTTTGCCAAGCAAAATCAAAGGACTGGAATAAAAAAGCTTTAATGTCAGCTCTGTCTTAAATGTAAGACACTCACCCTTCCCAAATAATTGTAATATGCCCTTCTCTTGATAATAGCATCTTAAAATTTAATGGAATGATGTTCTAAGTTTCTTGGACAAAAGGAGATCTCGAAAACTTCATAGACAATTCCTATAGACGTAGACTATTTGAGCACAGTGACATGCCACTTGTAAAATATTCTGCTCAGGTCCCAGAAATATTTTGCAGTTTAAATAGAGTCATGGGGGTGAAAGGAAGAAATACGTCTCAGAGAGATCAGGAAATCCTAGACACGCATTTACAGAATCATTCTGAAAATGAGCTAGCAATGAATAAAAATACACTGTTGTTTCATCTTCCATATAAAACCCAAATTCATCCAATGTCTTTCTAAGTAACATTTTTAAATTGTCTGAATGTGCCTTGAGGTTACTGTCCTTAAAAATTAAGGTGACAATTTAGTTACAAAAGGTACGTACCTCATAATGACTGTTTCAAAGCTTTAAGACACCTCGATTTTGGTAAATCCAAACTCAGGACCTCAGCAGAGCATCTCAAGGTCTATTTCACTGAGAAGATTGTCGTCCTTCAATGAGAGGTCCTTGTGTCTTTCTCCTCTCCATCTCTGAATTTCTCTACATCATTAACTATAACCTTTCTCTGTTTTTCTGACTCCATCTGTCTCACCAGGACTTTTCTACATGCATTAATTCTTCTTTATTCTCCACTGGCTTATTCTCATCAGCAATCCAAAACATTCCAAACTTCCTTTAGGAACACTTTTCCCCTCAAACACTGGGGGGTTTCTGCCCCATCAATCTCATTCTTTCTCTCTTCCTTCCTTATACTCTCCCTCTCTTCCTTCCTCCTTCCCTTTCACTCTTGCTTCCTTCTTCTCTTTCATTCATTTATTAAATCATTCATTCATCTTTAATTCACAAACATTTACTGAGCATGTCTTTTGTGCCCCAAACATTGTTAGCTGCTAAGGATGCCCCTTTAAACAAGCTGTCAAATTCTCAAAAGTCTTGCCTCCCTATGGCTGTTCCACAAACCATGTGCTCTCTGTATCTGGTGTACTCTGACTTCTACCACCAAAGAGGCTACTGAAAAGCTTTTCTTAAAAGTCACCTTTTCCTTGCTAATTGCATAATCTGGGTGATTTTTTTTTTTCTCCATCTAAATGCTTACTGATCTCTTCAGAGTTGTTTTCTCTCTTCTAGACCCCAGCTTCTTTCTGGAATGTTCTTTTTTCCTTGGCTTCCTGATTTCATCCTATCCTATTTTTCATCTTTCTGATTGCTCCTATTGGTATCTTCACTGACTTCTCTTCTTGCCCCTTGTGTTTCACAGTTCTGTTTCCGTTATTCTCCTTTCTCTGTCTTGTCTTTGGCAAATATCAATTTTTAAGACTTTAACACTCTATCCTATTTACATGGTTCCTAAATCTATTATTGCACTGTTTCTTGCCTTCTGGAACATATATGTGCCCTCTCCCCAAAATGCTGGATATTTCCAAACGGATGTTCCTTTGAAACTCAAGGTCAGTATGTTCCTAAACAAACTCAGCATGGTCTCCCTGTTCCCTCTTTTGAAACTTTGTTTTCAATAGCATCATCATTCTCTTAGTCACAGAGACTTCCAAGTAATTTGACACCTATATTCTTCCTCTGTACACATTCAACTGGACAATAAATCCTTTCTCTTCTCCCTAGATCTCACATCTGTCTCTTATTTTCCAAACCATCTACAAGGCTTAAAAACTTTTGGTCTTGGCTACTAAATGATACCATTAGTTGAATTCTCTATCTCAGTTTTCCCCTACACTAATCATTAACCTGAAAAAATAGTGCTAACAAAGAAATAGGATTACCTCATTCCTCTTCTTCAGGGTCTTCAGGATTACCAAAATTAGAGTCCAGTTCCTCTGTAAGGCAATTTAGGCTTTGCACTATCTGGTCCAACTTCCTCTCCAGTCTTGTTGTAATATTACCCGCTCACATAATTCTGTCCCACTGAGGTTCTTTCCTCTTCAAACTACATCTCCATTTTTAAAAAATTTCAAGTGCATCAGGGCCTAAGTTGAATGCCACTTCCTCCCTGAATCTTTCATCAATACACTCTCTCCTCTCTAGCTTGAATTTCTTTTGTATTATTTGTTACTTTCTGTCTTATGTTATAGCTATTATATACCAACATGAGATTCTAGAATTTTTGATGCTAGGGATAAAATTTTGTACATTCGTTTATCTCCCATGGCATTTGGTGTGCATCTTTAAGCATAAAAAATAACATGTATATGTTTGGGGATTTAAATTAAATGTATACATTAATTAAAAGGAATATATACTTAATTATTTAACTCATTATTTCCATGTATATATTAAATTAAAGGGTTACAACTGTCTAGAAATTTTGTTTCACTAAAATAAATCTGGTAGACCAAATTTTTTTTAAATAGAAGTTTAGTTTGGAAGGAAGTAAAGAGATAAAGTGAAATATAGAGAATAAATACATTATGTCATCCAGAAATCCCCAACCTCTAAAGAGAACTGAGCTCAAGATCCACAACTGAATAGTCAAGCAACCTTTTTTCCAGGAAGTACCTGCCCAGTGGAAAAAATCTATAATCTCTGCATCTATAGAAAAAGACCCTATAGATCTCTCTCACACACACACACACACACATACACGCACACACCCTAGTTAGGAGATTCTACTTCTAGCTCTGCTCCTAAATCATATGACCACTGAGGAATTCATTTCCAAATAGATTCATTCATCTCTCAAATGGAGTAGTAATACATTACTCAATGATCCCTCAGAATATTTGTGAGATTAAAACGAGAATGTAAAACAAAATCAGGTTATATTCATGAAGTGTTTTTCCTGTTTAACAACAAAAACCATTTCACAAATCTTTCTATTGAACGCACTACCTTGGCAAACTGATAAAGCTGAGAACTGCACTCCTTGGCATTGTTGAAGTCCATTTAAAAAAAAAAAATTCATGCCTGCAGTTCTAAAAACCAACCTTCCATCTGTCATCCATAGAATCAGAGTGACATGGAAATGTGAATCACTAGAGATACTGCTTATGAACAAAATAGTCATTCATAGATGCATTACTTACTCTAAATGGAGTGGCCAATGTGCTGTCTTTATGCATAACAGGTTGCACATCTGCTTAATGTGCACAAATGTAATAACGTGATAGACTGAAATATAGATGCCGTAGACTGCCCACACGGAGACCAGAAGCTTGGCTCCCTGTTTTACTACAATGACTTTCCGGGAACAACTCACTTTCCCTGATTGGTTTCCTTTAAACAAAATAATTGAATCTAATGCTCTGTGTCAATGCCAGCACTTGGATTATGAGCTTTATGGTCCAACCCTTAGGGGCTTCAGGGTCTGGTGTTAAAATTTGCCTTTGATCAAACCTCATCCTCTCCTCCACATCTTTATTCATAACAAATTAGAAGCTATTATCACAACATATTAGCGACAGTTTTAATGCCCACAGTGAGTTTTAAAATAAAAAGAAACAATTTCCCTGTTATACTGGATGCAGTATCTTATCCTCATTATAATATTTTTCATCTGTTATTTGTTGCATGTGACAGCACAATGAGCTGGTGCTGTACAATCATGAAAGATACACACCCCTCAGGGTTTACAGTTTAACGGCGAGCACATTTAAATTTAAGATTTACCCTATTGAAATGAACCCATCTTATGCAGATCTAAGGGAACCGGGGAAATATGACTTCTTGGCTGCCTTATTGAGAAGGGAGTTTCTTATTTACTGAACAATGGTTCAACTTAAGGAGGACAATTAACTTAATGATTCTCTGACAAAGGCTGTTCCCCCCCCTCCCATTTATAACTGTCATTTGGGGGCTTCTGTTTCAGTTTTCTCTTAAAGAGTTTGCAAACCTTGGAAAATACAGGATTTGAATCCAGATTGGAATCACCAAGAGATTTTCATTGCAACTCATTTAGTTTAAAAAATGGAAGATGAAAACGTGTAAGTTTTAGGCTAATTGAGGAATACACGAGACACAGTGTTAAATATACACACATTCCCTGGTCACTCAATTTCTTGAAATCTTCTCCTCAAAGATATCTTTATTCTTTCTCTCTCAGCCACCATCTTGTGGTCATAACCTGGACCTGTTGATTACCAATAACTTCTCCCCTTTCATAACCTCAATTTTAAGCATCTGTATCGTTGGCTACCAACACTTGTCTTTCTGGCTCACTACCTCTGTTTGCTTAACCTCAAGTCTCCTTTGACACTTCTTTGGAACTTCCTACCCATCGGTCTTGCAATCTTCTCTGTGTTCCTCCTCAATTGCTATAAATCTTGTCTTTCTGTCTGCAACTTAAGGTTTATGATCAATCTTCATTATCACTGCCTGGCCTATACCCTCAATATCGTTATCCTTGTACTGCAGTATTAATGTGGTGACCATGGGTGTGTCACATGCAGAGGTCATGATCAGTCAATTCAAGGTAGTAGTAAGTGAGGCTGTCATCATCACACGCACAAATGACCTCAAACGGCAAACCAGGTTTAGTCTGCAGTCTTCTCCTCTTGTCTTTCTGCCATAGCATTACTGGGTCAGTCTACTGAAGATCCATTTAAAATATTTTCTAAAGTGGCAACACCACTCCTCTTCAGTCTTATTTTCTGCTAGGATATTCACCAGTATCCATTCTCTGCTGATGACCCTCTTCAAAAACAGATACTTGATTAATTAATACCTATCCAATTAATTAATTAAGCCATAATTATTAAAGACCTATCTGTGCTGGATAGTGTGCTAGGTTCCAGTCACTCAACAGAGAACAAGTTATTTATCTTCTCCAAACCTAGAGACTAGGGGTGGAGCCAGGTGGTTAATTCTGATACTAGGAAGAAAATAGAATGATGTGAAAGAGAAAAATAGGGAGGACCTCCTTCAGATAGGGGGGATGAATAATTCATTCTTCTGGTAGAAGGTATTCTTTCCATTTCTTCAAATTCTACCTGTCCTTTAAAATCCAGAATCAATTCATCCTCCAGTACAGTTCAATCAACTCTCACTAAAAGCTGATTTCTCTAAACGTCTCTACTTCCTAAACCCACAGAAGTGCAAATAGAAGAGATGTTTTTTCCAATTCATTTCATAATTTTAATTTTTTATTCCCAAATGAAGTAAAAGTTCCCGAAGTGGGGAAGGAATCAGTGCTATTTCTTATGTTTGTTTTTAACTGCCATAAGCCCTAGCATAGTCGTAAATATTTAGAAGAATTTTAAGAGAAAAATCGACCTATTAATATTTCCTTATAAATTATCAAAATAAGCACACGTGTAAACTTTGTGCAATGAAGGAGTTGCATGAGCACTACTAATTTAATTCTGCAGGGTACGCAAATAAAGTATTTTGAATTTTTTTTGGCCAAATTTAAAGAGTTTAGATGAAGTTAATGCATTGTTTTTGGTTGATGTTATTAGTTTTTACTAATAATAGTATAGGAAACACAGACATAAACAAGTTCCATAGTTTTCTCCTGTCTTATATTTAACATCTTTGTGAAATCACCAGGCAAACAAGACCCTCCCACAAGGATGGGAGTGAAAATGCCATTGTGTTGTGTACACAAGCTCTATGAGCAGAAATCAGTCTATTACACCTCTTCTTCCCACTTCACCTCAATCCTCAAAGCATCATTAACAGGAACAGTAAATAACATTCCCCTAGACAAGGCCCCCAAATTCAGAAAAAACACGACACAGCAAAACCATACCTTGACAGATACATGTGGAAGGCCTATTTGCAAATCATTTCTTTCAAACCTCTTTTACTCTCTGTAGGGCCCAGTTTTCTGGAAGGAATGGAATTTCATATCTTGAAATCTGGTATCTTCCTTCAAAAACCACAAGCAGGCTCTGCAGCAGAAATGAGTGGCTAATTGGGACAAGAAGGTGAATCCAGCAGAACTGGTCACCTCAGAGCAAAGCAAGAGTGACAGAGCCTACACAATGGACAGGATTTGATTGACCAACTGCATCACAGCAACTGATTCATTCTTACCCTTTGAAGTCATCCTCCAAGTCAAGCAAACTAATACTTCCCATTTTCCTACAGACATATAGAGACTATTCACAGTAAATCAGGTGACAGAAACTTTGGTTCACATCTAGGTTTGTGGGAAGACAGTCATTGAGTAATGTGTCTAGCTCAATGAAACGCAGTGATCTATGTGTCACATTCCCTCACATTAGGGAACTGCCAGTGTTCCCACCAACTTATTTATAAAATATTTTTCTTCCTAAGTGTGCTGAATGCGGTCATGCATTTCATGTGATGTGTTGCTACAAATAAACCCCCATTTTACAAATTACATAACTAAGGAGTAAAGAGTGAAACTAGTGAGAAGAGAGTAGGGTTGGAAGGGAGATTAAAGAGGTAACTGGAAATATGGGCCTGATTCACGGTCATTGAAGGGACTTTGCTGTGAGTGGCTTGGAAAGCCATTGGAGAGTTTGCTAGTTATGTGCTGGAGCCAGAGCTCATTGGCTTGGCAGAGCCTCTTGTGCACGTATCTTCCAACTTCAATGGGACTTCATATTGGTAGTTTGAAATCAGCCACAGTGGACATGTTGACACCAGGGAAATAGGCAGATGTCATAAATCAAGGTTTTTCCTTTTTCCCTGTCAAGGCGATTGTTAAACTTTTTGCTGTTTTGAACAAAAGAGTGACATGGTGTGAACTAAGTTCTGAGTTAATAATGGGGCTTGAGAGTGAGAACAGAGTGGGAGAGATCATTTAGGAGACCCCTGCACTAACACAGGTGACAGCAACCAGTGACTCGGACTAGGATGGTAGCTGTGGAGACAGTGAGAAAAGTTTCCTTGTAAGCCTGATGTCAAGAAAATAGCTCTACCAGTTGTTTTGGGAAAGTATAAAAATCCACATATTTGTGTAAAATCTCCCATTATTTTTTTTTAATTTGTTTATTTATTTTTTTTTTTGTGAGGAGGACTAGCCCTGAGCTAACAGCCGATGCCAATCCTCCCCTTTTCTCTTGAGGAAGAGTGGCCCTGAGCTAAACATCTGTGCCCATCTTCCTCTACTTTATATGGGATGCCGCTGCAGCATGGCTTACCAAGCGGTGCGTCGGTGCATGCCCGGGATCTGAACCTGCGAACCCCAGACCGCCGAAGCAGAGCACGCGCACTTAACCACTTGTGCCACTGGGCCGGCCCCAAAAAATTCTCCCATTATTTTTATGTTGGCCACACTGTACATGTTAGATGAATATGGTTATAAGCAGATTTCACTCTGTAGCTCCCAGTTCATGGCTCTGCATCAGCCTGTACTTCCTCCTGAGACTGGGAATGGTGACATCCTTCTTTACAGTATATGTTTTGGGAATGTATTTTAAATACACTTTTTAAAAAATATAAAATGGTAACTGACAAACAATAATGTACAACTAAAATTTCACAATGTTATAAACTATTATGGCATCAATAAAAAATATATATAAAAATTGTTATAAAAATATTCTTATTTCAGCAGACCCTACTTTACTCTTCACTAAATAAACTGTGATAAGATATAGCATCGTAGAAGTAACATGTAAATTATCAAAGCCTTTTACATTTATACAAAACACGTTTATTCCTCAAGTGATGTCTGTCACAACGTCATTGTGAATATGCAGTATCATATAATTATACCCTTTTTATAAATGAAGAAACACACCCTGATTGGTAAATTGACAGGTCGAGTCAGTTCCAGAAAGTTCCGCTTCTACAACAATCTGCCTCTTTGTGCTGTGCTGCATGGCTTACATTCGAACTGAGGATTAATGACCCCAGATACTTTATTTAATGAGTTGGCACAGTGCATGGATTAAATTACTCATAATAATAATGATAGCGATAATAAAATTATAATCATCTGTGTTTAAGGCACTATCTTCTACATGAATTATCTCCAAACAGCCCTATGAATTACAGACTATTATTGTCCTTGTTTTGCAGGTGGAAAGATGAATTGTAAGGAGTCTAAGTCACTTATCCAAGGTCTCACAGCTTAAAATTGTTGGTTTTCAACCAGGACTGCCTATCCCCAGAGCCTGTGCACAGTCTTAAGACTCATGGCACATGGGGATTTTTTTAGGAGAAAAAAATTCTAAGTATAGAGTCTTAGAATATAAATATAATGCTTGACAAGATGGCTTGGTTCAAACAGTGCTGCCTCTGATGGCCCTGACACAGAGGCTTCTAACCATCAGCAGGCAAAGGGGTAGTGAGTGGCCTGGGGATCTAGTAGGACTTTACTCTTCCTATTACATACCAGTCCTGTGGGCCATCACGTGAGGAGGCACATGGACCTTCTCCTGGACTTAACTACTCAGGGACACATCTCTGCCTTTGACCTGCTCCATCCAGGCCCTAGGCTCAACTCACATCCTTTTAGTCCACACCAGTACCTCCTCCATATCCCTGTTCATCATCTCCTGTTCCACGGCCAGACAAGATATAGGTTTCCAAGCCTTTACTACCTGAGAATGTACGGCCAATGCCGCACATAAAGAAAGTATTCTTTATTTTTATTGGTTAAATAAATGGTTAAATCAGGAACTTTCACAGCCTGAAAAATCTTTTATTGCTTTAAAGAAAGTGTCATAGAATCAATGACTTTTATAGAGAAGATGAGCCTTTCTGAGATGATACCCAATATGGAAATGTCTCCTGCCAAAAGTCGGGGCTGCAAGCATCTCTCAGAACTTGAAAAGTCACTAACTGCAGAGTAAAGACCCCCCCCCAGCCCAACCCACTGAAGAGAAGCCATCTGTAGCAGACAGCTTTGCAGCAGACATATTGGAGGAGGGTCAACTTAGTAAATTCTTTCCAAAGACAAATAATTGTAATAAAAACTATAGAAATGTATTTGCTGAAGATTCTTTCAAGTCTGAATTTCAAGAAGTTGCTGAGCCATTGCAAATTCACAGATACTTAAATTCTCTGATTTAAAATTCATAACGAGGGGCCACCCTGCAGCCTAGTGGATAAGTTTGGTGCCCTCCATTTTAGCAGCCTGGGTTAGGTTCCCAGGTGCGGACCTATACCACTTGTCGGCAGTCATGCTATGATGGTGACCCAAATTCATAACGAAAGAAAAGAAAACATTTCAACATAGATGGGTGGGATGATAGTGGTCAACACAAAATACGATTTGTGCATAATAAAGGATAGTGAGACCAAGATGCCCAAGGAAGTGGATATGAGTTTAACCAGCAAAGGGAATTTTCTTTAACCACAACCTGGCTAAGAAATTCATCACCTCTTTAGAGAGCAAGTACATCGAAATTAGGTTCTTACTTTGTGTTTCATAGAATGTGTTATTTATTGCTTACATGATTATGCTATCGGTAATAACCTATATGCAATACTCCTTCTGTAATGTGACAATTTTATTTAAACATTTTTTTTGCCTCATTCAAGTCTTATGTTAAGAACTCTTCAGGCATCATTAGGAAGACATGTTGGATGGGCTAGATGTCATTCAGAAGTCTCTAAGACTTGTCCATCTTGATCCTCACTCTGTCTCCAGCATCTAGTACATTATTTGGAACATGAACACCTTCAAGAAGTGCTGGTTCAGTAATGGACCAAACACGTAATCTCATAAAAGCAGTCAAGAGTGTAATGCTCCAGGTGGGCAAATCTGAGAATCAATACTTCTTAACAGTAACTAGTCACGCAACTCATTATGCATATATATACCCAGATGTATTCAAGGTTGTCCTGGCTAATAGCAAACTTTAGGACAAAGTTTGGCAAGTCTATATTTGAGAAAAGACAAAGGTACAGGGAAATTTTAATTTATGTAATTAGTTATCTCTGTTTTATCATGGCCCATACCATCTAGAACTCCTCTCACAGTCAGTCCTATATAAACTCCCCTTTTAAGTCTTTGGATTGGTAATCCTGGTTTTGGATTACCTAATCCCAAGCAACATGCCTTCCTCAGACCCCTTCTCATTTCTGTCACCAGGAGACTTCACTGTAAAACAGTAGGTGCTACCTGTAAAATTTAATTTACAAAGAGGGTCAGGGAGATGTATTTATGCCTACAGGGAAAATCCCCAATCTTCCTCAAAACTAGTCTTCCCCTTCATTTAGCAACAAGCATCCTAGATCACTCCTCCAAAGCATTGTTCCTGGAGATACCTTAAAAATTTCTCTTCAAAGATAATGATTATGGGTCTCATGTGTTGCTACTAAGGGAGACAAGCAAGAGTCTTTATGTTGTAAGTAATCAAAGGGATATCTTGGGGACAACACTGCATGTTGAATAGTGTAGAGCAGAACAGAATAGAATGGAAATTGAATCTCAGAGCTAGAAGCTGCCCTAAGTCCCTAGAGTACTTAGTTCAGTGTTTCCTGAAGTGCTCTGACAAATAGAAGCTCCTCTAATGGGCGGAATGTGAATTAAAACAGTTTCAGAGTCGAGTCATTAAAAACAGACAAGTTAAAGACAATTCATGTTCTTTAACTGCAGGTCATGAGGATGAACAATATGCAAATATATATTGTGACCATCCAAGAAGCTTTCACAGTTTGCAATGTTTCCCAAACTGTTTTGCTGGGAATCTCAGAAAGCTATGAGCGTCCTTTGGGGAATGGACTTGCAGTTAGTGATTTTCAAGCCTGGCTACACGTTGAATCCACCAGGGAAGCTTTAAAAATGCTGCTGTCTGGAGCCAGCTCTGATGGCCTAGTGGTTAAAGTTTGGTCCTCACTGCTTCTGTGGCCTGGGTCCTCTTCCCGATTGTGGAACCACACCAGCCGTCTGTCAGTTACCATGCTGTGGTGGCGGCTCACATAGAATAACTAGAAGGACTTACAACTAGGACATACAATCATGTACTGGGGCTTTGGGGAGGAAAAAAAAGAGGAAGATTGGCAACAGAGGTTAACTCAGCGTGAATCTTTCCCTGAAAAAAAAAAAATGCTGGTGTCTGTTCCATCCCCAGAGAGATCTACTCTTTGGTCTGGGCCAAGGTCCTGAGCACTGTGGTTAAAAGCTCCCCACGGTCTCATAACCAGCAGCCAGGGTTGAGAAGCCTTGCACTGCCTGAGTTCAGCCCCCAAGCTTTGGAGATAAGGAAACCCTGCTTACTTACAAACCCAGATCCCAGCTGCATGGCCCCACATTGCTCTCATGACCCCGAGGAAAGTTGCACATTTCAGAACATGGCAAACACTGGTATTTATTTCATCTCTAAAAAGGGCAATAAATCATTTATTATGCTTTTAGTAAGGAAAGAAAACAGGAATCTATTGTCTTATTTTATGATTAATTACCAGCTACTGGTGAATGGGACAACTCATGTTTGAAAGAAAAAAGGAAACATCTAATCTGTGAGGAAAGTATCTATAAAAACATAAGAATGATTCAGACTTTGGAGTAAGTGTGCAGCTGAGTGAGTGAAACCTATTTCAGTTGAGAGTTGATGTCACCAGTTATCAAATAGTTTTGCAGTTGAAGTTGAAACTGCCCTTCCCCCTGAATTCTTAGCAAAGCTATGCTGGAAAGCATTCATTTCCTTACCTAGGTGGCATACTTCCCTATTTACTAGGTGGTTTTGCACCAGCTTATCCTTTAAGGGAAGTCCTTGTTTCAATACTACTGATAAAGTCACGCTCAGCCTCCATCATAGCGGAATTCATTTCACGGCAATCATCCCACTGGGCTCTGTAGATCCTTATGGAAACCAGCCACAATCTGCCCTGAAAGAGTGTCCTTTAGAGGAACATAGCGGCAACCCACCTGCTCAGAAAGTTTGGGAAATAGAAGTCCTATCAAAGAGATGAAATAAAAATTCCATTAAGTTTATGTGATTGGCTTACAAAATGAGCAGTCCAATTTTTTTCTTAAATTAAATAAACAAAATCTGTTTACTCTATTTTTAAAGGCCAAGGATTATCATTCTTTTCCTGGCACTCATAACTTCCTTAGGCATAGGCTGCCAAGCATGTTCGTTCTCCTTCAGGCTCTGTGGGAGAATAATTAAGATTTTTCTCTGTCATTCCTTTTTCTAAGCAGCGGCAGGATTATGGAATGGAAATACTGTAGATGATTTTGTCTATGTGTGATTTCATCAGTGCTGGTCAGGTTTTTTCTCGACCTCAGTGTTTTTTTCCCCCACACTGCTGGATAATGTTCCCTTAACCTGTAAGGCCCTTCCCATCAAAAATTTTTAAAAACAGGGATCTCTGGGGAACAGCTGGAACTCAGATGTGCATGGGGGAGGAGTTAATGGCTGTTATCAGATAATTTTCCCAAAGGGGAGAACTCAGAGAGCTTAACTGTGAAGGGAGGAGAGCATCGTCTCCAGCCAACTCACCTCCAAAGTGGGTCCTGATGGGGATTTTTCTGTATTTTAAAAAAGTCACGATTGCTTTGACTGGGGACAATGAATTTAGATGAGCAGTGCCCGAAAATAAACCCAGAGGTTATTTCAAAGGTTATTTATGAGAAGCAAATATCTCCAGGGAGGAAATCAGTGGTATTTGGAAGCAAAGATCACATCTACCTAATACGGTAAGCCCAGCTCAGCGGTAGGCAAGGCTCAGTTCCCTGTGCCTGCTCACTCCTCCAGCTTATGCACGGTGCTGTTTGCACAGGCCTTCAGAGAATTCTCTGCAGCATCAAAGCTGGCAACATTTACCTCCTACAGAAACGCTAATAGCTAACAGTTTTCTTTACAGCTCATCTACTTCCATAGCTCCCACCCTTGGCTATTCTTTCAAAGTTGGCCACTGCCGGGAGCGTAAGAGTAGTGAATGCCCTCTTGGCTTTACTGTCTACCTCTCCTGATTTATTTTCAATGCACAGCGACGAAGTTTCCCAAGAATCTGAACCTCCTCTTTTTACATTGGTCCTGAAGTAAGAGCCAGGAGAAGGAAGGCTCACAAGATGATGGCTAGCCCAGCCAGGGCGTCATGCACTTTGCTCAAATTTGGCCCTAAGAGATGGGGAAAATGAGAGAAAGAATGCCCTAGGGCATTAGTTCTCAACCAAAGTGGGGGCAATTTTGTTCCCCAGGAGGCACTGAACAACATCTGGAGACACTTTTTAGTGTTGTGACTGGCAGGGGTGGCTCCCGGCATCTCGTGAGCAGAGGCCATGGATGCTACTAAACATTCTACAGCACAGAGGACAGCTGTCTCAGCAAAGAGTTATCCAGTCTAGAATGTCAATCATGCCACTGCTGAGAAACCCTGACCTAGGGTCTTCTAAAACTTTGCGAGGTGATAACAAGTCACCTTCCTTTTATGTCCATCATTTCTCCATTTCAGCAATCTGCAAAATATCCATCTTCTCCTTCCCAGTGTTGCCCTGATTGCGGGGCTGTGGGATTCAATTAGAGGGAGCTAAGTACGAATGCACTCTATGTACTTTTCCTAGCCAAACAAATATCCTCTGTAATGACACACACTTTCCACCATTATGTTGCCTTTACACAGTCCTCTGGAAAATATCATAAAGCCAGAGACTAAAAAGTAAGTTAATCTTAGAGATATCTCACCCTACTTCCCACTCCAGTAAACTTTCCAGAAAAACTACTGAGTCAAAGGAGTCACAAATTTAACTTAGGAGAGACGTTGCTAAGATAGTTTGAGAGTCAGTGACCCAGTGTCATAAGCACATCACTGCAAGTCTGAATAGGCCAGGCTGGTGATCCTAAACTTCAGAGGGCCTCAAAAAAATCACGTGGAGAGCTTGTTAAAAACCAAATTGATGGGCTCTACCCTTAGGGATTCTGATTTGGTAGATCTCACATGAGGCCCAAGAATTTTTATTTCTAGGCAGCTCCCAGGTGATGCTAACGCTGCTGGTTGGGGACCACACATCGAGAACAGCTAAACTCGGCTGACCAAGCTTGATTCCAAAGCTCATGATCTAAACAGTAAGATCCACAAATAGCATTTTAAAGCAGGGATTAACCTTAGGGATAACTTTTTGAGGAAATTCAGCATTAAGCTAATCAACATTAAGCAGGAGGCTTACAGTTGAGTAGAAAGAGTAAAAGATGTCGCATCATAACACCTGGATTCTAAGCATGAGGGCTCCTCATCCTACGGGCTAGTAAATTATTTAATTTCTGATCCTCAGTGCCTCGTCTGTAGTAGAGAGAAAATTCTTGCCTTATCTACTTCACAGTGTCATGGAGATTATTAAATGAGATTTTATAAAATGATATGTTAACACGAGATGCAAATAGATATAAGAATGCTTATTATTGAGCAGCTGGTCTGAAGCCACAGAAGCAAGTGGCTGAACCTTGGTGAAGGACTCTGCTCCCAGCCCAGTACTATTACTCACTTGGGATTTATAAACTAGAAAAATACATTCTGGAGCACTGTCCTTTCTACAGTTCTACAGTATGTGTCCCACTTAAAGAGCTAAGAAAAAAAACAATGTGAACAAATATATATAATTACTGTTTGGGTCTTTCACACTGTAGTAGAGTTTCCCATAAAATATGGGCACCCAATGTGTCCCATAGCAAAGTGGAATACCTACACACATAAAGCACCATGTTGAAAAGCTGATTTCTCTAAATATTTAGTGATTATTTACTATGGCGCTGAGGGAAACATTACTGCTTCTTAAGTTGGACATTCCCAAGACCCTCAAATTTTCCCTGCAAACCACACCCCCAAAACACATCTAGGCACATGTGACTCCTTTGATTTTAAAAATTGTATCCATTTAAAAATATATTTATTTAAAACTTTAAAACTAAATTCCCTACATGTATTTATAGTTTGTCTGATTCCTTAAGCAAAAGAAAGAGTTTGCTCCTTGACAGTATTTAAAATAATTTAAAGCACACTTTTCAAGAGAGTTGGTTTCCCGTGCCTGAAATAGAGAAATGGCTGTAACATTTATCGTCATTTGGCAATTATGTTATGAAATTATTTCCATATAAAACTTTTAGGGACTCAAACATAAATAAAATTATTTTAATTCTCCATATAAAACTTAAAATTAACAAATATTTTGAGCACTAAGTTAAATATTTATAGGCAATTTTTTTCTTGGGAATACTATTACTCTTATAATATTGTTTTAAATAGTGTGTGTATATGTATGTGTCTGTGTATGTGTACATTTCGTACACTTTCTAAGAGCGGCTCTTGTCAAAATTACGAATAATTATAAAAAGAAGTATTTTGACCAGCGTTTTGACCCAGTGTTTACCAGTTCCATGAACAACTCCGGAACTAAATATGAAACTAACACTTTTCCTTTTTAAAGTCTCTGCTCAAACCAGAGCAGGAATTTTGGACAATGGTGGATTAACTTAATTTTTCATCAATTTAAAATAAATGACAGATTTTCACATCACTCATCATCTGCATATACATTACCAACACAGAAAATTCACAAAGGTGGACTACAGCAACACATTTGTTAGGAAAACATAAGCCACTCTCTTCTCAATAAAGAGATGAAATATTTACCAGCTATCTGAAGAGGTCCTGAACAGTCCAAAAAATCCCTGAAATAATGACTCCACAGGCTTCGTCCTTCCTCTCTGCACCATTTCATCCATTTCTCTCGTTCTATTTTTCCTCCCATTTGCAGCAAGACTGCACATTTGTTTACCTAAGTCATTTGCTCTGGGTAGGGCTGGCTGGGGAAAAGAGCCACCTTAGGGAGTCCAGCTAAGAGACCTGGAGGAGGGAACTTGATTTTTAAAGAGCGGATGATTCTAGAAGGTGAGGAGGGAGGTGGCAATAGGGAGAACAGGCTCGAGCAGCAAGAGCATAAAATAACATTCTGGAAGGTTCGATTTTCTGCTGCAGCTGAGTAAAGAGGGAATGAGGAGGGGGCGTATGGGTGCATTCTCGAACCACTCAGGAAACTCCACAGCGTCTTTCCATTGAAATGACTCATTTATCCATCATTAGGAGTGACATTTTCCTTTAATATTCCTTTAAACTATTGCTGACATAGCGAAGCAGGAAAAAAGATATTAAATAATTTCATAGTTAATATGATACATAATGACAGCAACAAAGGCCAAGATGGGGAGAAACACTGTGGAAGGACCAGCAAGCAGTGGAGATGAGCGAGTGTATACTGCACGGGCATGCAGCACCCTGCTTCACTCCTTTTCTTTCTCAGACCAGTCACCATACACACATCAATAAACAGTAAAGGGCAGCCAACAAAGCTGTCCAAAACTTTCAGATGCAAAAGCAGATAGAAACATGTTTTGCAATGAAAAAGTCTTTAATGGATCTTTTTCTGTCAAATTGCAGGTAGTGATGCTTAAAGGGTTTTGAAATCAATTTAGTAAGTCACAACCAGAATTTCATTTTAAAGGGACAGAATACCATGGAATAAGAATTATCGTCATGCTTCTCATGTAAGGGTAAGAGATTCTTGTCTACTGTTGCTTTATTTAATTTCTCTCTCTTCATGCTCTCTCATAACTCTATGTATCATTGCTTTTTATCAATTACTGCAGTTGCCGTGATATGTGTGTGTGTGCGCGCCTATTTTTTGTTCTTATTATTTTGGTATCTCTCTCCCCTAACTAAATCACAAACTACAAGGGCTCTGTGTTGGCCTCATTCTTGTCTCCAGCACTTAGCACATTGTTTGGCCAAACTAGGAATCAAAAATATTTATTGAAGAAATGATAAATGAATGCCTAAGAGAGCAGAATCCAGCTTCCTGAAGGCCCACTCTGAACCAGAACATCACAAACTTTATCTATTTTATATATATTTCCAAAATATATAATATTTAGTGATTTTTCAAAATTTTGAGAAATATTGCTTTACATCATTGCTTAAGGAAGAGAGGTAGCTCACAACTAAATACTCTTAAGTTAAATGAGTCAGCTAAGTTTGAAAAATTAATCAGTTAGGACCTGGCCCCAAAACTCTGTTCTCCATGTTCCTGTTCTTAATCCAATCAATTCTTTGTTAGGACATCACAAAGTTTTGAATTCAAAAATTAGCATTGACGTTTAGAACAAAAACACACGTGGAACAAAATGTATTAGTTCACTAGGCTTAAGACAGTACTTTCATTCTAAAGCATTTGCTAATGAATATAGTGGTCATGAATTGACAATAACTAATCAGAGGAAAAAGTAGTAACCATAATTTGCCAATTTAGTGAAAAGAGTTTGACCGTTGATGAAAACGTTGATAGAACAAAGTTGTAAGAGGTATATGGATAACCTGATTGTTTCTTGAGAGATGACGAATTATATATAAGGCAATACTTTTAATAGACAAATATTTCTGAAGAAAATGCATTCTTAAAGAAAGAAAAACTAGAGATCAATAGTCATCAACCACTTTTTTCCCTGATTTCTCCCCTTGATTTCATGGTACATAAATTAAGAATGATTCTGAAATTTCAAAGAGATGTCAACTTAAGGAAGAAAAGGGAAGAAAAAGATAAATTTCAGTTTAGAGATCTCTTGTTGAATTGCAAGACAGTCCTTACATCAAACAAGAAGTTGTAAATAAGCAATACTCTAGATTTAAATTTAGAGTAAACTGTAAGTAAGTTTACTCTAAATTTAAAATAGTTAATGCTGAAATTTAATACTTTGACCATGTTATTGAGCTGAATTCTAGTAACTCTTTTTTTAGACATTTTTAATGTAAAACGTCAATAAATTGTATAAGAAAGAAAATCAAATTGCCTTCTCATTATTCTAATCATATCAAATAAGCTTTAAATCGCCTCAAACATAAGCCTGTATATGTAATTCTCCTGCTTAAATATCTTCAATGGATCTACCTTGTCATTCTTTTTAGTTTTGCATTCAAGATCTTCCTTGATATCCCCTCAGCTACCTTTGCCATGCATAGCCTAATAACATATCCTATGCAACAGTCATACAAACTACTTGTCCTTCTACAAAACCTTCATTCTTGCGCCTCAATATTCCTTCACACTATTATTTTCTTTCCCCTGAAAGTCCACCTTGAAGGAAGTGCACCCAATCCTACTGAGAACATGTGTATCTTTAAGGGTTAGCTCAAATTCTCTTTCAACTAAGACACATTCCTTAAACTCACCTAGCTGGCCTCCATCTTTCTCTCCTCCATGTTCCTACTACGGCTTCAATTTTTAACGCTATATTTTGTTTTGTATTAAAATTTCCATATACAGATCTATCTTTCCTATTGTATATTTACATGTCTTAGAAGGAAGACATCATATTTCCTTAATTTCTAGAGTTTTTCTGCACCCACTTTTCCCAATAACAAGTCTAATTATTGTTATATAGTAGTCGTTCAATAATGTCTGCTGAATTGAAAAGTAGTCTTAACAAGGACATACTTTTTAGAAAATAATTTTCAAAATTTAAAAATATCTCAGACTCTAAGACATGATTGTCTAAGTTAGGAATTTACATCTTTAGAGAAGTATGGATTTCTTTAGAAAGTAATACATATTTTGATTGCTTTAACTTTTACCAAGGTTGCCCGGCTGGCGAAGTCCAACACTGTCAGTAGACAGGTGAAGAACTAGAATTTCTTAATATAGGTTCACCTTTGGGATTGATTGGAAATTGAAGAGAGGAACATGGAGATGGAGTAACATTTTCGTTAAGAAAGACACTTTGTAGAAAACAGGACTGGGAGAAGGAAATCACTTTGGGGAAAACCTGATGAAATTCAATGACATTCTGAAAAATTGAGATGCTTTTCATATCCTAACAACCTAGCTAAATTTAACCTCTGAATCTTCTGAAGTTTGCCCTTAAGGAAATACTGATCATACTACAAGATATACAAGGTGACTTCATAAGCAAATAACCCCTTTGGTCATTTCTGGTGGATTAAAAAAGGAAAAGAAAATAATGACACTTTGAAATTCTAAGTGTTTTCATAGCGCATTGTAACAGATCCAAAAAAGCTATTAGAGGTTATTATTTTGGCTTGACTACCAGAAGCCATGGAAAGTGGAACGTTTGGCATGCCATGCTGTTTTATTAAAGGACTTTTGATATGCATATGGGAATAATATCTTTTATCTATCCCAAGCATCATTTAGGGTGGTTCAGATTGTCTGGATTTTTTTCATTAGGTATTCTCTCTGAGATTCCCTTAGTAAGTAGATCACATTGGTATACTCTAATGTACTCAGGTAGTGTATTAATTTAGGACAACTTGTATTTTAAATTAAGAATAACTGACCCGATTTTGCAAGAATTAGAAATTCCCATGCAAATTATACTGAATTCAAAGGGATGGATTTGATGACAGTGGATTTATTTAACTGAATTCCTCTTCTGGCTGGAGGGTAAAGAGAACCTCTGCAGCTGGAAGCCTTGCTCCTTCTCAACGTATTTCCCATTAAATCTTCCATCTTTTCTTACGTTGTCTTTTTTGGCTCCCACTCATCGACCGTTCTCTGAATCACCTATGAATACATTTCTCTGTCTCAATATTCAATCACACCGGAGATCACAATTTTAAAACATATTGACACTGTAATGCAAGGTCTCTAAGTTCTTTACAATGCCTAGATTTCCTAATACCATCTTAAATTCAACAAGTCAAAGCGCTTTACTCTTTTCCTTCACTATTCAAACACTTTTCATGAAAAGTCATCTTCCATTCCTTCCACTATTTGCAGACAATGTTTCTGTGCTAATAAGTGGCAAAATAGATATTTTGAAATTCCCTATGTTATTGTTTCAAAGAATACTTTCTATATTAGGGTTTAAAATATGCTATTCTTCTCCACCTTCCAAGAGGATTGTTTTATCCTGAATTACTCTAGTCTCACCCTCCTGAACCTAGCTTTCAGGACCACTGCTTTTCGTGAAAGTTTATTATCATCTATTTTTATATCCAGATTATGCCTGAAAAAGTCTTAACTTCAGATTGCTAAGAATAAAAACAATATAAACAATGAAATGATTAGAAATAAATATCCCCACCTCCAGGCTAAAACTGTAACTCATCGTTGGGTTTGGTTCCAGCAAATTTGTCTTGTGGTCAAAGGCAAAAACATAGCATGTGTAAGATTTCTCATGAGCTTAGAAGGTTTATGACCATGAACTTCCTATCATGTTACTAATCCTGCCATGAGTTATGCATTTCAATCACATCAAATTTTAGAAAAATGGATTAATAATAAGCACAGTTAACATCTTCCACTTTATTCTCAATTAAAAAAAAAGAAAGGAGATTGGCTTCTTTTCCTCCTAGGACTCCTGTTTAATCAGCTATACTATCATGTTCCCCATCAATGTGGTTTAGCATCTGAGAATCTTCATCCTCAATATCTAGGTCTCAGATTCTTCCTAGATTCTTCCACCCGCTGGCACAGATATCTATCACTTACTCCCTCCTAGCTTATGGTAATCCACCTCTCTGCAACAAGTTTACTTTGTGTCCAATTTGAATAGCACCAGATTAAGCTTCCTAGAGCAGAATATTTTTTATTAATGACTTATGTTCCTACAAATGCCTAAAGGATTAATTTCAAATGTCCCTTGCTGAAATTCAAGGTTTTCATATTCCCCCTATGCCCTAACATCTGATAAAGTTTGAACTGATTTTGGATTCCTTAACCATTTTTTTTAATACCAGGATTGATAAACCTTGAGTTCAGGCCTTTAAATTTGATTTTCTAATTCTTTCCTGAATGTTTGTATCCTACTCGTCCTCTGTGGCAGTTCCTCCTGCAATAGGCCATCCCCAACTCTTCTAACTCCTATTTTCTCTACAGAAGTACTTGCTCTTCTGTTTTGAGCAGATGGAAGGGCTTCTCTCATGTTACACACACACACACTCACACGCACGGACGCACGCACACACCCTCTCTCTAAGTAGACTGATTCTTTTATAGAGTAAGGCTCGAGGGAAACTAGTCCAGGGCTTTGCTATTCAAAGCATGGTCTATGGACCAGCAGCACCAGTAACATCTGGGAACTTGTTAGAAATACAGAATCTCAGACCTACTAAATCAGAATCCGCATTTTAACAAGATCCTCAAGTGATTTATATGCACGTTAAACTTTGAGAAGCACTGCTTTAGAGGTGTACTTCTAAAAGCACACATATAATATATACACCTCACAAATGCTTAATATGATGTATATGACATATAATACATAATGCATTGTGTAATTTTTTTTTCCCTTACCTCCAAAGACATAGGCAAGGATGGCTAAAGCTAGTTCATACAGGTTAGCAAAACCCAACTGTTAAAACTTCAGGAAGTTTCTGAGATAGTTGTTAAACACAGCCATTTTTTAAACATTAAATTATACAAATTCACAAATAAATCATATTAGGAATAGAAGTAACATACTCAAAACTCATTATTTCCCAATTATTTTACTCACTTTACTGTTATTTACATCTTATAGTTATTAGCTCTATTTCATCTGTATGGTGTAATACTTTATAGTGATGTGAATATCTCTTTCCAACTCTGCATTGAGTGATCTCTGGTTGGTAGCTTGAAATCAGTCATGGTGGTAGTATTTACACCATGGAAATTCACAAATGCTACAAATCAGGGCTTGATTTATTGTGTTGTTTGTCTGGATTTAGGAAAGCGAGAGAGAAAATGATAATAATTCAGATTAAACTTAAAAGTATGTCAAAAGATATACGCTTGCATAAATTTTCTGTTTCTAAAGAGCCTGTTAAACATTTGCCAGCACATCACTGGGTAAAGACTCTAGAAATAAAATGTTCCTATCATGAACAGAAACCTGGCATATTTTTGATGTAAACACATTTTCAGACATCTATTGAAACTAAAGTAACCTAGCCTATGGGTTTCCATCAATTCATTTAGACTTTATTCAAAATTTTCTCTGAATTTACGTTGAGTTTCTCTAGCACCACCAAATTGTGAATTATTCCATTAAACAGGTTCTGACTCCATATATTTATTGGAAAATTACCAAACTTTTCCAGTCTTCTTTTCCTTTCACTGTAAAATGAGGAGTTTATATTCCATAAAGCGTCATGTTCTCCAGGACCATTAATGCCAGAGAATATTCTAAACATGTATCTTTATTAGAGACTGGGATAAATGTCTTTTTCAGCTTCTTATTGGGAAATCAGTTCAGTACTGTGAAAAATATATCCAAAAAACTAGACTAGGAGATTTGAATTATAAATGAAATATTGATTTACTCTCTAGCTTTGTCTACTCAATGGCAAAAGAGCTGAATGAAATCTGAAAAGATTAATTACTAAGATATGTAACTTACCCGTTCAACTGGTAACTCTCCCATCTGAATGTCTAACTAAATGATTTCTCAAGTTAGATTTTTGGGAATAACATAAACACACAAAAATGCCAAAATGTCATTCTTGCTTTTCAGATTCAAGTAGAATTGTTTTTTTTTAGCTCATAAAGTATAAACCAAATGAAAGTTAGTTTCACTTATTTCCTTCAGTTTTGTTTATGTTTTCAACATCAGCATTACCATTAACTAACAGTACAGAGAGAACTTTAAGTGCCACCAGAGGAGGAACAGTGAGAAGATGGTGTCATCTGAAGAGGGAGAATGAAGCTCATCACTGCACTGTAGTGTGAGTGGGTTAATTTGGTTTACTTTAGAAACAGTCTAAAACTTGGTGAGTAAAAAAAAACCTGAAAAACCGTCAATTTGGGTAAGCTTAGATTCTTCACAGTGACATATTCTAAAACACAGATAGTGAGTACATTTGTTCCGTTCATTTATAACTTCTTTTTCTTATGCTTTTGCTGTAGTTTTCTATATTTCCAAAAAAAGGGGTAAAGGGCATATATATTTGATAATAGATGGAAACTAGACTTTGGTGGTGAACATGATGCAGTCCATACAGAAGCTGAAATACAATGATGTACACTTGAAATTTACACAATGGCATAAAGCAATATGACCTCAATAAAATAAAATAAGAAATTGACCAAAGACTTGAAAAGACAGAAAGAAGATATATGAATGGCCAATAAGCACATTATTAGTCATAAGGGAAAAGCAAATTAAAACCACAATGATATACCACTACACACCTATTAAAATGGTTCAATTAAAAAGAACAACCATGCCAAGTTGGCAAAGATGTGGAGGAACTTGAACTCACACACATTGCTGGTGGGAATGAAAAATGGTACAACTATTTTGGAAAACAGTTTGTCAGTTTCTTATGAAGGTAAACATGCACTTAATATATTACCTGCAAGTCCACTCCTAAGTATTCACCCAAGAAAAACGAAAACATATTTTCAGTCAAAGATTTGTACATGAATGTTCATAGTAGCTTTATTAACAGTAGTCAAAAATTGGAAACAACCCAAATATCCATCAATACCTGAATAGATATATACTACTCAGAAGTGAAAAGGAATGAACTAGTTACACACAACAACATGGATGAATCTCAGATGCATGCTGAGCAAAAACAAGCCAGACACAAAAGGGTACATATTGTACAATTCCATCCAGATGAAAACTCGAGAAAAGACAAATCTACTCTATAGTGACAGAAAGCGCATCAGTAGTTGCCTATGACCAAGGATCAAGGTCGGGAATAACTGGGAAGGGACACAAGGGATCTTTTCAGAGAGATGAAGTGTTCTTTATCTCGATTGTGGTAATCACACAGCTGTATTTGTCAAAATTCACTGAAATCTTCTTCAGATGGGTGTATTCTATTGTAGATAAATTATACCTCAATAAAGTTGATTTAAAAATTTTAAAAAAATTTCTACCATAAGCATGTATAAATTTAATATTCAGAAAAAAAATGGGAAAAAAAGATTTCTTCTAGACAAAGGGAGTGCTCATCTACCCAGAATTGGAGTATCTGACAAGTGATTATAAATGCTTTGAGGGGAAAAATTTTTATAGTAGTATTGACCCTCACACCAGTGTATATATTCAGTAACAAATAATCTGAAATGGATGGTGTTTTGAATAACAAAGGACTAATACCATGTTTATCTATGTTAGCAAGGAAAGAGATATTCCATCTAATTTCTTTCCAGAGAATTTATACTGAAACATTTATGAGACAAAATTTAGATTAAAAGAAACAATTACTATTTAGATATAAATGTTCCAAAAAACGACAAACTTCCTAGGATTTTTAAACAGCACTCACTGAACACATCTTGATAATTTGTCCCCTTTTTTTCCTACTCAGTGGTAATTAAGAGCATCAATATTGTACCATGTTTGAAAAATAGACTAGTGGGTATAGAGACTATTTAATTTTGAAGGCCTCTTGCCTCTGCACCAGATGCTCCCTGACTGCAATGCATTTAGGGATATGCCTCACTATCAGCCAATCACATTACTTTCTTCTGGAGTCAGTGGGACCATCATGGCAGAGTATCTAACTGTCTTCTTCTTCTTTGCTGCCAGTTCAAAATGCATAGCCAAATGTGATAGTTATCTCCAAATGAAAGTAAAGAGCAACCAAATGAGAGTCTGAACAGCTGAGTAGGTAGACCTGTATGATTCTCAGAGGCATGAGATTTTGGCTGATTTTGAACAGTTTTCTTCTTCTTGGGAGACAGTATGATTCTTAGGAGTCAGGTTCTGAAGATTTGAATCTCAGTTCTACCTCTCACTAGACGTGACTTTCCGCAAGTCACTTCACCTCCTTAATCCTTAGTTAATCCACCCAAAGATGATATTAGTATCTCTGTCAAAGGGTGGTAGGGAGATTAAATGAGGTAATACATGCCCAGTAAGGAATATAATAAACACTTGTTAAATGGAATTTCTTCTTATTATTTTTGACGGCTTGATTCAGTTCTGTATGTTAAAATTAGCAGCTGAGTGATGTTGAGGCGTGTTTGGTGATGGTCTGCTGCATTTTAATGGGTTCCATGAAGCATTTTCACTGTCACAGAGGAATAGTCGAATCTGGTTTGAAGGCACACAGAGCCAGGTTCATCCCAGGCTTGCCACTTGCTGTGCACAATTGCGAGCAACTTATCCTCTCTCAGCTTGTTTTCTCCTGTGTCAAATGAGGTAACATGTTTCCCAGGGGCTGCCTCAATATTAAATAGGATAATGCCTATATAATGCCTTCACCCCAAACCTGGAACCTTGTACAAGCTGGCTACAAGTGTTCACCAATACCAGCTGTAGCCATGTACGTGTTTCGACTGGGTGGTTGTCCAAGATATTTCTTTCTTTCTTTTTTTTTTTTGTGAGGAAGATCAGCCCGGAGCTAACATCCATGCTAATCCTCCTCTTTTTGCTGAGGAAGATCAGCTCTGAGCTAATATCTGTTGCCAATCCTCCTCCTTTTTTTCCCCCAAAGCCCCAGTAGATAGTTGTATGTCATAGTTGCACATCCTTCTAGTTGCTATATGTGGGACACGGCCTCAGCATGGCCAGAGAAGCAGTGCGTCGCTGCACGCCCAGGATTCGAACTCAGGCTGCCAGTAGCTGAGTGCGAGCACTTAACCACTAAGCCACGGGGCCGGCCCCAAGATATTTCTATTAATGTGTTACTGTGGGTCTAATTTAGAGACCCACTCCAAACCAGAGTAAGCTGAATCATTAAAAAATATGTTTAAATACAACTGTGCCTCAATGTTTTCTTGTATGTAGAGGATGAAAAAACTATTTGAGAGAAAATATAGCTTTAACAAAGTCTCAGATAGATTTTTCTTAATCTGTCACCATAGCAATATCTAAGGATCAAGGTCACAGAGGCAGGTTTTCTAAGCAGCCAAAAAATTAAAATTCATCCTAACTGCTCTGCTTCCCACACATTGATTCACACACGTGGATATACACACACCGGGCCACGAATAGCTGTTCAGTGCTGGGTTTTAAACTGACAGTTGCACCATTCGGGGACAACCATGTTTACAGCACATTCAATAACAGGGGTGTGGTTTCTGGCAGACATTTTCTGCAGAGTGGCTGGAGTCTGCTAAATTTCCATGAACAATGGAGGTTTGTTTAAATCGTTCTCCTTTGAATTGAACGTTGATCCTCAATATTGCTTTAACATATACTGTGGGCAAATTTTCAAAGCTATGGATGCATATTAATAAGATTCAGCAACACTTTTGGCATTGCCATCTACAAAGAAACCATATTACATGTAAAATTCATGTAAGATTTCATACATGTGTATATACATATATATATATATAAATAAATATATAGGCAAAGTCATACTTAAAATATTTTTTATAGGCCTTACAGGCCAATGTTATCATATGTCCTAGGTTTTTGCTTTTTTTTTTCCCTACAATCCTAGTAAGGAGTTGGCTATTAATATTTTAGAACACGAGTGAGGCAGAACACACAGTACTCTGTATTGTGTGGAAAACGAGAGTTTCTCAGCAGGCATCCCCCTCACCATGAGATGTTTTTATTTCAATTGCCTTTTACCTACCAGAAATGCTGAGTGCACTTTTCCTGAAGCGTGGCACACATTTTAGCATGGCTCAACAGAAACTCAAAAGAGCCAGTACCTTGTATGCCAGACTGCACTTCTGCCCTGAAATTTGGGGTTTCAAATTGTACTAATGAATAGGTCAAAGTGAAACCTAATGAGATTTTACTTTTATTTCTAGTAACTGGGAGAATGGGTGTACATGTGTTTGCATGTAATATAGGAATAAGGAGACGTGGAGAAAATAGAGAAGGGCAAGTTTTTTCTATAGTAATATTTCAAGAGAAGAGTCTTACCATGTCTATTACTATAGGCACAAAAAAATTAGGTCACAAGTAACATTGGAAAACATACCAATTTTTTAAACTGTGTGTGTGTTCTCAAAGGGAAATTCACAATGCAACCACTTACCACTTATATCGTGCCTAGTAGATAACAAAGCAGCAATATATTTCGTTATGAAATCTTCAGAATAGCCTATTAGCTGCTAATTAGCACTTTTTCCTTATTTTGGCTGACTGAAATTGGTTTTGAAATACCACTTGCCCAACTGACAGACAAATTCTCAATATCAAAACTAGAATTCAAATATATAGTACAAACTGTTAAATTTACAAGTTACATGAAATCATTCATTATCACAATGAGAAGGAATCCCCTCTTTTTATCTTTTTTATCTTCTTCATGTCTTCAGTGGTTTAGTCTTCTTTCTCTCATTAGGCTGGTAGATCTTGTCCAGGGCTTTGCTAGAATGGCTGACTTAAGAGTTGTGTACTGCTGCTAGATTAAGGTCCCTTTACCATATCTCTTTTTCTCAATGATTTTCTATTGTCTTGGTCTAAGCTGCTCCATGTATGGTTCAATCACATCCTTAATCTGAATGCCAATAGTTTCTAGAATATATTGCCCACTTGAATGGAACCTGTGGTTTGAACAATCTTATTTCTTTCTCCGCTCGCTGTTTCTGTTCCCTTGTTTATCCTTCCTTTCTCACTCATCTATCCTTGTTTCCCACAATATTAGTTTCCTAAGGCTGCCAAAACAAGAAAATACCAAAAGCAAGGTGGCTTAAAATGACAGAAATTCTGGAGGCTAGAAGTCTGAAACCAAGGTGTCTGCAGGGCCATGCTCTCTCCAAAGGCTCTAAAGGAGAATCTGTCCCGTGCCTTTCTCTTAGCTTCTGGTGTTACCTGCAACCCTCAGCATTCTCTGGCTTGTAGACAAATTACTCCAATCTCTGCCTATGTCTTCACATCACTGTCTTTCCTCTGTGTCTGTGTCCATGTCTCTTCTCCTCTTAAAGGACACCAGTCGTATTAGATTAGAACCCACGTAATTCAGTATGACCTCATCTTAACTTGATTACATCTGCAAAGACTCTATTTCCAAATAAGGTCACATTCACAGGTATCAAGGAGTTAGGACTTCAACATATCTTTTGGAGGGAACAATTTAACCCATAACAAAATACTCATCTCTCAATGCTCAGCATATGCCCCAACTCCTTCAAGAAAGCTCTTCTCATTTCTTCGGTTCATACTTTTCTGAATTTTCATAGATTGAATAATTCATTGGCACATGAACTATGGCTGCTTTGTTCATCCCTGTATTCCAAGAGTGTGGCGTACTGTCCGGTACATAGTAGGAACTCAATAAGTATTTGTTGAATGAATGACTATATTTAACAAGTGAATAAATTTATGCCATATAATTCAGTTATTTTTTTGTATACAATGGCACAGTGTTATTTGCTTTCTTTAAATTAATTGCTTCTCTAAAAGAATGTGAAGGATACTATTTTATCCCTGTTGTATATTGGAGAGTCACTGAGTCCAGCATGGAATTCCCACGTGTATGATAATCTGATAAATGCTTTGCTAATTGACTGGTCTGTAAAAATCTGATTGAAAGGCAGTAAGACATCAATAGTCTGTTCAGATGCATTAAAAAAAAAGTGAAGGCTATTTCAGGCAAAAAATAGGCTACTGAGATTAAAGCAAAGCCAAATAGATTGGTAACTAATGTTTTGTTTAGAACAAACACAAATTCCTCCAATATTATAAAAAATTCCAGATAACTAGCTGAGAAGATTTGTTTAGATACCATCTGGATATATCGTTCAGACTTCAAGTTTTGATTATTTGGTGATAAGCATCTCTCTCCATTTGTAAGTTTTAACAGAAAAATGATATATTTCTGTTTATATACCCAGTTGACTACTAAGTAGCATTTTAAACTGGAAAATTATAAGAACAACTCCTGCAGCCAGACTGTTAACTTTGCATAACTCCTAATCAGTTTCACAACGGGGAGCAGAGCAAGGCTCACACCTGGGGTCTTAAATGTGACAAAGAATATTTGAAATAGGAGAATTAAAATAATTTTCCAGCTTTCTATTAATGTTTTTACTTAAGTAGTCCCTTTATCTCCAAAGTAAGCCCAAATGCTCATTTTCTTAACCTTGAAGATAAATATCTTCCAAGTTTAACAGGCATCCATGCCACCCACAGAAAAGAAGCAAAAGAAAAGAAATGGCACAAATTCCCATAAATCACAGATGGGGAAAGGGATAACAGGGCTTGTCAAGAGGGCATAAATCTGCAAATGTTTGAAGGGAAAATGTCTTGGGGAAATGGTATATTCAGAAAACGTTGTGTATGTGTTACGTTGTTCAGGTCAGTGTTGTGTGATTGCACACAAAGAGGGCAAGCCCCTCCCCGTGTTGCAAAGCACTCGTGCTATTAAAGTGTCTGGTTAAGGCCACCAGCTCCACATTTGCAATGTAAATTAACAAACAACATGGTGCCTTCAATTGTAGGTGAGCTTTAATAAACCTGCTGATTGCTTCTTGAGAGCGCAGTTATTTTGTGCTTAAGGAATAGCTGAATGATTGAGGAACTAAGCATTTCACAAGAACCCTACAATGGGCAGAAATGGTTGAGAATGGAAAGGAAGAGTAAGTATAGTGATTGTTGTTGAGGAAAGAGCTCAGATTTTTGCCCACTGAACCACATACATGGAACATCAGACATGTTTTTCAACAATACCCTCTAGGACACAGAGAATAGCTGTAGAATGTATATTGGTCCAGGAAAAACCCAACAATATATAAATTCCTTCATGAGTCAGACCCAAAGGTATAACTCTGGCAGAAATGTAGGGGCCCTGAGGTTGACAGAATATACAAATGGGCCTATATGAATGAGGGCCAGGTTCACACACACGAGGAAACTTACTCTTAGATGATAGCGATCCCAGGGTTCAGGCAATGGAAAACCCTTTCCTCCCACTGGTGAAGAAAATCAAGCCCAAAAGATAAGCCCACTCCCCCACTTCTCATCCCTTTGCTCTTGATTTTATGGAGAACCTAAGGAAATTCACCATTCCCTTTGGAACAGCTCTTTTCTTTACTTAAAATAGTATATTTTGTTGCCTTTTACATATTAGATTCCTAAGTTTGTACCCTATCCAAGGGTGATATAGAAATACTCATAACTTTTGCCAGTAATTGGATTAAAAGTCTTTAAATAGCTCATCCCATGCAGACTTTGCTACACAAATACCATCCCAAAATGAACTGGAGCATTTCAGACAGCAAGCAGCAAATAAGGAAAGAAGCATGCGTTACAGATACAAATCAGACTGTATGGCTCCTGTACACGCCTAATCCATGATCCTCTCTTCCCATTGCAGAATGAGGGCACATCTATGCCTCACTGCCCACGCTCTCTCCATCCCCACAAACCACATATGGGATAGAAAAATGCTAGCACAGAAGACTACAATAGATCACTTTTTCATAACCTGCACACTTATAAGAATTAGAAAACTTCGTATTAATAAAATTTTGGCTTCTAAACCAGAAGAACTGGCAACAATGAATCACGTGGTCCCGTCACAGAAATAGGCTGGAGCTGAGTTTGCTGAGACCCCCTTCAGGGTGCATGTGCTCCCCAGTTGTCTGGAGTCAGCACCGCTTGTATTCGGTTAGAATCAGGATGCTTCCATCATTCATGCTACTTTCCTGGCCCCCTCACTGGGAGCTCTGGAGCTCAAATGTGTTATTCAAATGGCTGTCAGAATTCTTCAGAGTTTGGCTTTTAGACTCCTTCCTCTAGCAGTTGCTGGACGTGAGTTGCCCCCTGGTGATCATACTCCCAACAGTTGGGAAGATAAGTCTTTCCTTGAAAGGGATCTACAGAGGACAAGTCTGTGTCCATCACATCTGAGAAGCCAGTTTGCTCCCTCCTCATCTGCCCCAGTCTCCCACCTGAGAAGTCTCCCATCTGAGCATTTAAGGAGTCACAGACAGGTCTTTGCTGCACACTGGCTGTATTAGGACCACTGCTCTCAGGACTCGTTTCTTTAGCTGGGTAGAATCACCAGGATGGCCTATCTAGCTGTCTCTCCATATAAGCAGAGTCCTCCAGGATTCCTAAAATGCACACTGCTTATAATCCAGAGCCGTGGAATGCTGTGTTCACCCTGCCCGCCACTCCTTTACCTGAGAACTTTCTGTGAGTTTCCTGGAAAAGACCTGGAGAGGGGTTTTCTGGGTGGGTTTAAGGAAAGGACAAGGTAATATGGGGAAAAATGACTCCAAATTGATTGAAAACAATTTGTCCAAATGGCACAATTTGTCCAAATGACGCAATTAAACATGGCTTAATTACCTGCTGGTAACTTTTGAGTACACTGGGGGCAGGTTCCCCTGGCCTGAAGTGTTCACTATTACAAATAAAGTGAAATAACACATTTTTAAAAGTAAAAGGAATTCTGAATAATGGACCAAATTATTCACAAATAACATGCTAGTCAAAGATATATCAAAGTTAAGTTTATGTAAAAAAAAAAACATGATTGATTGACTGATGACCTATTCAATTTGACACAATTATGTCTGCAAATTTGTTTGCCACTCAAGAATCTGCTGTAAAATCATTCCAAATGCCAGAGATGGAACTGGGCCCACACCCCAGCAGTAACAGCAGGGCTGCCCAAGGCTTTTGCCCTGTGATGGCAGCTAAATTCAAGTCCAGGGTTGGTAAGGTGCAGGTTTAAGCCTGCCTGTAGCAATGCTTATTCGAAATTCACAGTGCTAAAATTATTCTATGTATATATTATACAGCTGGGGCTGAGAGGCAACTGACAGACTTAAATGCGGGCATCTCTCTCTAGATCACCAGTCTCCACCTATTCATTTCTTACCTGGTCTGCTTCATTATGTAAGTTACACATCTGGTCCCAGTGGGATATTTGAGTTTGAATCTCCCACTGCAAGTCATTCGTAGATAGGAACTAATTGATCACAACTACTTAAAAATATATAAATTACCAACATTGCCTAGATTAGACATGCTTAAAAATTAGCATTTTAAAATGTTTTTGGTGTACAGAGTCACATGCCGCCGGAACATGAAATGGGTCACTTTTTTTTAATGCTCTAGCTGAAACTATGAGAGGGGCTCTAAACTATATGCTGATCTGAGTAGAACTCAGAACTACTAAAAATACCTCTATTGTCTTAAATTCTGATTCAGGTCATCCACATTTCCAAAGTTAGGCATTTCAGTATGGTTTAGGGGGGAATCACATTTCTTCAGAGCTGGCCTGGAAATAGATGATCTAATAAGATCAAGAAGATGAATCGTAGGCGTGTGTCTCCTCTGACCCATATATAACATCATCAGAGTCATAAAGCCATTCACTGAGATGGAAGAATTGTAAACTGGAGTCTTCTAGTCTGGGTGGGTGCATTCAGTCAGGAAAACAAGTAAAACTTAGCAAGACACAAAAGAAGGGCGAAGTCAGGTCTTGATGGAACGGTGATGGGAGCAATGGCGAGTACAGGAAAAGATTGCAGGGCAAGAGAGTGAAAAATGAAAAGAAAGGAGAAAAATGTACCCTCCGTTTCATCCTTTAAACCCAAATTTTAGTAGTTTTTATGACATTAACCTTCACACTTTTTTTTTTCCTCCAAATTTAGTATCAATCACTGCCATGTACATTTATTTAGAAATCTCTAGAGAAATATATGTAGACTGGCAAATCTAATTAACCAAACCTACATATTAATTAAATAAACCTATGCAAATATACAGCATATATATACACAATATGCCTTTATATGTTCAAGTTTATTTAATCAGATATTATATTTTTACATGATGTACTGCAGACTTCAGGGGGAAAATAACTTTCTAATTAGGATCAAGCGTTTTGGAAATTTACATTTCTAACTAATTAGTGTTGATGTTGAGACACCCACATTTAATTATACTGCAATCTGTGGCAGAAGAAGATACATGTTTTGACTCAAATAAATAATACAACAAAGGTACATAAATTATTGTCTTTCCTAAGTTAACAGTGACACTAAGCTTAAAAACATTTTTTTAAAGTCTATAGTAATTGTTATTATCATCAATAATTCAGAACCTTGTGAATCTTCACTAACAGATCTACTTACTATTAGTTATCAACAGAAAACATGATGAATTGGGTGCTTTTGTCAATGAAACTTATCCCTTCTTAATCCATGTAGAGTAATGAAATTTTAGAAGTATCCTTGGCAAATAGAAGGATCCTTGGATTCCCTTCCTGTTCTATGATGGCCCCCAAAATAAAAATACGCTAGAAGCTACAAAGCAAAAAGCAGGACAGAAACATCTGGGGCCCAAAGATGAAAGATGGAAGTTGCAAGGACTTCCATATCCATAAGCACAAAAAGAGACTGATTTATCTTTCCAATTCACTCAGCCTTCCACTCCCCAAGGTTGACTCCAGGAACAGATTTTTCTCTACTGGTCCATTCTTACCACATCTAACAGTTGACTCTTTCTTCTGTATGGTGTTTCTTGTTTGCACTGAAGTCCTCAAATGCCACTTTACAAGGACAATGAGAAAAGACGGATGGAGGATTTTGCATGATAGTCTTGTTGGCAATTTCAGTGCTACGCACTTATGGGAAAAAATCTTGATACGTTCTCAAGTCCCTAGCAGATTTTGGCACAGGTTTCTCTGGGACATCTAAGATAAGCCAGTGAGATACCTCCTCACACAGAACAAGTGGATAAAGTGCATCTGGCATTTACTTAGGGGAAGTCATCATTCAGCTTTAAGAGGTATTTGCATGGGGAAAAACAATTTTGGCGGAGTATATAAATAACCTCCACCATACCAGAGTGCAAATGATCACTGATGTCCTCTTTGAAAAGAAACCTCATCCACTTAATGGATAAGCTCTTTTCTCTTTCAGTCACCAGAACAGGCTTTGATCTTTTACTGCTAGGCACAATGAATCCACCTCACAGAAGCAACATACCTATCTTCTGTTTTCTAAATGCCAATTTTAAATTCCAATGTGAAGGTCTAACATAGAACACCTTCTCCTCTGACCATCTTACTCTAGAAAGAAAGTAAGGAAAACCTGAAATGAGCATGCCCAGACTATTCCTTCCAAATGGATCAATCAGATAGTAACACCTCCTCTCCCGTGTTCAGAGAGATCCCAGAAATGTTACGCTGATAGATCTCCTTCCATGTGAAAAGAAACATCAGGATTAGAGAATAATTATCACCCATCAGGATACTCATAAAACTGTAAGTATATAACCAAATGTGGCTTCATTATACAACTCAGTCTGCCTTCTAATGAAGTAAAATTAGAAAAATTTTTTAAAAACAGAGAAATTGGTAGATTCTGAGTTTTTTTTTTTTTGAGGAATATTGGCCCTGAGCTTAACATCTGTTGCCAATTTTCCTCTTTTTTTTTTCTCCCCAAAGCCCCCAGTACATAGTTGTGTATCCTAGTTGTAAGTCCTTTTAGCTCTTCCGTGTGGGACGCCACCTCAGCAGGGCTTGATGATTGGTGAGTACGTCCACACTCAGCATCGGAACCAGCGAACCCCGGGGCCGCCAAAGCACAACACGCAAACTCAACCCCTGCACCACCAGGCCAGCCCCTGAGTTGAGTTTTTTGATAATTTTTTTGTTGAAGTAAATCACCAATGAAAATAATCCACCACTAGCAATGCTAGTAGAAACTGTCATCTAAAATATATCAGATAGGGCCGGCCCCATGGCTTAGCGGTTAAATGCGTGTGCTCTGCTGCTGGCGGCCCAGGTTCGGATCCCGGGCGCGCACCAACGCACCGCTTCTCCGGCCGTACTGAGGCCGCGTCCCACATACAGCAACTAGAAGGATGTGCAGCTATGACATACAACTATCTACTGGGGCTTTGGGGAAAAATAAATAAATAAATAAAATTATAAAATATATCAGATAGATTAATAAGACATTGCTACCTTATTGATTATAGATTATCTGTAAGAGAGATTAGTATCCTCTTGGAATCTCTAAAAAGCTAATATTATGGGTGGTAAATAATGTCTATACAAAAATATTGTCAATTGATTGCTTAATTAATTGTTTATCCACTCCACAACTAAAGAGGGGTGACTAAGAGACAATGCCATCTTGAAACTTTTCACCCACCTCAACTGCTAACACTCTAAATATAACCACCTACCTCAGAGTGAGCTTCCAGAGCACCAAGGTCCAAACATGAAAGAATTTACCCCTAATCTATCACTTAATTAAAGCATGTGTTTTTCACTTTCAAATATATATGTGCTTAGTTATTTCATTTCAATTTAACTTCCAATATAGTTAAATGGAAGTTTATGTTAGTCTGTTAGTTCATCCATTGGTGGAAAGAGACATTTCTTTTAGCCTAACAGATATTTGACATATCTAAAAAAAAGGCATATGTAAGCATCTGGTGGGGATGTGTGTGGGTACTACATTAGTCATTGGGGGGTACAAATATGAACAGGACACCCTAACTCTATCTTAACCCACACCCTAATCTCGACACTATGTTGTACACAAATTTTGGTGAGAAAGAAAATAGATATATACAAATAACAATAGCACAAAGTAGAATTCAAATAAAAATTAACATTAAAAAATACACATAATTCAAAACCATTTTGATCAAGTTAAATTGCTCAGCACTATTAGATGAATCTTTCTTTTATAGTGGGTACAACAAAACAGAGCAGAAAGTAACTATACATATCACTCAGTCTTCACTTGCTCTACTCACTTCCTGAAAATTTGGGTGAAAATGGATCTTTCTCTTTCTAAAAGGGTGAAGAAAAACTAGAAGGAGACTAAATATGAAGTTATGAAACTAGAAGTAGAGATGACCAATGAAAAATTTAATATTGGAGGGGCTGGCCTGGTGGCATAGTGGTTGAGGTCGCACGCTCCGCTTTGGTGGTCTGGGGTTTGCAGGTTCAGATCCCAGGCACGGACCTATGCACTGCTCATCAAGCCATGCTGTGGCAGCATCCTATATACAAAATAGAGGAGGTTGGGCACAGATGTTAGCTCACCACTAATCTTCCTCAGCAAAAAGAGGAAGATTGTCAATGGATGTTAGCTCAGGGCCGATCTTCCTCACCGAAATAAAAATTTAATAACGGAATTCAAGTAAAATGTGTTATATATGTCTAAGAAAGGGACTGCTATTCACCATCTCCATATAGGGTGCAGAGAAATTCATCAACAAAGAATTCATTTAGAACTAGCTTGTAACTTCTTGACTAATTGGTAAGAAGGAATTAAACATTTGTATTACTAATAAACCAAATATTTGTAAATTTAAATTTGCAGTTGCTAAAGGTGAGACTTATTCCGTCAAAGCATTTAAATGAGCACCCACTTACCAGAGCTTTGGCATAGCTATGTGAAACACTGTGAAAAGAAGCAGAGGCTTCTGCTCTGGAGAAACATAGAATCTAGCAGAATTTTCTTCTTTATTATGAATCAGAGTTCTGTTTTCCTAGCACAAAGCAACATTACTTTGTTTGGCATCCAGATAAATCTAAGCCTTTGTTATATTCTATTTAAAAGAAAAAAATTTAACATGATCTTTTTTTCTAAATGAAAGGATTAAAGCTATACTAACATTGTTTTGATCAAAAAGTTGTAGTCAAATCTTTCCTATAAACTCTAACTTGTATTTTGAAATCTTAAACAAAGATAAAGAGAATGCCTTAATCTGGGTACATTTTCTTCAATGATCCCTTAAGCGAATCTACTTTGTACTCTGAGTATTGTTTATTTTTTCTTAAGCATCAGTGGAAATGAGTTCAGTTGAAACGCTTAATCAGGTAACTAAAGAAAACGGAGAAACAACTAAAGCCCAACAAATTAGTTGCCAGAAAACCATCTTAGAAATGATTCCATATTATTTCTGCCTGATCAAACACTTTTGTTCTGGAAAACATCATATATGAGCACTGTTGCCACTGTAGACTCATTTGGGTATTAAGACTGTTGTTTTCCTCTTATGATGTTTAATACAGAAAAGCAAATGTTTCATTCAACACTTTTTCCTATCTGCCTGCCACACGACCTTTGGTCTTGATTAACATAATAATGAATTACATTTATCTCTGTGTATTCACAAATACACTCTTGGGGCCAATAAAATGGCATATGGCATAATTGAGTCATCTGTTCAATCATAATTATTATTAGCTAAATACATTTAGCCTGGTGGAAGTCGACAAGAGTCCATCTTGTTCTTCAGACTCGGGGGTTAAGATGGTGCTCTATTCCTCGTTTTGGGTTTAATTACATTCAATTTTCCTATTTTCCTTATGGTATATACACCAGCAGTTGCTGTAGTATAGTGTTAGAGTTTCTGTTCCTTTCTTTGATTGTCAAAGATAACCACAATAGGAATTAAAGTGGGATTAGTTCAAAGTGAATTTTTTTTTCTTTTATCAATAAAGGGTTGTGTTATCGAGGGACTGGTGGACTCTTCTATACTTTACTAATAAACATTAATGTTCTTTCTAGTAATAAACCTGGGAGCCTCTTTAAAAGAGTGTTAACAATTGGCATTAAATCTATGTAATAAAATACCGTCTTGCATTATTTCAGAGCTGAGTAGAGACCCACCCTAGGAACATGACAGTGATCAGTATAGGAAAAGCAAAAGATGTACACTGCATTCGCTCTGGGACAGTGTCGGACCAGTGCCTGGCACATAATTGGGTCTTGATAAATGCATATTGGGTCTTGATAAAAACCAATGAAGGAAGAAGAAAAGGATGGAAGGCAACGGCAGAGACAGAAATCCAAGCCAAAATTATATTCTCAGTCTCAGAGTAGAAGATGCCGGGATGCGAGTCAGACAAGTATCAGACCTTGGGGTATGAATTGAAGCCAATATGATGAACTATCAGTAATAAATTGTTCCTCAGGAGATGTAGTCTCCTCAAGAAAGTCTGAGCAAGGGTGACTCAAATTCATTGGGCCCTATCTGGTTGGTCTAGAGCTGTTTTCTTTAAAGGAGCAGAGTAATTAAATGGCAGACCCTTATGCAAATGTAATGTGTGGCAAACGTGTTTCATCTGAGAACTCCAGCAACAAAGTAATTAAAGTGGTTGTTTTTTGTATGCTTGGATTCTAGAAGGCCAACCTGCCTGGTAAGTGAATATTTTGATTCTCATATGGACCTGAGCTTTTGGAAATCCCAGAACTGCTAACATGATTCCTGAATAAGGAAGTGGACCCATCATAAGACTCTAGAAATTATTTTCCAATGATAGGTCTATACATCACTTAATCAACACTGAAACTTTAAGAACTTGTTGATAATCTTAAATAAGTTTACTGAGTGCTGAGGCTCAAACCAAAGTGTAGAGGAGGAAAAAATTTTTTCTCAACCCTCTTAGGGTCCCTGACGGCATCTGAAAATTAAACTGACAAAGACAGAGTAACAGGAGCAAAGCATACAAATTTATTAAACTTTTATGTGACATGGGAGCCCTAATAAGGAAATGAAGATCTAAAGAAATGGCAAAACCTGCTTGCTTTTATATTAGGTTGAAAAAAAAGAGGCGTTTGTGGAAAAGTGACTAAACTCTGTGGGGAGGCTAAAAGAAGATAGTAATTGTTTTAACAAGGTCTGTTTGTATAGAATTCTTTCCGTCTCCGTCTCAACTTCTCATCCTTGAATGTAATACGAATGCCTTTTTTCCTCCCAGTACAGGAGGGCACCTTGCACGTGGGAATTGTATCTGCTGCTTTCAGGAAGAAAAAGGAAGGTCAGACTGCCCTTCTCACACCTGCTGTTTCTCAAGTGCGTTTCACTCAAAATAACCAATATGCCAAAGTGGTGTATTCTGGAGTGACATGCTCTGAACTCCTTCAAAAGCGATAAACTTCTCAAATGTTTCCACCAAGTAATCCTAAGACTGGAGAATTGGGAAAGTATGACCCCAGAGAAGGGAAGAGGTATGTGAGAATACCCTACAACCTACCAATGTTTTCTTTCTTTTCCTTTAAAATCCATGATAGTGTTTCATCTTCTTCGTAACATATCCACTTGAAAATATAAAATGCTTTAGCAAGCTATACCCTGTTGATTCTCACTTTACATACCCTAGCCACACTTGTGTGTAAAATCAAGACATTTGTACCTCAGTTTCAGAGAAAGCCATTGGCCATTTTCTATCTGGCCCATTGCTGATAAAATTATATGATTAATTACAAGGAAGCCTTCATTGTACTATATATCGAAGGAAGTATGCACTCATTATTTCTCAAGCGTTTTGGCATTAAAAGATGCCTTGCACAGATAATGTATAGCTAGGAATATGAATATGGATATGGATATAGGTCAGAGGTTCATGTTTTGGGTGTGTGCTGCATGACCAAGTGTAAAAATAATTATTCAGCTAAAGACAAACGTATTAGTTTTCTATTGCCGCTGAAACAAATGACCACAAACGCAGTGGCTAAAAAATACCAAATTTATTTTCCCACACGTCTGGAGAGCATAGGTCAGAAATGGGTCTCGCTGATTGAAATCAGGTCTGCAGGTCTTTTTAGAGGCTTTAGGGGAGAATCTGCTTTATTATCTTTTCCAGCTTCTAGAGGCTGCCCACATCCCTTGGCTTATGGGCCCTTTCTCTGTGTTCAAAGCCAGCAATGCACGGTTGAAGCCTTTCTCAAGTCCCATCATTCTTCTACCTCCCTCTGCTCCATTTCAGCACGTTTGTGATTGCATTGTGCTCACCCAGACAATACAGAATAATCTCCTTATCTTATAACCAGCTGTTAGCAACCTTAAGTCCATCTGTAACTTCAATTCCACTTTAATGTAACATATTCACAGGCTCTGGGGATTAGGACACGGGCTTCTTTGGGGAGCCATTGTTCTGCCTCCCACGTTCAAGTTCAAACCAGAACTCCTGGGGCACTAGAATAAATCTATCCTTTCATCAAAAAAATCATTGTTGAGATTTATTGCTGAAAATCTATTAATCAAATTTTTAAAGTCTTATGTCGTAACACAAAAACACTAATTTCTTTGTTTAAAAAATTAACAGACTGGCACTTTCTCTGGAAAGTGTCCTATGTGACCTTAGAGAAATTACATATCTGAAATTTGAAAATAGTAATTAAAAGTGATTTTATTGGCTGTCATGTTAAAATAATTCTCTTAGAATTATATCTCATTCTGTTTTTCTGCTATGTATTTGTATTTATTTTTATAAGCCTTAATTGTTGTGAGCAGGATTTAATATTCATGCTAGAAGTAACAGAATCTTAGGGTTCACTCTAATGAATCAGATCTGAGTTTTTACAAGATCCTCAGCTGATGTGTAAGCAGATAAATGTATGAGAAGCACTGATACAGCTGAGTCCCTTATTTAATGTAAACATTTATATTAGCTGTCAATATGTTTCCTTGTTTATTCAACTGTTTAAAAGGCCTTCATTAATGCTTTGTGCATAATTTAACAGCTTTCATAACCACAGTTTTATTTGTAGAATAATAAATAAATATTTCTACTTTATATCATGGATAGAATTTTCAATCTATAAGGACACAAAAAAACTTATACCCTGAGTTACATCTAGAATGTTCACTCATATTTGTAAGTGAATATTCAGAGGTAATTACACTAGAGAGCTGAATGACATGACTTGTTCTATTACTGAGTTGGGTATACTGATTGGATTCGAAAGCATTTTGCAAAATCTCCTAATGGTTGATTACACACAAATTTAGAAATTCTGGGAATTATATTGAAACAGGCATTTGGTTACTCTGCCTTCCAGAGGCTAAGGATAAAACTAAAGCTAAAGAGTAGATTTTAGTGAAACAATGAGGCCGAAACTTAACTCTTTCTCTGTGTGTGTGTGTGTGTGTGTGTGTGTGTGTGTGTGTGTACATTAGTAGATTTTATTGTCTTTGAATATTGACTTGGAAAGGAAATAAATCAAAATAAACAATAACAAAAGACCAATCAACATAACACCCCAGGCACTCTTGGGCTGCTCAGCTTAGAACAAATTAAATTCAAAGGGAAACTCTGAAGTTGTCTTTACATATTTGAGAGGCTGTCAAATGAAAGAGGAATGAGAAATGTACAATGAAGCCCTAGGGGATAAAACTGAGACCAACGTGAAGAAGTTACAGGGAGAAGGATTTTATTCCTCACAACAAATAATTTTCCAGCCATCCAAGAGAGCTGTCCAAAGATAAAATGGGCTGCCATGGAAGCTAATGAATTATCTTCTGCCTGAGGTGTTTAGCTTTAGGCAGAATGACCATTTGAAATGAGCACTGCAGAGTTTCATCCAAGTTTCGTTTGGACGATTAATAATAATAGCTAACATTTATTGAGCCCTTCCTGAGGGTCTGGCGCGGGGCTGATGCAACTTACAACCTTAACTCATTTACTCACAACAACATCATAGAACAGATACTACTGGTTTCTCTGTTTTAAACAGAGGCTCAAAGATGTTAAAGGACTTAATCTAAGTTATGCAAGTAGTGAGAGGCAGGGAGAGAATTTGAACCCAAGTCTCTCAGATTATAGAGCCATATGACACTTGGAATGAAGCAGGGTAGATTTGGACCCTCATCATCCCCTCAACCAGAATGATTCCTGTTAATTAATGCTAAAAGGCATAGGATTATTCTAATTTTTAAGAATAACACTTTATCTTTCACTGCTTCCAAGTTATTTGACATGGGTAAATCATTTAATATTTCTCAATACAATTTATGTATATGTATGTGTCTGTCTATCTATTTATTTATTTGCTGATATAGATATAGATATAGAGGGGAGAAAGTGGGCGTTGGCCTACCTACTGCACAGTTATTGAGAGGATTAAACAAGTTAATGTAAAGAAACTCAAGAGCACGTGGTTTAGAAGGAATTCAAGAAATGTTTGTTGCATGAATGTTCAAATGAATGAACTTTTCATCCTTATTAACACATCATAAAACAGAGTTTTGAAGCTAAGAAAAACAGTATTTGGCCCATTATTTTTATCTTATGTTTATTAAATGCCACTGAAATTTGTACCTGAGTAAAATGAGACATGTGGGCCATGTGAGGTTTTGTGATCAATTTTAACTAGAATTAGCCAGCAGTTCCTATCAGCTCTAAAGCGATCCGCTTGTTACTTTAAGTTACAGTCTTGGTAACGGTTTCCGTAAAGTATACATCATCTGCCAGGTCTGGTAAATGCATTCATCCTGTATTGTGTTTTTAAAAAAAGGCAGAGCGATAATTTTCAGCCTCTAAATTACCCTTACAGATAGTGATGGAGTTTTGCCAGACCTAAAGCTTCATGGGGTAATAGAAAACCTCATTGGTTTCCTTTAACTGCAATGAAATAATTCTCTGTATAAATACAGGTACATTTTGTGTTCCTACATATATAATTATCAAAACAAGAAAAATAATATTGGAAGATCAAGGGCACGTAAAATCAAATAAAGGCTTTTATCATTCACTGAGTATATCAAGAGATAGTGAGGAGAGTTTCAAATTGATTCTGGTAATTTCTTATCTTTCGGGAGCCTGGCAGCTGTCACTGGGTCTTCTGCCCCCAGTATTTCCTCATTTTGTTCGCCTCTTCACTCCGCTGCCGAAAATCAAATCCTGCCACAACCTGGTTCCAAGCTTCTTTTTTAATTTAATTAATTTATTTCTATTATTCCCTCTAGAGCCTGCAGAAGGAAGCCTCTTCTTCTTGTTTTTGCTGCTTAGTATTTAGTCATCCTTTATGAGGCCACGGCACCTCTATTTTGATTTTTGGAAACCTCCCCTCCCCTTCTCTAAGTGGTATTTTCTTACCTATTCCAAGGGTGGATATTCCATGCAGAGCATTCAGTCTTGGTCAGAACATGGGAGTTTTCTGGCCATAGTGATTGGTGTAAGGATGACCAGTCAGAGTCATGACCTGGAGGAAGACATGCTCTTTCTACTAGTCCTCAACTAGGAAGTTTTAGAGACCCCATGGATCCTGAGAGATGGGGAGAGGTGGCAGAGATCTAGAAAGACTGAGTCCTAACAATTACAAGATGAACACTTGCGGAGAATTTACGCTGTGTCGGGTGCTGTTGTAAGCACTATGAACGTGTAAATACAGTTTTGTTGATAGCGACATTCTTAGTCCCATTTTACAGTTGAGGAAACTGAGGCACACAGTTTTTAAGCGGTGCCAAAGGACACAGTTATCAAGGGCCAGAGCTGGGGTTTGAACTTGAAAAATGTGGCTCCAGGAACTACAGCCTAACCACTCTCTTCTCCTACCTCTTCAAGTGCCATCATTTGAGCTGAAGCGAGTTCTGTTGCTGTGAATTTCAATTCATGGAGCTAAAAAATCCCACTAAGACATTTTGAGTTGGATTTGCTATCACTGCTAAAAGCCAGACCAGTTTCCTCAGAAACAAAAATATATCTCATGAGTTTCACCCTTCGTATTTACTGACTTTAGAAAAACTCCACTAAAACTATTCTTTCTAGCTGAGTATCTTCTATGGAAGTCACACATCCAGCATGAAGCCTTCCTCACCTGCTCCAGTCTATAGGATTGCTCCCACCTCTACACTTACAAACCTACACCAAGGTAGGGCATGTAGCATTCTCCTTTGCAGTGCTGAATTCTTTATTTCTAATGTCTGTGTCATCTTTTTCTCGAATAAAATATATGTCCTTAAGATAAGGGCCAAGGCCGTGTATTATCTTTCTCTGATTCCTCAGGGTGAATCCTACAAAATTGGTACCTGACAAATATTTATTAGGTGTCATATTATCAGAACTAGTTATGGTGCATAGAAAAATTTGGGGTATGGCTTAGGTGCTATGTATTGGGCAATATCTCCTTTCCTTAAGTAGAAGACATAAAACAGTAGTTCAAAATTAAAATACATTTTATAAGATACTAGTCTAGATTTTATTTTGCTTTTGTGTTATAGACATTTAACAGTCTCGTTGTAATATTGCTCATTACCTCATTGTTTTCACTATATCAAGAATCAACTCTCATGTCCTCAAATATATAATAAATCTTTCTTCCTGGTAGACCATGCCTCATCGCTACAGCTTTGTAAGAGTTCTCCTTATTTGCATGGCATATTAGAGTTTACATTATGTAGAATATGTATTGTTTCATTTGATCCTCACAACAACCTCGTGAGGTCAGTACTATTATTTCTCTTAGATAGTCAAGGAAAATTAGATTCAAGGATAAATGACTGGTAGTGAGTGGACATCTGCTATTATAATGCAAACCTTGATGTCTATACTTGAACTCATTCCACTCTTCTATTTTAACATTTTATGATCAGCAGAGTATGTGTCATATATCAGATGCTCAATAAATATGTTTTTGTTTGACTGGCTCTTATATTTCTTCATTATTACAAATATATTCAGTGAGTTATGTTGAATATGACAAGATACAATGAGGTGCTGTAGCAAACAGACACTTTTACTGTCCCCAAGGAATTCACCATGCAGTTTGTACAGAAATGATCTATCATAAACACGTATATGTCCTTTTCACTCACCAGAGTTGGTGCAGATCTCAATGTATACCAACCACAAGGGCAATGAACAGAAACAAAGCTCACAGTTTGCAAACCAATCTGAAAATTAACAACCTAAACTTGGAACTTGCTCACTGAGTCCCTGCTGACTAATTTTGATTCTGGAGCATGACAAAGAAGTTGGCTTCTCACCATTTAGTGCTTCTAAATAGTGATGATAATTTGAAAGTTCAGAAGGTGTAGCTTAAATTGTGAGCTTTCTGGGAGAAGAGGAGAACCAGACAACCAGGAATGTTTAGACTTGGATGCATCTAAACACATATATTAAAATGTGTTTAATTAATATATGTGAGAAGTAAATACACATTAATTGAGTTCTAGAAATCAATAATTCAGAAGCATTCATGACCCATAACTTTAGTATAAGAGGTTTCTTTAAGGACCAATTTATTTTTATACTTCTTTCTTAAATTGGAAAGTGAAACATGGGCACATTAATTCAGATCTTTCATTAAAAGATAGGTATCCACTTAAATAATCTAGCATCCTTCTCCACCCCACCCATCTCCTGAATATTTTGATTTAAATAAATCGCCCTGTATTTCCTTTAATTCCTCCGGTCTCTTTCAAGTGTGAACCTCCACAATCACAGCCATCTCACTTTCTCCTGATCTTTAACGATTATTGATGACTGTCACTGGATTACAGCTTGTGTCCTCAGAAGCAGGAGGTGGTGTGTTAATTGGCTGAAAAGATTCCAGCTCCTCCACTTGGCTTGCTGTCTCTTTTCTTTTGTTTTTTCTACCAAAATGCTTTCTTTACTCTGCTTCAATAGAGCTGCTTCCACAGGGCTGCTTTCACTAACCAGCCATAGCAGTGCACTTGTATTTTGCCAGCAAAGCTGAAAAGGCCGATCTCAGGTGGCGACAAACTGGGACAGCTTCCCAGGTTCATTTGCTTTTCCATCACAAGTTCAATCTTCCTAAATTCCACTTCAAATGGAATCCCCACCTGAGTTCTTTTTAAACTAAAGATCAGACCCAGGAACATCAAGAACATTCACAGAAATTACATTTGTTTGAACAGCTATTTGGAACTGCCCTCACTGTATTCAGAATCTTCTTTTATAATCTCTTGGTCAGGGATCTACAAGTTCAAATCGCTAATATGGAATTAAGCAGAAATGATGCTGAGGAGTGTAGAAGACATCGATTTCACCATTCCCTAGCCATTTCTAAGTTCCTTCTAGTTTAGTGCTCTCAATATCATAGATTTATTGTATTTGATCTTTCAACCTCTTTTATCTAATCATTTTGTCTGATTCTTTCATTCATTCTATATTAATTTAAAGAATTGACAGTAGATTTGAGGTTCTAACCTTCAAGTTTGGAAGGTACTCAACGTTATTCTTATTTATATTTTCTTATTTACAGTTCCTCTTCAGTGCTAGCATCCTATAGCAGGTTTAGGGTTTGCAACTCAAAATACTTTATTCGTAGACAATTCATATTGTCTTAATATTGAGCTCTCTAGGTCTATGTAACAGAGTTGGCCTTTATTTGATAATAGTATCAAATATATTAGGATATAAGATTAACAAGTTTGATACATAAATAATTTTATAAATAGAAATCACAGTAAAAAATCCCATATTTTTAACCAAACCCAAGGGAGGTTGAATTATCTGTTTTGGGAATCAAAGAAAAATGGGGTCCAATCTAGGGGTAAAAGGGAACCGTTCCAACAGGAACTTGCATGTTTTCATCTGAGCTATGCAGGCTAGGCTGGACCAAAGTCTTACTGGAGTCTTGGCACAACACCCTGCAATTTCTGCTGCAGCCAGTGGAGATAAGCAGCCTGGTGAGGAGCTGCCATGAAGCAGTTTCTTATCAATCTTGTCCCCTCCTCACCCTACCTTAGGCTATAGCTGGAGGATTCCTAGGTCTGCAAAACTGCTTGGCTGTATTTTAGTGTCAGCTTCTCCATGGAAGAGACACTGCTTGCACTCTCTCTAATGGCCTCTCTGGTTCAGAACGTCCTGTGGGACTAGGGACATGGGGAGCAGACACCACGCTGATCTTTCTTTTGCTGTGCATGTAACTGTCTAAATCCATCAGGGCTCGTTGTCTCCTTACGAGCCAAATGTAATAGCTGCAGTAGTAATCCTCGTGGCCTGTTCATCATCCTGCTGCTGTGTATGGACTCTACCACTTAACAGGGAAATTTCAATTGCCTTGAAGTATATGCTGTTCTTAATAAATCAATATTACATAATTGGATCTTACAATGAATTGCTAAGCACTAAAAATTGTGTTAACATTTGTAAGCACTGCAGGATTGGGTTTTCTGTTTCTGGCCCATCTTCAGCTAGTACTTCCTTCCCCTGTGCTTCTATGTAACTTCCTATTTTCTTGTTTTTAACTTAATCAGTAATGTAATTGTTTTTTCACATCTGTGTCTACCCTGTGAAATTACTTGTTTCTGTATCCCAGATTTGGCAGACTATAACTGATTCAATGCATGAATGGATGAATGACTGAATAAATAATAGTAGCAGCTACTATTAATTTAGTGTGTCCTAAGTCCCATATATTTTCTAAGTCATTTAATTACTTAATTATCAGAATAACTCCCTAAGTTTGGTATTAGTTTTATAGGTGAGGAAATTTAGGCAAAGAAATGTTATACAGCGAGGTAAGACTGAATAGCATTATTAATAAGTAAATAAATAAAATATTTTATCAAAAAATACTAGGAAAAAGTTATTTGACTTGCATTTATATGTCCATATACTTCTTTAATTATAATCCTTTATCCCTAATATCTTCTTTGCATATTTTATAGGACATTCTTACTCTAATTCATTCTTATTTTAGCCCAGTACCAAATTGGGCTGCTTAGTTTTTGTTTTAAGCGTTATATGTTTTTTCAAGTACCATCTTAAAAGGTATCACAGATCACATAAATCATATGTTGACCATTCACATTAGAATTCAGTTAATGCAAATCTCAATATATAGATGACTCAGTAGATTAAAATATATAAATATATACACATCCAGTGTCAAAAAATGGTGGAGGAAGAGAGGAGCACTGTCTTTTCCAGATGGTATCCTGAAAACTTTGTTATTCTGTAACTCTAAGATGCACTTATTGGCTTCATATAAATTCAAATCAAGCATCAGAAACATCAATGAGGGGCCAACCCGGTGGCATAGCAGTTACGTTCTTGTGGTCCGCTTCGGCGGCCTGGGGCTCATCAAGCCATGCAGAGGAGGTGTCCCACATAGAAGAGCTACAACTCTACAACTATGATATACAACTATGTACTGGGGCTTTGGGGAGAAAAAAGATAAAAAGAGGAAGATTGGCAACAGATGTTAGCACAGGGCCAATCTTCCCCTCCCCCAAAATAGACAGAAGAATGTTATTTAAAAAATTTCAAAAAAAGAAATATCAATGAATGAGAGCCATTTTTATGTTAAATTGATACAATTTTTGTTATTAGAAGAACAAAATTTTGATGCACTTAATAATCTACCAGAGGTAGTATTTTGGCAAAATTGTGTGTGGAAAATAAGTCAGCATTTTCTAGATTACTTGAAACACCTTCAAGTTTTGTGCATAACCCAAACATGTTTTGCCACAGAAAATGTCAGTGATATACCTCTCTAATTTTTGTTTTGAAAAATTCAACACTTTCTACAGATTAAGTTATATGAACATAATTCAAATGCAATGTGACATAGCTCATGGCTAGGTCAATAACAAAGAACATGGAATCACTTTTTTTTTTATTCCATATGTTTTGTGCTGTTAAGGGGAAAGAGGAGGAAAATGTCCCAGATTGTCAGTGTTTCTTTCTGCAGCTTTATGGAAGAAGTCGATGAATAACATAAATAAGTGGTATCACCTTTTAACGCATCATTAAGTATATTATTAACATTTCCACACTAGACTGGAAAAATATTTGTGTTTCTAAGGCTCCATGTTATTTTACCATGGCATTATAAGTTGGCAACCAAATGATGTGAAGGTAATATTGTTCCAGTAACATGGCTAATGATGACTGGAGTGAACTCAGAAACCCACTCTCCCTTCTTTACCATAATGCAAATTCTAGAGATCCTTTACTATAAAATAATGAGTCACATCCTTCAAGAAGTTTACTCCAAGTAAATTAATTGAACACATACTATTCTCTTAATTTTGATTCCTACATTTTATATTACCACATCTCCTGTATGAATGTGTGTTGTGTATATATGTGTGTGTGTGTGTGTGTGTGTGTATGTATAAAACCAATAAATCAAATAACTCAGGTGTGTACAGGCTTCTATGCAAATCTTTGTGGGAAGATTTTACTTTTTAGAAGCACTTCAGTCTATATCAAAATTTTATATTCATGTATGTTCACATCACTTTAAAATACCACAGAGTGCATGTGTGCTACGACAAAGAAACACTGAACTAAGGGTGGGTGTAGTTGCCAGTGCACATAATTTAACTCATATTGATTCTGGCCATGTTGGTATAGAATGCATTAGACCACGCACGTTGAGTTTCTATAGGAAGTGTCGATGCCATAATGACGAGAGGAAACAAATCTCTCTGGGAATCAATGGCTTGCACAGTAATTCTTTCTGAGTAGGTGGCTGCCACTTGAATATATATGGTTTCAGCCTTTTAGAATAATTCCAAGGTTATCTGAAAAAATTATGACATAAACAGATGATTACCACTAAGTGTTTAACTCATTCAACATGGAACTACGCATTGAGATAATTTGAATCCAACTAGAATCTGCCGTCTTGGATTGGCACAAGGCTATGCAAAGGAATGTGTCAAATTTCTTGGGAGCTGGCAGATCCCACAAGACTAAAAAACGTGACCTCTGCGAAAGTTTGTGAATTCACTTAGACCTATAGCCAGTGACTATGGCTTTTATATCTGAGCATGCGTCTCATAAAGGTACTTCAGCTGTCCAAAGGGAAAGGGGTTGAAATTGTGTGGAACAATTTGAGGAACAGCTGTTCCTCAAAAGAAGACTCAAAACTGTGTGTGTAATATTTGTATATAATTCTAAGAAAATATAGTTGGTCTAGTGACTATTTTACATAGTTTCTTGCAGGTCTAGTTCTATTTTTAACATGAATATACATTTCCTTCTCTTTTTTGGCCGTGGAACCACATCTGTATCAGAATCATTATTTTGTACCAGACCTGGAGATTGGTTCTGCTCAAGCAGGGAGTATTAATGTGGAAAGGAATCTCTGTATGAGCATCAGAGTGGTTCTTCACTTGGCACCTTATGTCTACTCCCAGAGCTGTGTGTCTGGGGTCTTAAAATGCTGCCTGATCATGAGTTAGGAAAGGAAGGAAGGAAAGGAGCTAATATTTAAGTACACTTAGTAAATGCTTTCATTTCGTTGTCTCATTTAAGCCTTACTACCACTCTGTTATCTTGGTAATTACCTCTATTTCATAGGTTAAGAAATTAAATCCCAGAAAATGAGTAAATTTTCCGGAGTCAGTGTCAGATGTGCGATTTGAGCCCAGGGTTTTCTGCCTCCAAAAACTTTTCCAGAAAGTGGCATTGTTGGGATGCTGGTTGGCCAACATGGGCTTTGTCAAGTTAGTTGGGGGAATGGTAGGAATACAGGGTAAAAATTAAAGGTTTGCTTCCTGCACAACTTCTCAGAGCTTCTAATACGATAATATGCATCATGTACAGCAAAGATGGGACAGTATGTGCCACATTCCCCAAATGTAAAATCAGAGAGCCTTTATAACTGAGGAGCATCCCTGAAGGACTAGTACCTCACAGAACACACCGTGGGAAATGCCATCTCTTCTTGTGACTTCAGTCAGTTGAACCTCCTTGAAAGACTAGCCCTATGCAAGCTCTTGGGTTATTCTGTTAGAGAGAAGAAATTACACTAAACAGCCTAGATGTACACAGCTCTTGGGTCAGTATAAACTTATATTATCACCATGTAGACCTACCAATTACCTCACCTAGATTCTCCTGCCAGGATGCTCATTCATCTTATTGCGTAAGCTTACTCCTTTCCTTCTTGGGTTCTGAGTTCCTGCATGCCCATTCTTTGCCTTAGCAAGTCTTTATCACTTGTTCCTTGATTCATGGAATTCCTGTAGGTGTGTGAAACTATCCTTTCTCACTGAAATCTCAGTCCTAGTCTCACCTGACTTATTGACATTCAAGTCTTCTTGTTCCGTCCTGCCCTTTGATTCCTATTGATTTCCTGGTCCCTGACTATTTTTCTAAATGTTTACTTTGATACTTGTCAATATTTGTGTCTTTTGGATTCTTACTTACCTGCCTAGCTTCAACCAATCATTTTCTTTTGACCTAGGATATCTAGGGCTCTCTTTCTCCAATCTCTAGACACCAGATGACCTCTGACATACTCTGCCTGGGTTCCTGTTCAGGTCTGTCTGCCTAATCCCCCAGCCCCCTGTTCATTCTCTACTTTTTGTTTTAGCCTTAGCTTCATTTTCTGATTCTAATCCCCTGCCCTATGTCCCCAATCCATCACGTCACATAGTCCTTACACAAACATTATGCCTGTACTTTTTATATCTTTCACTAATTGAGCTATTTCCACTAGAATTTAGTATTTTATCAATAAATGGAATATTTAAATTGTTTGATATTTTTAAGAAAATTAATATGTATTATAAAAGCTATAACTACTTTTTAAATTACCGTGTCTGAGAAAAGTCAATTATTCGTCAATGTGATCATTAAGATGTAGCCTCATTTATCTGTGGCAGCTGCTTGGAGTGTCTGGTCTTAAAGAACAATTAAGCAGCTTCTACAAGGATTGCCTTTTAACTGCAAGCCCCGCCCCTCTGCATGATGTTAAGCATCAGTGTGGCATACTATCACCTTTTCCAGAATGACATTGACTTAAGTTCACTCAAATAAATTATTGTTCCTCTTCTAACTGCCTTACTTGGCAGGAACAACCCATTCACATGCCAGTTTGAACAGAGACAGGAGGTGGGTCGTGAACAAAGGCGACATTTGGAAGAGGCATCTTACCGTGTGTCAAGTCATAAGCACCAACTTCTTATATTTTTAATCTGAAAATCACTGCACAAACTAGGTACATGACTTGGAACCCATATAAGATTACATCTGTAGGTATTTCAAAGCTGAAAATTCCTAATGAACACACAGCAATCCAGAGGGGTATCATCCCAGAAAAACCTGCCTGTCACCCAGACACGTTCTTGCAGGGAGGCACAGTAATGCTTAGTGAATTCCCCACAGTCATGTGCAAGAATCCTCTTCATGTGGCTCTCTCCAATAAGCAAATCCAGATTTTCAGCTTGAAGCTTAGGCTGTAAGAGACGCTCAAGTACTAGTGATGTAGCTAAGTTCAAACCTTTCTTTACATCTATTCCCTATGCACTGGTGTGCCACATGCCCCTGGCAAGAGGTCTTGCTCTCAGCCATCTGGGCTCAGAACCTGATCTATTTGTACACAAAGAGTGGATTTGTCCCTCAGTGATGGCCTCAGGTTAACCAAATTCCCATAGACTGACGTATAAAATAATGAGAAATGGGAATCTCCCATTGTTTTTTACATAAGAAGCATCTCATCCATCAGAAGTAAAATTCACCAAGCTAAGCAAGATTCTTAGAATTATGGGCAAACTTGTCTCCATCTGCCAGGAGAACTAAATCTTTTGGCAAATTTTAGATCAGATAAATTCAATCTAGCGTGCCTCACAGCTTAGTTATCCTCAGACACTGCCCCAGATGTAACATTGCCCTCCACAGTAATCTTTTTTCCTCTTTCGCAAACGTTTTGTCTTTCCTCAAGCCTGTGCCTTACATCATGCACCTCAATCTATTCTACTCTCTCCTTGACCTTGTCATAACTTCATATCATTCTTCTGGCTCATAAACCATTCTACCCTGTACTCTGTAACTCACGTTCCACAATAATAAAATCTGCTATGCATTTAGAAGTCTTTTCTGAGTATTTTCTATTGCTCATTAGCTGAAAAGAACCACAACTCTTCTTGGAGAAAGCTGGGGGTTTTTGTTTTGTTTTTTATTTCTGCTGATGTTTGAACCCAAACCATCATAATCATCATATTTCAGTCCACATGCATGTGAGTCCCTACATCATTTCTGAGTCCCTACATCATTGGATCAAAACTGTATTTTGCAACATTACCTTAAATTATCAGCTAAGATTTTTGCTGTCATTCTCTCATTAACTCTTAGTGTCAAATGGAACCTCTTCATTTATTCTACCCGATGGGCCCTGTGATCTGAAGGTGGAATCAGCAGCCTCCTGCCTACAATGCTGCTTCCAGGCATTTAGCCTGCTATCCTCATGTAAAAATGACTGGTCCCTTGAATTTTATGGCATTTGCTTATGATTTCCTCTTTTTCACTCTTCCTCATTAATTGAGGATGGGGCATATGAATCACTGTGTCCACATCCACTTGATATCTTGCCATCATTCTGGGTATCTTCAATGGAAATTGACTCCTTCTTGTCTCTCATTTCCCTGGTGTCCTCATTTCCAACAACTTTTACTTCTACTTAACTTCAGTGACCCACCTCCATGGCTTCAACCTGATATCTGTAGTGATCTAGAGCTCTCCACCACTGAAATAATAAATTTGGACACCCTATTCTGTGATCAAAACTTTCCATCCTTTCAGCTTTCTATGTTGTTTTTTCTCTTACTCATGTCCTACTCCCTTGTCCTTGAACCTCAATGAAGCTCCAAATTTTAGCCTTTCTACTTTCTGTGTAATTATGAGGCCATTCCTGGCATAATGTTCTTCTTTATTTGGCTCAGATTCCGTGATCTTTCTCTTTAACCATACTGTTTCTCATATCTTCAACTCCCTTTGCCCAAGGACATCCTTTAAATCCAACTTTCAAAAACCCAACTCATATAAATTTTCCTTCTCCATAGCCAAACCCAAGATCCTGAGCACTACTAGAAAACCCAACACCAGTGAGGCAATTTGTTGACATTATATATTCATGAAGTCCAACCTGAACTCAGCCTGCAGTGATACCGGCACTCCATTTGCTTGTCCGTATAACTCCCTCTCCCATACCGCACATCAGCAATGACAAACCTTCTCCGTGGTTCTCAGACCTTCAACTCTCTCCTCTCCATCCCTCAAAGACATCAACTCACTCGAAATCACACACAAATGCACATATATCTGACCTTTGCTTTGTTTTCCAGCACATCTCACTTACCAAGTACATTTTCTTTCAGTTGCACTGAACTTCTTTGAGTTTATTAAACCTGTTATGCTTGGGAGCTTCTGAGCATGTTTCTTCCTTTGGCCTAGAATAGTCTTTTCCCTAATCTTATCCTGGGTAACTTCTACTCATCATAGGGTCTTAACTCACCCATTACTTTACCCAGGAAGCCTTCCTTGGTACTCTAATTCTGGTTTGGGTACACAATCTATGTACTTCCAAAGCATGTACATCCTCTATCATAATTCTTAGTGCTGAAAAAAGTGATTGGTGTTAAATAAATATATATTAAGTGAATGATTATGTTCCTGTTTTACTCTTGGACTAAGGACGATGTTAAAGATACCTACCATCTTTAATTCTTAATTCTTTCATTTGGAAATAGATAAAGATATTATGTGAGATGTGAGTTATCTACTGAAATATCTTGATATTTTCATCTCTAGAAATTAAATCAATGCAAAGGCCTATGTAAAAGCATCAGGCATTTGTCAGTGATTTCACAATACTTGCCAAATAGGATCTTTGAATGCCCCGTGCAGAGCTCAGTGGATGAGCCTGTCACTGTATTGCCACAGCAGACGCAGTGCACTGTGAAGAACAGGAGCATGTGTCTATCTTTGATAAAGCTAAGGCACTTGCCAGAATCTTTTGTTCTGTGGCAGGCTCTTAAAAACACCACAGTAGCACTGTATATATACCCAAGTTACCCATGCATTATTTAATGTGGTGGTTTTCAGATTAAACTCATCTATACCCAGTAAAACTCATTTATCCCCAATAAAGTTGAATATTCAGAATCAACCAATAGCAGTTTGACAAACCTACTAGGTACTTGGTACTGGTCTTGGCATAGCAAATGGTCCAGGAGACATAAACTAAGATGCAATGTGAGACTTGCTGTTAGCAACATATTTAAGATCTGAATAGGTACACATGAAATAGCAAAAAACAATCATGTTTTAAGCTACTTATTTCAACCATATGTAGGTTCTATATTAATTCAGAGAGAGAAAGAAAGAGAAATAATTACCATCATTTCCTCTGTGATATTTGAATTGAAATCCTCTTCCATAAATTACTTATAGAAAGAGATCTGAGATAATGCAATGGTTAAAAGCAGGCTTTGGAATAAGACAGGTCTAGGTTTGACGTAATTTCTGAAACTTATTAGCTCTTTGGCATTAGGTACCTTACTTAACCTCTCTAGGCTTCATCTGAAAGGCTGATTAAATCTGACGATGTATATGAAGCACATAGCCCAGTGTCTGTGTCAGGTGAAGAAGACCTCATTTAGACTTGCAGATATGTTGATCTGAGTTTATTTAACATGGTAGAAAAGTGCCTTTCTTTTCTGAGAGAAGCCCAAAGAATTACCATGCAGTATTACTTTTATTCTGTTTAGTGAGATGAAGGGAAAAAAAAAATGAAACTTATTGTGATCTACAAGCAGTGTGTTCTGAGAGTGGGGAAGCAAACCCCAGATGTGATGGTTTCCACTTGTAGATGAAGACAACCTGGCTGCCTTTTAGCTTATGCTGACACAAACCAACCCCAAAATATGGTAATACTGATGTTTCATACCAGCCCTTATCTTTAGAAGATTAAAACATGAAGGGAAAGAAATTTCCTTTAAACCTGTCACATGCTGAGTCCTCTCCAAACACAAGCAATTTTATTATTGCCATTAAGCCATTCCAAGTGGCTTTGGAGGAGGATATGTGAAGTGCCCATGTTCCAACCCAGCATAGCACCTTTCCAGAAGTCATAGATGCTTGGTTTTAGAAGCTGGACACCAAATAACAAGATTATTCTAATTTATGTTCCTTGGGTAAAATATAGCTTGCTGAATTCTATTTTCCATTTCATAGCTCAGGTCATCTTTTCCTTTGCATAGCTCATTCCATTTTGATAATTCTTTGGAGGAGCTTCTGTGGTTACTCAAGCCATCTGTTGCCCCCGTGGGTATCCGCTCCCTAAGCCCCACCACTAGACCCCAGCTGAGGAAATGAGGCTCTGATATGGCAGAAGTTCAGAGAAGGAAAGTCTTTTAAACAGGAATAGGATGTAAGAAAAGACAAAGGTGGTGGAGAGAGGGACAAAGAATGCACACAAATCAGGCAGAATTTGACCTGAGAACTAGAAATATGGAAAAGGGCACGCTGACATCTTTTATGCTTATAAAAGGCAGAAATACAGGAAAGTATGTTGTGTGTAGAGGGCAGGAAGCTTTTTTTTTTTTGCTATATGGAAGGAAACAATCAGAGTTAGCTTTTGGCATGTTGTATGTTACGAGTCCCCCCTCCAAAAAAAAAATTCATGTGTTGAAGTTCTAACTTCTAGTACCTCAGAATGTGACCTTATTTGGAAACAGGGTCATTGTAGATGAATTAGTTAAGATAAGGCCCACCCTACTCCAATATGACTGGAGCCCTTATAGAATGGGGAAATTTGGGCAAAGATGCACACAGGGAGAACACCAGGTGAAGATGAAGGCAGAGGTCAGGGTGATGCATTTACAAGTCAAGAAATGACAAAGATTGCCAGCAAGCCATCAGAAGCAAGGGGAGAGGCATGGAACAGGTTCTTCCTTGCTGCCCTCAAAAGGGATCAACGTTGCCAACACCTTGATCTCAGACTTCTAGCTTCCAGAACTGGGAGACAATAAATTTCTGTTGTTTAAGCCGTCCTCAATTTGCTATACCTTGTCATGGCAGCTCTAGTAAACTAATAGATTTTGAATGTTGGACTGAAGATTGTTTGTCCCTTATTTTATACACAAAAGGAAAACACAGAAAATGTCAGGAGAGAGACCAATTAATTTGGCCACTGCATGTTAAATTGACTAAATATGAGGCGTAGGAGCTACAGAGAGGGAGTCAAGTAGGGAGTCCAATGCACAATTGCAAGTCACCGGGCCTGGCACCTAGTAGGTGATCAGTATGTAATTACATCCTACATTTACTAGAACTTAATGTCTGGCACATTACATGTATCACTTCATTGAATTATTGCAACCATCCCCTGAGGGAGGTAGTATCAGTATCTCCCTTTCACAAATGAGAAAACTGATGCTCGAAAGGAGGAGTGGGGGATCAAATCCAGATCTGTCTGTTTCCAGGGTCCAAGATCTTTGCCACTACTGTGTATGGTCCTATAATACATTTATGTTTAATAACAGAATGAGTGTGTGTGTATCCTTGTGTTTGTGTGCATGTGCATAAGTGTGGCTGAGAAATAAAGCCAAGAAGGTCAACTGCTATCATATAAATTCATCCTTTTAAGTTATTGAAGTGGGTAATTTACAGGGAAATTAATTAGTAAAAGGAATATCAATGTGTAGAAAATTCATAAGCATTTTAATTATTAGGAATGATACACAATTTATTCTGCTAAAAGAAAACTAAATCAAGAAGCAGATTGTAGTTATGGGCATTAGCAGATTTGAGTATTTGACCAGTCAAATCAAATTAAGTCCATTTAACCTCCACTTTGACTACTACTTTTGAAGACTTTAATGAACATGTAACACATCATTGGACTCTCAGGACTCTCCTTTTCAATCACCCTCATTCGTATTTTTAGCACAATTATAGCTGAGTTTCAGTAGACTTATATTTTTTATCTCTTTACGCAAGTCACCTTCCCTTTCTTGCCTAATCCTTTACTGCCATATAGACTGAATAAAATAAAAGACCTTCATATAGTTACGTCTTTTCTTAGTTTACTTTCAATGTTTATTTGATGACTGAAGATCTTTGAGGGCAAATAACAACTCTCTGGGCTGTAAATTCAGAGGAGAAATGTCACCAAAAAAAGCAAAACAAAGGAAAAATATCATATATAAAAGGCTAGTAAAGAAGTCACAAACCATGGGTCAGGATGCAGGAGGAGCGGTAACATGAGATAAAATAACCTTTTCATATCCCAGGATATTTTCCGGCTTGTCTCAGAGAGCATTCTTAGCCAGTTGTACAATAGCTCCTGAGAACTATTCCACCCAACGAAGGATCCATTCAGCATTGACGTCTGGCACAGACAGGCAAGTCTGATCATAACTGAAGGGTATCAAGTTCCTTTCTAATCATACCAGTATCAGTGCTTTGATTTATTTAAAGAAACACATCAAATATGTTAAATTATAATATATAGCCTTGTACCATCTACAACAATGGCGCCGTCCATCTATTTCTCTATTATCAAATAACATGGCATACAGTCTTCAGAGGAGAATGTTCACAGAGAAAATTCATTATCAGGAAATACCAGCTGGTTTGATAGAGCCCCTCCAAGTTCATGTTATACATTCCAGTGCCTATTTTTAACACAGGCACAGAATGGACAATCAATCAGTACTGGTTGAACGCATGAACATTTTCAAAATAAAGGAATTGCTTCTCCCATCATGGAAAACCAGCATTATGTTTTTTTCAAATTTCTTCTTTTAATTGCACAAGTATCTCACTTCCTAACTCAAACAGCCCCATTTTGCCCCCTGAATACTCAAAGTTGTGCTAGAATTCTAAGAAAGAAAGAAATGTATTCCCCTAATTTATGTGTGGGAAGACTGGTGCTGCCGTGGCTGTTGGCTGATAGAAATTCCTAAGCAGCTTTCAAGCCCCCTACCAAGCTGCTGTAGCAGAGGGCTGGGTGGCAGCTGTCCCCAAGGCCACTCAAGTTGCTTCTGAACTCATCCCTTGCCGCACCCACACTGGGTACTTCGTTGTCTTTATGCAGCATTCTTGACATCACAGAAGATACATCTTGCCATGTTCTCCTCCCTTATCACTGAGCAGGAGAAACTCACAGCCAGTCAGATGATAGTCATCTTTGTATTAAAATATATTGGCCCATGGTTTGATAATTATAGAGATACGTGTTATTCTCACTCATTCTAGTCAGTCAATTCTACATCCCACAAATACTGATCTTTGCAAAATACAGCTTAATGAAACAGCTAACGTGTTATGACTTATACTGCTTGACTATAACAATTTTTTAAATTATTTATTCAGGACCATTTTAAAAAATATTTGAAGACGATTAATCAGTTAGTTTGGGACTTTCTCCCTACTCGACTTTTATGGAACAAACTAAAATGAATACATATTCCTCATTTAACATAATATTTGTAGTCAAATTTTAAAATATTTTTAATTTGCCCTTTGAAAATATTTGGCTATATATTTCTTGTTTACTTTATGATTGACTATAATTTTTCAGCAAATGTGCATATTCTAGGATTTTGGCAAAGGAAGCAAATCCAATGTAAATATTGTTTTCAAAAGAAATGTTTCTTTATGAATATTGAATTAAACAATTAATGAATGTGGCCCAATTACAGATGATACATTATTAGATATTTATCAAATTATACTTCATATGTTTTTGGGGTTTTTTTGGTATTTGGAGCCAATAAACTTCTCCCATTTTCAAATATTCTTTAGGCCTTGAGAAACTTATACGTCCAAAACTACATTTCCCAAAGTCCCTTGCTGTTAGGAGTGGTCATGTGACTAGGTCATGGTTCTTGGTTACGAGTGAAAGGGAAGTGTTCAATTTTGAGTCATGCCTTAAAATAAAGGAACCTGACGCCCCTTCTCCCTTCCGGTGGCTAAAATGCTGATATGGCAGGAGGAGATGGAGCAGATATGGATCTTAGATCACAGGATGGAATTTGCACGAAGACAGATGAGCAAAAACACAAAGGAGTCTAGATCCAAAACATGGTGGAGATGTTACATCAGCTCTGGGCTGTTTATGCTTGGACTGTCACAGATGGAGTAAGCAAGGGAAAGCGCCTTTTACCTTACTTAAATCAAGGTTATTTTGTTCTTTGTTACAAAAAGTTGAACTGGTATCCTAGGATTTTTGGAAGATGCAGAGCTGAATCAGAGCTGGCTCCAGCTCTCAAGAAGATGGTCTGGTAGAGAAGAGATTATAGATATAGACATAGATATAGATATAGATATAGATATAGATATAGATATAGATACAGATATAGATATAGATATAGATATAGATATAGACATAGACATAGATATATAGATATTTTAACATAGATAGCAAGATGATTTTATTTATATTACCATTTTTCTAGTGACCAAATCTGAACACATATGCATAACACAGTACAAATGTGTTTACAAGATCAGCTTCCGCAGTGAAGACCTTTAAAAACTATTATCAGGGCCAGCCCGGTGGCGTAGTGGTTACATTCGCAGGTTCCACTTCGTCAGCCTAGGGTTCACTGGTTTGGATCCTGGGCGTGGACCTACTCACCGCTCATCAAGCCATGCTGAGGCTGTGTCCCACATAGAAGAGCTACAACTCTACAACTATGATACACAACTATGTACTGGGGCTTTGGGGAGAAAAAAAGAAAAGGAGGAAGATTGCAACAGATCTTAGCACAGGGCCAATCTTCCTCAAAAAAAAAAAAACTATTACCATTATAAATTCTATGCCCTCACATATGCATTTACAGTATATATCTTAGAAACATTGTTTATTACTGTCTCACATTTAATTCTATTTTTTATGAACATCAGACTTTGCTCACTGATGGGAACTTTTGGTCAACCCTTCCTATGTTCGGTTCCTCAACCTTTCTGTTTTCACAGTAAATGCAACATGGACCTGCTTGTCTTATAAGTGGGTTTCTTAATGCATAAATGCATTTACAAATGAGTTCCCGGAACATGCTAATGATATTTTGTTCTGGATCATTTCCAAAATGGTCGCAAGCAAACAGGCTCATTTGAGAGAGAGAGAGAAAGAGAGAGACAGAGTAGAGTATAGAGGCAGGCAATTATTCAATGGCTGTTAACTAAAAACATTTGCACATAAATGTGATTACTTGGGAAATAGCACTGGAGTCTGATTGACTGGCATTGGAAATTGAAAATGGACTCCCTTGAAGTTCAAAAGCTTTACCACAAATCACAAGATTCATTAATTACTCTACATAGGATCTTGGGAGTTGCCTGTTTGTAAAATCTGCTGCCTTTATATTCTTGAAGCTCAACTAGAGGGGCAGAGTCCAGAAAGGAATTAAAACATAGAATTTTGTTAATTAAACCAACATGTAAACTGAAACTCTGAAAGAATGGCAAGAGTATACCGTTTTTGATGTGGTTTGATTCCTCCATAGCAGTGGCATATGGAGAGCATGTAATTGGGATGTGTTTAACCCAAGTGGATTAAAGTACTATTCTGGGATTTGAAATAACTTTAGAAAAATACAGATCCATTGTATTTTTTATCACTGTTTTTGAAAGATAGAATTGATATGCATCACATGGTCTAAAATTTGTTTTTGTTTTATTTGCTGTATTTTCCTACTTGTGCCTGTATTTATCTTTGTTTTTGGTTTTAGTCAAATGAATAAATCACTTTTTACTTAATAAACAACTTTGATACTGTTAAAATAATGGCTAAGCCAATAATATCCCCTCACTAAATTGAAGAAGACAATCTAAATAACTTGTACAGATTTCAATCATTTATGCTATGGACATTTCTGATTTTTGTCAGTCTTTGGAAAGCTGCATGTTAATCATATTCTAAGACACTGAAGGGGAAATTAATAAGGTCTTAAACATTGCAAAACATTTTTTTCCGGTCATGCAGATTTCAACAGAAAGGATTATTTTGAGACAATCTAAGGTGGTAAATAAACCTTGAACTATTGCATTCTATATCTAAGATAAGCAAAAGTAAGACAGAGAGGGAGGAAGGGAAGGAAAGAGAGAGAGAAGATGAGTGAGCAGATCTAAAGAAAGCAGAGAATTGCAGGAGTCAGAATAACCTGGAGTTTATCAGTTTACGCTGACACATTTCCTTGGCAAAGCCTGCTGACTGTGGGCAAAGTCACATGGCCGGGAGGCTGGTGTGTGTCTGCTTAAGAGCCCGTGAAGCTCTTTGCCTCCAGACGAGCGTGTATACCATGTGATGCTGGGGTTGCCATGGTAAGTACATAGTGTGCGACTGAGTTTTTTTTCTGATATGCTGCTCTGGCATAGATGCACCAGAATTCAAATTAATGCTGTAAGAAAATCACTGGAAGAGGAGGCTTTATGGAGCTTTGGTTAAATATTCAGCACTTATGCTAGATTCTGTAAGCACATGTGCTACAGTCACTTATTATTTTTTCTCAAATATAGAATTTATCTTAAAATAGTCAATGGATTGTTAGCATACAATTTAAAACTATATTAACCACAGTTTCATTGTTTCCTCATTTGCTGTGTTGAGGCTTATGTTACAGAGGAGTTTTTAGCTAACTGAATATTTTTGATTTCAAAAGAAAATGATTCTTTCTGTTGTTGTTTTTCAAAATATCACAGACATTGCAAGAAATTCCAGGCGTGTTGAACTTTGTGAAAATCTGAAGACATTGTTATGGATTTGACATAAAAGCTGCCCTGAGAACTAGATCACGAGTTTGGAGACTTCATGGCTTTCTGAGTGCTCAGAAGGTCTTCTTGGCCCTCTGCGGAATCAATATGTGAAAGGCAAGTTTAGCATTGGATTATTAATTTTGAATCCTGCTGGAGTTGCCCATGTGACCTGCCAGATCTACTTGACTCAAGTAGAGGCAACTACTTGATCCGTAAATCCTACCCCTAAAATAGTGAATACTTTTTCAGAACTGTTCTCTGGAGTCAGATATGCTTGGGCTCTACCTCAACTCTGCTGCTCACTATGCGATCTTGGCAAATTTCTTAAAGTCTCTGAGACTCAGCTTCTTCATCTGTGAAATGGAACAAATGATGGAAGCTACCTCATGAAAATATCATCTAGATTAAATGCACATAGCATATAAAAAATATATCTGGGGGGCTGGCCCAGTGGTGTAGTGGTTAAGTTTGTGTGCTCCACTTCAGCGGCCTGGGTTCATAGGTTCAGATCCTGGGCACGGACCTACATACTGCTCATCAAGCCATGCTGTGGCAACGCCCCATGTACCAAATAGAGGAAGATTGGCACAGATGTTAGCTCAGAGCCAGTCTTCCTCACACACAAACAAATATGCATCTGGTATGGGATAAGCACTAAATCAATGTTAGCTGCTCTTGTGTTCTTTTTGTGACTACTTACATCTTTCTTTCTTACGTTATGCACATTCTTGAAAAATACCTATCCTAGACTTCAAAAATTCCCCCAAAGTTCTCTAAAGTTTTATTTTGCATCTGAATCAATAATCCAACTAAAGAACTCAATAGTAAATATAGTTCTAAAGTTCAATTTCCTTATGCTTTCCCAAATTACATGTTTGAGGAGGGCAGAATACTAATGAAATTCCCTTCAGAAGAATTGGCCTGGATGGTAACAACTAGGTCAACACAATCAATGGATAGACTAGCGGGGTTTGGAAAACTATAGCCCGCAGGCCAAATTTGGCCCTCCACCTGTTTTTGTAAATAAAGTTTTACTAGAATACTGTCATGCTCATTGGTTTAGGTATTGTCGAGGGTGTTCTCACACTATAACAACAGGGTTGAGTAGTTGCCACAGACTTTATGCTCTGCAGAGCCTAAAATAACCACTATATGAAAATGTTTGCTAACTCGTAGACTAAAGCGTACCTAAATAGAAAAGTACAGGTAAGGGGAGAAGTTTCTTAAAAGGCAGAGTTATCAAATGATGTTCAAAACTCCAATTTCAGCTTCATCTTTATATCCATATTGAGAAGGAACTCAATCTAACAGTGAAGAGAGAGGAATAGTCAACTATAGCTGGACACAAATGAAGTTTTAAACTATAAATGATTATGACCTTTATTCTTTTCTTCACTTCCCAAGGAAGAATGCCAAGTTGCTAACCCAGCTCAGGGAGCTGCTCTCTTGTGCAGACTTCAGGCATTGCACAAAAAATTAGGGAGGAAAAATCAACCTCTCTTGCTTCCCCATCAGACCCACGAAATCCGGAGAGGTTACCTTGTTCTACACAATGAAGAGCTTAGCCAGAGAGAAGAGAGGATAGAGGAGAGTATGGGGACTATCAGGAGTTTATAGATGGGAAGGAGAGTCATTGTGTTGGGTTTTCTGAATGAAATGACCCTTTGGCTATTCTTTGAGAGACTCCAGCAAAGATTTGTATCACTTTACAAATATTCCAAGTCGTTAAACTCTCATTTGCTTGAATGGGATTCTACCAGGGTCTGGCCATTATTTGACTCAGTTTCAATTTTACATATGGAAATCATTACAGAAGATGCATTAAATATTAGAATAGAATTATAGAAAGTGCTATGAGAGCACATAAAAGAGGACAACCAATAATGTCTGTGAAGACCAGTGAAGGTTTCAGAGAGATACTGCTTGAACTGAGTCCTGAAGGAATCAGAGAGACCTGTTCAAGGCTCAGGGTTGCAAATGGCGCCAAGTACACCAGCACAAGTAGAGGCTGAACTTGTGGGGGAACCACACATCCTCTATGGCTGGAGAGTAGTGACCCTACAGCAATATCTATACTCTATTTAGCCCTCACTATGTTGTTGCAAGGTGGGCATTATGATTGTGATTTTCATAGATGAGGAAACTGAGATACTTTGAGGATAAATAAATTTGACTAAAATTGCAGAGTTTGATGGAGTGCCATTATTTGTATCTCACTTAGTATTATATAAAAAATGACCCATTTGTTGAAAATTTCCTAGGTGTTAAATACTGAATAGTCATTATCTTGGTAACACTGAAAATTTAGCCAATCTGGATATTCCTTAACATTTATCCATCTATTTGGAGTTTTGTGGAGAGAATCTTAGGATGAGAGGCAATTTTTCTGCTCAGAGATCTTTAGTAGTTTTTAAACTTTCCATTTCTCGTATCCAAAGATTACACATTTTATTGCTCAACTGTTTTTTGTCCAACAAAAATCTAAACTAAATGAGATAATTTAGGTCAGTTACACCAGGAAACTAGTCTCGCTTCTCTTTCTAAATTTAGGGACAATTTGCTATATGACTTCAGGGAACCCACTTTCCTGCTGGCTGACTTTACATGTTAATCTAAATATGACAAAAATTGTAAAATAGGGAGTTTATTACCAGCTCATTGCCACTCCTTTCAATTCACAATATCTTTGCCAGTTATGTGTCCCTTAAAAGCATAGCGGTCTCTAACATTTTATCGGAAATGGATGTAATAAGTTATTCAAAGGAAGGCAAAATTGACTAATACTCATATGACTCTACTAATATGTTAGCTCTTCCTTTACCTTATAAAGAGTGAATCTATATGCAATCTGAAAGAATAATTTTGTAATTTTGGAATTTATGGCATTGGTTATATCAAAGGAGATATTTTCACAGGGTGAGAGTTAAATTAGCATTCCCTCAAATTACACCATATTACTAACTTCCTATTAATTCATGAATAAGGTCTCATAATAATCAATCACTCAATAAATTATTCAAATATACTTATTGAGCATCTGCCATTCTAAGTGCCGAGGATACAGTAGTGGGCGACGCAAAGCCCCCGCCCACGTGGTGTGTATATTTCAGTGGTTAAGAGTTACCACTCACTTAGTGCTTACTATGAGTTCTGTTGTAAGCCCTCAATGTCCCTGATGCCATCGATTTCTTGTAAAATCCTAAGCTGTGGGTACCATTATTATCACCACCACTTTATCAGGGAGGAAACTGCAACCCAGAGACTTTGAGTAATTTGTTCATGATCACACAGCCAGAAGGAGTTAAGGACAAAATTTGGCCTGGAAGGAATTCTGATGTTGTAGATCACTCTTTTAACTGCTATACTATCCTATAGGTTCAAATGAAAATACCAAATAAGTACAAAAAAAAAAAAAAAGAAAACAAGAGATAAGTATAATATGAAACCAATTTTCTAGAGGACATTACAATTTTCTTTTGATTTCAATTATTAAGAATTTATTCCTGACAAGCTCTCTCTTTATTTTTTCTTCATCTAGATGTTTCCCAATGTAATGAATTTGAACTTGAGTTTACATGTCAATATTCTCCTCTCTCTCTTTCTCTCTCACACACACACATACATACACACACACACTAATAATTCCACTTTCTCCTAATCCAGTCATCAAACTGAAAATTGGACATTTATATAACATGTATACTGAATTAGTTCAATTTCATTATTAACAAAAAGATTTGCCTATGAAATTATCTTCATTAAAGTGTCTTCTAAAATCTATTATAATACAACTCCTACTGGTTGTATAAAATCTAAAAATGAAACAACCCTAAAAACTGAAACATTTATTTCTACTTGGATTATTCTCTACGCAACAGGTAGTTTTCATCCTACCATAGAGCGAAAGATGTGAATTCTTACATGTATTAGGTAAACCTCTTTTAAAAAGTCCATTTTCAAACAGAAACTTGACAATAGAATGCTCTCTTTAATTTTCCCCTTCACAGTAAGTTTCCCATTCCAAGTGTGTGTCAAGAATTTAATTGCAGCATGAAATTAACGAGTTATAAAATATTGTACTCGTGCCCTTGCCTTCTAAGGCAGAATGCACTAAATAATTTGCTTAATGGCCTCTAACGTGAGGCCTCAATTTAATAACCAAAGTGCCCTACTTGGATAAATTCCTGGTGAGAAATGCTCTGTGTGTAATCCATCAAAACACCAATGGATCAAACACACACACACACCCATCCACATACACATAAAACTAAAACAAAAATAGAAATTCTGATATGCCAAGCTGACTAGTTTGAAATAATAAACCATCCAGCGGATGACTGAACCTTTGTATGAATGCACATGCTCGCTTATCCTGTAGTTGTGTTAGAGCTATGCCTTATCAACTCCTTAGTAGTAGGAGGGGACAGGGCCACTCCATAGACATGAACTTGCCAGGCACCCGATAGGTTTCTGTCTCCTTTTTATGAAAGTTCTGTCCCTTGAAAACATTGATTTCTCTTGAGGTTGTCACAAAGCTTCTAGAAAAGCAATGTTCCTGTAGTGATTAAGTGCATACAACTTGTAGTATGATAGAAATAGCTTCAAATTCTTTTTGGCTTACTTTGTAAAACTATAAGGATTCTACTCCTAACAAGCATTTTGCAAAATTACTTATAAATTCAAAAACTAGAGAAGAAGGGAACAAAGTCTGGCATTTTAGTGACTTGGCTAAAATTTCCTTAACCTCTGCTCTCCCTTTTCACTTTTCTTCTTATTTTGTATCTAAGTTACTTACAGTTAATGCTTAGGTTTTAAGAGGACTAAGCCAGACCTCATTTAAATATCTACAATATAAATACCATAAGCACACCAGTAGTCGACACAATTATTTATATTTACCTGTCTAAACTACAGAAGTCATGCCTAAAGGCTTTAGAATTCTCTCAAATTATAATTTTCTCTTTTTTTTTTTGCCTCATTTTATATTCATTCTATGGCCTCAATAAAATAATAGTAGAGCATAACTCTAGATCTCAAAAGATATTGCTTAAAATTTTTAAAAATTTCTATGCTAATTTATAAGTCATGTACAATGGAAGATTCTTCCTACAGTATATATGGGTGTGGGCTGTATTACTTATGTGGTTATTTGTTTTGCTCAGAGATGATAATTAGGGTTTGAATAATACAAATTGAGGCAGGAGAACATTTAGAGAAAGTGTGAAAATAGGATGTTTGAGTAATTTGAAGTACTTATACCTGAAAAAAAAAAAATATGATGAAACCCTTAATTAACTCATTGACCCACTATCATTTTTAACACAAAATAACATTTTCTTAGTTCATTTTTTCAATCTATTTTAATGAATTGGAAAGGAGTGAGGGAAACTCCCTTTTTCTCCAAAAGTTCAGATATGAATGTAAACAAGAATTAAATAAAATGTTGATTTTGAGATTTATCAGGTCCCATCTTAAATGCATGACACTACATTTCAGCAAATATCTTAGGGACTGTATTGTCTCCATGAGGAATAAAATGTTTCCTCATCTTCACTTTAGAAAATTTTATAAAAAGATTGTTCATTTCCATCATTGATAATATCTTTCTGATTCATGTAATAAAAGGATGAGGATTTTATTAACAAAACTGATTGCTCAAGAAGTTGAAACTAGTGAATGTTTCCATTGCATACCATTTCTTGTCTGCTAGAATACATTGCACCTTTATCACGAACTAGCAAGAGCTGCTAGTTGGCACATGGAGATAGTTTTATTGCATCAGGTTGATCATTCTGAGCCTGTTCATTAAAACCAAGTTCTATCTGTGTGACTGAGGTAATATAAGATGCATGCATTATAAAAGCACATCATTATAAAACAAACATGCATACTTTTGTCTAGGAGAAGATTAGGCCATGATATGAGGGATTTGTCCATTCCTCCACACGTTCGCCAAGGCCATTTCATTTTGTTCCCAGATTGTCGTTCCTACAATAGTTCATCCTACAATGCCATCAAGCCTGAACTGAGCTTCTCATTCAACTCTGGGGTGACAGGGGTCATTCTGTTTTCATGTTAACTAAATCACAGTCTGTCTCAAACCAAGATTGCCAATTGTGTTAAATTAAAGATAGAGGTTTTTTGCTGAAGGCAACTTACACAGGGGACTGTGTTGACACCTTTAAGCTGACTTCTTTTTAGAATTTGAAGTCACATTGAAATGGAAAGGCTTGAGCAGATAGGGTCACTGCATTAATGACAAATCCACAAGAGGCATTTCTTCCTGAAACCCAATACCATCCTAATCTTTCATTCCTCCACTTTAATGCAATCATATAACAGCACAGGCTTAGTGTTTCCACCTCATTTCAAATGCTCTCTCACATGCACGATATCTCCTCGGAGACTTTTAATCTTGTGAGAAGTGATAGAATACTTTCCTTTCCACTATAGGTTCAAAAGTAGTTGCTTTTATTTTCAGGTCGTATATGAAATCGATGGACTTCTTTAGAGAAATTATGCGGTGTTGACTCAAACCAAAGAGTCTCACAAGAGCATATTATATTGGGTCTTTAAAAAGTATCTGTTTGTAATAATGAGTGCTTCTGACAGCTAGCCATGGGAAGGATATTAGTCATGGTATCCATCATTAAATAGAATTGTTCATGGGTAGAGACCAGATTAAGATGCTGTAATTAAAATATTCATGGAAGTATTTAGTTACTCTGCTTCCCATTCCCTTTGATTCTCCCTCTCTCGTGCCTGCTTTCCCGTGATGGATATCTCTACACTACAGTAATGCTCTCATCTGACTTTGCGAGCTCTGTATTGACTCCACTTGTCCGGTTGTATTTTTAGCTGACACTTTTGGCAATGGTGTTTAGCTGCCTTACTCCCTGCCAGTTTATTTTTGGTAGATAGGTTCACAGCATCCTTGTCTATCGCTTATCTCTCCAGTGATCTATCCTTTAATGCCATTGGTGGTGGTGTTCATTCAGACAGACATCATCCTTCTCCTTCACTTGTTTAGTCCAGTCTAACCCTGTGAAAAATTTTCTTCCTGAGTCAGGGGAAATTCAGCATGGCATGTACTGTTGGTATCGTGATTTGAGTGGCAGCCGACCAGCACTTAGGGAACAATTTATCTACCTGAATTGGACCAGACATCACTAATGCACATGGCAGATTGATTGTACAGCTTTAGTGGATGTATTCTTTATTAATGAGATTCAGTATGATTTTCTAAAAAGGCTTTTACTGGGCAGTCATTTTCTGTCCCCCTCCCCCCATCCCTCTTTATCCTATTTAATCTATTGAACCTTGTACTATGGTTTGAGAATGTGTTTCTCTTTTCTCTTTTTATTTGAAATATCTAGGCTTTTTAAATAATTGTGCACACACTGAACAGAAAAAACACACACACATAAACCAGATTGGAATTGAAATGTATTATAAAACACAGGAACTAAGAAAAAAGAATTAAAATCCTACAAAGTTATTAAGAAGAAATAAAAGTAAAATTTTATGGAAAAAAAGAAAGAATCTGAGAATAAATTTGACAATTGAAAGGACTAATTTCTAGAAATTAATGTGTCTGTACTAACAGGAGTTATAAAGCACATGAGATTTCTTTCTAAATAAGATATGTTATTTGTATTGATCTGTTGAGAGCTGAGAGTTGCTGCGGTTTTAGGGCTTCAAACAAAACTCAGTAAAAATCCATAGAAAAGTCACAAACTACCCACCTTTTAACCCTTTGTTTCACTATCAAGGCCAATAGGCAGAAGAGAATAATTTACATTAATTAAACGAATTTTTTCTAAAACACTTCAAAGGTGACATAAGGGTAAATTATTTCAGATTCTAGTCTCACTCTGATCAAACATTCCCTACTGTATAATTTCATGCCTGGTAAGGGAGGAGGATAAAAAAGGAAATCATCCCTTTTCTCCTGAGAAAAGAGTTTATAGATATCTGATCATTATAAAGATATTTTCCCATTATCTTTTTTTAAAAATTTTCCATTACTATTCACTCTTTGTTAAATCACAAAATGTCATTTCTCCCCAAAATAAAATAAAATACCAGCTGCTGAAAAAATAATGTTTCCTTAAAAATGATGTATAAAATAACTTGCTTGACAAGTGATTTCTAGTCCTGTTGCATCCCTTATCGCCAAAACAAATACTATTTCAGTTGTGTATTACAACAGGCATCTCAGCAATTTTTAAAATTGCATGTGACAATCAAACAACAAGCATCCTAGGAGGTTAGGTATCCCTCTGGGAAAATTCTTAAAGGCTCATGTTTCTTCATGCAATTCTGGTTCTCTTTGAAATAGAGCCGGATAGGTCAGAGCTACAATTACTGCTTCAAGTAGTATGAAAGAAAGAAGAGATCTTCCCCATGCAAAGGGCAGTTAGAGGCTATCGTTGGGCTAGGCTCCCCTAGAATCCTCAAACCAATACGTAGCTGAAAACTGTTAGTAGCATTTACACTGCAATATTGCAAACACATTGCTCTCCAGAAGACAAATCAAACCACAAAACATTTTTCTTTAAAAAATCATTTTAGGGGGCCAGTCCCGTGGCTTAGCGGTTAAGTGCATGCGCTCCACTACTGGCGGCCCGGGTTTGGATCCCGGGCGCGCACCAACCCACCGCTTGTCAGGCCATGCTGAGGCGGCGTCCCACATGCAGCAACTAGCAGGGTGTGCAACTATAACCATACAACTATCTACTGGGGCTTTGGGGAGAAAAAGGGGCAAAAGGGGAGGAGGATTGGCAATAGATGTTAGCTCGGGGCCGGTCTTCCTCAGCAAAAAAAGAGGTGGGATTGGCATGGATTTTAGCTCAGGGCTGATCTTCCTCACACACCAAAAAAATCATTTTAGATCGTTAGCTCTTGCACATATGAAGTAGTCATTTTATCTTCATGATTCATTATTTCTTTCTCTGTTTAGCTTTAGCCTAAATATTATAGCAGTTTCACAGAAAATATGCATTTCCCTGAAAAGAGTGAAAATTTAGCAGCTCATATGCCAAGAGGGAAAACTTTCAAAGTGGTTCCCTGAAAATATCTGGAAATTCATTAGTGAATTACATTTAAAATATCACATGCAATGCCAGCTTATTTACCATACCCTTGGGAAAACCAATGTCTATACACCGAGTGAGTGCGACACAATCTGATTTCACAAATGTTTCTAAACCTACTATGCACAAGAGACAGTTTTTCTGCTCTTGGAAGCCAGTTTAATAATTAAGAGCAAAACTACCAATTATTGTATCCCTTTGAATCTATTCACATGCCAAAATTCTTTCAGCCCTCATGTAAGTTTAACTATTTTAGGAGAAAGAGCAAAAATATGTGTACATGGAGAAGATGAAATAAAATAATACAGTAAGAAATTCACATTTGGGGGCTGGGTACACATGTCATTTGCAAATGCTCAAAGCAAACAATCCTATTTATTTCCCTGTGTTCGTTTCTATCCTGAATGGAGGTAGAGCCTTTTTGGACGTGGTGCCATTTGTCATTATTAATGTAACCATATTATGTGATGATGATGAAGGTAACAATGATGACAGTGAAAGCAATCACAGTAATAATAACAATACTAACAATAATTGCAACCACCAATTCTAAGCAGCTGCAATGTGTTGACTACTCCACTAGCTGCTCTATGTGTGTTCTATCTTTATTACACTTAACAACACAACAAAATGAATAGTGTCATTTCTAATTAACAAATGAGTAAACTTAACTTTAAGAATTAAGGAACTTTTTATGAGTCTCGCTAAAGCTAGGAAATGAAAGAAACTAATTCCACCTTTCGTCCAAGAACTAGAATTTTCCCACTACTCAGTTACCTTCCCCTGTACCCACACACAGACTGTTACTCCAAATTTCCATCTCACAATGGGGTAATAATCTACAGGTTTATTGAAATACCCAAGAACAGAAAAAGCCCAATATGCATCAATCAACAAACCAATTATCAATGTCTCCATCATTGCAAAAAGGCCAGAAGTGAACATAACTAATGCTAATAATTGAATCCACCCATTGTCAGAGCACTTTTCCTTTTCAAAAATGTTAAGTATTCTGCAGTCCTACATCTGCCTTTTATCTTGCTTCTTAGATCATAGGATTAGGACTATTATTTCTGCCCTAAACTGGAAAGCATTTGCGAGTGTGGATCATGTACCTCTTACAATCAAGATGACTGACTCCACTAACTCTGCACAAAGGCAGAGACCTTCAGGCAGTTGTTCATTCGCTCTGGTTAATCTACACGCTTGCTCTCCTCTGGATAAACATTAAAAAACAAATCTTTCTTCAAACTTAAATGTGTGTCTGTGTACGTTTTAGAAATGTATTTCAAATTCCTATAAAATTATTCAATCTTTTACATACAAATGATCAAAGACGAAACAAGAAATTCTTACAAATATCAACAAATCATTGGAAGCCTAATAGACATCTCAATATGTCCAAAACCTTCCTCACCCAAATCCCTCTTCTGCTGCCCTCCCCATCCCAGTTAATGAGAATGCTATGCTTTTATCTTGCTCTCACACCCCACATCCAATCTATCACCAAATTCCATCAACTCTACCTCGAATTCCACCACATCTACCCCTGTCCAAGAACTCTGGTCCATGCCATCATCTTCCCTCCTCATAATTGTTTTTACAGCCTCCGAACTGATGTTTCTGCCTCTACTTTTGCTGCTCTGCATAGCAGCCAGAATGATCTTCATTTTGATTATAGAAGTCAGATTATGGCATTCTTCCTTTCAAAACACCACAACGATTTTTCATCTCATCTCAGTTGAGTGAAAACCGAAGTCCTGAGAGTGACCTCCATGTCCTAGTAAGATCTGAGCTCATTACATCACATTTTACCTTACTCTATACTTTGGTCATTGTCTGTCTCCCTCACCCCACCCCCACCTGACTGTAAATCCCGTGAGGGCAATCGTCTTTACTATTTTGTTCATTGCTTTATCCCAAGCACCTAAAACAACACCTGACATACAATAGATGTTCAATAAATGCTTCATGAAAATCTTCATATAGAAACTAAATAGCTATGCAACAAATAAACATCAGCCTATTAGGAAATTAAGAAGTCTCCTTGGTAAAGCTCTTCTCCATTGCTGAACCACCTCACTTCTTATTCAAACAACAGAATATGCTGAGTGGCATACTTAGCTGCAAATCAAAGACTAAAATGCAATTTACTAATTAAAATAATGGATTTTAAATGCTGGTCCTTTTATTTTTTAAAGCCTCTCCCTTGTATATTTTATTGAAAGTACTTTTATTAAAAAAAAAAAAAAAAGATTTTTTCCCCCTGATTCCTGGCAGGTTAGTTATATTTATATCTAGCATGGACGTGAATATTCTGTCGTGTATCTCCAAATAAGAATGTCATTGGGAATAACTTTTAACTAGCAGCATGTGTTTTGAGCAGAGATTCATTTTGGGAGGGGGCCTGATTTTTCCTTCTATCAGTTCATGACTAAAATTAATTTCAAGGTGACCCATAAATTTATAATGAAGACGTTTTCTTCAGGCTACCTCAAAGTGGGACAGAAACCTTCGAGCTATTTTATTAACACACTCAGTCCCCACTCTAGCAGTTTCATCTGTTACATTAGACATGTTCTCTAAGCTATACTGCATTTTTAGTAGTTAAAAAATCCCCTGACTCACAGCCTTGCTCCATAACAACTCCTTTCCCTTATCTGGGTTTTCGAACGTTTCCCAAGGGCCATGTTTAGTTCAAGATTGAGAATATCCTTCAATAGCCTGAAGCGTATAAGAAACAGCCCTAGACTAAAAACTGTTGCCCAATTAATCTATAACCATCTATAAATATTTAACATTACTTCCAAAAGAAAGATTACCTTAAATTTTCCAATGAGGTTCTTTTCAATCATTCAGGTTGCCATAGGTTTGGCTGTATGGAAGGTCCACTCTTCGCTGCAATTTCCCCAGCATTAGAAGAGCTTAACTCTCATGCTGACTGGCCCACATGGCGTTATGTTCCAAAAAGCCCCTCCTCTTGCCGACATCTGTCTATTTATTTCAGATATGGAACAGACACTGAGATTCATAAAATGTGAAGTCAGTGCTAGGTCCAGGATATAATTAAAGTTGAAATAACCAAAAGTATAAATAGCTCTCAGAAAGGTATCTGAGAAGAAGAAGGAGGCTTACCCTAACATGAGCCATGAAAGATCCCTCTTTAGGTGGCCTCTAATCTGTCCTGGCAGGTGACGGAATGAAAAACTGAAAATCGCCTCTATTACAAACATAGATGTAATGTGAATTGTAAATAGACCAATGTTAAAGTTTGCATTGATCATCTTAGGACTGTGGTGACCCTTACTGAAAACAATCGGCCCACAGGACAGACACCAAAGTGAACTGGCACAACAGCCAAAATGGACAAATGTGACGTCCTTACGCTAAGTGGAGAAAGTTAATATTAACGAGCATAAGTGGTGTCCTTAGGTATACGTTCATTAATATTAACTTTCCCCACCAGCACTGAAAAAAAAATAGAACACTTTTAATAAATCAATTCATTTAGGATCAGCCTTGTCAATTTGGCTTCTGGCTCAATAAAGTGCAGTCAGTGAGGGACGGACAAGGAGAATTGTTGAATTCTCTCTTCTAATCGTAGGGTTCTATGAATAACAATTTCCCCCTGCATTTGGTATTGTAAGCAAAATTACTCCAATGTCTGGATATCTTGTTTAGCTTTGAAAAAAAGAAAATCTGGATGCATGATTTTAACATAAAAACAAGCAAAGCCGCTTGTGGTCCTCTGAAATGATTAATAGAAAAGTGATTGGAGTTAATCACAAACACAAGAGGAAGCTGAAATTAGAGAGGGTTGTTAAGATACTGTCTGCTGTTTAATCTCGCCCCCTTATCAACACATTAACCTTGTTTTCTCTGCTTGAGCACCGAGTCTTACAGCAAAATTAGGTCAGAAATTCACATCAGATCAGATCAGCTGATTCATTCCAGCAAAACCCTGACAAGCTGCAGATTTGAGTTTCATTCTAGATGGGAGTATGGCTAAGGGCTTTTTGGGTTTGTTTCCTGTGCTCCTACTGTAGAAACTATAGCTGATCGTAGAGTATTTCTAAATATTCTAAGACTAGCTGTAGAATATTTCTTTTTTTTTTTTATTCAGACTTTTATTTATTTTATTTTTTTTTTCTAAAAGTTGACACAGTTGTGTTTCTGAACCCTGGTTCATTTAACTATCCTCACTTTACCTGCGCAATGGTGCTTCAACATCTGTTTTGATACACAAAGAGGATATTTCATTTTTCTACATGCTTCCAATTAAAACAAGCCCAATGAGATTATCTATTTGTGACCAAAGTAGCTATTCATGCTGCACTGAATGGATACATCTTTCACTAAAACGCACTTCAATAAATGCTCTCATTTCCATGAAGTCTTCTGCCACAAATCACAAGTATGACTCCAGAAGCCATAACTATCTAAAGAGGATTTATGTAACTGCTAACATTTCTCAACGAGCTTTCTGGATAATTATGTCTTTGGATAATCATTTAAAATATTAACCAATTTGAAACTTTGGTACTGTAACTATTCACCTTTTAGGTAGCAATGTTTTAGTAAAGGAAAAGCAAATTCTTTATTTTTATTTTTACTTTTTTTTTCCTCCATGGTTTAAAGGATGGACTTGAGCGGTCCTTTGTTTCTGTTTAGCTAACAGAAATACTGAAACCTTCAAACATAGCTTCCAAGTATACCTACTAGTATACAATTGCATGTATTTTTTAAAGGAGCTGTGAGTAATCTAATTCCATTTCTGACTGTCACTTTTAAAGAGGAAATATAACCTCATATAGATCCCTTGAGAGAATCCACTGGGAATAGAGACGTCCCTAATCAGCCTAAGTCGTCCTTTGTGTCAGAACCACTTTGCTACAGTCGAGAGCTGTCTTCCAGATTCGCAATGTTTGGGAAAATTTCACTAATGTAGCATTTGTTTCATTAGAAAAAAAATCCAACCTCTTCCTATAATAGAAAACACACTCAGAAAAACATGTATTGGGATCAGATTTTCTTGTTGCTTTTTATTTAAGGGATATTTCCTATGTTGTTTTCAAAATACTGTGGCTAATAGGAAAATGAGACAGTGCAGGGACTAGTTCCAGAATCCAGAAAGAAAAATTTACGTGAAAAAAACCTAAGCGTGCGTTTGGTAGACCAGATGGTATTTTGATTGTCCATCCTCTTCAGTGAATATCCTGACTTGATGTCCTAAACAAGGTGTTACCTGTAAATAGCGAACCTTCAAAGCAGGCCTTACAGTCACAGGTACACACAGGTGCTGCCTTACAGGTTGTTTGTAGCCAGGCTCTATTCTCATTGATCCGTTTCCTCCTCCTTAATGGCTGGTGCCTGTACTGCGTCAATGATTCAATACTTAACATCACTGTTTCTTAAACATCCCTTTTCATCCCCACACATGACAAACTAGGCTTTTGTAACCCATCTCGAGTGAGCACACTTGTTTGAAGCTGTAGGTTTTGAGTGTTTGTTTTCTTATAGGCTTTTTAATAAAAAGTAAATCTCATTTAACAGTGCCTGCACAAAACCATTAGGATTTAAAATAGCAGAAATGATGAGCTACTGAAATAATTTTTTCATTCTCCATTAACTTTTCTCCTCGAAGTCTTTCTCTCTCTTTCCTTCTCACCAAATATTATTCGGAGCTGTTAAGAAAAGCACTAACAGTATCACTCTTTATTTACTTAGAATTTTTCACCCAGTAAGCCTTGTCAGTAAAACCCCATTTGAGAAATGGAAGTGAAGGTACAAGAAAGTTAGTAGTGACGAGGGGCTCAAGTTAGTTTAAAAATAAGGAATTGGGCTCAAGAAGCCTCAGTGACTTGGAACACTGAGCAAGTGACGAGGATATTCTTTTTCTAAGAACTCGGTGTTTTAAGCTTCCCAGCTTCAGCACAAAGGCATTTCAGCACATATGTGATCCAAAAGGTCAATCGTATGAAATCCTATTTCCATTTTTTAAGCAACCCTTGGCAGTCTGCACATTTCTGAAATTGCAACTGGCATATTTCACAGAGAATTATCATCAATGCCTTTTCAAGGTCAAACATGCCCCATCTTTAGATTTCTAGCATTTACATCCTATATATTAAATCATAGTATATATTAAAGAAGGCATTCAGCAGACATGATAAAGAATTTTAATTGCTTGGACTGTGTTCATTAATGTCACGTTGAATTTTCTCTACAACTTGACATAAATTGCATATTAAAATATGTGTGAAATTTAGATATGGGTATTCTGCTTCTGTCGCCATCCCTGGAACCCCAAGTTGCCTGTGTGACCAGAATTTTGCTATGGAGTTTGCAAAAATATTAAAAATACATCTTCTATTAGGAAAGTTGAAGCGATTCTAAAAACGTACTGTGAAGGTTTCTGTAATATATAAGATTATTATATTTTTAATTGTCAGAACGCCACGATACTAATCACCACACGAACAAAATAAAATTGAATTTGGACATTACAATGGATTCTGAGATGGGATGACTTGAGAGATCGACAGCCAGCCTTGTCACAGAGTCATGGGAGTCTTGTTAGTCTCCTCCTCCTGTCCCATCCTCCTTGTTTGGCCCCTTTCACTTTTCTCTCTCCAGCCCCACCCCCAGCAACATCCAGAGACTTCTATGTCCTCACACTGTACGTGTGCCCTACTTTTGGGAAAAAAAGACATCTGAGAAGTCTCAACAATTTAAGAGGCTTTACTAGTATTTTGTCCCTTCCAAAAGTATTTGCACTTTAAATTAGGATTTCAGAAAAATATTTGGGGAAGGGGTGTAGGAGAGAGTGGGAAGAGTTACTGATAGCAAGACACACACTACATCTTTCAATTCCTAGCACATGTAACAGCTATGGGTACAATAATAAAATGCAGTTTGGTACATGATGAGTCAAGTTTGGGGCCTTTTCATGCAGGATTAGTCACTCATTCATTCACCATTCAGTCATCCACATATTGTAGCATCCATTCTCCTACGATGGCTGAGTAGTCTGTGCTCCTAACTAGGACACTTTAGATCACGTCCCTTCTTACCTACTCAAGGACATAATCACAGTAATTTTTCTTTCCCTCTCCTAACTCATTAACGTTTCCCCTTCTACCGTAATCATCCATATCAGCATTTTAAATAAGCTTGTTTTCTCTCTTCTTAAAGGATAAAAATAGAAAAACAAACTGCCATAGATCCCGCTTGCCCCTTCAACTACTCTCCATGTTTTTGAATTTTTTTTAAACTCAAAGGTACTCAAAATAGTTCTCTATATTATTTCCATTCCTTTCTTCCCACTTTCTCATGAACATAACCCCACTGGGTTTTGTCCCCAGCCCTCCACTGAAACTGTTCTTATCAACAACACCCATATGGCAAAAGACATTGGTCCATTCTCAGGCTTCAACATATTTGATGTAGGAGTAAAATCTCTCTCTCGTCTTTAATCACGTTTGTCACTTCACTCCGAGGCATCACCCTCCTTTGTGGTTCTTCTCTCACTGGCTGTTCTTACTGGATTCTTCTACTGTTCCTATCATGTAAGAAATCAGGTGCCTCAAGGAACAGTCCTGGGTGCTTTTATCATCTCTATCTAATTTTACGTCCTAGGTATCCTCAACTAGGCTCATGACTGTAAAATCTATAGAATATGACTTTCATATTTATACCTCCAGCTTTGATCTCTACTGTGAATCCTGGATGCAACTGTCTATCCAGAATTCTCCACTTGGATATCTAAAAGGGCTCGCAAAATTGGCACACTGAAGCTGAGTTCCTGTTTCCCCACCATTTCACCTAAACTTGCTCCTCTTCTAGCCTTTACCATTTCGTTTAGCGGAAATATCATTCTTGTTGTTTAGACAGAAGCAAAACACAACATCATGGCAACAACAACAAAAGCCTAAACAGCAGCAAAAGCAGCTTGAGAGACATCTTCGATTCCTCTCTCTCACTCGACTCCTACATATCATTAACTGGAAAATTCTAATGGTGCCCATAATTGGATCCTCTTACTCCACATTTACTGCTACCACCTTAGTCCAAACCATCATCATCTCTTACCTGAATTATTGCAAAACCTTTCTCTCTGGATTTCTTTCATCATGCTGTGCCCCTTTCATCTATTCAACACATAGAAACCAGAGTAATTCTTGTAAAACATTCAGTTAGGGCATGTTGCACCTCTGCTCAAAAATCCTCAATAATTTTTTTCTCCTTCAGAATAAAACATAAGAGCTGATAAGACTTTACATTACCTGGTGGCCCACCACCAGTCTGAGCCTACATCCCCTCCATCTTTGACTTCATCACCACATGACGCCTTGTCTTCTTCTTGGAACACATCAAATGTGCTGTTCCCTCTGCCTAGAACTCTCTTCCCGCAGGTGGTCATATGGCTCACATCTCTGGCAGTACACTTCCAATGTCTCACGTCTCTGCTCAAATGTCATTCGATTTAAGAGGACTTCTCGGGTCTCTGTTTTTATCTCCTATGTCTCGCTTTGTTTTACGGCGTAAAAAATTATTACCACCTGTCGGATATATTTATACGTAGTTATTTGTTTTGTGTTGTCTCCCCTTTACTCTTCTCTCAGAATGTAATTCCTGTGTAACTAGGAACTTTGTACTGTTCATTGATCTCTCATGAAGGTCCAGAATTGCCTGGCACTTAGTAAAATTTCAATAAATATTTCGCCAATCAATGAATACATTTAACAGCCAGTGTTTATTGAGCAATAATTTGGGTTTAGATTTTGTTCAAGAACTGTACAGAAAAATAGAGTCATTCTTCTCAGGAAACCTACCCTGTAGCTTGGACAGCAACAGCCATGTTACATATTACATGCATTGTTTGCTCATTGCCTCTTGTCGGCTTGACCCCAGGTGCAAGATGCTCTATCTCACTTGGCTTAATGTCATTCCTTGCTTCCAGATTTAAGTCTTTCTGCTTGACCACTTATTTCAGGGTTGGGGTCAAAATTCAACTTGAACATAAGACCACTTTACTAGGACCTGGAAGTCTGCTTACCTCTTGTTGGTGTCCCCATGCCTGGGAACTTGGTTTATTCTTCAACTATACCAACTATGGACAAATTCTGAATGGCCTTATCATCTAAAATCCCACTGCCACTAGGTTGCTCTAACATAAAGTACAAAACTTTATAACTCTCCTGTGGATAACACCAACTACGTGGCAACAGCAGCTCTGCAAGCAGCATAGTTATGGAACATAAGTGTGACCTGTCTTCAGGCATGTGTGTTCCCAAGGCTCTGCCATATGTTCTGCCATGAAAACAATGGAAATGCACAATAACTGAATACCTAGCTCATCAAATGTCAGACCTAGAAGACTCTTGCTTCTTCCTGCTACCAGTGGGTTCTTCATTGTTCTCCTAATCTAATTATAGAAAGATAAACTGTCTGTGAATTTCAAACTGACAAGTACCTTTTTTTCCTCCCCTTTTTGCGTCCTCGCTCATCTGATGCAAGAAAGAACCCTCACACTCAGCAAAACTGTTTCAAATAAACCATCGATGCGGATTAAGAAAAACAACAACAACACATGGTGAGTGACTTACTCCTCTCCTTTGCTCTATTCTCAAACAGAACTACACTAAAATTTTATCCTGTGCGGAGGGGGTGATGTGAAAGCAAATGTCTCCAGATCATTTGGGACTTCTTCAATTCAATGTGTGATTTGAATTCTCTTTACTTTTATGCTTTGCAACATAATTCTAGAAAATATTGCTTTGTTAATCTAGCAGGAACCAACTCAAAGTTCACATAACTGAATTTCCTGGACTTCACTTACTATGCAATGACAAAGTTTTGCTGTGTCTCCATCTGCCTAAATTCCTGCTCCCATCCCTGGGACATTAGACTTCTTTGGAATTGTTGTTTATGCCCCTTTGAATATTTGAAAATATATCACCTAAAAATGAGCCATTTTTGCTGTCTTAGTATCCATGGATCTTTCAATAGAAACCTTCTGAAGCCTGTTGATGGAACACAGGAGCTAACAGTACAGTGATAAGCACATTGTGGGTGTTCTGAAAAATCTAAGGGAACTATCCAGCAAATAATTCTGTTTATATGCTTATAGAAAAGAACAAATTGTTGAGTTTTAATGCCAAGATTGGGAAACTTTAGATTTTAGAGGTGAAGGTACTTTATAAATCATGTAGCCTATCCTTTTTTGTTTTGAACTTTAGAAAACTGAGACTCGTAAAAGTAAAGTAAAATGCTCACATGCACACAGATGTCCATTAGAAGTACTTCACAGAAAAAAACTGTCCTAAGAAAGGGGACTTAGTGTATCCTAGAAAGGAATCTGTGATACCAACTGAAATTAGGTAGAAATAAAAAATTACATAGTCCCCAGCAACAAATCAATAGACTTAAAGACAAATATATGCAATTGTGAATAGTGATAAAAATGTTTATCAAGTATGCAATTTTACAAACACTTTTATACCTGGTAATAGAATGGATCTCCATTTTAATAATATAGAGAAAAAAGATTACACTCTTTCAAAATGATCCTCTACAAAATTTTAATTTCTTTGTTTCCAAATCTCTCTTCCTCTCCCCGCCGATATTTTCATATAAAGTTATTTGCCATCAAATGCTTACCTAGCTCCTTTATAAGGATGAATAGTTCATCTTAAAAGAATATTTTCTTTTCCTTAATATCACAATGTTCACAGAGAGTAAGCAAAAGTGTTGACGCCAGATTAGATGAAAAATCCACCAACTATCAATATAGCTTAACTATTATTATTCAGTTATCCAGCTAATCAACATGGTTCCCTAAATTCTGCGTCTTTGCACATAGTAAAGGGACTCCCCAGAAGAACGGGATTCTATCAAACACAACATGTCTTTACCTGTACCTCTGGAAAACATACTCACCCACACACAAAACACTGTAACATTCTTTTGAAAAATCAAAAGATGTATATCCTTCTTTTGGCCTCAGTGTCCTAGGAAACTTAGCTTCAATTTGGAAGCTGCAATCTGGGGCTTATTTGCTTGCAGCTGGTCGGTTTTGCAGCATAAAAGTCATTTCGTTTGAACCAAACTGGGGCACTCGGTACCAGACAAGAGATGTAACAGCCGTAAAATTCTGCACAGAGAGCACCCACTGAGGGTTCCACCTGCCTTCAGAGACTCAAATAATTCTAATTATTGACAAATCTTTTTATAATCTAGGGGGAAGATGAACTCTATTATAAGGTAAGAACTATAAACAAGACCATTAAAGTTGAGAAGTTTCCATCAAACATTGGCTATTAAAGTGTTTGTGTGTTCCTTTGGGCTTTTATCAAGAGATTGTTCAGTATGAACTTTTATCTAGAGGAAATTGAATTCCTTCCCCATCCCATCTGCCCCTGCATATGCACAACACGCAAGTAAATTACTTTTGTAAACCAAGGCAAGGATCCTGTCAATAGGATGGATTGCGTTTTTGTCATATATTGTGCCATTTTCACTTTGTCTCATTAAGTCTAACTTTGACAAGCCCCTTCTTGACCAGACGACAACATCACAGCCTTTGCAGAACTCACAGATTCCCTTGTGCGCACAAAACTCGGAATACTTTTATTTATAGTTACCGTTTTATTGCTTCTTCTTGTCTCCGGCGTTTTTCATTCTTCTCCTTCAAGTAGGCCAGGTTTGTTTCGTTTCTCAAGCGATCATTCTCTCGAGCAATGTCCGATGCATTCTGAATAACCAAGCCATCATAGGCTTTCATCCCCATATCCTCAATATACTGGAGAAATGTGTCCAAAGGGTCTTCCTCAGGATTAGAGCTCATCATCTTGGAGGATAGCATGTAAAAAGGAACACTTCCTGTAGGATGAGAACACATTTTACATTCATCAAAGATGAGGATGAAAGCAAGGTGCTATTTATTCTCCCTAATCTTGTCAGCCCCAAACTCCAATGTTGTGGTAGAATCCATTTGCAGAAAATGTTTCATTAGAAATTACAAACAAGGCGAGTATTTGAAGGAAACATAAAATGACTGTCGCCTAAGTGGCCAACATTCCCTCAAAGCAGCAAAATTAGCATATCAAAGAGCAAAGGTCTTGAGCTGAAAGGTAATGTGAGAGTGCAAATATTATGTGCTAAGATAGACATTTGGTTTATGTAATTTGAGTCATGATTTTGTCTCTCAAAAATGTTTTTATGCCAATAAGATACATCAGATCTAAGCTTCACTTATTTATGATCGCCATAAAGCCTTTTCTGTTCAATTTCAAGCAAAATGATATAATTATTTGGAACAAATTTTCTTATTGTGTGTGTTTTCTTTACGATTTTAAATTAAGATTTATGCATCTGAACCATTCATGCAAAATATAGCAGTAAGCAAGGAAATACATATTTCTAATATAATTTGTTTTGGAAATAATCTCTTTTCAACACTCCATTATTTTCCAAAATGATGCTCTATAATGGCTTCATACTCTAACTCAAATATCATAGATTACCAGGACCACGTTAATCAGTGACCAGTCTGGTAATTCAGGCAGTGACAACTGTGATTATTGTTGCTACGTGAAAGTTTAAAAACCTGAGCCACAGAAAGGGTCACTGAAAAAGCAAAGCCAAATCAAAAGCAAAAACAACAAAAACATAGGACTTTCAACCAATGCCTATTACACTCACCTATAAAATGATGAAGTTATAACTCTACCTCCAGCTAATGTGAAGATTAAGAGAGGGGATAACTGTAATGAATTAAGTTCGACTGTAATAAGCATATGATAATGTTAACAAATATTACCATAATAAAAGAACAAGATGGAAGATTGGCAGCAATAGTAATGTCAAATGTGTATATGTGTTTAGATGGATGGGTGGATGGATAACCAGGCTATGAAAATCAGCATGCCTTGAAGTAGAGATATCCAATGAATCATGGAAATCAATGAAGCCAGGGGATAGAGAAATTGTGCTTTAATCAATCAAAAATAGAACTGAGGTTTAATTAATTACATCCAAGGCAAGTATTTTACCCTTCTAGCTTAATAAGGCTTACTGTCCTCAATTGCATATTCACGGTGGTATAGGAAACTGCTATAATTGAGTCAGATTGAAAAATCAAAAGTGAAATCAATTAACAAGGGAAAAAAGTTGGCCATTTAAAAATTATAAATTACCTTTACATCTTTTACTTTCTTTAAAAGGCTCAGAAAGATATTTTTAAAATATCAGCTCAACTATTTAATGTAGAAGTCCTCAACTTTCATTCTCACTGTTACAAATCATTTTCATTCTGATTTTTTTTAAAAGTATAATCATGATCCATAACCTGGATCGTAGCTATGGAAACTTCACTTCTTATCATTTCAGCTGCCAGTCAATCCATACATTATTTGAAGCCTATTCTAAATTTAAGGATTTATTCCCCAATCTGTAAGAAATTGTTGAAACTAGAGGATAGACAAGTTGTTTGTTGATTTATGATTTTTTGTTATAAATTTTATTATGTTTGGTTCAGGTTTAAGCCATAATGCATTGGCAAATGAAATAGTCTTTTAATACCAACTATCTGATGTAATTGAATTGTATTTTAATATCAGTTCATCAGTTTAGATGCTTAAGTGGTGGACATTCATAGGAATAGGAAATTATGGCTACAAATGATTGCAATTTTCGGGAAAAAATACTAAGAACGTGATTCTCAGAGAGCTAAAGTATTACCATTATTGGGAACTCACTTCTACTAAGAACTTCAGCACTAGGAGTGCCTGGATAAAAAAAGATCTGCATAACTTTATGGCAATCGATTCTAGCACAGCTAAGCAAGCTAAGTCAGTATTACAAGGATTTTAGAGATAATGCCTCAGGGTGGAAGATGATCACTCCTACTTTGCCCTCGAGCAAAACTGTATATTTCCCATTGTGTAAGGCATCACCCAAAAGTTTTCATTTCTTCCCTTAAGTTTTCCTCCCCTTCAAAGGACACCAACGATTCTTTTTATACAGTTTACATATTCCAAATATTAACAAGGTTAACTGTGTACCTTTGAAAATTAATGATCTTCCTAAGTGGTCTTTCAAATTGCCTGGAGTTTAAATTATGTTTATTCTGAGAAAATATTAAATAATATTATCATAAAGTATTTGTACTATGAAAGTTATAAGTTTTTTTTTTAATTGAGATGAAAATTTAGGGGATGAAAATCAACCATAAAATCTAGTAAATCTTCAGAGTAATGAGAATTGGATGAATGTTTGTGAACATGCTTATGTCATCTAGGTCTAGAGTGGTGATTGATTCTATAATCATTCATTTATTCAAGTATTTCTTGAGCATCTATTATGAACTAGTCACTGATAAAGGCAGAATTGTGTCCCTATAGGCGCTCACACTGCAACATAAGAGCACAGTAAATAAACAATTGCAATACAGTGTGACAAGGACACTGATTCAGGTGGCAGTGGTGGCATTCATTAGTTTGTCACAGTTTATGGCCACTATTTTTGAGGATGAACAAGGAACACTTTTCAACAGTTATATTTAGTCTTCAAAAATAAAAATAAAAAATGGACTTGGGCCCTGCCAATGTTTAAGCATCACACTTATCTGCTCCCTTGTCCACACATAAAAGGTTTACAATGTAGGGGGGCAGTGAGGCACTCCTGAAGAACACAGCTGAGAATTCGAGCAATATGGCCTAAAAATTCCAATGAAGGCACCCCTAGATCTATGACTTCGTGTAAGTTAAAGTTCAGTTTCCACATTTTTAAAATGATGGTTAGAATAGTAGTTACCTCCTTACGTTGTTGTGAGGATTCAGTTAGAAAATATATGTGAGTGTTCAATAAATATGACCATAATTACCAGTCACTAACATTACTATTAGATACTTTTCCCAATTCTTAACTGTGGTCAAGATTATGTTTAGTAATAACACTTCGATGAACATATTTTTACTTTGAAACGTAAGTGAATAGAATGTTTAGCGCAGTTCAACATTCTTAGTCATCAGTGTGCAAAAGGAGGCCATGAAAGGAGTTAACAGATTTGCCCACTATCCAAATGCGTGTAGACAGACCACTTATCCATTCTGCCCCATTTTCCACATCTGGAACATAAGGACTTTGGAACATAAGGACTTTGGAACATAAGAACCACAAAGCTCATCGTATCTCTCAAACATTTGGACTCCACCCTTCCAAGCCAAAGGGTGTTTCTCAGGCAACTAAACTATGAATAAACAGATTCATGGCCTCACTAAAGAAAAGCAAACCTTACATTCAGTGTCTACTTCGTTATAACTGTTACCATTTCCAGGCAGTGAGAACCCACAGACAAGTATGATCATAAATCTGTTTGTCTGTCAGAAATTGATATTTATGGCTAAGATAGATATTGAATAAGGTATGTTTGTTACCGCTAAAGACTTGGCTGCATTTTGACTGTTTGGTATTAAATCAAGTTCATTTCTGGCCCTTGAATGACAATCCTATACCATATACAAACATTTTACAAAGGCTTGTCTTGAGCACCTAATTCCTAATGTCGGCATCTTAGAAGACTGTAGTTAAGAAGCAAATGGACCCCTCGCCTTCAAGTAGCATCTTTAGATATATCACAATAAATAAGAGAGTCTAACTTACTAGACCTCAAATTATTGCCTGGGAAATTTGTGACAAGAGAGCGGGTAAGATTGAAGGGAAACTTCGCATTTCTATGGGCAACACTGTTGTTTGAACAGATGTGTATCTGTAGACATTTTGCTCAAAACAAATTAGACATTTTAGCCCTCCCTAGAGCATTGGTTGAAAGTTGGCACCCGTAGTCTTCACCCACTAGGCAGATATGATTTCTTTGGAATGCACAGTGTTGATTCAAATAGTGCAAGACTTTTGTGTGTATGTTCTTTTTCTTGGAAGTTGTGGCCAATATTTAAAATTCGTGGTAGAGACTCTCCTGGGAAAGCATCTAAAATGACCAAGATCAGAATTCCCATACAAATCACAGATAACTTCACATCTTCACTTTACGCCTTTCCTTCACTGCTGTGTTCTGCATTCATAAGAGATTCCTTTTGTTTAATTTCTAAATCACTGTGTTTAGAATCATTGCCATTCTAATAAAAGCTACAAATGTTGGTTTAAATACAACTAGATGGTTAATCGTTCAGCTTTATTTTATTTTATTCTTTCACTTTTGTTATTTATTTCCTATTGACCACACCCTTCAGAAAGATTACTTTGTACAATATTGTGACTCTACCCAAAATTTGAAATTTCGCTCTATTCAGCTAAGATGCACCAATTTAAACTGGTGCAATTCAGATCATATTTAAAACATTAAACATTTTAAATTATTATTGAATTAACCATTTCTTTATTTTCTTTTGTGTAAAATCGTCACTGTACTGTACCAATACTGAGCCTAGAGCTGAAAGTAACATGACATTTCTTTACAATTGTTTCCACTGAAATAAAACTATCCATTACATATATATGCAGAGCATAAAATATACCTAAGGATATCCAAATGGAATCCATTGAAACTAAAAAATTCACTTCCTTTTTTCTCTTTCTGTAGTCACTGCTAGCATCCAAGGAACTCAAGAAACTGAGACACTGCATGACTTTTAGTGTTAAAGCCAAAAAAAAAATGGGGGCACATTTTGAGAAATAAGTGTATGCAAAACCTTTAACTAAAATCATGCATTTACATGGCTTATTCTCTTTGTAGATTAAGGAATTAATTTTGTGTGGCCTCAGTTTACCAGAGGATATTTAATGTGGCACTCACTGGTATCAAGATTGGATTCCCTCGCAGTATAGAGGCTTTTGATTAATTACAGGTTGTTTTTGAAGAAAAGACATAAAAGAGAGTTAGATAAATATTAGGTGTGCCGTCTTCTCATACATGTTAAAAAATTTCTCTTTCCTTTTATTAAAATTCAGAACAAATTCCTCCTTTAGTGTAATTTCATGCATTGTGACAGCAACCACTCTGGCTCCTTCAGGACTGGCTCCAGTGGATGTGTACACTGACTTCTCAGGCAGAGCCTTCCTATTGAGCATTGACCACCATTTACCCAAAGCAGGATTCTAATACCACTACCAGTACCATCTGAGTGAATTAGTCCACTGGCTCTCAAGGGTGCTGGTTCTTTTTTCTTTTCTTAAAGTCTGTACTCAGAATTTCTGAAATGGAGCTGTTCTTCATCTAAAACTTTGGTTTTCCAAGATATAAAGTTGTGAAAATTCCATTAATCCAGATATTTTCCATAGACTGAGTGGTAGAGGAAGAAAAAACACTTCTTTGGGAGAGAACTGCTCCCAAATTCTTAAAGTTCTGTAAGCTTCTTAGATTTTAGATCACAATGAACCCTATAAGAAAATGTTATAGCTAAATTAAGGTGAAGTTTATTTTATGCTATCCTTATACTGCTGTTTGTGTTAACTGCGTAAAACAAAATACATACAAGGAAATAAATTTCGTGGTAGAAAGCCTAGACATTTCGCCTTCATTTCACATTTATGTTTTTCATTTTATTTGCATATAGGAAAGTTTTCTAGTCCCCACTCCTTATTTATTTCTGAGGTTTCAAATCACACCTGTCTCATTGCTGAGAGGAAGTTAGTAGAATTTGAGTTATTAAAATTTGATTTTCCCTCCCACTCCAATCATTGCATCTTCTCTGAGAGAGAAAATTCTATTTTGCCCAGTATTATCGATTCATCCAAATAAAAGTTTCCCAAGGCAATTTTGACTATATTTTTTGTTCAGCAGGAGAAAAAGTTCTTTTACATTTTTTACATGTACTCAGACCAATTTGAAAACACATTGTGAAACTATATGTATTTAAATAATCAGGCTTCATATACATATGTAAAATATGTATGCAAATTAATATCTAAAATTTGCTGATTTCACATAGGGCCAAATCAACAGACTAGATTGCCTGGTTGTAATCCATAACCCATGCAAACCATGTCAAAATTGTTTTTCTGATAAAATCTTATAATCTGTCAAAAATAAGTCCTATAATTTCACTTTGATTTTGCTTGAAATCCTACCCTCAACCCCACAAATGGTCATGCTCATTTTCTCATTCCACTGTCATCAAAATGCAGCTGTTCTGCCCCAAATGGGATATGTTAGAGTTAAAACCAAGAGATCTTGTTGAAGTAACTACAAAGGCACTGATTGCTTTTTTCCCAGAAAGCAGATTACTTTGTAGTGAGTTTTTCTCCACTATCTCCCTTCTCAAAATGGGTAAAATGAGAATGTTAACGTAGTAGCGTCATAAATCTGATATTCCCCACAACTTCTAGGACGTTGTGGTGCTATTTGCCCGTGGTCTGAAGAGACCGCATATTTCACTAATATTAGAGATTCATGCAAAATGTCAATGGCTGAGGTACTTTTTTGAGCCTTTGGCCAAATGTTTCCAGATGCTTACAAAGCAGTATTTGCAAAGTAGCTATAGGCAGTATAATAAACTGCTAACTGGACCTACAATAGAAGCCATCTAATTGAATTGGGAGCCTATGACTTATTTATTCTTTAAAACAATAGCCAACCTTGTTGTCTCTAGGATTTTTACTCTTCTCTCTAAACTTTACAGATGTTTCAAGTCCTTGGGCTTCTCGATCGTTCCTTGTGAAGTTGTAATGTTTTTCCTCGGGTCTATTTTCATTGATTTTCTAAGCTGCCAGTGTCCTTCACAAAGTCTCCTTCTTTGCTGAGTTGGCAAACATATGTTGCACTTTCCACAGAAAAATAAAATAATTTCAGCATTCGTGGCTCACATTTTCTCATATTAATTTGTTTACCACTTAACGATATGGAAAATAAGTTGGAGCAACGTTTAAAATGTGAAAAATTAGGAGAGAAGTTAATTTTCTCTCTGGCTCTACAGTCATTGTTGCACAGTACTTGGTTACAAATTCATACATGTTAAAATAACCAAAACTACGTTGTTTAACCTCTTGTATTGGATTCTCTTATTTTGGGGCTATATTTAGGAAAAAATACGGTTCTATGATGCCAAAACAAGTTTAGGATTTCATAATGAGAATGAACACTATTATTTCATGTAATAGTTCTTCCAGATAGGAAATACCTACATTTCTTACATTTAAAACATTGCTGGCAGTTGGAAAAATTAGAATGGAGACACCCCAACAAGATAAGTTTTGTGTCCCAAGTAAAAGAAGTCCACCTAAAGTTCTATAAAAAATATTTATTGTGATGAGACTAATGAAATCTTCCCAGTATGGAGTAGTATTAAAATGTACATTTCTCAAAGAGGTTTATGTCTAATCAGTTAGGAAGAAGCAGTTTTAGCTTTGGTGTATGTCTGATAGTTTGGATTTTTTTTGGTACTATGCCTTTTTTTCTTTAAGAACACAAAATTGGGCTGACACAAATGTGCTAAGAGACTGTTGTAAAATATTTACGGTATGGAATAGCAGATAAATAGCTCGCATGCACAACATGAATGCCAATTAATACTCTGGAAAATATTTTCAATGCTTTTAATAATTCAACATGGCTTATTTTACCAATGAAAATCTAGTTTAACCATTTCCGTGGTAACGTAACAAAGTGAGGAAGAGGGTACAAAATAGCCTGAGGCTCGTTAAAGCCCTGGATGCCTTTGCTGTGGCTTTATTTCTGCTCCACCTAATAAGACATGCAAAGTTCATCATTAAGTCTCTCCAGCTAAAATCCATTCCATTTCATAACCAGGTTGCTTGATCTATTTAGTGCTGGATTCAATTAGCATGCTTAGAGAATCTGAAAAATGAGATACATACCAAAATTTAAGTCCCCAGGGAGAGCTAAGTGCAATAATCAGAAGGTGACTTGTGTCTGTCAGAGCCCTCTCTCACGGTTGATCTCAGGGCAGTCCTGTAGGAGTAATCCAGCACCATAAGAAATAGACTTGTAGTTCAGCTCAGTTTTTCTTCAATTAAAGTGCATTGTATCTGGATGGGAAAAGTGTCCACTCCCAGATTCTTCATCACTAGAGATCAGAGTATTCTTGATGTTCTTCCTATCAGATAAAATGGCCTTTAAAGTTTGCTAGGAAAATGCAGTGGCAGAAGACAGGTGCTTGCTTCCTTAAATCGACATTCAGAGAAAAGAGGGCATAGCTAATGGGTGGGGATGAACACAGAGCCCCTCTCCTTCCAGGTCCAGCAGGGAAGAAACTGAATGATTTTACCCACTTTGCTACACAGATGATTACAAGACTCGAAGCAATCACCCAGGCTGGCTAAGGTGCCTCATTTGATTATATTCTGTGAAGACAAAAATAAATGAAAACAAAAAATCAGAAACATCCTTTCTAAATGTCTCCTTTCAGCCAAAAAGATGCTCTTTCTCATTGCCACTTACATACAGAAGGTTTGGAGCAGCCTAGCTTGTGGCATCGTCCCTCCCCCGTGACAACCAGCTCTCTCTCTCTCATTCTCTCTCTCTCCCCTCCCTCCCTCCCTCCCTGCCCCTGACTCCCTCCCTTCCTGCTTCTCTCTCTCCTCTCCAGCTGCCTTAGTCTGTTGATGCTGCTGATTAATCAGGGATTCTGAAACAAAGAACCTACCTTCTGAAATAAGCAGTAATCTTTCTTCTCTGTTTCTGCAATCCGTCTGCATTGAACGGCAAAGCTGCCAGCATTCTAGCACCTTGGATAGTTCCTGCTCACTAGGCCCATTGGAAAAGGGAAGAGAAGCAACTGAAGAAATGACAAGAAACCCGAAAGCAGCATCGTTCTACTTTGGATTTCGGCTCCCTGGGGCTTCCCATCCTCATTAAAGTCCTCACATCTAGGCAACAGAACCTCTCCCTTTCATCTATCCGAGCTGAAGTCTGATTAGTAAATAATAAAATGAAAAGAGGATAAAGAAACCCCTTCATTTATATACACTACAACACTAATTCAGTCTTTATGGAGAAGAAAAATATAAATCCATCAAAAATAAATGTTCTTACTACAGAAGGTGTTTAAGTTATAAGCTTTTCACCCCTGGCATGGCTAATGAAAATGAGCAACAACTTAAATGGAACATCCAGATCTCAGTTTGATACCCTTATTTGACATCAATGTTGCCTCCACCCTTCCTGCACAGCGGAGCCAGGCACACAATTACTGCTGACGTGTGTCGGGCTGCTGCTTGGGGAAAGAGGGGAGGAGCCTTTTAACCTCATCAAAACAGCTTCATGCCACCTGCTCCCATGGCATGAGAACAAAACTAGCCTACTTAGAAAGAACAAGCACAGGGCACACATATGTCGAATAAAGGTCTCACTCAGAGTGCATGTTATTTTTTTAATGAAAATAAGATGTGAATTAACTATGGCATATGTCTCACTAACTCCTATAGACTTAGCTTTGAAATTATTTAAAGTCATCCTACTTCCTGCATTTCCTGAGGACTCTCTTCATTCTATTCTTAATATCCTACTGAATATATACATATATATGATGTTATATAATACAACCCATATATATCTATATATATGTGTGTGTATATATACAAAAATATACATATATATGCATACACGCACACATATATATCAAGTCCTAAGTTTTTATCTAAACTGCTTTTGCTCAGAGTAAAAAGTGTAATGAATTATAATGTAGATGTTGTAACGTGTAAGTTGGTACTATGGTAAAAATAACAATAACCAATAAATTTCTGCTTAATTTGGGCTAAAATATCAATTTGAGAGAAAAAATGAGCTTATTATTCAATAGTGACCTGTAGATTTTTTTCCATCACATTCTTTTCCAGTGACTCTTATTGCAAATTACCTTCACTCGCAAGCTGATTTTCCCAAGGGTTATCCTAAACATCTAAATTCACGACTAGTTTCTTAGAAAAATGTGTTCTGAATGTAAAGTAATTTTTCATGCACCAACGGACCATAAAAATATAATAAACTTAAGTTCACCTTCTTGATTTCTTAAATGCCATCTGAGACTGTACTACAATTTTGCGAATTTTGTTTTTTTAACTTCTAAGTATCTGAAAGTAAAATCAATAAGTTACATTACTGTAAGACCTTCAGTTTTCACATGTCCTAAAGTGCATTCTTAAAATGAAACATGTATGTCACTTATTTCCTGGTCTTTGTTCATCTGCTCTTTGGTTGGAACAGGACATCTGTTTAATGCACTCTGGAAGATTAGACAGATGAAAAGAAAGAAGGAAACTATAATTGGAAAAGAGAAGAGGCAACTTCTCTCTCTCTCCCTTTTTCTCCTTCCCTCTCTCTCCCTCTTCCTTGCACACCCACTCTCTCTCTGTCTCTGTCTTATGAAGATTCTAAAAACTTAGCACATTGTAGAAAAGAAAAGTGTTTCAAGTACCACTTACAAACTAGTAGCAGCCACCACACTGTGATCAAGAGGTTGAGTAAGTGGATCATTATTTTTGGTAGTCAAGTGTTCTCAGAGAAGTTGTCTTTCAGCACATGACCAAAAGCAGAAAAGATTCTTTATAGGGAAATTATACGGCAGAAATTTTAGGAGGTGGAGATACTTCATCATGACTGTTACTTCTATCAGGTTTGGGGGGTTATATTTTTGAATTATAAAGAGCTTGAATAAACACTAGTGTAAAGCCCATTTCTACATATGAGAAATTAATGCCCAGACATACTGATTTTCTTCAGGCCTCACACTCATTGGCTCAGTGGGATTAGGATCCAAGGTCACTGGGTTGACTGTGCGTTTCATCATCTTTGGCCAACACAGTGGTTCTCAGACACCTTGATTTCATGCACCAGGATAATTTTAAATAAATTGAGGAGAGACTGACATATGGCTGCTAACTATAAAAAGAACCCACCATTTTTGGGGCCGGCCTGGTGGCGCAAGCGGTTAAGTGCGCGCGCTCCGCTGCGGCGGCCCGGGGTTCGCTGGTTCGGATCCCGGGCGCGCACCGACGCACTGCTTGGTGAGCCATGCTGTGGCGGCGTCCCATATAAAGTGGAGGAAGATAGGCACAGATGTTAGCCCAGGGCCGTCTTCCTCAGCGAAAAAAGAGGAGGATTGGCGGATGTTAGCTCAGGGCTGATCTCCTCACAAAAAAAAAAAAAAAAAAAAAAAGAAAGAACCCACCATTTTTAACCACAAAAATTCCAAATGTAAAAGAGATTTTTATCCCAAAAGAATAGAGAGAGTATATTTATAATAATGTGTGGTCCTTTAAATTTAATATTTTCAGCTTTAGGAAAATTTATGATTGCTGTGTTTCTTTCCTTTTGTTTTTTTCTTTTCACAGAATACAATTTGGGAACCATCACATTATATCAACCCCATCTTCTCAATCCAACTCTCTCGTCATTCGAGGCCACAGTGTCTATTGTTTGGGCAATTTCTTCTCTGGAGTCATATTAGTGTATAGGCATTTACGGCACCTTTGAGAGCTGGAGTCTAGAAGGTCCCCAGAACTACTTCTTTAGGTCTCACTGAATGAAACAGAAAAGGATCTATACTTTGAAATAATCATTGAACCAAATGTAAAATTCATTTCTACTCATTTCAGTAATATCCATAGAAAAATACATTGGACAAAATTAAAATAGAAAATTCCTATATTAAGAATAAAGGTATAGAGAAACTAAAAAAGCTCAAATTATAGTTATGTGTTGGTTTATTTCTTGAGCATCTGCATAAACTACAGAGATGTTTCCGATGTTGATAGGAACCCAGTCATTGAAATGCCTCATGACACTTCTTTTGAAGTTCTTAAGTCAGGGTCGAGTTTGGCACTTTCTTTTATACTCTACTGACCTACAGAGTTGATGCTGGGGTTAAATAGATCCCTTCTGTGAACTCAGATAGACAACGACAGTCAGAGCCCTCAAAGTGCTTCTTAGTCTATAAATCAGCCAGATGGTGGGGAGTGCTTTTCGTATAAAAGTGATGCCAATGAGAAAAGTGAGAATTGAAACTGAGCAATCTAGTTACCTAAGTTTTAAGGGTTTTATTTAAATATATCAAGATGTACTCTCTGAAGTCATGTCATAATTTATAATAAAGCCTTTCTGGTTTTTTCCATGATCTGTAATCTTTTCATTATTCTTTCCACATTTAGCTTAGGGAGATGACACCTCTGTTATAATGAAATTATTCCACTGGGGAAAAAGGTAATCTCCTTCTCATCCAATCAAAGTTTCTAAGCATTCTAGTAACAGCATGAAATGAAACTCTTGGTAGGATGAGAACCATATGTCCTTCATGATTTTTGCCTATACAACAATACAGATGTCAACAGAAGTTCCATATATGATTTAGGGATCATGGAGCGGCAGATAATGATATGATGCTCCAGGATCCAGAATACTGAATAACTTGGAGGAAAAAAAAAAAGAGTTATTATCTAATAATATACACAAAAACTACATTTATACTGTTAAGGGAGCAAACTGGCAATAAATGGAATATTTTCATGGCAGGAAACATGAATTGACTCAAGTATCCCTCCTTTGTTTTATCCAGCTGATATTTTCCAGTAAATATTTCAGGAGATTTGCATTTATAATAAATGTATTGATCTCTGTACCCAAAAATAATTTAAAAAGTTGCTAAAAAATGATCTACATGTTCTAGCAAATCAGACATTCCCACTCCAACCAACCATCTCCCTTCTTTGAATTGATAATTTCTACTCAAGTTTCAAAAATCAGGTTATCTTACCCTAATAATCTATCTTGACTTACCATAGTCAAAATTTAATGCCTTTTCTCTGTGTTATGAAATACTCCATCACTAAATATCCCATCAATAAAAATAAAGTCATGAGATTTTTTCATACTCTGCCGAACGTGCGTATTTCATTCTCCAAGTGTGGTAGTCACAGTCTTGAAAGAGTGGGAACCTCCTGTTCTGTTCCCAGGGCCCCAGCATACTAATTGCATCTAACCAGTGGCAGGGATTTGTTGAATGAATGCGTGACTCCAGATCTTAACTGATGGCAAGGCCTGCACAAGTAGAAAATTTCTAAAGTATTTATATATTGAACATGATATTCTCTTTTTAAAAATAAAATTCTAAAAAAAAATTAAAAATAGAAATAGCCACCTGAAAACTCAAATATTTGAGGAAGGAAAATCTTTCCAAAGGGACTTGACATTTTTCTACTTGAAAAATCCAAAATAGCCAGCTTGAAACTGACTAGAAATAAAAAGATAGGAAGGCCAATTATGTATAAAAACATAAGGATTATATTTAGAGATATTTTTCTTGGAGACTGTCTTAGTCAACTCAGGCTGCTGTAACAAAATACCACAGATTGGATACCTTAAACAACAGACATTTATTTCTCACAATTTCAGAAGCTGAGAAGTCCAAGATCAAGGTGCTGGTAGATTGGGTTCCTAGTAAGGGCCCTTTCTCTGGCTTAAAGACAGCTTCCTTCTTGCTGTGTCCTCACAGGGCAGAAGGAGTGAGAGCTCTGGTCTCTCTTCCTCTTCTTAAAGGACACTAATCTCATCATGAGGGCCCTATCCTCATGACCTCATCTAAACCTAATTACCTCCCAAAGGCCCCATCTCCAAATACTATCACTTTGGGGAGTAGGGTTTCAACATATGAATTTTAGGGGGACACAGTCAGTCAGTCCATAACAGAGACATAGAAGATATGGGAAAATAGAGAAATTCCTTCTTCTGGAACAGAAAGAATCAGTCATGTAAATAATTACTTCTTACTAAATTGGCTTCGAGGGGCCGGCCCCGTGGCTTAGCGGTTAAGTGCGCGCGCTTCGCTGCTGGCTGCCCGGGTTCGGATCCCGGGCGCGCACTGACGCACCGATTGTCCGGCCATGCTGAGGCTGCGTCCCACATACAGCAACTAGAAGGATGTGCAACTATGACATACAACTATCTACTGGGGCTTTGGGGGAAAAATAAATAAATAAAATTATAAAAAAATAATAATAATAAATAAATAAATTGGCTTCGAAATGTATGTAATTTCAGTTTAAATAAAATATGATGTTTGGTAGAATTTGAAAAGCTATTGATAGGCATTTTCTTGACTAAATATTAAAACATCCTGCAAAGCTACATTGATTTTATTGTAGTATATGATAAGAATTGACTGTGAATCAATAGAAGAGGTTAGAAAGTCCAGGAAAAGCGTGTATAAGTATTTAGCACATGATAAATATGGCATTGCATGTAAATAAGTAACACAATTAAATAAATAGAGAAATGCATGCATATATTCATAAAGAATTTTACAATTCTTTGTATAAAAATAAATCTAGACACTGCTGCACTAAGTGTGATCTGAGAGGCTACAGCATCAGCATCATCTGGGGGCTTGTAAAGTATGTGAAGTTCAGGTCACTTCCCAGATTATCTTAGTCAGGAGCTGTGTTTTAATACGCCTGAGTGATTGGTGTGCATATTAACATTTGAGAAGTTCTGTCCAATAAGAATTCCTACAATAATGGAAATGGTCTATATCTGCACTGTCGAAAATGATAACTACGAACGATACGTGGTTACTGAGCACTTGAACTGTGGTTTCTGCAACTGAGGAAATAAATTTTAAATTTTATTTTATTTTTATTAATTTAAATTGAAAATCTACATGTCAATAGTGGCTACCATTTGGACAACGCAGCTCTAAACCTGCTTTTGGAATATTTACATGTAAAAAAATATTAATTCACTGAAAAAATCTTTAATATGATCTTGGGGTGGAGATGGCTCATCTAAAGATAACACCAAAGCCAGAAACTATTAAGTGACGAGAGAATTGAATACATAAAAATGTAAACGATTTAAATGGAAAAAGATTATAAAATTATCATTTAAGAGCAAAATTGGGAAATTATTTGCAACATGTATGAGAGTTAAGCAGTTACACATTTCCTCTATATTAGTAAAAACAAAAAAAAGAAAGACATAAATAAGCAAGAAATAAACACCATAGCACTAAACAAAGACAAAGGATAAAAGTGGGTCATTCATAAAGAAAGAATTTGAAATGGCAAACACAGAAAAAGATATTTAACCTCAGTAATAATAAAATGCAAATTAAATCTTAAATGGGTCTTAATTTTTTATGATTTCCCTTGCTGGTAAACATGTGGAGAAATGAACAGTTATATAAATATATGCAACCAACATGAAGGGAAATCTGATAGTGTTTTAATTTCTTTTTTTTTAGCTGAGGAAGATTGTCCCTGAGCTAACATCTGTTGCCAATCTTCCTCTACTTTTTATGTGAGTTGCCGCCACAGTGTGACTGCCAAGCAGTTTAGGTCTGTGTCTGGGATCCAAACCCATGAACCCGGGCCACTGAAGCAGAACCCATAGAACTTAACCACTATGCCATGGGGCCGGCCCCAGTATTTTAATTTTTTTAATGAGCACAGTCTTTGAAATAATAATTCGACTTTAAGGACATAGTAAGTGTGCAAAACTATGTTTGAGGTCATTCATGGTTTGTAATAGCAAAAATTTGAAAACTTTCTACATATTCAACAACAGGCAATTGAAAAATAAATTATTATGCAAGAATTAAAATTATGATATAGATTTATATTTATTTATGTGAATGTGGTTACTGTATGGAGAGCAAGAGCACTATTTCTGCAAAGGAGTTGCTGGGCTGATATACTGCTGGCCCCCACATCCTAATTTAGTGACAATGGGCAAGCTACGTCCTCTCCCTGCCTCAGTTTATTGACCTGAAAAATGGCAATAATATTAGTGCAAAGTCATAAATTTATTACGAAGATTAAATTAGTTAATTTACGTAACAGTCTATGTAAGAAAACTGTGTTTAGCATTAACGTGTACCATAAATGCTAGCTGCTCTTAGTAATAGATGTAATCATAGTAATAGGGATACTTAGAAAGATAAGCGATACTATGTCTAGAACCCATTAGTTCACGTGTTCAAATCCAGTGGCCATTTCTCTTCCTTTATGATCTCACTTGCAGTACTATTTTATCTTATCTTCCATGACACTGTATTCTGTTTTCTCTCTTACTTCAATGACATCTCCTGTATCTCCTTCGCGGACTATCTTCTCTGCTTGACTTCGAAATGTTGGAATGCCCTAGACCTCAGGCCCAACCCACTGTCTCATCCTGTTCATATTTTCTTCCTAATCCTCCAATTTAAAAAAGAAAACCAACCCAGTCACTCATTATCACATCAACCAATTGCTTTCTCTGCAAATTCTTATCAGTATTTGATATTATCTTGTTTACACACACATGTATATACACACACATATATCAGATATATTTTTACTATTGTTAATTTTATCAGTTTCTCCTTACTAGAATACAAGCCTCATGAGAACAGGTACTGTCAAGTGCTTGCTCATCTCTGCATCCCAGCGAACAGAGCAGTGGCTTATATATAAGAGGTGTTGAACTAAAATTTCTTGAATAACTATATTACATAGGAAATAACATAATATATGCATACATATAATAATGCTCATGCATAAACATAACATTCATAATAACAACAGTAATAGCAAACACATGCATAATGTTTATTTTGGGTTCTACTTAAGTTAACTCAATCATTCAATCATCACATCAATCTTATGTGATAGGTACTCTAATTCCCCTCACTTTACAAATTAGAATATTGAGGCAGACTTTAAGTGATTTACCTAAGTTTACACAACTATTATATCCAGAGGGAAACTTATGGTACAGAAAAAAATAACATAATTGTGTTTATATCCGGGTGGTGGTATTTTTTTACTTTTTAAAAAATAGATGTGTTGCGTAGTTTTCTCGAATAACTGTATACTATTTTTATAATAGTTTAGATGGTAATTTGGGGGAAATGCAAAATTCTATCTTCAGAAAATTCCCCCTGAAAGAGGAGCCTTTGGAATCTGTGGGTTTCCATTTATTTTTAAAATGAGAAGTCTGGGGCAGGAGGACTGGTGCAATGGAAATGTCGCCAATTCGTTGCCAAGTTGGCAATACCTGCAACAAAGAGATAAAAATTCAAAAGTAGGTATGAGTGGTGTATTGGCCAGATAGGATTTGGGGAAAAGTTATGAAGAAAAAAGGGATTGCAGGTGGAAACAGCTTGTCTAATGAAAATATTTCCAACAAGGTTTAGGAGATGGTGTCCTGCAGGATTGGGGGCAGGTTGGTGGTCTGGGACTGCCTTGGTGGGTACAGAGCCACGTCTTGCCCTCTTTTTCAGCTTCTGCCACATAAAATACTACAGCCTGTCTTGCCTGAATGGAGACATTATAGTCTTATTTAAGCTCACACAGAGTTAATAAGTATTTGAAAATACCCATCAGTAATTAGAGAGAACAGGGGAAGAAACAAATGGAAGCTGCAGCCTACAATATATGCCTCTCCAAGCCCATTTCCTACCTTGTTTAGTTAATCCAAGTCATTTGAGGGAATTTTAAAGCAGACAAAGAAGGCCACAAGAAATTTATCACTAAAGTAAAGCAGGAGGTACCAACACTCCCTCAAAACATAATAATCAACAAAAATGATCAATTCAAGATTATCCTTCCCAAACACCCGATCTTATTCTAACTCTAGGTTGACTACAAATTAAATTTAAGGTGCTTGTGGTTAAAGTTTCAACTTAATTGTGCTATAGTTCTTTCTCTGGGTGGCTGGCCATTATTCTGAGGTCAAATTTAAATACAGAAACAGGACTTTGGAGACAACCCAGTCTAATCCCTTTGTTAAACAGATCAGGAAATTGAAAACAGCAAGTTAAACAATTTACTTAAGAACACAGAGAACCTAAGAAGAATCTTTGGGTGGCCAGGGCTAGTTAGTTCTCTTTCTAGTTTACAATACTTGATTTTCATTCACGGATTTTTTTTTTTAGCTCTTTTCCCAGAAAGTTAGGAAGAATAAAGTAGCATATTTCAAATGTAATCCAGGAGTAAGATGGACTTTTTTTTTTTTTTTTTTTTTTTTTTTGAGGAGGATCAGCTCTGAGCTAACATCCGCCAATCCTCCTCTTTTTTTTTTGCTGAGGAAGACGGCCCTGGGCTAACATCCGTGCCCATCTTCCTCCACGTTATATGGGACGCCGCCACAGCATGGCTTACCAAGCAGTGCGTCGGTGCACGCCCGGGATCCGAACCAGCGAACCCCGGGCCGCCGCAGCGGAGCGCGCGCACTTAACCGCTTGCGCCACCGGGCCGGCCCCAAGATGGACTTTGTAAAGAGGTGAGGTAGACAATGACATATCCATTGGGGTCTGAGAAGTATTAGGCAGGCCTTGGGTAAAACTGTGATGTGGTTTCCTGGTGATCCCAGGAATCCCTTTAGACTTTCCCCACCCTAATTCCATTTTACACCTTTGGCGAGGTGCCTACTACCCTCTCCCCGACTCCTAGAAACTACACTCAAGAGAGAACCTACTATTAGTTCCATTTTGCACTCATCTTTCCCTCTGTTTGAAAAGCTCTTTCCCTGGATATCTGCATGGTCATCCTCAATACCCCTTTGAGCTCTCGCCTGAATATCCACCCTCAGTTGTTATCATAGCGCTACATTCACCTGGGTTTACAGCTCGACTTTAGTCTTAGCTAGCTATCTAATCTTGCACAACTAGTTTACTTTTCTGCTGTTCAGTTTCCTCATCGGAAAAATTGTAATAGACCTACCCCATATAGTTGTGATAATTAATTTAGTTGCCATTTGCAAAATGCAGAACATTGACTCCTATTATCCTATTTTGTTTCCTTTCATGCATTTTATTACGTTACTATCTTAATAATAGATTTACCTTTTTATTCAATTATTTAGTGTTTGTGTCTACTGTTGTAATAAAATTCTAGCAGAGTGGAGAACTTGATTTTCTTGTTCATCTTATATCTCAAGTATTCAGAAAATTTCTTGGCGAAGAAAAGGCCCTTAATAAATATTTGTTAAGTAACTGGTAGTTATTCACATTTTGGCACACTTCAGGATGTTCTCAGGCCCCTTCAGTGTCAGCCTTATTTCTAACCCCTGAATGAAGCTATGTTTTCATTGAAGATGTTTCAGGCCTCAGTAAAGAGAGGGGTGAAGGGCATTATAGACCTGTGTGGACCAGGGGCCCCAATTCTATGTCTACGTGAGTCACCTGTGAGCACTGAGAAGCATCCTTTCTCCAGATGACTTTCCCAAGTGACCCACAATAATTTCAGAAATTCTATTCTTTTCTTCACTTGAGCTCTGACTTTACCAGAGTGTGGCCAAATACTCACTCTGAGAAATTCATGTTCATATACAGGTGAATTCTAACTTTTGGGATATCAACTAGTTTAATAATTTTTCTCATTGTAAATAGGCCTCTGACAACAAAAGCAAAATTTGTGTTTATAATCCTCTAATTTTGTTGCCAATACTTACATGAGTATCCAGACAGCAATACTGACAAAATGATAGAAAGGAAACATGGAGGCAACTCAGTTCACCAATTTGTAGCTATTAAAACTTCATATTTTTATAAATTTCTTCAAGGTTTATTTTTTTTCTTATTTCTCATGTCTGAGAGAAATGAATGTGGAAAAGAATGTCAAATAACAAAAGGATATACAAAAAAAACATTCCTTGGGAAATGAAATGTACTACCTTTAGGAAAAAATCAAGAATTAATATAAATCAACTACTTTCCAAGTTTAAGTCACATTTGACCTGAAGTTTAAGAGATTAGCAGTAATATCAGAAGGAAGTACAGAGAACCAAGCCAACCACGTGCAATCACCAGAGTTAAGGAACTATGAAGAAAAGATTTTAGAACTGAAAAAACTTTTGATGACATAGATACCCAATGGCTTCCTAGCCTCTGGGCTGCATTCAACAGGCCTCCAATAAATACTACTTATTGAAAAATGACTATACAGAATAGGAGCAATGGACTATTTCTAATTTCATCTTCTCACTATTATTAATTATTATTGTTGTTATTATTATATTTCTTATGGCTATCAAGTATGGTTGCAAGTAGTAGGGGCAAAAAATAAACAATGAACTAAAACAAATTTTTATGAATGAATTCTACTTGGGCATCTAATGAAGAGGTTTTGAGACTGAGTGGGGAATGAATGTAAAAGTCGGAAGAGAATAGCATCATATTCCCTTTATTTTACAGTTTAGATTAGAGGCTGATGCAGTCTGGAGACCTCTATTAAATTTTCAGTTACATGCTGATATTTGAATGAGTAATTTTAATAAACTGTGTTTTTATTCTCTTATAATAAAATAAGAAGTATAAACTACTTTGTCTAAACAACAAAACACAACCATATCAAAATTTCAGAAATATTATTATAAGAAAATCATATTAAATTAAACCACATAACATAAAATAGATTCATAAAATTAATTTTTTCCAATGCATTTATTTTATAAATGAAGAATATGAGGTCAGGGAAATCTGTGATTTGTGCAAAGTCCATCAATGATAAATCAGTGGTCAGAATCTAATGTTCTGTTACAGTCATTATGGAAAACAGTATGGAGTTTTCTCAAAAATTAAAAACAGAATTACCACATGATCCAACAATCCTGCTTCTGGATATATATCTAAAGAAAATGAAATAAGTATCTAGAAGAGATATCCGCACTCCCATGTTCCTTGCAGCATTATTCACAATAGCCAAGATATGGAAACCACTTAAGTGCCCGTCAATGGATGAATGGATAAAGAAAAGGTGATATGTATATATATTCCATTGTTATAATATATATAATATTCCATTGTTTACCTATATATGTAAACAAAGTAACTGTATATGTTATATATGTAAACAATAGAATATTATTCAACCATAAAAAAGAAGAAAATCCTGCCATTTGCAACAACACGGATGACACTAGAGGACATTATGTTAAGTGAAATAAGCCAGACACAGAAAGACAAATACTGTAGGACCTCACTTACATATGGAATCTAAAAAAGTCAAACCCATAGAAACAGAGAGTAGAATGGTGGTTGCCAGGGGCTAAGGGGACGGGGATATGGCGAGATGGTGGTCAAAGGGTACAAACTTTCAGTAATAAGACGAATAAGTTCTGAGGATCTAATGTACAGCATGGTGACTATAGTTAATAATATTGTATTGTATACTTGAAATTTGCTAAAAGACTAGATTTTAGGTGTTCTCACCACACACAAAAAAATAGTAACTATGTAAGGTGATGGATGTGTTAATGAACTTTATTGTGGTAATCCTTTCACAATGTATATATATATTAAATCATGACATTATACACCTTAAAAAATCACATTGTAAAACCTAAATGTTTACAATTTTTATTTGTCAATTATACTTCAGTAAGACTGGAAAAAATTATTAAAAATTAATTAATAAAAAGACTAATAGTTTGACTTCCAGTTTGGTCCTCTTTCCCCCAGAGAGAAGATGTAGATGGACGAATCTGAAGTAAATGTGACCAGACTTCTAGTTCTTCATCTAGGAAATGATATTTTGTGCTCAGGTATGTTCCTAGGTGCATTCACCTGGGAAATCATACAGCGAACAGGTCACCACAAAGTGTGTGTAACTGATAGGAGGGAAAATAAATTTTGTGAAACTGTTGTCCCCTTGAATTTCTGCTTATTGACTTAGCATCATGAATTTTTTCCAAGTCTTTCTGACCCTATTAAAACCATAGAAGAAGAACAAAATTCAGAAGAATATCAAACCATACCTTGAAATGATCCAATTTTAGTAAACTCTTAAATGCAATGTATAAATATTTAAATATATTCACACACACATGTATACATATATACGTATATGTGTGTGTATATAAAATCTCCATATATGTCTATATATATGTATATATATAATATCACCATATATATGTATAAAGTTCTTAAATGAAGTGTATGCACTGCCATAATTTTAAATTCTACCTGTTTGAATGTTAATGTGAAATTTTACTAAGACATAGAATTGACATAAATCAGTTTTTAGTAGATGCTATAAACTTCATTTTAATTAAATAGAATTAGAATTAGGGAAAATAGTCTAGTATGGCTGAGCCATTAATAGAAAAGTAGTAAAAGTCAGTGTAATTACAAGTGATTTTTAGTAACATTTATTTTGAATGGATACTCTTATCTCAAAGTGTTCAGAGCATTGTCTAAAATGACTAACTTTTCTATCCACGTGTAGAGAAAACACACAAATGAAGGGCAGCTCTAGTAAAGTAAAACCAAAATCCAAGGCACTGAATGCACACAGCCACTTTTAATCTGGGTCCTTTGTGAAATGTTAAATAATTTTTAGTATTTTTTTTAAAGAAATAGATGTAGAATCATCTAAAAAAGTGATTTAAAGCTACTTGGAGTATCTCCAAGTAGCTTTGCCTATTTTCCAACCATTTAAATTAGTTGTGTATATATATATATTTTTGTTTTTATTTTTGGCAAGGAAGATTGGCCTTGAGCTAACATCTGTTGCCATTCTTCCTCTTTTTACTTCAGGAAGATAGTCCCTGTGCTAACATCTGTGCCAGTCTTCTTCTATTTTGTATGTGGGTCAACCCACAGCATGGCTTGATGAGCAGTGTGTAGGTCTGTGCCCAGGATCCAAACCCGTGAACTCTGGGCCTCCGATGCAGAGCATGTGAACTTAACCACTACGCCACAGAGCCAGCCCCCTTAGTCGTATATTTTTATTGGAAATATTACACTGTAAGGAATGTTATGTCTTAAACCCATTATAAACTATTGCCAGCTATAGCTATAAAAGCTATAGTATTCTCTTGATACTCAGGTCCTAAAATTGAAATTGGCAACTAATAATCATATGCAGCAAATAATCTATACAACCTAAACAAGTACTTAATTGATTGAGATTTTGTTTTCACATATACATACGTAAATTTTATATCTCCTAAACTCATGTGTGTCTTTTTATATAGTAAACTTAGATGCAATCATTTGGTTCTGAATGTTTGGTCGATTCTTCCCCCAAGTTTTTACCTCAAGTCAATTTGAAAGACTTACATTTTTTTCACACTGTTAAAAAAGTGGTGGTTTGGGTTGATAATGAGGCAATTTCATGAGAATATATTCACAAGGTCAACTATTTTTGTTATAAAGTCTATCTTGATTAATGAATCAAAATTTTTGCTTGTGACAGAAACTAGACTTAAATTAACTTGAAAAAAAGACAGGAGAGTTATGAAAAAATACTGTGGTTTATTCTATCACCACAGAGAGCGTGAACAATCAATGATGAGAGATCCAGGGGTGGATGAGCATCAGAGACAACTAGACACAGGGCTCAAATGCCAAGAGGAGAGTCTCTCTCTCTCTCTCTCTTTCTACTGCACCGTGGCTTGAGTTTCTCCCACTGTAGACTCGATTTTTCTACACAGCAGGAGACATGGCTACCAATAGTTCCCAAGACTCATAGCTCACGGTCCTCATCACTGAGACAAATTATCCATGTTGGAAGCTCCAGGGGAGAAGATAGGGGAAATTAGAGGGCACATCTCTTCCCTTTAAGGGCATGACCTGAAAGATGCACGAATCACTTGTGCTCACATCCTACAAGTCAGAATTTAGATTCACGGCCAAACTTAGCTGCAAGAAAGGCTGGAAAGCGTGTCTTAACCAGGGCAGCCATGTGTCCACATATATTTTAAGGATACTTTTAAAGGGAAAAGAGTGCTGTGGAAATTAGAGGACAACTCACACTGAACAATTACGGCAATGAAGATGCAATAAGAATAATTCAAGCATCACTAGATCAAAGGAAATGGAGCAGAAACAGAAATGAACCAAAAGTGTGGTTTCCCAAAAAAGACGGGATTTCTGAAGACATCCTAAAAAAAAAAAAAATTACCTTGTTACTTCGAATAAGGCTTTTACTTTCAAATTATTTTTCATAACACATTTAGCTAGCTAATAAAATTAAGACCAAGCTGGTTTAGTTTTGGTTCCCCTCACTGTGTTATGATAGTTTTATTTAAAAGGTTAATGGGTATGTTTGTCAGAGAATCCAATAACTTGCTTGTTTTCAGAGAGAATATTCTTTCTTTGATAATAACACCTGACTTTCTGAAAGCTTCTTATTAAGAGATTAAAAATAATGTTCTGGATCCTGCCAGGCGAGTAACTACTCACTGGGTGAAAAGTAAGACATTAGAAACAGGGAGCAATTTTCTCCAACAAATGGCGAACAGCACTCCAGTGAAGCCACACTGACTGCTCGTTCTAAGTACCTATTTAAGACCTGGGAGTAGCTGAGTCACTCAGTACAGCCTGACCCCATGCACTTTTCAATTGCTCCCTCATTCCAAACAAAAAGCCAAAAAAGATCAAGTCTTTTCCAGGGACCCACATCAGAGACACCCCCAAAGTATCTGTCAGCATAGGAGCATCCCTGACATGGTACCCAAGATCTTCTCTAAGGGAGATGTTTCTATCATGTCTACCTAAACATCTTTTGCATTTTGAATCTGATGCGTAATCCTCTGTATCACCTCCTGCCAAAATAGCCATTGTATATTTTAACTGGGAAAGAATGGCTGCCACATAGCTAAATTGGAAGCATGAGTATTTTTAGCGCTTGTTGAAAGGACTTACATAAAGAGCGCCTCTGTTCACCCCATTGGGATCCTCTTATGTAAAAGGTCTGGCACAAGCGTAAGGTATTATTATGACTATAAAAGCTCCTCACTCTGTAATCATAGGAAAGGCAGTATTGCGGAGAAATACCACGCAGTTGCATGGCAACTGAATCCTAGTGGAATTAGTTACTACGCAGAGGAGTTATTGTGAATGCTTCCAAGCAGCCCAGGGAAGACAGCACCCAGACCACAAGCAGGTAAACACCCACCTGTTGCCTGATGACGTTTTCTCCTGCATCCTGGTAATTGAAGGGAATTCAAGATGAAGATGTGGTTTTTGCGTCACTGCGCAGAGCCTGAATACCAGTAAAGGGTGTTTTGTTTGACAAATTTCTAGCACCTTTTTTCATTGTGAGAGAGTGAAAAAGCATGCACGTCATAAAGTGTCAGCAACAACATGGGAAATCCACAGCCTCAACTTGTGCCAAATCCAGATGATTATAGACATGTAAATAGGCGTTAACTAACCTCCAGAATGGGTGTGTTATCTCAAGGTCTTCTCTTGTTAAAAAATAAAAGCGTGTGTACGCTTTTTGTTGATGTTATGTTTTGCTTGCCAGCATCCCTTCTCTCTTTTTGCAATCAATAAACTTTGATCTTCTGAGAATCTACTCTTTCTTCACTCTCAACGCATACAGTTCAGATGGGGCTGAATCCAACCTGTCGCCCAGATGGGCAGGTGATCCAGAATGAGCTCATCAGCAGGTTTCATGTCCCTGAGTTTGGCCCAGGATTGGGCATATGACAAAGCCAGGACAATGAGATCATTCTGGGGCTTCTTTTGGAACTTCTGGGAAAGAGGGGCTGTCTTGGTCTGCTGAAGGTCCACCAGGGCAGGTTGGTGGCCTCCCTGCCTCCTGTGGACACAACTTCCTCAGAGTGAAGCCAGCACAAGGAATGCAGAACCAAGAGATGCAGGACACAGATTGCCAATTGCATCATTTTAACAGTTGAGTCCAGTTGGAACAAATATCCTACCCTCAAACTTTGTCAATAGACAATTCTTTGTGTTTTAAATTTAAACTTGTTTGAATTAGGTTTCTGCCACTTGGAATGAGAAGGTTTTACCAATAGCCAGCATGAGCCTGGCCTTGGAATTGAAATCTACTCTCTGACACTAAGGAGCTGTGTGACCTGGGGCAAGTTACATACCTTTTCTGAGCTCCAGTTTCTTTGTTTTTCAAATGAGCATAATAATGGCACCTTAAGTCATAGTTTTGTTAGCCTTAGATGAAACAGTGCATGTGAAGAAATTATCCAAGTGCCAGGAATAAAAAAATGAGCTCAATACATGGTATTTATTATTTGTTAAAGATTCGCAGAGGTCTCTGTCTGAAATGAGTATTCAAGTATGCAGAGAACATGACTCTAATGTTCATGGCTCAGTCACTCATTCTAGTCTCCTGGGCCACTTTTTCTCGAGTTCCACTTAACCTGAGAAACTGACCTTTAATAGGTTCAGAAAAGTTTCTCTCATAACAATCTCCCCGGAGCAACTGTGAGAGGGCAGTGTAGGCTATTACTATTCAAGGGACCCAGAGATTTCCATCTTTGTTATATGATTGGGGTAATCCTCCCCCCATCTCGTTCCCTCAAAGCACACATCTCTCTCTTAGAAAACTGGCATAAGCTTGGGCTTTCAAAGTCATACAGGGAAGTCCTCTGCATAAAAGCTTTCTCCTCTGCCATGCAGTTCCCCTGGAGTAATAAAGCACCAGGTAGTGGGGTACGTTCTTGGAAAGGGAATGAAATAAGAGGAAAAATACAGAAAGTACAAAATACAAATTAATATCTCGATATATTGTCCTTAAGAGAAAGCTAATATTCTTTGAGCTGTCACAATAGTCACTGTGCTAAGCAGATGTCCTCATACTTTCTCAGTTCATGAAGCCCTTCATATCTCAATAACTTTTTCATGGCACCTACAGGCCAAAAGAAATACCTAACAGTTCCATTTAGTAACTGGTTACATTTAAGCATCTTAATAACAATTTATATTGTAATAACTTAGCAGCAATTTGAAAAAATGATCACATATAATGAACAAAAAATAATATTTTTATTCCATTCTAAAGCATTCACTATTACTATTATTATCATTATTGTTATTATTTTTCGGCTTAAAATAACACAGATTTAGTATCAGTAGATCAGAAGTCCTCCACAGTCTCCCTGGACTAACAACCGGGTGTCAGCAGGGCTGCACTCTTTTCTGGTGGCTCTAGGGGAGAATCCATGCCCTTGCCACTTCCAGCTTCTAGAACTGATGTGTGGCCCTCTTTCTGTGTTCAAAGCCAGCAACATTTCATCTCTCTGTGCCTTTCTTCCATAATCACATCCCCCTCTGACCACAGCCAGGAAAGGCCCTTCACTTTTTTTTTAATTGAAGTATAATTGTCATACAATATCCTATTAGTTTCAGGTGTGCATCATAGTGACTTGATATACGTTACGAAATGATCACCATGATAAATCCAGTTACCATCTGTCACCATACAAAGCTATTACAATACTACTGATTGTATTCCCTATGCTGTATGTTACATCTCCGTGAGTCATTCACTTCTAATTGGAACTTTGTGCCTCTTAATCCCCTTTACCTATTTCACCTTTCCCCCTTTACCCTCCCCACCCCAATTATTTACTAAGATGTCATGTGCAAATATCGGGCATCACACATTTTTTCAAAACTTAAAACCATTCTGGGCACCACCACCCTCCTTTCCTGCTCCATGCCTGTTTTCTCATGAGGCTTGCTTTACCACCACCAAAACCCAGCTTTGAAAAGGTATGACACCATCAAAAGTAGTATAGTGCAATCTGATGTTGAAAATATGAATCCAGTAGCTTGTGTGATGTCTGTTTTCCCTCGGAAACTCAAAATCCCTCCCACGAGTTTGCAACAGCACTCGGGCACCTCCGGGCACAGTTTAAGGAACCGTGATGCCAAACTGCTTCTGAGCATCTTCTTATGTCATCTACATGACCGTCATATGAGCACAGAGACTTGAACTAATCAGGTTTTAAAGATGAAGGAACCAGATTTTTAGGTTTAGTGACTTGTTTAAAGTTTTAGCTAGAATAGAGGAGGAAAGAGATTTGAATCAGGGATTCCCCAGGCCCTGCTGTCCATTTCTACTTTCCAACGACTAAACTAGGAAAAAATGTATTTATAGCTTACATTATTTTGTTAATTCCATTGCTTAATTTATTCAATCATACGTAGAATATTTGAGGGACACTAAACTGTGCTCACTGCTGGGGCTGGGGCTGGGAATCCAGAATGAGCCTGACCCCATAAACTCGACAGGGACAAAGAAGGCAATAAAGCTTGTAAAGGTGTTGTCACAGAATTATCTTAGGGTACACAAGGGGGGCCCAAGACGATATGCGATCACCAGGAAAACTTCACGGAGGATCTAAAGCTTGAGGAGAAACAGCTGATGAAGAGGTATCACGGTCCCATCATGTTGACTGTTCCTAAAATGCCATCTCCAGCAGAAGCAGCGATGAAGACAAAGAAACAAAACTTGGAGAGACCATAGCTTGTCTGGGGAAAGAGCAGTAGAGGGAGTTAGGGAGGGAAGAAGAGCGAGTCATATCTAGATGGGTGGCTGAAGAGGGAGGGAGGGATCAGATTATCAGCATTTCCTGGGAATATACTCAGTAATTCAGTGTTTCCCAAAGAATGACATTGACGCTAAAGAGATGCCCCTTAAAAAGGGATCACGTGACTGTGGGAGATTCCCCTCTGGGTGTGTCAAAATGAACATAAGCATTGTAAAAGCTTTGAGAATGTGTTCTCATTGAGCGAATAAACAAGTAAAAAAGGTTTTGGTTAATTGAGTGTTTCCATTCCACGGATATTTTGCTCTCTAAGAGCCACTGCTGTAGACAAAAGAAAGCTTTAAATTCTCACTCACTTCTACTAACCTTTCCTTAAACCATTTCAGATCAAGCTGGTTTTCTTTAAAAGAAAATGTACATCCTAACTTTGCTTCCTATTTCCCATTTGTGGGAACTTGGGGAGAGATGATGAGTAGATGTAAGGACTGTGCTTTTAATCGAGGTGGCACATGTCCACGCCTTACAGACCAGGGATGCAGGTAGCTGCCAGAAAGTTTAGGGGTAACAAGGAGTTTGCAGCCTGAGCGGCTCCAATTTAGCGTACTGAACAGAAGCCCAGTGACTTCAGTTACACATTCTATTAAAGAAGCAGAGCCCCGTAGACAGCGTGGAGCTGAAATAAATATGTATGCCAAAATCACCTTCAAGGGGAAAGCAAGGTTGTCTCTACTCAAGGGTAGAATTGGCTCTGTTACAATTCAAACATACCATAAAAATGCTTAATGATGCGTTTTCACAAGCCTTGCCCATCAAAATCCCCACGTGCCTCATCTTAACAATTGCCATGCTAATGGATCAGAGTTTGGAGGGAGATTTATTACCAAATTAATGGGGGAAATGTTCATCTATATAATAATTGTTACAATATATTGAGCATTTATAATGCGCCAAGACCTGTGTGAAATATTTTATGTGCATCTGCTGAAAACTCAAACAACTCTAAAGAGTCGCTGTAAGCTGTCCCAATTTTACAGACTGGGAACTAAATTGTAAAGCATCACATCATTATGCAAACAGCAGAAGCAAGATGGGAATCCATATATGAACAACCCTAAGTCCATAATCTTAACTACTTTTTTTAAAACAAATATTTAACAATATAACCATTTCCTAAAACATTTGTGCTTTGGCTTATGACATGATACTAAGAGATTTCAGCTTTTAGAGCCCCAGGATACTTTGCTTTTTAAGCTATGTTTCAAGCATCCTGAAGCCCTGCCTCAGCTGCCATCACACTTGGAGAGAGGGGAGACGGATGGATCCTTCTCACGTTGCTTTCTGACAACCTCTGGGATTTGATCCAGCAATGGTGACTGTTATTGGGAGCTCTGCATATCAATGATCCCTTCCTTAGAGGTTTTAGACACCTGGCTTCAATGAAATGCTTTATTAAAATTGTGTGTGAAAGATCCCTGCCCCGCTCTGGGTGGCAGAAGTACAGTTAGACAGCAGTTCTAACCTGTATTTCTTCATCAGTCAAATTCTTCTTATTACAAGTGAACCAAGAAATTTTAAAGGAAAAAGAAACAAAGCCATTAAATAAAAATATATATATTTTAAAGTTTTGGTTACTATTTCAAGCAGAGCACTAGAAAAAATAGTAGATTTTTAAGTCACTTCTGACATTATTTGTATATTAACCATGGCAAAGATTTGGAGTACTAACCTACCTTTAAAATTACAAGGAAAAATAATTTTGAAACCTTTATTATACCACTCATCAGCAGGGCTACAGTGAATGGTCTACCAGTGTTTTCATTAGCCTTTTTTCCTTAGCACCCATTGACAGCTCCATTCCTCCTACTTAAGATAAAACAACCCTCCAATGATTCTGTAGCATACAACACAATCCTCCCCAAGAAGCTAAAAATAGAGAAGCAACTTATTACTGACTGAAGCACAGCATAGTAAATTCTTGTAAATACCAAGATATAAAACACGCAAAGCAGGTATAAGCCAAACAGTTGCAAATAAATACAATCGTGTTCAATAATTGTATTTAATAATTAATTACAGTTTTCTTGGTTCTGAATGGTCTCCATCTGTCACAGACTGGGTTTATTGTTCAGCAATAATTGACTTCCCACACTTTCTTTAAGGTGGAGTGCTTCCCTATCTCAATGACTTTGGGTTTGGCCAGGTGACCTATGGTGATCCTTGGACAGTGAGCAGCTGTGGGACATGTGTGGTTTGGCTTGTGTTCATCTGCTCTTAGTGTCACCGACTAGATGCCTTGAGAAACTCAAAGGTGGGTTTAGAAGCAATTAACTGTTTTTCCAAGTTGTTTCTTTTCCTTTTGTATGTTAAAGAGATGTAAGCACGACCATCTTGAAACTGACCAAGCGAGAAACTCAAGGGAGATGTGACCACCAGCCATCTTGAAACTGACCAAGCCTCACCACAAGAGCCACGCCCATGACCTTTGTCTTATTTTTAGTGCAAAGATCTCTCCAGGAGCAGCTTAGGGCTCATTATGTAGAAGCATGTTCTTCAACTGAGCCTGTGCCTCTCCATTTTGAATATTCACTCCCCAACTGAAATAGAAGTTCCTGCTTCCCTTTGTTCAGGGATGCCATGACTTTGGAAATGATTCCTCATGACCTCCTATTTGCTGCAAATACACTTTACTTTGTGAGACAGCTTCCACTGGTGTAGAGTCTTAACTCACCAGGAGGTGAGCCACTTGGTTCTGTAACATTAGGATGGGCGTGAGAAAAGCATACCCCAGGTAGCCACTGCCTCTTTTCACATGGGGCAGAACCAACTCAAACAAGCCCAGTTGACACGCAGCCTTCTAAAACAGAACTTTTCCAAGTGACCCACAGACGCATGAGTGAGAAAAATAGGTGCATATCGTTGCATTTTGGTGTGGTTTGTTAGACAGAAATATTGTAGTCTAATACCCCACCTCATTCTACCTCCAAGTATGTCTAATGACAATTTATTCTAGACCACTCTAGCAAACTCGATACAACCGAGTAGCTCTGGGTGCCAAATTAAGTAATTCTCTGTTTCCAGCCAGTACAAAATTCCCACCTCAGCACTTGTTTTCCATTGGAAAGATTTTCACTTCTCCTTCCTCTGATTCAGCTTCTAATTTCATGCTACTTGAATGGGACCCTCACCCAGCAGGTAAAGGAGGGACCAGACTGTCTGCTCGGGTGATTGTCTGCATCTCAGGGTGGAGAGGGTTCATATTTGGTTCCATATAGCTCTTCTTTGCCCACAACCACTACTAGAGTCTTCATGGCTCTGGTCTCTGCCGTTGATGTCTAGCTACTTATAACTTGGTGGTGGTGCTCTCTTCATCTCTGATGTTTTCTACTTCTATATTTTGACAGGTGAGATGGTCTCAGGTGCCCATATAGGCTTCTGCACAACATTCTTAGATGGCTGAGACTGTGGAGGCCTGGCCACTCCCCTAAGTCCAACTCACAGCCTCTGCTAGGAGGTCCCTTCTTCAGCCTCTTTAGGGAGATGGTAAAATATAAAATACTCTTCCCAGTGACATCTATGGTCTACCTCCAAGACTGTGGGGAAACTAGGAATACTCCCAGAAATCGGGGAGTGGTCTTTACCCTCTCCTGCCTAAGTATGCCACTTGTGCACTTCTCTTCATCCTTCCCTAAAACCAGAGCAGAGCACTTATGAGATTCTCAACCTCAACTCTCTGCCAGATTTACCAGAAGTTATTGTTTCTCTTTGCCATCACAGGCAGGAAATGTAAACAAGAAGGATTCCAGCTGAGCTAATCCAGGGGAGAGTAATTTCCTCACTGCCCAGACAAAGATCAAAATATCAAGTCTCTTTCTTTGCATCTTGGTGTGAACCTGGGGAGTCAGGTAGAGAGTGTAAATTTTGGGGTGAGAAGAGAAGATTTAAAATTACTCATTAGAGAATTGAATGTTTATAATTTCAGCTGGGGTTTTGTTTTTGTTTTTGTTTTTGTTTTCCTGCCGGGTAGTCAAAGAAGAAGAGGAAAGAAAACAGAAATCAATATTATGTTTCAGGTTATTGCCACTATGTTTCATAAACCATGTCACTGAGGTCATTTTTCTTTTAAATGAATACATCAAAAGAATAAATTTGACTGACAGTTGGATCTGAATAATTGGATGTTCATCTACAGAATCTAAGTTCTATGAAAACAGGGACTTCTTTGTTTTGTTCATTGCAGGGATCAAAAGAGTGTCATTTGCTTTGAAAGAAAGTATCAGTTGAGTGAATTGATACAAATAGACCTAAAGCTTTTTCCCCCCATTTCACTTTTATTTAGAAACATCTGACAAAGTTGGGATAAACTTAAGGAAAATAGCCTTTTTTAGATTATTTATTAATTTATTATTTATCTATTTTAGAAAATAGATATTACTTTTATTTTCCCCATTTCAATTTTTTTACTTAGCCAAATACAAGCTCTTCTCCTCAGAGAAATGTAAAACATTACACGTAAATGTCTAGCTCTTTCTCATTCAAATCCCCACATTCTTGTCATTAAACTCAGGTGTGAACATCACTAAAAATTAACATGTTCATCCTGTTTAACAGTTTTTATTCTTTAAAAGTAAATAACTCATTTTCAGTAACAAAACCCACAAGGATCTTTTATTCTTAACCAAGAAAAAACAATTATTTTGAATAATGTAACTGTAGTTTTCATAAAATATTTTTCCAAGATAATCATTAGACATTGATTCATAGCACCAATCCCTTGACAACCTATGTAGCTACGTAACTTTTACACAGAAATTACGTTGTTCAAAACTTAATTTCCTACGGAAAATATAAGAAGTCCAACTTCAAGAAAAAACAGTTTGAAAAAGCAACTTCATAAATATAAACACTTACTATTGATTATAGACACTTTGGGAGACAAACACTCATTTTAGCAATTAAATTGAAAACACAGAATCTATCATGTTCTCCTCTGATCTCTTCATTTCCATCTCCACCCCTCAAGCTCTGAAGATTACAGAGACACTCTGGAGGAGTGAAGGAAATCAACGCCCTTGCCACTTCTTTCTTCATTCTCTTCTCACATATTAGTCTATGATTTGATTTGAGAAGAAAAATGTTGAATTTGAGCCAGCAGTCAATGTAAGATTGGTGGGTGAGGTGCATCACTGAGTATCTTAACAGGACACGAAATGTCTGCGCTCACTCTTAGAGAGTAAGATACGTAGGTGTCATTCACACAGCCCACCCAGTGCATTTGGAGTAGGCACTCAAGAGCATATGCATCCCCATGATATTGACTTGTGTAACCTGCCGGTATGTAACAGTAAGGATGATTTTGGTAGCCAGCTGTAACAAAAAATACCAACCCAAATTGGCCTAAGGAATACTGGAACTTATATCTTTTTTGAGAGATAATTCTTGATGGATCTCTTGTGTTTCTGCGCATCTTGCAAGGAGAGGCGCTGCCTGTCTTTCTTCCAGTCCCTCTTTTCAAGGATGTTTGCATGGTGAATAGCCTTGGAAGATAGAGACGTTGTCTCCCTCCAAAGTCAACAGCAGGCTTATTTAGTGTACAGTGTAATAAAAAATAATGTCTCCTTCATGAGCAAAGGGCAGGCATGCTTACTGCCCATTACAAAGGTTCAGGTTCCCTAAGCTCAGGGTTATTCTCCTTAACACAGCCCGCTGTAAGAGTAGGTATCACCTGGCCCTCTTCACATCATCCTGTGGGAATTGGGAGCCGAGGGAACCAATGCCCATACTGAAACTCTGGTTGCCACTATTACTTTAATAACTAAATCATCCTTTGTGACTTACTCAGGAATCTCATGTCTTCTGCCAGCATCCACGAAACCGTGGCAGGCTAACTTCTTGACTTGCATGAAGGGTAAATTTTCAGATGCTTCACAGATCTTGACCATCTCATAACAAGAAGACTAAAGACAGGGTAGACTCCAGGCATACATCGGGCTCTAGCACTGCTTCTCTGTGATTCTTTTTGTTCTGCCCTCTTCTGTGCGTTGGCTTCAATCTCAGTCTGGTAGCGAGATGGCTGCTGAAGTGTTGGTCTGCAAACTGGCCCCACACACAGAGGGCAAGGAGAGACCGAAGAAAGAGGCAGGCCATTCCAGAATTGGTAGGTGGCAGGTTTAATAAGCAAGGCTTGTCTTGGGCGGCCGCAAGATGAGCAGATATTTTCACCTCCCTACCAGAATCTTAAAAGTTTATATAGAGACCGTAACTGGGTTCAGTCAAATATACCATCCAGATGATCTCAACAACACTTTTCTCATAGCCTTTTCTGAAGGCTATGTCCTTGAAAATGGCTCCCACTGTGGGAACAGTAGGCAGAAGTACATTTCAAAGATGGGGGAAGGGGTGAGAAGCTTCTAACTGCCCGGGTCCAGCTCATGGGTCAGCCAGCGATTATGTTCTCTCAGTGACCTCCTCCAACAAGAAGTTCCAGAGAAAGCATCCAAACATGAAAAGCATCCAAACATGAAAATGTTTAGCAAAAAAGAGGGATGACGCATTTCTGTGCAATTTTAAAGTGCAAGGAAACCCTCCCCAGAAGGCACTCCTCACAATCTATTGACTAGTCCTGGGTTACGTGACTGTTCATAAACAAACAAACAAAATAAAGTGGGGAGACATCTCACTGACCAGTGCTGTGGGTCACATGCTCTCTTCTATAAACCATGTCAAAGGCAGAGGGAAGACAAAGGAGTATGAACTGAGCTGGCCCAGAAGAGGGTCTGTGTGGATGGAGCTTGGGAATGGGGAAGGCAGCAAATTTTATAAGGAGCAATTGCATTCCACCCGGATATTAATAGAGACAAAGATGGACAAAATGGACTGTTAAGATGGGTTGCCATGAATTAAGAATGAATCTCTCCTTGTCATACTTAGTGGTGTTGTGACACTAGGTATAAATTTCTGTTGTCTTCGATTACTAATATATAGGTTTTTGAACTACCGTTTCCCATGCAGAGACCGGGCTGTACGGAATATTAGAGGTGATATTTAATTGATGCTTTGTTAAAATGGGAAAGTGGATAAAAATAAGTCTTCCAGTAAATTACATAGTTGTGGGTAATAAAATCCCTTGGGAAATATTTTATTTCCAAGTGGCACAAATATATAAGTGCTTAGCTAATTTTTCCAGGTCAACAAAATAGAGGGTGGATGGGGGTTAAGAAAGTAAAAGGTGAGAAGACCAGAAAACTTCTGGTGATTAGAAAGCATTGTCTGACCTGCATGTAATTTCCCTATTCTCCTTTCTATTTACAGAACCAGGAAGTTGCAGATAGATTTTATCTTGTTGCCTTGCCTGTTACCTCAGTTTCCCAAAGTAATTTGTCTCTGTAAGGTTCAAGTAGAAATACTCTGTGGTGGATAATTTTGTGTCAACTTAACTGGGCTGCAGGTTGCCCAGACATCTGGTCAAATATTATTCTGTGAATGTGTCTGAGAGGGTGTTTCTGGATGAGATTAACATTTGAATCACTAGAATGAGTAAAGCAGATTGCCCTCCCTAGTGTGGGTGGACGTCATCCAATCAGTTGAAAACCGGAACAGAACAAAAATGCTGAGTAATTCCTCCTGCCTGACTGTTGAGCTGAAACAGGCCTTTTCCAGCCTTCAGACTCCCACTGAAATATCAGTTCTTCCTGGATCTCAAGCCAGCTGGATTTGGGATTGGAACTTACACCATCAGTTCTCCAGGTTCTTAGACCTATAGTTCAGACTGGAACTATACATCAGCTCGTCGGAGTCTCTAGCTTGCCAACTGCAGATCTTGGGATTTCTCAGCCTCCACAATCATGTGAGCCAATTCCTTATGATAAATCTCTTCGTGTGTGTGTGTGTGTGTGCGTGTGTGTGTGTGTGTATGCACATCCTATTGGTTTCTCTGGAGAACCCTGACTAATACATACTCCTAAGACAGTTTTACTTCACATCTGCCCAGGTATATACATTCAAACAGTGTCAGCTGGACAGCTGGCTGCTTTAGACATTTATTTTCATTCACCCCCAATAATGTCATCAACATCCTATTTACTGTGGTAGTCACTAACCAGGTGTGGTTATTTCGATTTATATAGAATGCATTAAAATTAATGAAAAGTGGAAATTCAGTACCTCAATCACACTTAGCCACATTTTAAGTACTCAGTAGCCATATGTGGTTAGCAGCCAACACGTTGGCCAGCACAAACATAGAACATTTCCTTAACTGAAGAATATTCTGTTGGGTGACACTGGGCTATACAATAATGGATTCTTATTCCATTGACCCATAACTGCAGAATACTCTTGCACCCCTTGATTTTACTTGAAAGTTCCTTCTACAATAAAAACAAATAAGGAACAGATGGTATATAGTGAAAAATTACCCTTGAAAATCCATCAAGGCATGGATATTTTGTGCATATAACACTATACAGTTGCATAAAAATATATAAGGTATTATTTAAATACATGTATCTGAAAAATACATATGTATGTAAATATATAATATAGTATTTAAATATTTCAATTATTCTCTAATATGCCCTCTCTTTCTGACAGGAAGTTTATTACTGGATTCACATCAATATAAAAGTGAAACTTGTCTGTTCCTGTCCAGTTTCAGGTGTACAAAGGCTCTCTCATGTTGTGTTAGTCTGTTTCCAAGTTTGGCTGAGGAAAGCACATTCCTGAGCATGTGTTTTTCACTGCTAGTCTGAAGGCAGCAGGGGCAGAAGCTGACTCATCAGTTAGCACGATCACAGCAGGTACCTCCCCCACCGGTGGTAGGTGGGTGCCTTCCTCAAACTGCATGGGCTTGTGGATGAGAAGCTGGGAAGGAATCATTGGGAGAGAGAACAGGGTGGATGAGAGAATCATTATGGATTTAGGTAAGTCTTGAACAGAGAAGATAATATGGCCATGTGAAGAACAGGTAAAAAATTTCACTTGGGAAAATGAATTGATGTAAGGCACAAAGGTGAAAATTGGCACAGCTATTTCTGAGAAAGTAAAGACCAGACCTGGGGGCCGGTCTGGTGGCATGGCGGTTAAGTGCGCACGCTCCGCTTCTGGCGGCCCGAGTTCAGATCCTGGGTGCGCATTGATGCACCGCTTGTCAGCCCATGCTGTGGCAGCGTCCCACATAAAGTGGAGGAAGAGCTGTATGGATGTTAGCTCAGGGCCAGTCTTCTTCAGCAAAAAAAGAGGAGGATTGGCATGGATGTTAGCTCGAGGCTTATCTTCCTTGCAAAAAATAATAATAATAATAATAAGACCAGACCTGTCCAACTTCTTATCCAGACATTGGGCATCATACATCCTACACTTCGGTCCACCTGAACTCTCACTTAATCCTCAACATACCATTCTCGTGTTCTCTCTCTCTCCTTCCCAATCTTTTGCATTGGCTGCCTGTTGTCTCTAAAACACCCCGAAAATCCTTAATCACCAGGGAATCTCTTCTTTTCTTTTCACCTCCCCATCACGGCCACCTCTCCAAAGCCTTGTCTGATTCTTCTGGGCACAGACACCCACTCTTGCAAACTCTCAGAGTAACTTCTTTATCCACTATCGTTTCCCAATTGCGTGTTTATATTTCTGTTTTCTCACTAAATTTTGAACTGTGGTGGGGGGCACACTCGTGTCTTATTAAACTATGTTCTCAGGGCCCGAATCATAGTATGTGATTACCTGGCTTTAAAAAAAGTAAATTGATGGATTAATAAATGAAAAAAAAAAAAGAATAAGAAATGCATGAGAAAGAGAAAGAGTGACAGAACGGCTCAAGCCAGTGGATTACGGAAGTCTGTGGAGAGAGTGGAAATGCCACTAAGAAAATCAGAAACTTTTCAAACTGTTGTTAGTATTTCTGAATTACTCAGGATTATTTTGTTTGCAAGTGACAAAAGCCTAACTCAAAGCAGCACAAGCAAAGGAAGGTTTCTGAAACTGCTAAGGCCAGTGGTAGAAGCGTCAGCATGGCTGGATCTGGAATGACTCATCAGGAACCAATTGCACTAGGTCTCCGCTGTGCTCTCTTCAGTGTTCAATTTGTTTTTGGATGGTTGTCTCAATGTGGTGATCTGGCAGCTCCCGGATGACTGGAGATGCCTATCGCTGGTTACTGGCCCATCAACTCTCATGAAAAGGGATCCTCCTTTTTCTTATTGTGCCAGCAAAATTCCAGGTCAGCCGATCTTTGCATCCGCATAGACAACTCTGGCACAGAGTATATGATGTGGAGTGTGACTATGTGATGTTCTGATTATCCTGGTTTAGGTCACATGATTATTCCTGGAGCTAGGACTGGGGTTAGCCCTGCCTGTTCCACATGGACAGAGAGTTGAGCAGTGGTACCCCAAGCAAAACTGGAGAGTTCTCAGAATAGGAAGAAGAGACATGGGGAAGGCCAAACTAAATATGTCCCCTAGGGTTCCTTTTCAATGTCATTTTCTTGCTGCAATGTGAACGCCAGCCCTGATGGTCTAGTGGTCTAAGATTCGGTGCTCTCACCGCTGCGGGCTGGGTTCATTTCCCTGTCAGGGAACCACACCACCTAGCTGTCGGTTGTCATACTGTGGTGGCTGCGTGATGCTGAAAGCTATGCCACCGGGATTTCAAATACCGGTACGGTCACCCACAGTGGACAGGTTTCAGCGGAGCTTCTAGACTAGACAGACTAAGAAGAAAGAACTGGACATCCACTTCTGAAAAAATTGGCCAGAAAAACCCTACGAAGAACGGCAGAGCATTGTCTGATAGAGCTCTGGAAGGGGAGAGGATGGGGCAAAAAGACCAGGCAGGGTTCTGCTCTGCTGTACACAGGGGCACTAGGAGTCAGAATCGACTGGATGGCACTGAGAACAACAAACAATTAGAAGAAACTGTGGTTCGTTATGTCTTTATTTTCTCTGTGGTAGAAACTATGATGCCAGTGCTTATTTCATTCCTGTCTCCAGCCTGCAAGTGGCTATTTCAAATAAAAGAGTGAAAGCAAGTGCTACTTGTTGACATGTTCTTTTAATCCTCCTAAGGGTCATTATAGTACATTGTAATCAACCTCTTCCCATTGCTAATCTGCTGTTGCTTGCTTATTAACCACATAATTCAGGTCCAGATTGGTTCACTCACTTTTTTTCCTCTGGCAGAGGAAGGTACCAATCAAACCTCTTTTCCTCTCTTCTTTCTGACAACGGTCAAAGGACCCCATCTAAATTATTTCTCCATTACAGGTAGAGCTAGGTGCTTTTAGGTGGCGTTAAAGAGTATTAATTCACACGGTGAAAAAGTTATTCTTTTTGCATTCTCTACGTCTCCTTCTAATTAAGTGGATGAGAAAATCTTAATTTGGACCCAGTATATGCTTGTAATGTTTGCTTTTACCAAGGAGGGCTAGCTTCACTCAGAGTTTTTAGTGGGCACTGTAACCTGACTGAAAAGTCCCATCGCCCAGGTTCTTGGTCAGCATGAGAGGAATTCAGACACTGTCACAATGGCAACGGCAAGCAAGCAAAGACTTATTAGAGGACAGGTCAGATACACTCCAAGTGAGGAGTGGGCAGGGCCAGAGAATGCATCTGCCCCATGTCTTGGGTTAGTTTTATTTCTATTTGGGCTGCTTAGAGGGAATTAGCACTATCTGGTTATTAGCCAATAATGGTTTTTCCTCCATCCACATGTCGGGAGGGGGAGTTTTTGACCTTCTGGAGAATCTCTGCAACTGTCATGGCAGTCATCCGCTGTGGAACAGGGGCTAACGCATATGGAATTTGTATGCAAAGTAAAGCAAGGTGAATGTCCTCTAGAGAGGTATAGGAGAAGACTTTGTTTTGTGCACTCGTTACTTTTATCATCATAGCTGAAGGTCTCAGACTCCAGCGGCGGTGCCAGGCGGGTCTCAGTTCACCTTTATCTGCATCTTGTAAGATGCCAGCAAGGCATCCTTAAGATGCTTCACTGATGCAGCAAGGCCTCCAACCATGATCCCCTGCTCACGTCTACCTAGGTACCTATCTCAGGCACCAGTACCTAGCGAAAAGTCCATAATATTTTTGTGCTTTCCTTGTCTTCAGCTGTACCATTAACAACAATGTGTTCCAAATAATGGTAGTTTCAATTTAAAGAAGTGGTGACAATATGGTTTTATATACATTTATATAAATAAAAGAAACCAGCCAATTTCTGCTACAAAATATTAAATGCATAGAAGTACAGATGCTATATTGTAATACAAAAGTCAGTAATATAATTTAGAGGATTATAGGCTTGAAAGTGCTAGCAGGCTAACAAGTGACTCTTACTGCCTTAGCCAGGGCGGCTTTGGTTTATATAAGTTGAGATCTAGTGATGAAAGTTGTTTTTTTTAGGTTTCCAAATTGTTACAGAATATATTTAAATATACAGTGAATAAGAAATATTGTATGAAGTGATATTTTTGGGATGTGAATTTTAATACAAGATTGTGTTTTGTTTAATTAGCAGACAGGTGAGATCTTTTAAGGGTAGCTGGTTTTATATCGATTTCTACAATGTGAGGAGAAAGCATCATGCCATGGGTCCTTCATGACAGTGGAATATGGAGACTAATCACGTTTTACTAGTTCCAAAATAACAACTTGAGACAACCTCTGAGGTGCTGGAACAAATGTTCCCGGGGAATTGTGGATTTGTTTGTGAAGTTCAATCACGACAGTCATCGATTAACCACATTTTAGGGATAAGGGACATTGTCCTCCTCCTGTGCAGAAGATGAACCGATAACAAGTTCTTTCAAACCCAAATGACTTCACAGTAGAAACAGCCTCCTTGGCAACCTCATAAAAGATAATGATGTATGAAACGCACATTTTCCTAAACCAAATAAAATGAATTAAGCAAATGACGAGGAGTCAATAGTTATATATTGGGCTCCCTCCTGGGATTTCAGTAACATGTTTGTTCCACGGAGAAGAGGGGATAAGTGCAGTTGAACCCAAGAACAGAAGTACTCATGCCACAAACTAAGCCTGTTCTTCCTTGAGTGCTAGAACATGGCTATTAGCTTCAAATGGGACACAGAAAATAGACTTCATAATGAAAGTTTCCTGCAAATTTACTCGCTATCATTAAGAAAGACATTCGTTTTCTTATTGCCCCTAATTTCCCTGGTAGCCTAAAGAAGTAAAAGTTAAAGACTAATAACAAAAATAACTTTGGTAATTGTTACATTGAAATAAAAAAACAGTAGAGAGGAAATAAGGGGAAACAATATTTCTCCCAGTCTGGGGCATTGTTTATTAGCAAATATACTCTCTCAAACATTAGCTGAAACAGGCAAATTATGTCCTACTGCTTTATTCTGGATTTTAACAGCATCTATTTCAGCTTTAGGTGCAATATTATGAAGTTTAAAAATCGAGGCAAGTCTCGTGGAATTAATACATTTTAGCGAGCAAAGTGTTTAAACATGAATTGTTCAGTATAAAATTACTTTAAAATGGTGCAAAACACAGGCTACATATTGGAACTAAATATTGAAAAGACAAAGCATATGGCTTCCATTAAATATATAATGCTATAGTAGTAATTCTATAAATAATAGAAACATTTGAAGAAAAAGGCCAGTATCAAATTTCCTTTGGATTTTGCAGATTTAATATAAAATGAAAATAGCATTCATAGTGTAAATTGATTAAAAGCACATCTTTAAATCTCTGTGAGTTATAAATGCATCCCAGTTAAAGCTATATAAATTGGATCCTTTTTTAAATGTACTCAAATATTGATAATTTAAAGAAGCCCTGTGAAAATAATTTTAAAATGAGGAAAAATGGACAAATAAATCAGATATGAAGAAAGTAACATAGTAGACAAAATAAGTGATGGGTCTTTGCAAAGGAGAACATACACATAAACATACACAATTCAAACAATCAAATAGACAAACCAGTGGCAAGTTCAATAAAACTGCAAAGATAAATACATATACACAAAATTTGGATTAAAAGAGGAGGAAACTTTTTTTAAGTCATCAGCATTTTTTAAGTCAGCAGATAATAGTTACTATTCTATGTAAAATAGATTGGTGCCTAGGGAAATTTTAAATGATCATAATTGACACCTATATCAAAGGGTAGGAAAAAAAATGAAGAACCCTATAACCATAGACATTTTTTTTAAGTTACAAAGAATTGCTTTCAATAGAGGGTCTGGGAGCAAATGTATGCAGATGAAATTGCTGAAGCTCTTAAAAGAAAATATAATTTCTAGTTGTAAAACCTGGATCAGAACACGATAAAGAAATTCAAAATTTCTCAATTCATATGATGAGCATAGTAGAGACAATATTTTAACTTGAGAATGATACCATAAAAATGGCATTAGGGCATTCTTACCAGTCCAATCAGGGGTATAAATACTAAAGTGAAAAGAAAAAGTCAAAACCATATAGATATAGATATAGATATAGATATAGATATAGATATAGATATAGATATAGATATAGATATAGATAGCCAAAGTCAAAGAAAAATATATAGTCAAAGAAAGATTGCACTGGACGGATTTAAACAGGCAAGGAAGACTTTATTCAAGACTATTGCAATACAGGAGAGAGATTGAACTCAACTCCATTGAAACATAAGATAGAGTTTTTAAGCACTGGGATGAGCTAGTGGAAAAGAACTAGAGGACATTTGGGGCAGTGGGGTGGGGGGCATTGGTCGATGTGATTAGGCCCTCTGTGTTTGCTAATTAGTGCTTAACAAAGTTAGGCTCCTGCTCTCCCACAGAGACTAGAGACTGCGGCACTATCTTCCTTGATAATTACATTTCAAAGAAATCACTTCCAGGTCCTTGAGAAAGACATTCCTAGGTTGTAAAATTGGTAAGAGGAAGAGGCAGAGAAAATTTACAATTGCAAGTTTTCTAAAGTAAAAGCTCTAAAAAAAGGGATGTTGGGGACCAACAGTCAGGAAGAAAACTGTCTCACGTTTAGTCAAATTTAGGAGAATATCAAGGCCATCTTAGTCCATACACACACACACACACACACACACACTCACACGTAAGTGTGTGTGTAAAGGATGATGCATCATACACAAATAGGTTTCATTTCAGAAATTCAATGATAGTTGACTATTTGAAAACATATCAATATATGAATAAAATTTCAAATTAATAAATGCTCAAAAATTCTTGGTTAGAAAATGCCCATTTTTGATTTAATAAGCAAAAAGAAAAGAAAACAAACAAACACCACTGAGTAAAATAAAAGTAGAATCCTTATTTCTACATTTTTAAAAATCTGTCTTAGATCAGGAATCAAGTTCTCTAAAGTTTCAGCTAAAGACATCTCCAGTAAAATCAAGAACAAGATAATGATGTCCACAACCACCACTATTGAACTAGAAGTTCCAGACCAGTGTTTCTCAAGGTGTGTTCCACAAACCAGCAGTATTATCATTTTCTGGGAAGTTGTTAGAAATGCAAATTCTTGAGCCTTTCCCTGATTCCTATTGAATCATAAACTCTGGCAGAGGACGGGGGGGCAGGGGCAGCAATCTGTGTTTTAACAAGTCCTGCAGGTGGTTCTTTTTTTTTTTTTTTAATTTTCTGTTTATTGCAGTAACATTGGTTTATGACATTGTAAAAATTTCAGGTGTACATCATTGTACTTCTATTTCTGCATAGATTACATCATGTTCACCACCAAAATACTAATTACAACCCATCACCACACACATGTACCGAATTATCCCTTTCACCCTCCTCCCTACCCCCTTCCCCTCTGGTAACCACCAATCCAATCTCTGTCCCTATGTGTTTGTTTATTGTTGTTATTATCTACTACTTAATGAAGGAAATCATACGGTATTTGACCTTCTCCCTCTGACTTATTTCACTTTGCATTATACCCTCAATGTCCATCCATGCTGTCACAAATGGCTGGATTTCATCGTTTCTTATGGCTGAGTAGTATTCCATTGTGTATATATACCACAGCTTCTTTATCCATTCTAATGTACATTTGAAGTTAGTTCTATGTAATATTCCAGAGCAGAGGTAGGCAAGGCTATGCAGCCGTGTGGTCTCTGTCACGACTATTCAGCTCCGACCATATAGCACCAACAAGACATAGACAGTGTTTAAGCAAATGGGTGTGGCCATGTTCCAATAAAACGTTTTTACAAAAACAGGTTGAAGATTGGATTTGGCTCTTAACAATAGTTTTCCAACTCCTTTTCTAGAGTCTCGAATCTAGACAACACAGGAAGACAAGAAACCTAAAAATAAATGTAATCATTAGAGCAGAGGGCCGGCCCCGTGGCTTAGCAGTTAAGTGTGCGCGCTAGGCTACTGGCGGCCCAGGTTCGGATCCTGGGCGAGCACGGACTGACGTGCCGCTTGTCCAGCCATACTGAGGCGGTGTCCCACATACAGCAACTAGAAGGATGTGCAACTATGACGTACAACTATCTACTGGGGCTTTGGGAAAAAAAAGGAGGAGGATTGGCAATAGATGTTAGCTCAGAGCCGGTGTTCCTCAGCAAAAAGAGGAGGATTAACATGGATGTTAGCTCAGGGCTGATCTTCCTCACAAAAAAAAAAAAAAACCAGAAACAAAAACAAAAACACATTAGAGCAGAGAAGTAAAACTTTTTATTATTTCCAGATGACATAATAGAATAACTTGAACACCTGGAGAATAAATGGAACCACAGTTAGTTATGAGCAATCAATAAGTTAGCCAGAAGCAAAATACATTTAAATGAATATTTTTAGATTATGATAATATAATAAATATCCTATTTTAATAGCAATAAAAACATGTATGTATACCACATCCAGATGTCTGTATAAAAATTTAAAAAATTCTTAAGGCTCAAAAGGAGACCTGAAAAAGTGAAAATTCAACTTTCCAGAAGCTGCACCCCACCACCAGCTCTCACAGTTCCCTTCTGTGCCTTGCCTTTCTCCAGAACACTCGTTACCTGCTGACAAGCAGGTATTTTAATTATTTATTGGTTTATTTTCAGTATCTCCCAACAAGAATGTAAGCTCTGTGATTGCTGGGAGTTTTGTCTGCATTGTTCACTGTTGGAGAGCTGGCTCAGAGAGCAGAGCCTGGCACGTAGTAGAAATTCAATCAGTAGCTGGTGGCTGATTGAAGGAATGAATGCTCACTGTTCTCAAGTTAACTACTAGGGCTAATGTAATTCCTAGCTGGAAATGATTTGAGATTTAACAAAATGAACCTCATATTCATCTAAATGGGTGAAAACAGCCAAAGTTACTGGAAAAAAAAAAAAAAGCAAAGGGACAATCTGGCTTTGCTGATATTAAACTGTACTAACTGTAATTATCAAAATATTGACAAATTAGAAAGCTAGTCATGCTGATATTAAACTGTAGTAACTGTAATTATCAAAATATTGACAAATTAGAAATCTAGTCAATGACTTCTGGATTTAGTATAAAATAAAGATGGCATGGAATATCTAAGAGAAAAGAAGTATTTAATACATGCTATTCTTAATAAATGAATAAACAAAAGACTATCATATCAATTAAAAAGTAGGCAAAGGACTTGAAAGTATGTGAAAGAGAAATATACATGTGGTGGTATATCCATGTGGTGATATTATAGCATGGTTAAAAACATGGACTTTAGATTTTGGAGTCTTTTTTTTTTTTTTTTCGTGAGGAAGATCAGCCCTGAGCTAACATCTGTGCCAATCTTCCTCTATTTTGTATGTGGGTCGCCACCACAACATGGCTGACCAGTGGTGTAGGTCTGGCGTGTGCCGGACTTAAACACTATGCCTCGGGGCTGGCCCTGATTTTGGAGTCTTAAACTCATATTCCTCCATTTACTAGCAGCATGACCTTCGGCAAGTTACTGATCCTCTGAAAGCCCTTGGACTTTCTTTGCAAAATAGGACTTACAGTATTTATATCATAAATCATTTCAGTGAGTTAATGAATTAATAATACAAATAATTTAGCATTACATTTATCTCAGTAAGTGCTTAATAGGCGCTGATTTTTGTTACATCAAAATTGCACACAAAAAACGATGAGTGTCCAAGAAAAAAAGAATTGACTGATTTAATGATGTTACTTCCAAAGAGTTCAATATGCCAAAATTAAAATCATATATTTGAATAATATTTAAGGACATGCAAAAAAAGGAAAATGGTCGAGAAAAATAACATAAAAATTGTATAGAGGGTGGTACAGACTTTGCTAAGAGAGAGGGAGAGAGGGATATGAATACACAGATAGAAGCACTGAAATAAATATTGGAGGAAAAGCACACAAAATGATTAACAGAAGCCCTCTCTGGGTGGTAGGCTTGTGGGTAATTTTCTAACATGAACATGTGTTTCATTTTTAGTAACAGAATAAATAAAACAAAGGAATTCTTAGGGAATTAGAATAATGATATTCTAATATAGATGTATCTAGTATATGTATTTCAATGATCATTGAATCAAATTCTTATAAAATTTTATGATAAAGTTTTGAGGAAATAAGACTAACAGAATTTTTCCTTTGAGATTTATATACATGGTGTCTAGAAATCTCATGTTTTCATGTTTATTTTCTCTTCAAAAATTTCCAGATAGAAGACAAGAGTTCCAATCTAGTATTTTTGGGGGGTTAGTAGAGGGGAAAAATAGTTCTCAAGGTCGTGAGGAAAGACAATACCAGCACTCTTAATATGTCCTTGGAGAATCAATTTAACAACCTAAATTGGTTTCTTAGGAGACTGGTATCAAGTGGTTTAACAAGAAGGTCCGTGTTTCCAGGATTCTATTCTCTTCCTATCTAAAAATATCTTGGAACGTGGTAGTCTTTAAACCCCTCTGAAACTTGGCTTTACTGAATGGCATTTCAAAATAAATTCAGTGGCTTTGTTATGGAAGGTTTGGTTAGGCTCTTATTTCACACGTTATTTGAGACACTGATAACTAATCCAGAAATTCACAACATAAGCGAATAATTCAAAATTACCCTTGAAAGGCTACAAATGAGGCAGTGCTTGTAGTGAAAAGAATACTGGACTGGGAACACAATGGAGCTGTATTTCTGGATTTGTCACCAATGTCTGTGGCAATTCATTTTGATTCATTGGGGTTCAGTTTTCTGATATGAAAAATGAAAAGGCTGGATGGGATGTTTTTGAAGTTCCTTTTCAAATTTAAAGAGAAGTCTGTGAAATTTTATGCATTAAATGGCCTTGGTATTCCTAGGATATACAAAATCTGTGATCATGGTGGTGGATTAAAATCAGTACATTTCAACTCTCATTCAGTGAGGAGACATATAATCAAAACATTAAATTTAAGCTTGAAATTCTTAATTTACAGCATTTTATTAGTGCAGCAATTATAAAAGCAAACCTTTGAATCCCAGAAAAATCAAACAGCAGATTTTCCTGAGTTATCTTAGCAAACTGCCAACCACCAGAATGGCTACATATACAAAAAAAGCGATGAGCTTTAATTCATTGATTGCCTACTAAAAGCAAAATAAAAATCTACTAATATAGATCCTCCCATAAGGGCTCATTCTTCAGGCTAGGCCAGTTTTAGTCCTTGATATTGTCTGGATAATAATTTCAATATCTTTCTCCCTGTCTCTCTCTCACCTACATCTAATGAAGGAAAACAGTCTTTTTTATTTTTTAATCTTTTTAGTTCTGCCCAAATATTGATAAAATCTTTAATAAAAATCTGCTTGGAAATTGGAGAAGTGGTTGATTCTGGCTTCCTAAAAGATCCAAGTTCTAAAATCTCTGATAAAGCACTACTGACAATATCCCAGACAAAATACAATGTCTGGGAAGCCTAATGTAAAAGATGATGAGTGCCCATATATTGTTGTTATGATACTTATAGTATTGTCCTTAACACATCACATAATAATTATGTTTACATGAAAGCATCTCCCTCTGGATCGTGAGCTCCATCTGTGAGAGGATTGTGACTTGGCGTAAATGCCCAGGGCTTTGGACATGAGTGATGCTCATTGCATGTCTGCACAATAATGTTGAATGAATGAAGATCCAAGAATACATCTTGGATTTAAAGCATATTGATTTGGGGGTTTGGTTTTTTTTTTTTATTATTTAAATAAATTATCTTCCCTCATGCTTTAGTATTTTGATATCCAGGTAATTATAATACCACACAATTTTTTTGATGATGAAATAACATTTGTGAAGTTATTTTATTGTATAAAGATGAATTCAAATAGGTTATTATTATAATTACCACATGACATAATATTAACAGTGAAAGAAGGCCTCAAACCCAGCAAAGCAGTTACTCTACCAGCTCCAACGTCTTCTGGAAGTTCTTTGAAAGACACAAAGACTTTGTTTGTTTTTGTTTTATTACTGAGGAAGATTCGCCCTGAGCTAACATTTGTTGCCAATCTTCCTCTTTTATTTTTTTTGTATGTGAGCCACCTCCACAGCATGGCCACTGACAGTCAAGTGGTCTAGGTCCATGCCCGGGAACCAAACCCGGGCCACCAAAGCAGAGCATGCCGAACTTAACCACTAGGCCACTGGGGCTACCCTGCAAAGCCTTTTTATTCTTCCTTAAAGACAAAACTGAAACACAAATATCATTGCGGGAAACAGTAGAGTGACATGGATATATACAAACTACTAACGTTAGATATTTTTCAGAGTTGGATAGTAAAATCGGATATGGCATGGGGACAGGAAGTCCTGAGAGGAGGGGTAAGGTTTAGGTTTCCCATAACTAGCCCTCAAGATGCCAATGCCCTGAATTCTTTACTCAGGGAAGTTTTTAAAGTACCTTTTTTTTTTTTTTTTGTGAGGAGATCAGCCCTGAGCTAACATCCGCCAATCCTCCTCTTTTTTTTGCTGAGGAAGACAGCCCTGGGCTAACATCGGTGCCCATCTTCCTCCACTTTATATGGGACGCCGCCACAGCATGGCCTACCAAGCAGTGCGTCGGTGCGCGCCCGGGATCCGAACCAGCGAACCCCGGGCCGCCGCAGCGGAGCGCGCGCACCTAACCACTTGCGCCACAGGGCCGGCCCCTTAAAGTACCTTTTTAATGTTCCAATTTTTAAATAGAATAATTTGCAAGTTCTTCCTCACTCTAGAATAAAAATGGCAACAAACTTAGAACAGAAACTATATTCTGGGGGTAAAGAATACAAAACAATATATTCTGGCTGATTGCAGTCTTGACTCTAGCGCTAACTAGCTGAGTGATCCTAAACAAGCTATTGCTCTCAACCTTGATTCCATATTTGTAAATAACAACCTTGATTCTTCGTTTGTAAATGACAACTAGAAACAGTGTTATGGCATGGTATTACAGATTGTAGAGTTGTTATTTAATGTTAGTTTTCTACCTACCATACCCACCTTACTTGAGTAGGAGAATTACTTGAGCTTCACGGTTTGCTATGAGCCACATACATGACAACACGAGTAAAACACTAAGCACACTCAATGATATAACGGAACCTCCAAATCTGAGGTGGGCACAGTGGGGGACATAGCCTCAGAAATGCTAGCTCCTTAACACAGCTTCTCATGGGCTGTTAGTTTGTACCACATTCAGATGAATGAGCTTTTTCTTATGCGGTTTTTGGAAGGAAGTAACTTAGGCACAGATAAGTTAATATCCTTATATTAAGAGAATCTTCTTTTCTTCTAATGGAATAATGTTGCTGTGAATCTCTAATCTACGCCACAGACAGAGGTGTGTGCATGTGAGTCCCTAGGGAGATATAAAGAATTAATGTGCTCAAGGGTATTGTTGTAACTGTTGGCAAGACAGTTAAAAAGGGAGTTTGGTCTGACGATTTTGCAAAATCTCTTATTTTATTAATAAAGTTTTTATTTCCTTTGACGCTACACTGTAATACTTGTTAATAGTACTCCTGCAAATAGCTATTATAAATACATCATCACACTATTAGCAGCAAGTAAAGGAAAAGGCTTAATTGAAAAAGGCATCTGAAAAGATTTTGGTAATATTAAAAGCATAAAGTACAAGGACTAAGTGGTCTCTTTAAGTAATCCATTGTGAAATCTTGTGTGTCTCTATTAGGCTAACTACTCTGCATAATAGGTTAGCTAGGCACATGACCAACTACCTTTGTATCAGAAATAGGACGAGTTCTCTTTTACTAGCTGTGCTATAAAGTCATGGGTATCTAAGAAATCACAATACCGAGGATCTCATACTACTTTCAAATGTGTTCTAAGCACCCTGGTTTTTTCCATGCCTTGCAACTTATTCTACTTTTGGCTTTTGCTGATACATTCACTTATAATGTCTTGCGCACGGATTTTGACCTGGTCATCTCATTTCACATTCCCCGCTTCAGGAAGGCCTCCCATACTTTAATGATTCTCCTTTTATCCCGAAATTCTGTTTTATTTGTGCAATATGAGCTTATTGTATCCCCAATGTTTAGAACAGTGCCTGGGACTTAGAAAGTGATAACTCTTGAATGAATAAATGAATGAATGAATGAAGGGTCAAGTTCTCTTATTTTAACCCCATAGTGTAGATTGACACAAGACAAAGATTCTCACAACTAATATTTTAAAGTAGTTACTTTGGAATTCTATGTCTCTCTCCTTAAAAAAAAAAAAAAAAATCCTGGGGGAAAGGCAAGAAATAATATAATCAATAGTGGAGAGAGATCTCCTGCTCCAAATATGCCCGGGTAGGTTGCCCATCATTTATGACTTGACAGCTCCCTCACTGGTGGTGTGAAGGAAGCAAGACAAGGCAGACCAGAGTGAGGTGGATGTGTATGGAATGACCCAAGCATCTTCGGGAGGCTTTCTCAAGTTCTGCCTGCTGCCCCGCCATTTAAGTGCAGTGGGAGTTTTATAATATTTTTAACACAATTGGCACCCAAAATGAGCACCTGGAATCTCATTTCATTTTGCCTCAGATTCCAGCCTTTGCATCATCAATCAAGCTGCCCTAATGTTTTCTTGAAGTAAAAGAATAAAAAATTATGGAAATATAAATACTTCCCCCAGCTACTTAAAAATTCTTGCATGTAAAAAATTGTCACTCAGAGGTAAAACAAAGAGAATAGGACTGAACCATTTTGAGAGTTGATTATAGGGAAAAAATGTTTTTTCCCACTTAGTGTTCTACACGTTCAGAGGGAAGAATAGCACTATATTTTACATAGCTCAATATATATATATATATAATATTTACTCACTCATTATTTTGATATATATATTGAGTATTTAGCACATACTAGCTCTGTGCTAGTCACTGGTAATACAGTAGTGAACAAAATGACTTAACACTCTGCTTTTGTAGGAATTACATTCTATCGTAATTGGGTAAGGCAAAAATAAATGAATAAATGAACAATACAATTACAGATTTTGATAAGTACTATGAATAAAATTACTATGAAAGATATAACAGAGAATAATGGGAGGATGATGGTGTGCTATCACTTGCCAGGTAAAGAAAGATCACATGCACAGACATGGTGTCTAGAAAATTCTGGAAATAGAAAACTATCATCCATGATTAAATTTAATCCCTTTCTTCATGATCATATCTAACACACAGGATATTTTCCTTTTGGAAATTATACTAACTCTGGAAAATTTCCTGGGGAGAACTTTGTTTTCTTCTTTCCACCATGCCCCTCTTGCTTTGGCACACTGGAAAGGCCTGTGGACCGAGCTTCCTGCAGGGCTCAGCGTTGTCTGCTTTATTCAGTTCTCTTCTGTTCTCCCTACTCCTTCAAGTACTCTGCAGTGTGTTCACTGCTTGCCCCTTCCTCTTGAGGAAGAATCCTGTCCTTCCTCCTTTCCAGTCTTGGGATATGCTCAGGGCCAAGCTCTTTCCCCGCTCCCCTCTGGCTTGGTTTGTCCCTGGTATCATCTGGCTTGAGCCAGCCCCTGTGATACATTTCTTATAAGCTCTTCCCAGAGGCAATCTTCACCCAATCGTGCCAGATGTATAGAAGGCAGATGTGTATGTGAATGAAGTAACTCAAGCCCACATTTCTTTTTACCCATTTCCCATTGAGTTCAAGTGTTTCCAAATAGTCCAAGGGCTTTAAATGGTATGAAGTGATAGGGTGCTATTCCCTCCCGAGGAATAACCAGCACTTTTTCTAACGAAGATATGATACATGCTCTAGTGCCAATATGTCAAACCCAGCATTCTTTTCAATTCCTTTGTCTCCAAGTCTGTGTGAAATAAATTGCCAGTTTAGAAATGTCCAGCAACAAGTTGGATGGAGTAGATTAAGCTGCAGTGACGCTAAAGTTTAATTAGATCTCGGAAGAAGATATCCCTTGTATCTAAATAGAGTGTTAGGTAAATGGAAGAAGTAAACTAGGCAAATGTGCAATTGTAATTAGTGGATATGTTTAAATACAATCTTAGTAATTATCTGTTAGGAATAGAAGTCAATAGCTGTTGCAGCGACCTTGAACAAATTGTATAGTTCTCTTTAAGTTAAAAGTTTTCCAAGTCTATAAACCAGGGTTAATAGCATCTTCCATTTACTGATCTCAAACAATGATATATTCTAGTGTATATAATGTGTTCTGAGATTTGCCTGTTAAAAAATTCTGCATTAATAGAAAATATTATTACTTTGTTGAAAATTAATAATGTCTTGAAAATATTATTACTTTGTTGAAAATTAATAATGTCTTGGCATTTACATAGCACCTCAAAGAGTTAGAAATTTATACTCCATTTTCACCCACACAGAGCAGCTGAGTTTCTGCTTAATTTCCCCCACAGTTATTAGTTTGCATGTTTCCAATATAAAGCTTTTTTTAAATTTCCTGGTCACATTTCTAAACTCTTCAGATCATTTTTATGTTATCTTTTACACCCTCACCTGTGAATTCAAATCATCCAATTTAGCATTATTAGTAAATGATATTATATATCACTTATATATGTATATATGTAAATTTAACATTTCTTTCAGACAATTAGTAATGATATTAAATGAAAACCCTATGTGTTAGTATAATGACATCAAAGTCAGTCCTCTTTTTGAGACAACTGGTGGTACCAACGAGCAGATGTGATAGTCTCTGCCACAAAAAGGGAAATTGAGTGTAGAATGTAGCAAACTGGGAAAAAATGGGATAGGACATCCTTGCTAATATAGCCAAGTTAATGATCAAGAAATTTGGGTAGAATATCAGAAGCAATGGGGTAACCAAACAATTTTTTTGTTTATTTCCTTGAGGTCAGTATTAGGAATGTGATTCTGTATTAGTAGAGGAAAACTCTTTTGAGTCCCTCCCACTATGGGATCACTAGAGAGTACCATAGTTATAATATCTATTATGGACTGAAAAACTAATGGGCATTGTGCTTGACACTGAAGCATTTAAAAAGCCTCTAAGACATGAACCCTGATGTTAGGGAGTCCATATTCTGTTGGGGACACAGAAGTACAACTAATTTGAAACCAAAATGGGAAGTGTAAAACGAACCACACAGCACAGAGGAGAGCATGAACTGGGTCATGTGGGAAGAGCTCAAAGAAGAAATGACATTTTAATTGAGCTTTTAAATAAGAATTTGATCAATGGAGAATGAGAAGATGTTTGTTAAAGGGACACATGCATGTGTGCAAAGATATTTGAGAGCGACGCAAGCTCTTAAGCTGGGGAATAACACATAAACTAGTGTAGTTGGAATAAAATAGACTGGTGGTGAGGAGAAGTAGAAATGGCAAAAGATAAAGCTTAAAACCCAAAGACTGGAGCTTGAATGCCTTGTAAAGGGTTTGAAGTTTACCCAGTAGGCAATTGAGTAGAATGTGGAGCAGCTTAGAATTTTAAGTCGGGAATTAATAAAATTTATGTCAATATTTATAACTGGATTGACGTGCTAAGAAAAATTTCAATCCAGAGCCAATATTTATGTCTTTCAAATCATTCTAATAGAAGTTATTTCCTTTACTTATAATAAATACATATGGAAGCAGAAATTCCACAAAATATTGATGGATATCTGAGTTTTCCTATAAATTTCTCCTCCGTCTCTGAGAAGAAGTTTATTGTCATTAAAATATCGTTCACTCTTTTTTAAAATGAGATCATATAAAATGTATTATATGGTGATAACAGCGCTAACCAAAATGATCAGGATAACATCTATTTTTCTCGTTATAATTTAAAGATTTTTAAAGCCTTGCTGTTCAAAACATGTCTAATTATATATTTATATTTGTCTAATATATTTACTTAATTTTCTATTTATTTTAGAAAAAGCTCATAAAATCTCTGTTAGAATTTTAAGATTTGCTGTTAAAAAACATTTCTAAATCATTTCGATACACCTTCCTGCCTTAGTAAATTAATAAAATTAACATGATATTAGCGCTGATGACATACGTTGCTGCAGTTAATTAGAGTCAAAATCTAAGTAACAATTCCCTTTTGTATATATTAGGAAACTTCTGAATGCAGATGGCATAAAAACTAGAGATGTTCACCAAAAGAAATTATGAAGAGCTATAAAACTTTTTTGTTAACTTAATATGTGAGAACAACGTGTTTGGTTGCTTTACTCCTAAGCAGAATCAAAGTTAGTTAATAAGGCTTTAACTAATAGTGCTGAGCATGACACTCTCCATGTATTAAATTCTAGAGGTATATTTACTCAATGAATGAATGAATCTTCAGTTAAATGACTTGTGATGTAAATTGATTAAATATATGACCATTACCCATTTTACTGACAGCTGTTCACCATTCCCCCGAGGCTTACAACCTGCTGTTGTCAATATTTATTGAGCATTCGCAAAGATTTTGGCTCTGAACACACCCAGTGCGTTAAGCTTCCCTGCCTTATAGAGGTTTACCTTCTGGTAGGATACCACCTGGCCTTTACCTATATTAAACATGTCACAGCAGGATATAAAGACAGTTCCACTTATATATTCTTTCAACTCATATTCTTTGATGTTTTGTGTGCCCAGAACTATGCTAAGTGTCTGAGATACATAGATAGCAAAGAACAGACAAATAAGATGAATGTGTTCTCTATCTTCACGGAATTTATAGTCTATCATATTCTATCAGGCCAGAGAGACATTAAACAGGTAATTACGAATGTCATAACTGTGAAGAAAATCAGAAAAATAAAGGGGCTGTGGAATTCTGTAGTTCCAGCACTAGGTTAATTTGGGGAGTAAAAAATCTCCTTACTTGTAGTTTCTCTGGTTTTGCCCTAGTTACTTCTTATTTTTTTAGGCTTAGTCTTGAGATACATGCATTTATTTGTTCATTCCGCCAAAGTTAATCAGTTTTACAGTCAAGTCTATCACTGTAAAACCTCAGAATGCTCATCCAAGTAATTGGAAATATTCCATTTATGATAGGGCCATTGGACGGAAGATTTAGGTGAGGAGCTTGTATACTGCTGCCCTCCAGAAAACGCCTAATAATTATGATTCATAAATTTCAAGCTTTATTGTGCAGTGAAGGTTACAATAATGGGAGATAGGCTAGTTCAAGAATATTAGAGCTGATAAAATTAAGAGTAAAATACATGGAAAAATGAAAGGAGACATTGCAAGGTGGCATCAGATTCTTAAGAGAATATTCTAAAATGTTTTTTAAATTCTCATTGCTGTTAATATAATCATAGAAATAATGGCTGATGTGGCATTTTTAATTAAAACTATAATCAAGAAGTTATAGGAAAGACTTATTTCTAAAAGAAAGGAGCCAAAAAAATCTGAAATCTGAATAATTATCTTTTTACAACCTTTTCCAAGTGTTATTCGTGTTAACTTTTCCACATCCAAATTTATATACAGTATTTCAGCAATCAAACCAGTTTAGAAATGAAATGCATAATGTTCCATTATTTTTGTAGAAATCTAAGGAACAAAGTTCATGTAGCTCTTTTATCATCAGAATTTTGATCACCATTGTAACCCAGAGAGGATATGATATGAGAGGTGAAGTGAATTTTCTGTCCATGCAAAAATAGTAATAAAAAAATGAAGGTGATGTTATTGCTTCTTATCTGTTAAGCTTCATTATTCATTTGTCTCATGTCATTTCCCAACCACATTATCAGTTCCTCTTTCCTTGGGTATTTCTGATCTTTAACAATGGTTTAATTATAGTTACCCAGAATAATATGAAGAACAAAATGGTTATACACTGCAAAGGATATTTAATTTTCCAGTGTTGGCCACAAAACAAGTTTCATGTAAATGCCTCTATTAATTATGACTAGAAGTCTAGTCGCAGACCTATACTAATGGATGGTAATGTTGTCCAGTTGGCACTTTCCATTGATTTACTCAGTTAGATAAAACGTGTGACCAAGAAGATACAGTTGTGAGTAATATATAGGTTTCCTGGACCTTCCCTACGTTCTCATTACACACAACTCCCTTCTTTCCTTTTCCTATTGTGATCCATGACTAATTTATAGTAGCTGAAAGCTGACCTCAAAGAGAAACCTTCCCTTCTGCTATCCTTTGATCACCGTGGCAACTATGAACTAAAACGCGTTGCAAATCTCTCAGTCTGGGCATGCAGGGATGTACCATCAGTCAGATGGTAATCTTTATTGAGCCCCAGTGTGCGTGCAGGGCACTGCTCTGGCAGCTCTGGGATATTACAAAGGTCCTGTAGTTCCTGCAGAAGCCCTGATCATCAGGGACTCTTAGAGTAAAAGACAGTAATCAATTCCAGGATGAATCTATGAGTATATCAAGGAGATCTATTCCTGCTAGAAATTTCCCAGTGAACTTTACTCTTCAACCTCTGAGCTTGCACCAAGATACTGATGGGATTGCCTATGACATAAGGCATAGGCTGCCCAGGTTCAGTCCTGCTCAGAGAAGTCAATAATTCTAGGGAGAGAATATTGAAAACAATTCCCCTTGGAGTGAAAAAGCATCGCCATATACTCAAGAGAAATAGTATAGTATTCTTTTGATATGGGAAACCACATTTCAGTTAACAACATATTTAACTGTCTTTTTTTTTTGTCTTTTACCAGTTAACTCCATTACATAATTTGGAGAGCTTTGCAGGAGAAATATCTGTTATTTGTACGTATAGCATTCCCACATTGGGAGAGAGAGTCATGCATTGGGGGGTTAATGACTAAAGAGCATGGGATTCTTTTTGGGGTGTTAAGAATGTTCTATGAATATACTATGTTCTAAGAATGTTCTATGAATATACTAAAAGCCATTGAATTGTGCCCTTTAAATGGGTGAATTGTATTATATGTGAATTATATCTCAATAAAATTGATACAGATATAATCCCTTAACTATCTGTGCCTGGGGGCTTCTTGTCAAATAATAGCCATGACCAGTATTCTTGCTCCTTTCTTGATTGATCATATTTAACTGTTCACAAAATTCATTTTATTTCCTCTGGCCAACATAAAAGAAAGGGGAAAAAAAGGCTTTGGAAGCTGGGCTTTTAAGAGTCTGACTCAGATATTACCTAACGCATAAGCTTTAACGAGACACAACCTTTTTAATTACCCAGCTGCATTCAATTATCCAAAATGCAGACAAAACATATAGTTGCTCCCATCATTCTCTGCCTGGAGGAGTGCCTCTTTATTATGCTTCAGCTCAAGTCTGTGCATGTGAGCTATTGAGGTCCTTCCTTTCTCCTTCATCTTTCCCCAAAATAGTTCTTAGACTACTGAGCTGTGTTCAAAGAACCACTGTTTCACACTTCCTTGTTCTTTTAGTCCATTACAAATACATAAAAGACACTTTAAAATGTATTATATTATTCCTAAGTAAGTCATAGAAAAGGTATGTGTTTCATGATCTGGTTGCTTTCATCCTTTCCCAAAGGGCAAAAAAAAATATTAGGTTATAGAAGAGGTATATGTCAAACCATAACAACACAAAAACAAACCAAAATAACCTCAGAATATATAATAAATCCAGAGAAGGAAATAGAGGACTAGAGTGGGGAGAAATTAAAAGATGCTGGGTACATGTGGCTACTTGGCTACCGTGGCTGCAGGTCAAAACTTTTTGAAAGCTAAGTTGTGGCCTTCATTTCCCCAAACAGGCACCCTGCTCCAGATTCTCTTCTGAAATCGGTTTGGCTCTAATGCAAAGCCCAAGATATAGAGAAAATGTAGAACTGATTCTTTGAGCTCAATTTAAATTCCAGTTTTTCTTAGTTTGAAAGAAATTCTGAAATTAAAGTCAACTCCAGGACCACTTTGAGGCTCTAAAATTAATCCAGATTATATCTAAAGGGTTCAATAAAGATAATAGGATGATCCAAGAGATACCCCAATCTAGACCTTCATGCTTGGAACTAGTGCCCCTGGGTCATGGTAGCCTAGTCTTTCATGCTTAAGACTAATCTTCTTCTGAAACCATCAGGGATTCTTAAGAATTAAAAGAACTTCACTCATCATATATGTCCTGGTAATTGATAATATATTGGCTCATTAATGGTAACTACCGAATCATCAAATCTCTCACTCCTTTCCTAGCCCATCTTTCTCCACCCACCCTCTAAGCATGGGTATTTTTTAAAACTCATTATTTACCCTCTGCTAATCTCCAAATTTTCTTTATTGAGACAGATCTTTTCCTCATGGATTCACCTAGCACATTTATGAAGAATGCCAAATCCTTATCCTCAATCTGCTCCTCTTACTCAAGGTCAGGACTCAAAATGCCAGTCAGACACTTCTATTTAGATTTCTTAAAAGCATTACGGCCACAACTAAATTCTCCACACACACCCATCCCCAAAAGACCCTCTGATCCTAACTACTGTGTTTTGTCAGAGGCTATTACCATTTTCTCAATTTCCTGATCTATAGGCACTCATGTCATTTTGAATCATCATTTTCCTATATCCATCCAATCACTAAGACTTATTGATTTTTCCTTTAAATTGTTGCATCTTCACAGAATCCTTTATATTTACATTGTCATTGTTTTTTTTTAATTTATTTAATTAATTAATTTATTTATTTTTGTGAGGAAGATCAGCCCTGAGCTAACATCCATGCCAATCCTCCTCTTTTTGCTGAGGAAGACTGGCCCTGGGCTAACATCTGTGCCTATCTTACTCCACTTTATATGGGATGCCGCCACAGCATGGCCTGACAAGCAGTGCCTCAGTGCGCGCCCGGGATCCGAAACCTGGCCGCCAGCAGCAGAGCACTCGTACTTAACCACTACGCCACAGGGCCAGCCCCTACACTGTCATTTTTAAAGTACAACGCCTTAGTAGACTTTTCCCTGGATTACTATAACAGCCTCCCGGCTGATGGCCAGTCTCTCCGCACCTCTAATTTCAGATTTGGCCTCTTCAAATTAGTCTCAAGCATACTCTCAGATAATCTCCCTTAATCATCAGTCCTGCATGTTTGTCCTGGGTTCAAAGGCCTTGCTGGCTCTCACTGTTTGTGATCGTTTATCCGACACTTCTCTATACTTGCAAATCAAAAATTTTATTTTGGGGTCAAATTAAAAACCTGAATTTCTCCACATTATTTTCTCTGATGATTAAAACTTCCACGAACTCCCATTCCTCTGAACTACTACAGAACATAAAATTTATATAACCTAAATTATAAATTAATTTCATAAGCCTTTATTTTCTCCATGTTTTTTCTGGACAGTTAGTTGAGGTTCTTGGGCATAGGGAGCAAGTCCTTTGTGGTTTAATGATAATGATAATGGTGGTTTAATGATGATGACACTGATTTCCACAAGTCACTTACAGTAATACGGCACAGCCGTGTTGGAACATAAGCTGATTACTCCTGGAAGGAAAGAAAGAGTGAGCCCAGGCTAGCTGGGTGGGTTTGGGGAAAAATGTCTTCCAAGGAGTTGCCAAGGGCCAAATCCATAAAGATAAGGTACACAGCATATGCAAGGCTAGGAGAAGGGATGAAGAGCAGAAAAGTGGCTTCTAGAAAGTGGACTCTGTCTGAATCAAAGGTCAAGGAAGTTAATTCCAGTCAATTTGACAGATCCTAGAAATGCAACAAAGGCTTGAGAAAGGAGAATAGTAGGACTTACAGAAGGGAGATGAAGATTCACAACCTATGAGACTGGAATTGGGGATTTTGGCTTAGTAGACATGGGAGTGGGATCATGGAACCAGAAGGGGGAGCTAATCAGGAAGACTATGCCATCCTTGAGATAAAACAATGTTGTCACACCCTGTGGGACTAAACCTGTCCTATGCAAAGGACAGTTTTTATGGGAAAGTTTCTAGGAAGAGGGATTTTCTCTGTACATTCCTGGGTTCTTTCCTTCTCTTTCCTCTTGGTCAAAGCATGAAGTGAGAAATTCTGATGACGGGTCAGCCTATCGGCTCATGTTTTTCAACTGAGAGAACTAATCTAAAATAAATCAATAAATGTCAGAAATATGGTATCTTTTCTCTTTCTTTTCCTTCCTGGACCAGTACCAGGCAGTAACCTGGGCAAGTGTCTAATCTGAAAACTCGTTTCCACGGATCAAGTCTGGACCAGAGTAGGGGTGGAAAAGGAAGGGGAGGCAGAGAGGTAGCAGGCTATTTCACTCTTGTTCTAAACCATTTTCTCCATCATCAGCAATGAGTGAAGAACACATTGCATAGGGGAATGGAATCTGTAATCTGTTCAGAGATAGTGTTTCTGTCCTTGGCTAAAGATTGGACAAAATGTTCAAAATCAGTTTATTAGCTCAAATCAGAGATGGCAGAGGATACTAGAATGACTTAACTGGAGATGGTCTTGTTAGAAACTGGAGGATTGGACATATTCCTGAGATGAGTCTGGTAAGATAGAGACCAGATCTATATGCTCAGGCTTTGTAGTGGTTAGTAACCCATGGCCTTGAGGAATCCTGCCAGAAAGTGTTTACTTCAGCAATGAGAAATATGCTGAATGATGTGTTCTGGGGCATTTTTTATTAAAAACAGTACCTATACCACCCAAAAATTCCAAAACAAACCAAAACAAAAACCTCCTAATGTTCCCCTAAGGACAAGTTTTGGCTGTTATTCCATATGCAATGAAGATTTACTAAAACTTGAAGTAAATTTACTGAAACCTGAAATTTTAAAAAGAGAAGACCTATCTCAACTCATTATGTGAAGCCAATATTACCCTGGTACCAAAACCAGATAAAAGGTGTCACAAGAAGAGAAAATTACAGACTTATATCACCTATGAATATAGACTCAAAAGTCCTGAACAAAATGTGCTTTTCAAACCAAATCTAGCAACATGTAAAAAGGATTATACACTATGACCAGATAGGATTTATCCCAGGAATGCAAGATGGGAGTAATTTCAGAAAATCTGTGAATGTTATCATGCCATATCAATATAATAAATGGCAAAAACTACATGGTTATCTCAATAGACAGAGAAAAAGCATTTGACGACATGACACTCTTCTATGACAAAAGCACTCCATAAATGAGGCCTAGAACTCCCTCACCTGATAAAGGGTATCTCTGATAAATCCACAGTTGAATTATCGCACTTAACTGTGAAAGACCTAACGCTGCCCTCTCAAGATCAGGAACAGGAAAGACTGTCTGCTCTCATCACCTCTGTTTAATATTGCACCGGAGGGTCTAGCCAGGGCTATGAGGCAAGAAAAAGGAAAAAAAAAAAAAAAAAAAAGGCATCCAGATTGAAAAAGAAGAAGTAAAACTATCTCAACTTGCATATGACATGATCTTGTACGTAGAAAATCCTAAGGTACACACACACAAACTATTAGAATAAATACATGATTTCAACAAGGTTGCAGGATATCAAATCAATATACAAAATTATATTGTACTTCTATACACTAGCAATGAATAATCTGAAAATGAAATTAAGAAAACGATTCTACTTACAATAGCATCAGAATGACTAAAATATTTAGGAATAAATTTAACAAAAGATGTAAATACTTGTACACTGAAAACTATAAACCATTAATTTGATATGTATCATGAACCTAAACAGTTAAGTTAAAACCCTAAATTTGGTAGAAGAAAATATAGGATAATATATTTGTGTAGTGAGGGAAAACAAAAAGTTCTTAGAGAACAAAAAGCAATAACTCTAAAAATAAAAATTGATTAGAACTTAAAAGTTTTTCTTTATAAAAGACATCCTTAGGGATACGAATAAGCAGCTATAGGTGGGAGAGAAGATTTGAAAAATGTATATCTGACAAAGGACTGATATTAAAAATATAGAGAGAATTACTGCAATTAAATAATAAAAGGCAATGAATCTTTACTTAAAAAAACACAGACAACCCTTGAACAGACACTTTCCAAAAAAAGATTTATGAATGGCCAATAAGCATATGAAAAAATATGGAACACTGTCAACAGGAAATTGAAACCACAATGAGATATCACTACAGTCTCACCAGAAAGACTAAAAATAAGAAAACTGACAATCTCAAATATTGGAGAGGATGTGGAGCAACTGGAACTCTCATATATTGCTGGTGGGAATATAAAATGATACAAAGATTTTGGAAAATGATAAGCAATTTTTGTCTTGGTTATAAATTTAAGCATACATTCACCCACGACACAGCAATTGCACTCCTAAGTATTCAATACATACAAGAGAGGGAAAAAAATCAAGATCACCACATGTCTGTGGCACTATGTCTAGAAAAGACAAGCATTGGAAAAATAGGTATCTATTTATTTATTTATTCATTACCGAGCACCACTCAGGGTCATTGCCTTGCACAACTCTGGGAGGCATCATTCTCTAAGGAATTGTCTTTTACCAGGGTCCATTCACAGGCAGTGATGTGAGTGGTGCTCCCTGGAGCTATGCAACACAGCAGGTGACTCAGGTGCTATTTATATATGACGAGAACTGTTTCAAGGGCTGTGAATAGTTACAGAGTCACTACCCTCAGAAAATTCACATCTTGAGGCAGAAACACAAACACACATGCACCCGCTCACATGCAAATATACACCAGCACACACGCAATAGTTCCAACATAATAAGCTAAGTGCTGTATTTGCAGTAGATAACAAGTGGTTAGATACTTTGTAGTGTAGGCAAAAAGTCATCAGAATTATACATGGACTTCAAAAAGCATCAGGAATAATGATGAAAGGAACAGGAGTTTTTAGACATGCATGTCAATTACAGCAATAAATAGAAATGCATTAAACATCCCAATTGAATAACACAACTCTAAGATTGAGTAAAAATCTAAGTTCTATTTTAAGAGAAAGCTTAAGATAAATGGATGTAAACAATTTCAAAGAAAAATAATAAAATGCTTATTAATAACACAGGAAAAATAGTAACTCTACTGATGCAGAGGTGAAAGAAAATTTGCCGACACCATCTTAATCAAGTAATCCTAGCTAACATCACCAGTAATGGGACAAACATATATCATGGGCCTCCTGATATGATGCACTAAGAATAATTCCTGTGGTATTGCTGAAAAAAAAAATGCAGAGCCTGAATCTAATCATGAGGAAATATCAAACCAACTCAAATTGATGTACATTCTACAAAATAGCTGTCCTGTACTCTTCAAAAATATCAAGGTAATAAAAGACAAAGAAAGTATGAAAATCAATTCCAGATTTAAAGAGACTAAGGAAATTTGACAGCTAAGTGCAATGTATGATCCTGGATCAGATCCTGAACCCAGGGGAAAATTTCTGAGAAAGGACACTGTGGAGACAATTGGCAAAATTTGAACCTAGACTGCAGATTAGATGACAGTATAGAATCAATGTTAAATTTTCTGTTTTTTATAATGGTACTATGGTTATATAAGAGAAGGCCCTTGTTCTTGGGAAATACTCATTGGTCTATTAGGAGAAAAGGGATATGATTTCTGCAGCTTACTCTCCAATAATTCTGAAATATAGATATACAATATGTTGGATAAATGACAGAGAGATAGAAAGAGAAATAGACAATGTAAAGTAATTGGTGTAAAATGTTAAAAATTTGTAAACTCAGGTAAAGAGTATATGTGAGCTCTTTATAAGATTCTTGCAACTTTTCTGTAAGTTTCAAATCATATTAAAAAGTTATAAAAATGTTGAATTTCACGGTGAATAGATGAAGACTCCTAATGAAGCAGTGAGTAGAGAGTAGTTCTCATTTTCTTGTTTGTTTTCTAAGCGTCAAGGAGATTAGGAGCAAAGAAATGGAAATATTTCTTTTAATATCCAGCAAAGAAACCATTAAAAACCATATGGAAGTTATTCTTCAATATGAAATATTAGATCTGATGGAAGTTTTTCTATGTGAACAACTCCTTATACATTTTAATAGATTAACATCAAAAATTCTTGTTGCTTTCATCAAAACTGTATTTGAAATTCTTTCAGGATTCTACCATGAAATAAAATTGGTAAACAAGTGTCACAGGGAAGACTTGGCAGCCTTAACATCTACTCTCAAGATCTAGGTTTTTGGAGGCTAAATTATTCATTCCATCCCTTTAGAAGGAAGGGTGAAAAACATATATATCGACTCACTTATTTAGTGCAGCTCCCAATTCTCATTGAACAACTCAGCATTGTCACTTTTTCGGGCCAATAATGCCATCAGCCCTAAAGTAGGGAATAGAAATAGTACGTAGTCTCCTCTCAATAGTATTTTTTAATTGCCATGCCTTTTAATTTCTTCCCTTAAGAAATTTTAAAATAGGTAATCCCACTTCCCGCAGGTTATATGTCTTAAAAACAGTGATGTGCTATTCCTCAAAGTAAAACTAGTTATCACATAGAAAGATATAATAAAATCTCCAAAACCTCTAGTGAAGTAAAGTCAAAAGTTTACATTTTTTTATTTCTACTTTCTTTTTTCAAAAATTTAACTTCTTTTACTTTAACGAGAACACTACATTAGAATAACTAAAAGCCAGAACAAAACTACCCACTGTTCCATCACCTAACGAAATCAATGTCTTTGTTCATGGCGCCTCTTGAACTTGTCCACATGCAAATTCTATTTTTATATATATGGCAATACTCTCAATAGAATGTTATTCTACATATAACACAATGCAGGCACTGCTATTTTGCCACAGCATTTTTTCTTGTCTCTCTTCTGTCCTTTTCTTTTTCACTCCCTAGCTTCTTATCCATGATGCCCAATGTTAATAAATTGACATATAACCTTTCACACCTTCTCGAATACTCAACAGTATAAACAAATATATATGATCAAAGATCTCTTATCTCATTAATCAGAATTGGTAGTTGCTCAGTAAGTGGAGAGCATAAAACTGATGCATACATAACCTGAATATTTCATTAATTTAATCCTATACATTTAAACACATTATATGTGGTTCTTCAGACTATGAGCTAGCTGATTTTAAATTTTCTTGCATCAATGACATCAAAACGTACAGTTTCTTTCAAGTGGATCAAGCTTTTGAAGACATTTCTTAAGCAATTTAGTGTAGAATTTTTCTATATTTTTATAATTTTCTTTGCTCTTTTCACAGTGGTCTTGCCCATGCCTAGATTCTCAATATATATTTCAGTGACTTTCATTTATAAAGTCTTTGCGAAGTTTTAAAACTTTGCTTTGAAGCAACAACGCTTTTTTATCACATTTTTTTATAATCACTTTATATAACATTGTATTAAATGTCAAAATTACAATAACAATAACATGTGGCACAAAGGGATTTGGTAACAAACACAACTGACCCTTAGTAAGTAAACGTTTAAAGGTAGGAAGAGAACTGTAGGGATAAACATAGAAATCAACTTCAGAGAGCAAACCATGTGCCTTTCACATGTTTTACAGAAGAAATGGATGACATAGATGAATTAGGTGCAGCAGTTAAGTGAAAAATAGTTGAAAGAACTACTTTATGCATGTTTTTGGTCATTTGTTTTATGTAAATGAAATTATCCAATATACATTTATAAGCAACTTGCTTTACACACATAATGACACATAATTGCCGTATTTCCAGAATAGTAGCTTAGATCTAATTCATTCTTTTCAGTAGCTGAAAGACATTTCATAAAATGGACATGTTAAAAATTCAATCTTCCCTCATTGATGAGCATTCAGATTATTTCCAAGTTTGGCCACTTCAAACAATGTTTTAATGGAGATCTTTATACATACATCCTTAGATACCTCTGTGTTTATTCCTATAGGATAAATTCTCTAAAATTTGTTCCTCTTGTCTTTCAATTCCTACTTTCAATATCCTTAAGTTTCAAGTATATTTATATCATATTTTAAAACAGCGCCAGGGCTCAAAATGGATAATTGTAATTTGTGTTTACACTTGGCAAGATTTTGACCAGTTTGAAAATTTCAACCAATCTATAGAGTAACTGCTGATAATTTTGAATCCACTAGGATTCAGAAGGCTATCATCCATCCTTGGTTCCTGTAGTTCTTGCACATGGAGAGTGCTACATCCAGGACAGCTCTTATTTTTTCCTGAGATTTCTTTTACTGCAAAATTTGTCATAAAATGCAAAGAGAGACCAAGTAAAACTGTCTGTATTGAGATGGCATGGTGAAACATGAAGCATTTAAATACATAAAATGTTAATATAAATACACCTAACACGTGGTTTCCATTTCTTACAAATCAGAACAATGTTATAACATAAAAGGTAGGTCTGTCTTTAGTTTCCCATGATAATGTGAATTATTTTGAGCTTTATAGTTCCTATGGGCCAGTGGGCTATAGCATACCAGCATGTGATGTATTCTCCTTAAACAGTGACCAGCATTAATAAGCAGACTCAAGGCTCATAAATATCCCAGAAAAGTATCAGGGCCACTAGCTTAGATGACTCTTCCCTTTAATGACTGCAATTGTATACTACATCTTCTAAATCAGCTCCCGTGCATGAACATCTAATGACATCTGATTGCTGATTCTGCAAGATGCACTTCTATGTGCTTCAGCATGGAGGAGACCTAATGTATTAGTATGATAGTTGTTCTCTTGATTAGCAATGTCTTTAGCTGTGGAATTTTATAATAACCAGAAACCTGGGAGTTGGGCTTTGTTGTAACTTTTTCTTTACTTATTTTAGACATCCCTAGCATATATACGCCAGAGATGCAGAAGACAACAGAAGCCTGAGGTTATGAAAACATATTTTGCATTCTTTCATGTATTGCAAAAAGAAGTATTTCTTTCCTGTCTTTTCCTCCTCTTCTGGCATAAGACAGAGATTTTTAAGGAAATTGTTGGATTTTGTTTAATGAAGTAGTTCTGTACATTAACCATTCGGATAAAGTACGCAGGTCTCAATTTTAGTTTTGTCTCCTGCCTTCACAAACCTGTTTTAGGAAAGAACAATGATGAAGTTTGTCTTAAGGTTTTCATTAATGCTTCGCAGGCACCAATTAGTTACTTTGGGTCAATATCGACCTTGTAGTGTAGATACATAAAGTGGTTGCATAGGTAAAAAATAAATACGTAGGTGATAGAGTGTCCTTGTCTGCTATATTATGCTAAAATTTTGATCATGAAAGTCAACATGAACCTCTATCCCTTCAATTCTGGATTACCAGAAATGAAGTTGTGAATCTCCATTTATCAAACCACTTGCTAATAGAGAACTAGCCATAATTTTTATGACTCAATATTTCCTGACTGTAATTTTTATGTTATTTTCCACTCTTGATTTCTGCCAAAACCAATGGATGCCTAATCCTTGGTAGACAGAAGAGAGAAGCAAAGTATAAAAGTAGGCTGTTGCTTGTAATAAGAGTTTCTCCATATCTTCAAAGTCAGTGATATGCTGCTAGTGCTTAGCAAACATCTCAGGAGTGGAGCTGCTCTGATTTGTAGCATTTGCTGATTGCCATGATGTAAATACTCCCGTTATGGATGATTTTCAGCCACAGATGTGATGTCACTAAATGCAGATTTGAGAGAAGATGCTAACAATGGGATCTCACAAGACAGTAGAAACCCCTTCCAACACACCAATTTAAAAATGTTTTACCTTCCATTGCCTTGTTAGGTCTAACCAAATGAAATTGAGTAGGGGATGGAAGGTAGAACCATAGAGATTAAGAGAGAAGTTGTATTTCTGATTCATAGTTGTAAGAGAAACTGGCTAAGGAAAATCAGAAAGGAAGTTAAATTTCAAATATGGTTTCTATATGACTGTATATCCCAGTCAAAATCACTCTCATTTTCCAATATGTTTGAGAAAATATTAATTAATTGTTCCTGGGAGGTATAGGGCTAACTGGTGGAACAAAGCATGACTCATAATAGATACCCAATAATTTTTGGGTGGGGTCCATGACCAGGATTTGAAATAAGTTACCATATGCATAACAATGCCAATTATTTCAGATAAATCTAAAACTATTGAACATGATGTGTTTTCCCCACATAACCAAGACAGGACATTTATGTTTGAGGTAGTATAGTCTTATAATCATGTATCTGCACATTTATCCTATCCCTTGATTTTCCATGAGACTTTGTGGGAACTCACTCAACCATTCAGCACCTCAGAGTTTATTTCTCAACCAGGGATATTATTCTACACTCTTCTTAGAAGATCATGACTAAATAATGAAAATGGCAAGGATGCTTGAGTTGTAAGTGGACACCAATACCCACAAACTATAGGATAACACTGTCAAATAGAACTTTCCACGCTGATGAAAATGTTCTATACCTGCACCACCCCATTGAAAATTCAGTTTCTTAATTGAACTAGCCACATTTCACTGCTCAACTGCCACTTAATTAAATTAAATTAAATCTAAATTTAAATAGCCATATGGGGCTACTTGTTTCTAGATTGGAAGTGCAAATCTAGAAGACAAACCACCAATGTTTCTTTCTTCTTCATCAGCTAAATTAACAGTTGTCCAACAATTCTGTCCCATGTAGTGACAAACATGGCATTTTGAAAAAAAAAACCTTATGAATTCTTAAAACTATATTTTTCACTGCTAGTGGCAAAAATGGAAAGACATTATATATGCCCACACAAGAAACTGATCAGTTCACAATTTCCAGTATCATCTTCCATCTTATTTAAGACATTTCCAGTCCTAAAACTCCCCTAAACCAAAATTCAAAATAAGGTTGTCCTAGAAAATATTTATTTCTAGGAAAATATATTCTAGAAACCTCAGTTATGTTTTAAGAAGAGAATATATTATATTATCATATAAAATTGTCTGAAACCCACAAAGTGTGTTTTAATGGCCTGTATGATTTTATAGTGTTTATTAAAATCCAATGTTTCTAAATATATCTTCACTTTACTTTTTGATGTAAGAAGTATACATTTTTCAGCATATAGCTTTTCAAAGAATCTCATTTTCTGTCACAACAGGAACTTCAAACATAGATGAAGAATTAGCTAGAAGTAGGGAGAATAAATATTAGAAGTGAGTACAATTATGGTGGGAAATAAACGAATATTTGAAAGAAATCTTACCCCTTCAAGATTCATAAAAGTATCCAATATAGTTGCTTATTTTTCTATCTTTAGTTTAAAACTATATGTTACTGACAATATAAACATGTGAAGAGTTACTTAACACTTGGAAATGTATCTAAAAATCATCTTATAAAGCTGGAGTGGATATTGAGTTGAGAACCAATTTACCGTAATATTCTAACATCAAATGTCGTGGAAAAAAATGTCTGTAAGCCTGCGGCTATCCTAAATTTGGCAAAACAACTTCTCCAACTGTTTCCTAAAATACTTTTGGACCTAGTTTAAAACAAACAAAATAAAACAAAACAGCAGCAGAAATATCCATAATTCAAATGATTAGCTGAAGTTTTTATAGCTACATTTTTTTATGAGCTGTTTTTCCATTGTGCAGCATTGATCTCTTGGCAAAACTGTTTGAACTATCCAAATCATATACCCAGGAAACAATATGCATTTTGCTTACCTGTTCCAGAAGAGTTTCGAAAAAAGCCCTCCTAGTTCCTCCAATTAAAATGGCAAAGACACACTTGAAACAGTTTGGCTGGTACACTCAGTGATAAGGAAAGACAGGCTTAGTTTAATTCATTCTTCTAAAGTGCCAGCTGACAAGCTTATATTGAATTCAGTCCAGGCTCAAAAGTATAATTGATGTCAGCCCACGTTCTCAGCTAAAGACAAACACTGAATCTGTGGCTGTTGGCTTTGTTTGGGTTTCAGGTACAGGGCCCCTGCCATATGGTATCCTTGGGGCAAGGTTTTTGTTACGGCATATGTATACGTGTGTGTGCTTTTTAATATTGCAAACATCCTTCAGTTGCAAAGCAAACAAAGAAAAGGCAATCCACTCATTGCTGGAACCACTCTAGACCACCAACTGCTGAGTACTATTAAAGTTACACACAGCATTAGACAAATAGAAGTTCCTGTCCAAGATCCTGCTTCACCAAGGAATTCTTTATTTGCCCTTAACACCTTGGTTTCTTTTCACCAACAAAGGGCTGCAGGTTTATAAGGAATGAATTGACACTCTATTATTAATATAAAATTCAAGATATTTTGCAACAGACGAGTGTACTTTTTCCAAGTTTTGCACCCAAAGTGTTTATTAAATCATCATTGCCTGTGATAATAGAGCACTTTTCATATATCTAAAAAATATTTGATTTGAAAATAGCAAATCATTTGGACTGAATGATAAATGAATGAGTGCTTGTGGACGAAGCTATTAAATAATTAAAAATATAGATATCCCCAGCATGATCAATATATTTAGCACTATATTCAATAGATGCGAAAAATTTTACAGTTTTCTTCCTTGTTTATAGGATTACAACCCTAATTAGACAATGAAGTCAATATCAAGGCCCTACCAAGTTGAGGCATTGTACAAGACCTTATGGAGAACATAGACATGAAACAAAATCCCTACACTCAAGAAACAGAGAGTTTTCATATCTAAGAGGAATACATATGAAACAACAGTGGAGATTATAGCAGAATATAGTCATCATATGTAAGTAGCATAGGATTAAAAACCCAAGGATATAAATAAATCTTGGGAGGTTCCACAAAGGAGGTGGAACTTAATGCAGTTTTGAGGAATTAATAGATTTTACATAGAAGGACTTGACTATGGAACGTTATTCCAGGAAGAGTAATATGAAGAAAAACAAAGAGGTAAGAAGGAGCACGCTGGGTTATTAGTAATTGTGTACACCAGCATGACTAGACTCGAGGGGAATAGGGAATATTGTTAGGTAACTGAACTGGCAGGGTTTGCGAGAACCTGATTTCAAGGCATCTCGCAATGATGCAGCAGGAAAGTGCTTTCAGTGACGTCTGGGATTATAGATCAGTGCTTCCAAGACCCCTGAAGGGTCTGGTTAGACCAGGAAGGTGGGTTGTCTGGGACAGCTCCACGCTGGTCAGTTTTATGTATGGGAAGACTTTGTAAGATTTTGTTGGATAAATTATATTATATTATTTAATTACAAAAGAATTTCAATAGACAATAGCAAACTTCCTGCTCCTTAAATCCATCATAGGATGAACTTAATCCCACGTAAACACATGCAGTGTACTTACAGTGCAATAGTTTCTTTTTTCTGCCATGGTCATCATTGTGAGTCTTAGCAAGTTATTAACAGAATACAAAAATTTAGAAATCCTGACTCTAATTTATACCTACACTTTTACTATAATTGATACTATATTTGCAACACAATTAACAAACATATTTCCAAATAACATATAAATTAGTTGATCCTATGGAGGAAATATAGTACAGAAATTTAGGTGTTAAGTTGCTTCTGCCCAACATCTTAGATGGACAAATTTTTCAAGATAATTACAGGTAAGAGAGCTTCCTCCTGTCATTATTGCACACTCTGAGAATTCAAAGACTAATTTTAAAATATTTTTCCACATGAGTTAGCTTCATCCATGTCTCATTTTCCTTCTGGGGTTTTATACATCTAGTAAATTTCAAAGATCAAGTGCACAAGACATGTGGTTCTTTCAACATCCAGCTCACGAGAGAGTCTTGGTTAGATTCACCTAAATAATTCTGTTTTTAAAATTAAATTAAAAGTCAAGCTCCTTCTAAATAGTATGACTTCCTAATGAGTCCCTCTAAGCACTTCTCCAACAGTTACTAAGATCTATGTCTCAAGTATCCTAACTTATAAATTGGAAGAGTTCATTGATTAGCGCTCTGACTCAAAAGCACTCTTTGGGTGGGGGTTATAGGCAGAGGATTTCAACCGATTTTAAAAATGTTGCTATATCAATGTGGAGCTAACCTCTCTAGTCTGTTTGGTTAAACACTCTTCTGAAAGGTCAGGGCCGGTCAATTTGTCCTGTTGGATATTGAATTTGATCTTTGGATTGTTGCTCCCCCTCCTTGTAATCCTGCCTCCTAGATACACAGTTGCTATTCATTTAAAAGGAACATGGTGACCATGCAGTTAACCATTAGAAAAGGCTTTGTTGCAGATTTATGAATGTCTTGAATGCCTGAGAAGGTGTTTTTGGTGTATGAGTAATCATTCTGTGCTCCTTATCTGCAGCTTTTCGTCATTCTGCACCCATCTCTTTAAAGTAGTGGTCCTCAACCTTGACTACACATTGGTATCACTTGGGGAGATTTTATACAACTCAATGCCCAGCCCCTACTTCAGACCAATTAAATCAGAATCTCTGGCCAGGGAACCCAGACGTCAGCATTTTTATAAAGCTTCCAAGGAGATTCTGAAACCCGCAAACAGTTAGCCGTTGATGATTAAGCAGCAAGTAACTATGGGGAGTTGGAATTGGCCACCTCATAATATGTCTCTGCCTGAAAGACACTTTGACCCCCACTCCCACTAACTGACCAAAAGAGTTTGCGATGGGAGGCCTGCCCCCAGAACAGGCCATCACCACAGACATCTCTGGGTATCTGGGAGGGTCCTTGCTAAGCCCATTCTTAGTTCTTGTTACCCTTTATAAGAAATGTTTACATTTGTAAAGGAAATCTCTATTTGTAAAGGTGTCTTCTTCCCTGTACCAGGAAGAAGCAGGGGATGGCCTTACCTAGAAACTTATCAGAACGGAAGGTGAGGACTTAAATCTGCATGATAAACTTACCCATTGTTAACTGTGCTGTTTAGGCAATATGCTATCTGACTCCCACTAGGTTCCTATAGATAACATCTCCCTGGAGCCTGGGTCACCATGGTAATGGGTGTTTGAGCTATTTTTTTCAGGAATTGGAACCCCTTGTCCACTTCAGGCCGGTTGAGACCACCAACCCATCAACTAGACCCACGCAGGCATATGTCCAATAAGTGACCTTTTGACATCAAGTTAAACTCCATCCACAGGGCATGCTAATGCTGTCATTCTGTGAACACGCACCCTACGAAGAGGCATGAAACCTGACTATGCTTGCACAGATTCTCAATTATCTCATATCTTCTCACCTCCAATCATTTCAGACCACATTGCCCCCTACCCCATAAATATCCCTGAGTCCCGATTTTTGGGGAAGCGGATTGGAGATTCGTTCTTCCATTTCCTCACTTGGCTGCCTTGTGATTAATAAACACTTTCTCTCTTCTGCAATCTCGTTGTCTCTGTGTTTGGCTTTCTGGGAGGCAGGAAAAAATGGACCTGGTATGGTAACAATTCCAATGAGTAGCCAAGACTGAGAACTATTGTGGTAAAGAGGTGCTTTATCTTATGAGGTTCTTGTCTGAAAGCTCTGAGGAGCAATTCAATGTCTTCAAATCTCTGGTCCTCCGCCTGGAACTTGAATTGGCTCAGTGTCCCACGCTTCTAATTTGTGGAATATTTTATGACATTGGATTCTATCCAGTATTTCCCCAAATTATCTTAACTCAGTTCTCTCCTTTGGACCCTAGAAAGTAAGACAGAGGAAGAGTTAGCTTGGAATGAGACGTCACTATACTTTCTGTTGCAAGCGATAGAAGCCCCAACACAAACTAAGGAAAAGAGCAAACTTACTGAGTCACGTGACTGAAATGTTGTGGAGGTAGGGCTTGGTCAAGCAGTGGTTTGATGATGTCACGGACTTGGTTCCCCTCCATCTCTTGGCTCTGTCTTCTGTTGTGTTGGCTTCATTCTCAGGCCCCATATTTTGGCCCCCTTTCAATTCTAGGCTAACATTATCCCAAAGACAAGTTAAATAGCATAGCAAGTCTCTTTAGGCAGGTCATGTTTAATCTCTGGTAGTTATTCTAGTTGGCTAACTTGGATCCTATCCTCCTGAACCTACCCCTAAACCAATTATGATAGAGAGAGGTATGTAGAGTTCACAATTAGGCCTGTGCTACATGCTCCCTCTCCAGAGTCAGGAGTGGAGCTCCCTCTGAAAGATATTATCTGAGATTGGAGGCAGGTAGTTTCTACCAAAATTTATGTTGCTACTACCTAAGCAGGGGGAATCAACACAAGGCTTCCAAAAAAAACAAACAGACAAATGTCCACTAAAGGGTGACTGAACCACTGGGGTGATTGCTTTAAGGGATATGCAGTAAAAGCGAGTCTCTATCATTGGTGAATGAAGGACATAAGAGAGAGAGCACCAGAGTACAGCTTAGTCGTGGCTGGCTCTTATTTGGCCTTAAGGCAGAAATGATCCTTTGTAATGATTCAGGGCTACAGGATATTTTAGGAAAAGTAGGAATCAGTACAGAATCAATCAATATCAACATGCCTTCCTTAAGCAAGTGTAGATTGTACAAATACCTATTTAAGACAAAGGAGGGACTGAATGACATTTTAGAAAGCAAAATGAGAGATAAGTAAAAGTTCTTTTAATTTGGCTTTTCTATTACCTAGAAAAATATTCACAAGGATAAGAATCATGCTTTATTCAGTCTGCATAGGATACTCTATAAATACTTGATGAGATGATTCTATAGCCATAAAAGACGATAATGATAAAATGTCTCCCTTGCCATCACCGTGAAGAAGTTATGACCTAGAAGTTACGTGAGTTCTAGAATCAACTGCTTGTGGTTGAATTTGAATTCTGTGTGACCTTTGGGGACACTTTTCACTTCTCTAAGTCTCAGCTTACTGATGTCTAAAGTAGGGATAACAACAATTCTTACATATAGTGTTGTGTGAAGTGAGGTAATCCATGGAAGCACAAACCCAATGTTGGCATATAGTAACTGCTCAATAAGTAGTACATCTCTACCACCTCCTTCTCCTTTTCCTCCTCCTCTCTTCTTTCTCATCTCGATCATGACTGTTAACACATGATTCTTCAGGTTACTTAATCACCGAAATATATACTTACTTTCCTTTGGATTTATTGATTTGATCTATATATTTTTCTATTATATTTCTAATCTAGAAGCAATAAGAGTTATTAGGAGAAACAAAATCACAGAACAAAAAGTGGGAAAAACTGTCATCTATAATTCTATCATTCAAATGAAAATACTATTAAACACTATTAGTAATTTGGTGTTTTTCTGTTCTTTATTTTCTTCTGTGTAATTTTTGTACACTTAATTTTTGTTGATTTTTAAAAAAATAAAATGCTCTTTATTTGTTCAAGTTGCCTCCGCTTATTTTTTATGTTTTTACATATAAACAGTATAGTATTTCTCATAATTTTTAAAAAGTCTAAGAACCTGAACTCCTATTCTTAGATTAATTCTTGAGTTAGCTAATTAGCTGAATAGTTAGCCATTTGTCTGAGTTTCCTTTCTGAGTTTTTATATTTGAGAATCAGGAAACATTTTTTAAATTGCTGCAGACTAAAAATAGAATTGAGTACCTTAGTCTGGGAAAAAAGTGTCAGAAATAATTATAATCACATGCAGATTTCACTATATAAACCAATTAATAAAGATTCCAAGTAGAGTAAGTTACTTAAGTGTCCTCAGAATGAAACATGTTCAAAATGTATTTGTAAATTATCCTGAATTCTAACTTTAAGATCAAGTTTAAACTAACATGTAAGCAACTCATTCACTTATAAACCCTTTGGCAATCATTTCCAAAATTTCAAGACAGAAAAATTAAGTAAGTGTGAGAATCATATGCACAGTTCTCCTCTTTGGAGGGCACCAACTCTCTACAATCTCTGACACATTTCTGAAAGAACTAAAGAATTGTTTAATCTCTGCTGCAAACAGACGATACTATTCAGTATCAGCAGCCCCCAAAGCCAGTGCTCCTGCACTATTGAAGCTCAGCGTCTCCCAACCCCCACCAGAACCAGCAGGGAAATCAGTAAGCAGGTGGAGTGGGACCAGACATAGGAAGCAAGACATCCTCAAACTCTTCTCAGCCATGCACTCTCCTTCCTCCTCCTTCCCATTCTATCCCAATGAGAACTGTGGGCCAGTGAAAAGGCCAAGAAGAGTCCTGATTGTTTAGTTCTTCTAAATGCCGTGAAAATATTTTAGGATGAAATAGCCTCAATATGATAGTGCTTTTGATAGCAAAAACAGGGAGGTTTTGGTGTTACCATCAATCCAGCTCCCTGTTATCTTTCCCAAATGCCTATATTTCTCTAACTTCCCTATCACTCCCATCTTCAAATGATCATGGCCCTACCAATTTACCCATCAGACAAGGTTTCCAAATATTCTCTCATTTCTTCCCTCCTCCCTTTCATTGCCTTATTAACTGGTTCTCATTCTCTCTTTCCTAAATTGTTGCAAGAACCTTCAGTTGGTCTCCCTGGTTTCATCCTCCCAGTTCTATTTATTCTCCATGCTGCTGGCAAGATGATTTTTCTAAGTTTCTAAATCTGACTCTCTAGTTGTTTTGCTTTAAAAAAATAAACAAAAAGACAAAACATCCACTGTTTCTTTGTGTAACGGGATAGACACAAACTCCTCACTGTGGCATAAAAATCTTTGCATGATTTGTTTCCATTCTAAGGTAATGATGCAATCTCAACCATCCTCCCTCATGCTTCATCCCCACTCCTACTACACCTACCTTGTTTTCCACCAACCGAGACCTTCCCACCATTCTCTCAACATACCATTTCTTTTCCTGCTCACATAAATTTGCATATGACATTCTTCCAGCACAGGAAAGAATATCAGAATTAGCATTTGTTGAGCACATTCAATTTTTCAATCATGTAATCTGCACAGCATTGCAAAGATGTAAAATTATTGTTTCTATTTTGTAGACCAAGAAATGGAGGAGAAGGAAATTGTCCAGGCACAAGGCCATGATTGACGATGTTGCCTGGCTTAAAATCTTTGTTAATTTCCCTGTGTGGAATGCTTTATGCCCAATTCTTTACCTGAAAAATCCTCATGTGGCCTTTCAATCTCACTGTAAGTTTGGCTCTTCTCCAAAGAGCATGGACTATCCTTCGACAGTGTCAGAATACCAGTTGAGGTGATCTCAGAATTTCTGTATGGGGAGCTCAGGGGTGCAATCCATTTGAAAAGACAGGACAGTGAGAGCAGGCAAGGTGATTTATCTTGAAGCTTTGTTTACATAATGAGTACCCTGTTTCTACTCTATGTTTTATGCTGATGAAGATGATGGGGAGGCTAATGCCACCAGCCAACCTATGTGTTGGCATTGCAATATACCCTTTCTTATGACACAAGTTGTATTCTAATTTCCTCTAATGTATTTACCTGCCAGACTAAAAAAGTGAGTTCCTTAAGGTTTTGCACATCTTATTCATCTTTCCTTTCCATGCTTTTATCAGAGACCTGGCATTACATAGGTGCTCTGTAAGTGTAAATGAGAGCAGGACTAAATGAAACGGTTATTTCCTGCCATTATACCCCTTTGGAATATTTTCATTGAACTTCATCAGGAACCAGTTGGGAAGTTTGGTGTCTTCAATTAGCAAGAAGTAAGCCTCTAACTATCTGTTAATGCCATGCATGGCTATTTCAGTAATTAGGTTTTAACACATTTAAACAAATAGGTCACTTTAATACCCAAAGTCAATGATCCATTCATCCAAGTAAGTGCCATAATTTGCTTTTGAAAAGATAGCTTCACAGTTAATTCACTTCAATCTTGGTAATGGCTATATTTCTATTATTACAATCCAATTGAAATTAAGCAAATTTAAAAAAAATTAAGCTTGAAACTTGGATAGTTTGGATGAAAATAGTAATTGCAAATTGTGAAAGTTCTAAGAAAATGTCTCCTTCATATATTTATCACCTCGAAGTGGCTAGTCACCAAGGACAGGGCTGTAATTCTAGAGGGAACCTAAGAGCCAAGACCCTGATATATCGTGCCAGATTTTGAGAGAGTAAGTTGACAGAGACCACATGCAGCTTGTGGCTTCTCATACACTCAGTGAAATAAGACAGAAGGCAATCATAATGTTTTAGTTCTCTCACTAACATTGTGATGACCACAGCGACTGCTATTTGAGTCTCTATCAAGCAAAACACTAGATTCTTGGCATGAACCAGCCCATCTAATTCTCACAAATATACTCTGACTTAGATAATGCTTTTCAGTCTCTACAGATGAGGACACAGGGGCTTAAAGAGTTTACATAATTGCCCAAAGTAAGCAAAGGAATAAGATTTGAGGCCATGATTTGACATACATCTTCCATGACTTATCTGATATCATCTTGCTCTTGTAACTATAAATTTTGCTTTGTTATTTGACATTTGTAATTTTTTAAGTTAACAGTGTCACTTAGAACCATAGGCATTTATAGAACTTGACACAATCTTGTAATGCCTCAATTTACTTCATAAAACTATTTTAAGGATTAAATGATAGAATCAATGTAAAACACTCATCCTGGATCAAGGCTTATAATAGACACTTATTATATAACAGACACTTTATTAAGATAAACCTTAAATGATGATGATGATGATGGTGGTGGTGACGATGATGATTTATTCTAAACTACTCATTTTTCAATGATTCAGTGAGAAACTAGCTCAAAAAAATAAAATGTCAAGGACCCTTGGAAAAATGGTGGCAGAGCCTGATTCTCATTTCTCTACAGGGCGCTGCTTACTTAGAGATGGCTTGATGATATATTATAAAAAATATCACCGTGTATATCCTGGCATGGAGGTAAAAAACAAAGAGAGGTGATCTTCTCTGGGTTGAAGGTGATGTGATGCCTTGCTGCTCAATGTGTGCTCCACAAACCAGCAGCACCAGCATCACCTGGGAGCTGGTTAGAAAGGCAGACTTGGGCTGGCCCCGTGGCTTAGTGGTTAAGTGCGTGCGCTCCGATGCAGGCGGCCCGGGTTCGGATCCCGGGCATGCACAGACGCACTGCTTCTCCAGCCATGCTGAGGCCGCGTCCCACATACAGCAGCTAGAAAAATGTGCAACTATGACATACAACTATCTACTGGGGCTTTGGGGGAAAAATAAATAAAATTATTAAAAAAAAAAAAAAAGAAAGGCAGACTCTCCCCCCTCCCCCAGAATCTGCATTTTAATAAGATCCCCAGTGATTCATAATCCCATTAAAGTTAGAGAAGCCTGCCGCAACACATCTCCATGTGGAAGCAAAATAAAGATTAGGAAAGTAGGCTGTGGAGTGAGAGGGACCTGGGTTCCAACTCTGTCTCCTCCCTTTGCTAGCTATGAGACCTTGGGCAAGTTCTCAACAGGATTAAATGCAGCAAAGTGTTTAAAGCACCTAGCACAGTATGGTAACTCTAACTATTATAATAATTAAGAGAGACCAAACTAAACTCGGATAATAATATTAAGAAGCATACTTTAATTGACAAATAATGAGAAGATTTGGGCATGGGTCCAAAACTGACATCTTCCAAATGAGAGTAAAACAGACTTGCAGAGAGAAAATTTTAAGGGTAATTATGAAACATCTAAGTTTACTTACAAAAATTATATATACATATGTATATATGTATACATATATGTCTGTGCGTATATATATGTGTGTATATATATATGATTTACCCCCTTTATAAAAAATATTTTTTATCATTCCCAAATGCAGTTCATATAAATGCAGGAAAAACAAACCTGATTCAAGAGCACATTTTGGATTCTATCCACTAGCCATGGCTAGAATCTTAATTGACCATCATATTATACTGTAAATTAGATTGTATAGAAATGTACATTTTTCATTTGTTGAGTAGAGAATTAACTCAGTGTTAATGCTTGTCTTATTTTATTAGTTTTCAGTGTATTTTAAAACCAGAATATTGATGAGATGACCTCTTCCTAATGTTTTAAAAACAGTTTGGCCAAGCAAGAGTGACATGAAGCTAGACGGTCTAGATATGGCTCAAAGCACAGCAGAAGGTAATGTTAACCTGTGAGTTTTAGAAGAGATTAACTTCTCTCCTCTTTATTTTATTCTCTTCAAAAAAATGAAATGAAGTCATTTTACCAGCAGAACTTTGCAAATGCCCTTAAATCCCCAGAGTATCATTTTCTATATTTGTAAAATAATGGTACTATGATGGCCAGTGATGACATACTACTTTGAAGCACTTTTTTGGATTTTGGAGTATATTCTATCACTCCTAATGTCACATGATTAACTAAATCTGGGCCAAATGTGAGCCCTTATGTAGAGAGCTATGAAGTAGCCACTTTGTAAATAAAGACAACAGGGTCTTCCTCTACTAGCCATGTCTGGTAACAAATCCATTTGTAAATCCATCCATCTTGTAAATCCATTCTCTATCACAGGACCAAAAAATGTGCTTTTAAATTTGTTTGGGCTGGTGTTATATATGAAACATGAGTGGCCCTAAACCTACGTGATCATTAGATGGCCTTAGCATAGATTGGATAATGGGATGATTGTATTACAGTTTTTTCCATGGAATATCCTTCTCCCTTTATGGATAATTATATCTTCTTCCTCTGATTGCTTTTCTGAAAATAATAAGCAAACTATAAGTTGGTGGCTGTAACTGTCAGAATTTTTTCTGTATTTTTCATTATCTAATGTTGGTCTTCAAGTACTCTAGGTACAATTGGGCCGCTAAGGTTGATGCCTACTTTGGGACACCTAATCCTAGGTTCTATGAGGAAGGAAATCTAAAGTCATATAGATAGATGGATTTTGAGGTTTTAAAATTAATTTGACCTTTTCTTTTAAGTTACAAAGAAGCCTGGTTGTGACAAAGATCTACTGACCTATTTCTCAACAAATTGTTCACAATAATGCCTGGAACTTAATTTTCAGTCATTACAGTAACCTCTCCTTCCATTTATTATCAGTTTGCACCATGAACCTTTAGGGAATTGCTTGTCAGCGCTGACTTTTTGTCACTCTGGAGATCTTTGAAATATTATATTTGATAACCATCCTAAGACCTGATTAAATTGCCTGAGATAAGAGCCTTCTTGCTCACAACTCAGTCAGCTAGATAAGTCCACTACAGCAGCTAAGAGCAAGTCAGAATGACTTCCATCATCCTTCTACAATAAGGCCTGGATAAATCTCCTCTTTCTGATGTTTGAGGTTAATATGCATCAAATTTCTCTCTCTCATATTAATGATGTCACATGTCACACGTAAGTATCTGGAAACAGTTTTTTTCACTCCTTTATAATATTGCATTCTTCTTCCTGTAAAGGCTTTTAACTTAAGCTATTCTTAAATGTATTTGAAAAGGTCACTCATCTTAAAATTGCTATTGTAATATGGAATCAAATTATATGGAATAAAAACGTTTTAATTAATATCCACAGATTTTAGTAATTTAAATATATATCATGAAAGCAGTTTATTTTCCAGTTCAACATCTACAAGTTATAGAAGATACTTTAAAACACCCTCTGTATTTCACACTCTGGTCTTCTGTGCAAATACCTTACACCTGAAGTAGTACAAAAGACTCCAGAATGCTCTACCCGCTTCCTTTCTCTTTTCCATCCAATTCTTTAATTCATTAATTAATACTATTTTCTGATACCCACTCCATGCCCTCTGCTAGGTTCTAAAACTACAGTGGAAAGCTGAAAGAGATGTAATTTCTGTCCTGAATAACCTCACAAGCAAGTTGACGGAAGAGAATCATCAAAAGGCACACACAAAATGTAAAACTGCTAATGGCTTAGTGCCAGGCAAGAGAAGCTATACAGGTTTATGGGGGTGGGGGCAGGAGCGGAGGTGCTTCAATGAGGGGATTTGACCTGGCCCGGCAGGTCATGAGATTCCTCGCTGAGGAGTGCTGTTCAAGCTGACAGCTACAGGACGACTAGGAGTTAAGTAGGCAAGGAGCAGGGGAGCATCCCAGACAGAGGATACAGATGCACAACGGTACTATCAAGGGAGGCAGCAGGAAAAGAGAGGACCAGTGCGGCCTGATTATGGGGCCCGTGGAAGCAAGAGCCCAGGAGAGGCTTGAGGGACAAGCAGAGGACTGTGCCTTCCCGACCTTATGAGCCAAGAGGGGAAATTCTGCCTTCAACCCAGGAGCAGCGGGAAGGAAACTGGGGATGGGGGATGATTTGAAAATTCTCTTTGGCATCGTGTGGATTGGGGGAAGGGTAAAGTAGATCCAGGTAAATAATTTAGGAGGCTATTAAAGTAGTAGAGGACGTAGATAATGGTGGCCGGGACTGGCAGAGATGGAGAGAGGTGAGTGGATTTGTGAGATTTTAAGAGCTAAAATTGGGAGGAGTCAGTGATCAGCCTAAACATCACTGTCCTATTAGTCTGCTCAGATGGTGCTTTGTGCTTATCTTCAACTGATCTGAGAATGAGAAACACATATTTATTGAGCCGCAGACCCACTTACATACCACGCTTCTCTCTGTGAAAGTTTGTGCCAACGTGAAACACTGTAAACTGGCGTGTAAACCTCTCAGTAAACTCTAAACACCTTATGATTCTTATTTTCTATTAATCTCTGCAAGGAACTAAAGTATATAAAACCTATCTACGACAGTGCCTGACATAAACATGAGCTGACTATGTCTTCCCGTCTTCCTTCATCCATCCCTTTTACAGCATCCAATTTCTGCCTTCCTCACCAAAGTTTTTAGTTCCACTTTGATGCTTTGCTCATATTGATCATCCCCATCTCTGCCCTCCCCCAAACCCCAGCCAGAATGGGTTTCTTCCTTTTCATCATTTTTTCTGTCTTACTGTTTCTTCATTAGCCAGCCCTGGTGGTCTAGTGATTAAGATTTGGTTCTCTCACTACCATGACCCGTCTTCATTGCCCGGTCAGGGAACCACACCACCTACGTGTCAGCTGTCATACTGTGGCGGCTGCGTGTTGCTGTGATGCTGAAAGCTATGCCCATCAGGATTTCAAATGCGAGCAGGGTCATTCATGGTGGACATGTTTCAGCAGAGAGACTAGGAAGAAGGACCTGGGAAAAACTGGCCGTGAAAACCCTGTGAATAGCAGGGGAGCATTGTCTGATATGGCACCTGGAAGGTGAGAGGATGGTGTACAAAGACCAGGCAGCGTTCAGCTCTGCTGTGCACAGGGTCGCTAGCAGCTGGAATCGACTCCACGGCACTAACAACAACCCTTTCCTCAAGGCCTAGCCCGAATACAAATCCCAGCTCCTTCACAGTGCTCTTCTAGAACACTTTAGTCTCCTTGGTCACCCATCTTTTGATTTGAAATGCCCACATTTGTCAATTACTCAGCATGTGCATCCCATAGTACTTTCATTTGTCTTTCTGTGCAACTAGATTAACTTTTAAACTGAACTGCACATCACTCAAGACCAGTGTTTTTATCTTAAAACTCCTTCTATTCATAGAGAGTATCACGGCGCTTAAGTAGGCCTGAAGTCATATCCTCACATCTGTGACTAAAGGGCAGCTTCAGTCCCATCTAAACCACATGCAAAGGGGTCTCCAAAGAACCGAAACATTGCATTCTTGAAAAAGGGAGGAGAGTGAAAAGGATAGAGTTGAACAAAATAGAATAGAACAGATGGTCTCTATACCTAATAATTCACCTATTCATTAGACACCTTCTGTGACAGAGCTACCATATAATCCCGCTTATCATTCTAATGAAGTAAATCACTATATTGTGTAAAGAAGACAATTGAGAAATAAAACACAGAGTTTATGCTTCCAGCAAGTCATTAACAATTAAACTTAAACCTGAATTTGAATTTGGGAAACTAGGTTAATAAAAGCAAGAGTGCTTATTTGCCTGGTAAACATTTACTCTGGGTATTTAGAAACCATTTAAAGGTAAATGGCAGTAAGATAAGTGCATAGAATTAGCACCCAAATAAGGGATCAGTTAGATGATGAAGGTTACTTCTAACCCTTTCCTGCTCAGAGCAAAGTACAGGGATACCATCTCTTTTCAAGACTCACCTTATACCTGCATCTTCCCCAGGGCTGGCCACAGGCTTCTCATGTTTGTGATTAGTCAGTCCTCTCATCTCCCCACACCTTGAATTGCCGTGAACTACTTTTGCCTGTTAGTCAGTGGACTTTGTTCCCTCCACTGCCAACCTTTCAAGAAGCAACCTCTTCCACTGATGAGCAAGAAAATGAGAAGTAGACAATAGAGAACAGACAATGGGCAGTAGACAGAGGTAACAGCATCCTTTGTATCCTGACCTTCCTCTCAAGAGAGAAAAGCTGCATTCACCCACCGTGCCTCCTACTCACCCTCTGACCACACCCTTCTGCCCCACTCTCTCCCTGTCTCCTTCATAAATCTTCCCAGGGCTCTTACTTTCACTCTCACCCCAACTTCACACCCATGACTGTATCCATTATCCCCATTTTGTATGCTTTACCACTCAATGACCAGCACATGCCTTCCTTGCTCTTTTTTTCCTTAATTTTAATTATTCGTCTATTTCATCTTTTAATGTATGTTTAGCTTGTTTCATTTTGCTAGCTTTTTATATATTTTTAATTTTATCTGATGTTTGTTCTTATTTCTAATCTCAATGCTGTACTTTATCTTAGTCCTTTCATGCCTTATTGTTTTTCTCCTTTAATATTTGTTTTTCTCTTCTATTTCTTTGGTTTTGTTCCTTTAGTGACATTTTAAATGATTCACAAATAATAATGACATCGAAGAAAAGTAGATAAAAGGGGAAATTACTCATGATTCTCATACAAAATATTTTTCTGACACTTTATAGAACATTTTACTTTTCCGTTTAACTCTTTCCTGAATATCTTTCTCTTTTTTCTCCTCCGTCCACCAAGGCAAGGACGAGCAACCAATACGCCTTTGAAATCCTGGAAGCTCCTGGCACTGGTTGGAATTGCTGACACAGCATGAAGAGCTGGCAGGGAGGAGAAGGGGATGGAACAGGTCTCACTGCAGTGACAGCCCAGCCCAGGGCGGAGACGCGGTGGCTGGGGCTCTGGGCAATTCCGTCAGCTGAGTCCAGCGTTGGTAAAGACTGTGGGGTCCTTGGTAGCAAAGGCTGCAAATGTCCACAGCAGTGACAAGGCTTGCTCCTGTTCTGTTACTCTACTTTACCCCAGGGAGTAAAATACCCTCCAAAGGGATTACTTCTTGGTGCCAAGCTGCTCTGGACTAAAGGATGCAGTGACACAGATAAAATGCTTCCTGTCCTGTCCATGCTGCCATCCTTCGTTTTTGAGCTCTGCAGGGGTTTCTGCTGCTGCTTCTTTGCAGTCCAGAGCTTTCTCAGAGCTATTTTCATTAGTTTGTAGTTGTTTATTTATTGTTTTTCTTGTTTGGTTGGGGAGATGAGCATTGGGACTTTCCAGCCCTCCATCTTGCTGATGTCAGCCTCCAAAATATTGTTTTTAATGGCATAATGTTTTATCATTTAGTAAACAGCTGTATTTAGACAAATTGTAAATAAAATAGGAGTGGTAGAGAATGGCAGCAAAGAGCCAGAGCTCTGGAGTCAACCAGCCTAGTTCAAATCCTGGCTTCGCCAGTTATTAGCTGTGCGATCCTGGGTAAGTTACTTAACCTTTCTGTTCTTCCATTTCCTTGTCTGTAAAATGGAGATAATAAAATTGCTTACCTCTAGGATTGCTTTAGGAGTTGAATTAGATAATTAATATAAGTACCAAGCAAATGGTCAGTAAATGCCAACGTTTAGCTGTTGTTGTTAAACGTACACACTAATCTAATGTATTATGTATTAAAAGTATGTATGATAAAGCTTAAATTTAAGTTTCTCCAGCTTAAGTTAGACAGCAGTAACATCATTTTAATAACTTTATATTTAATTTTATGTCCTTCTTCTCCTTCCTAATTTCTCAGATATTATTCAAATCCAATATTTCTTATTTTTATCCAGTTGTTAAAATAATTTCTCAACAAAGCCCTCTGCCACACGCTCCCTTTTTCAATCAATCCTACATGATTTTGTTTGGATCTTCTTTATAAAGTCCTGCTTAGCATCCTTCTTGCCTCCAGTATGAGGATAATCCAGAATAATCCTCCATCTCAAGATCCTATCTTTATCACATGTGCAAAGTCCCCTTTGCCATATAAGTTAACATTCACAGGTTCTAGGGATTAGGACATGGATATCTTTTGGAGCCATTATACAGCTGACCACACCAGTCTTGTTTCATCAGGGGCAATATCTTATTTCATTGTATTAACTTATTTAAAAATTATTGAGCACATATGATAAACATATTTCAGGCAAGGTGCTCTACAATGAAATGATAACTTAATAATTGTTGTTTCCCAACCTTGGAAGTTCCCCGAGTGAAATATGAAACAGGCTCCCATACATAAAGGGCAACGAGAGACCAAAGAAAGAGGCAGACCACTTCAGATTGGCGGATCTGGTCACTTTTGATAAGCATGAGAACTTACATATGAGGCTTTTCTTGGTTGTCCACGAGCCGAGTAGATCTCCACACCCGTCCACCAGAATCCTAAAGTTTATACAGAGATTTATCTGGGTTCATCACCTATACCTTCCAGATGGTCTTAACAACACCTTACTCTCTCAATGCTGTGTCCTTGAAATGGCTGCTAATAGGGAATAGTAGGTGGGATGTACATACCAAGGACAGGGGAGAGGGTGATAACCTCCGATTGCCCAGGTCCACCTTGCAGGTCAAGCAGTCACATCCTCTCGATGACCTCCTCCAACAATAGTAAAATGCTTTGGTGGGAGGGTGGGGTAATAACACATGAGACTATTCTTTAGAATTATTTTTAATTTTTCCAGGGTTTCCAAGATATTCTGCACGGTGTCTTATTTACATTGGAACATTACCTGTATGTCGCAAACCTGCTTTACCTCTGAGTCTTACCTAAATGTCTGGGCTCCCACTCTGCTCTGAGCCTGTCCTTTCACACCTACACAGGACTGATTCTCTAGTACCAGGGCCAAACTCCAACTTTACACTGATTTCCAGGCCCTTCCCCAAGCCCAATTTACTCTAAAATGCACACCCTGCCCTACACCCCTAGCCCTGGCTCAGGCTGGCCTGGCTGATTAATTCAAGGGTCTTATTTTTAGCCATTTGAAAATGCAGCCTTTGAACAACATGATCGAGAACATCGATTTACATCAAAATAGAGATAAAGAAGATGACTTTGCTCTGCTGACCCACGTCATCATTATTCATGAATTAAGCGCAACTTCAAAATCATATTTATTTTATGTACCCATAGCGTTCAGGCACTTACATCACTTATGATAAAAAATAAAAATAAAAATCCTATAAGTTTTTTTATCTAACATCATCATTTATCATTATTACTATTATTAACAAGGCAATTTAACATGTGTATGTCATATATAAGAATATATGACATAAATGAATATATGAACATATGAATATATGAAATATCAAACATAACTTTGATTTTGTCTGTACACACTAAATTCTTTCACTCTCCACAAGATCCTATGATGTTGATTTATTTCTCACGGACAATTATTATCCTGTGAAATGCAGAGGAATGGTTGGAGGGAGAACTGGTGGAAAGAGAGAAGCTTGGGCTCTGGGTCTTAGATTCAAAAAGATAAAATTATTTTTAGAGTTTAGTCTGGAAAAAGGAAGAAACAAGATAGTGGAAGCAATGGAGAGTGGTAGGGTAGTAGAAAATTGTTGTCCTAGGTCCCAAATGTTTTCTTAAAATCTTTGATTAAGGCAGAATAGTTAAATAAGTAATAATAGTTAATAGCTAAATAACATTTTTACTTAGAAAAATCATGTGTTTGTATTCATTGCATCCGTGTCATAAGTCTCTTTACAAAGCTAGACGTAAATATATGCTTCCACTTTCCCTCAAAAACCAGTTCTGCTATTCTACTTATCGGATATTTCTTTTTGACATTGTTTTTCCTTTTGACTGTATCATTCATTTAACTTAATTATCTTAAATACAATGTTACAGGTGTGGATAGACCAGAATTAAGTAGGCAAGCAAGGATAATTGACTCTTTGAAATATGACATAATTATCCCTACAATGATAATTCAAAATAGTATATCCAATTTTCCATACTTTATAAGCCCTAAACTAGGGAGTGTTGACATGTTTATCTTTTTATTATTCCATTACTCGCAGGTTTCTTACCATATTGGATCACATTTGATGATTTTTTAGTTTTCCCTGGAAGGAGAGACATTCAGTGTGAAGAACATGGAAACTAGCAGATGCTGTTAGTGATGCAAAGGCCAGATGCAGAGAGCAAATTAGTTATCAGTCTGTGATACACTTCAAGGCGACACCAGGCTAACACTGTTGGAAGCAGCATACTCAGTGATTCATTCCATATACTAATTTCATTAGTAAAAGATCATCTCTTTATGTTGAAGAGAAGTAAAAATATAAATTTTATTTAGGAAGGACTGGTGTTTAACATGATGATATAAAATAAGTTCAATAAGAATAACAACGAAATGGGAGAACTGAGAAACCAATTCATCTCTAGAGTTACCTGATAATTTGCAGAAGCCAATATGGATGGTTATTATATCTGAAATGCCTGACATCTGGGAGCTGGGGTCCTTCCCTATGGAGATGCAGCCCCTTTCTTTGGCATGCTTGATTTTTCAGTGGGGTCCAGAACTTACCTATGAAGAGGGTAAAGGAAGGGTACAAAGAGACATGCCACGCAAAATACAGTGTAGGTATAATTGTTCTTTATGGAATTTTACCAGCTCTGCCCACGCCAATGTGTCTGACACATCCTATGTAACACATCACATCTTCTCAGCTGCAGCTGTCACCAGGGCCCTAGTCCATTTACTTCTCTCTAGTCCCTGTAGAAACCAGGTTAGCATGGGTGGCACCAGAGAATATCTCTCCTCTCATTCGTGGCCTGGACCCCTCGTCTGTTGCGCTGAGTCTTCTCTTGTCCAGATGAAGCATGAGACCTGTGGGACCCGCCCGGTGGGATTTAATATGCTGCAGAGTGAACCACTGACCAATGGGCTAAAGGATCCAGCAGATGTGTTCTTCTTTCCCCTCCGTGGACTTGCTATCTTGAGATGCAGATACTCATGTGGCTTCTCTAAAGATGGTCTTGTGAAATCAAACCATCAGTTGTGCTTGGTACCAAGCAGTGGCCAGAGGGCTAAAGCACTACCCCATATCTGATCTTTCACCTTTCCTGCCTCACTTCCCTTGTCCTTCACACTTGGTTCCCTGGGACTGTTCTTCTCAATTAAGTATCAGCACATAAGCCTTGCCTCATACTATGTCTTCTAGAGAGCTTGATCTAAGATAAGTGGCTATGGGCAAAGAAGTACATGGGAGGGTTCCTCTCCCCATTCAACCTCTGACAGAAGGTTTGAGTGAATCCAAATATCCTCTTCTAGTTTTACATGAAATGTTACTTGGTCTTTTGTTTGTCACATTTTGTCACTTTGGATAGTTTATCCTATAGTTTTCTGAGTCTTTTTTGAACTAGATATAATATTATTTCAAGTAATATGCTGATATATTCAGCAGTAAATTGTGCCTGAATGATGGTTTAATAGATAGAGAAAAACATGATTTGGGCTCTGTCTTACTGAGTAGGGCTAATAAACATGATTTGCAAGGTGAACACTGAGTAACTGGCTCCCCAGTTGAATAGAGGAAACACCTACTGCTCAGTCTGACCTAGAAAAGGTGATGGAATTGTCCCATAAATAGGCTCCTCTCTGACCCAGGAACCTAAGGCAAGCTGTGTAAATGGGACTCCATCAAGAGGCTGGGCAATCCAGTAGAAATCTCAAGAGATAGGAATAGACAGACGCGAAGCGTTAGGCTTAAGCATTGCAAAAGTCCATGTTCCTGGCACTTGACCAGTTCTTTCATCAGCTGGATGATGGGTTCTAAGTTTTGGTTCCAAAATTCCATGTAACTTATAGTTTAGTTTCAATGAATCCACTGAGAGCAAGTAAGTCATGCATGGATCCTTTTCGTATACAAGCTGGTAGGACAGCAGTTCTTAAACACGGTCTCAGGAAGTTTTGGCGCTCATAAAAATTATCAAGAACCCCAAAGAGCTTTTGTCTATGTGAATTATATCTATCAATATTTGCTATTCTAGAAATTAAAATTGAGAAATTATAAAATATTTAGGTGTTAATTCATTTAAAATAATAAACATATTTTATGCTAATAGAGGTAATATAGTTTTAGGAAAAAATAAATTTCTAAAACAAAAAGATACTGAGAAAAGTGATATTGTTTTATATTTCTGCAAATCTCTTTAGTAGCTTGCTTAATAGAAAACAGCTAGATTCTTATATCTGTTCTGAATTAAATCTTTAGTTGAGAAAAGGAGAAATATTTCAGTAGCTTTTCAGATAACTATGGATATTCATCTTCAGTACTACATTCAAACTTGACAAGAGGTATTTCTTAAAGGTTTTGTTTTGCAATGTGGACTCTAAAATCATATCAATGATTTTTTTGTGTGTTCTGTTAGCATGGGTACCACCATTGAAATCCATTTGGTCTATTTTGCACTTTGAATGGGTCTTGTACCCATACATGATTTTGTAACAACATACATAGGTCAACTGGAGAATATTGGCTCACTGAGTTATAATGATCTTCCAGATGTTGACGTATTTTATTATACAACATCAAAAATACCACATTTGTTAATATCACCACCAATAAATATCACAATAAACCAATAAAAATATCACAATAAATACTGACAGTTGTTTGCTGTGAATTGACAGGCTCAATTCATTCATTTTTAAGAAAATGTCTGCTGCACACCCAAATCTGATCACCACAGTTTGCCTGTCAGTTTTTCAAGTAAAATTGAAAAAAAAGGGAGGCTAGTTCTGCTCACAACTAATACAATCACACTGATCCTTTTCCTCAAGACAACGTCAAACTTCATATGCAGCAAAAGTGCTTTATATACTTCCAATTTCATCATATAGATTAGAAAATTAAAATGTGTATTCAATGCCAAGATTTAATCAAATTATAAAATTAATACCTTATACTGTTTTATCCAGAACATTCTTAAATAAAACTGACCTTTTTGTTTGCTAGTGTGTGGTTGTGAACAATCCAAGTATTACTACAGTTTGGTACCATTGTCTTAATTCACACAAAGGTACTGGCAGTTTTGTACACCATTGCTTTTGCACCATCTATGCAAACATTAACACAGTGGAAAAGGCAAATAACATCTTATTGTTATGAAAATAGTTTGACCTCTTGGAATACCTGAAAGCATCTTATCAACTACCAGAGTCCACGGACTACACTTTGAGAACCTCTGCTCCAAAGTATTTGGGGGATGGGAGAGGATCCAAGAAAGTGCTCCCAGAAGTCTGAAGTTTTGGCAGAGGGAGAGAGGGAGACTCTCTACTCCAGCCTTGAAAGCCACTAGAACCAAAAGTACACAAGAATCAAGGGACAAGGCGAGTCATCTCCAGAAGCTTGCTTGAATGTGTTGCCAAATCAAAGATGGAGATTAAACTGAGAGATGGCAAATCCTAGCACCGAGGATGGGAATCAGGAATAAGGAGGAAAACATTGGTTAGAACGTCAGCATGAGAGAGAGGCCAATTTTGGAAAAAGACAATACCCCAAAGCTATTTGTCTTGAGGTCTCCACTATGTAAAACAGGAGAGTTGGCTATGTTTAAAAGGCTAGTTACCATGAGGTGTTATGGGCCCTTCCAACTTGACTGCTGATACACTGATGAATCATAAGCATATTCAGCTGTGCCCTGCTCTAAGGAAATAATAACATGCAAGAAATACAAAAAGACAAGCCAAGCGGAAACTTTGTACGTTACAAAAGTGATATTCAACGTATAAAAGGATTCAACACATTGTTCCCTTCAACACTACCTTATGTACTTCATCAATGCCTGTAAGATAGGAGATGATTCACAAAACTTCAGGCTTAGGGAGAAAAGCACTTACATGAGGACATTTCCTCCAGGGAAGCAGAGAAGTGAAAACATTTCTGATCAACACAGCTCCTTAAATGGAATTCAGTGGCATTAATTAGGCTCTCTAAAAGGGGAAAATATTCTAGAAAACCAAACAATAATGTGCTGTAATCAAATTCAATAGTTTAGTAATTATGAAAAAATAGAAACCACAAACCCAAAGGGAAAAAGCTATAAATAATGCATGTTGAAAACCTCAACAGTAAGTAAATCTCCAAGAATAGGATTTATAGTGTTACTCTTTTTTACCAATCTCCGAAGACTCTAAGCTATCTTTTATGTAATTTTTTTAAACTCAGATTTATTATAGTAAAATCTACGTAGAATAAAATTTACCCTTTTAAGGTGACATATACTTTGACAAATATTTACAATCACATACAGTCATGTGCTGTATAACAATGTTTCAGTCAACAACAAACTGCATGTATGACTGTGGTCCCATAAGATTAGTACCATATAGCCTAGGTGTATAATAGGCTATACCATCTAGGTTTGTCTAAGTACACTCTGTGATGTTCCTGTAACGACAAAATGGCCTAATGATGCATTTCTCAGAACGTATCCCCATCACTAAGCAACACATGACTGTAATTACCATGACCACAATCAAGCATATTCCCATTACCTCCAAAAATTTTCTCATGCCCCTTAGCATTCGATCTCCACTCCTCAACCCCAGTGAAGGCAACCTATCATTTTGTTTTCATCCCCATAGTTTTCATTTTTCTAAAACATCATATAAACGGACTCATACTCAGTCTTTTGTGTCTCACTTCTTTCACCTAGCATTACACTTTTGGGATTTATTCTTATCGGTTCATATAGCAGCATTTCATCGTTTATCATCAGTGAGTAGTATTCTATTGTTTATTCGTTCACCAGTTGATGAACATTTGGGTTGTTTCCAGCTTGGGACTATTATAAATAAAGTTTATAAAAATCACTTCCAGGTATTGGTGTAGACATGTATTTTCACTTCTCTTAGGTAAAAATCTAGGAATAGGATTGCTGGGTTAGGTGGTAAATATATTTTCCACTTAATAGGAAACTGGCAAACCATTTTCCAAAGTGGCTGTACTATTTTGCATTCCTACCGGAAATATATGAGAGTTTCAGTTGCTCTGTATTGTCACCAGCACTTGGCATTTTTTTTTTTTATTTTAGTCATTATATTAGATGTGTAGTAGTACCAAATGTGGTTTTGATATACCTAATATTGAGTACTTCTCCATATGCTTATTTGCTGTTCATGTCTCTTCATTAGTTGTATTTATTCAAATCATTCGCCCATTATTTGTGGGAGAAAGTGTGGATCATGCGGAGACGATTTGTAGAGGCTGAGCTAAATAGTACTTATGCCAAGAAATGGACATACTTCTGCTTCTGTCAGGCAGTTAGTATGGGATTTGGGTCAATTTAGTCAATTGTTGTCAACAAACAACAGCTATGCTTGTTGTTTTTGTTGCTTTAGTAATCAGTGCATCAGAAACTTCAAATTCCTCTAGCTGTGGGCTGCTATTACGTTGCATTTGCTATGGAGCCTGGGCAACAGTTTTCTCAGTGTCCTTCCTTCACCCTCAGGTTCCAACAGTTCCTGCACACTTGTGTCAAAGATGGGAGATGTCTCTCTCCACCTTACTTCTCCTCTAACGAGCAGTAGATCTCCTTTGCTTCTTATTCCATCCTGGGCTCCTAGTGGGGATGGGAGTGGGGGAGGGAAAGGATCTTGGGTTTCCTTGTCCAGCCTCAAACTTGACCTGAGTCTGCAGGGTGAGCCTTTCTCATCTCGCCCTCCCACGGAGGTAAAATTCTGCCTTGTAACTGTGCGGCGTCTTGGGCAAGAGAGTTTCCTGCCACCTCTGCATGGTAGCAGACCTTGCATTCTATCAATGTAGGGTCTTCAATCCAACACTGTTTCATGGTCTTCTCCTTGGGTGCAGTTGCTTTTTGCTTATTTCTCTCCATGAGGAGCAGGGTCTGCCCCTCCCAGAGCAGCATAAGCATTTTGCTTCATGTGTGAGTATGGTCCAGGAAAGTTATGCCTGTACCAAGTGGCAACCAATCACCATCTGCACCACCATGGGGGTTTTCTCTATGATGTCTGTCCTGCCTCGCCAATCTTTCCAATGAGAACACAACCCGGAGCAAAGTAAAAAGAACTTATTAAAAGAAGACAGTAATAAGATATACTTAAATGTAATTAGTTCCATCTTTGTGGTAGAGTTGTAGATTAATTTTTAAATACTTGTTGGTACTTTCTAAAATTTCTAAAACAAAATTGATTGCTTGATGAAGTGATTATTAATAATCAACAAAAACATTATCAAACTTTTTGAAGCATTTACTGACTATCTGCTTAATGGAAGGTGTGACTCTGGGTACCAGAGTTTCAAGGGTGAGTAAGACATGGCTGTTGGTTTCGTGAGTTCCCAGTTTATTACTGGGAATAGGACATGGGCTGGAATTTCCACAGAACTTTCATGAACATGATTTCATTTGATCTTCACACTCCCTTTCTGAGATAGGCATGCCAGCAATCAATGATTTTACACAGCAGCAAACTGAGACATAGAAAAGTTGAATGGTTTGTCAATATTCCTGTTGCCATTGTTTCACTTTTAAAAAATCTCACAACTGGATATCCACATGCAAAAAACATGAATCTAGACACTCTTCACCAAAATCAACTCAAAATAGATCATAGATCTAAATGTAAAACACAAAACTATAAAACTCCTAGACGATGACCTTAGGTATGGTGATGTCTTTTAAGATACAATATCAAAGACACTACCTGTGAAAGAAAAAATTGATAAGCTGGACTTCACTAAAATTAAAAACTTTTGCTCTGCGAAAGTATCAAGAGAATGAAAAGACAAGCCACAGACTAGGAGAAACTATTTGTAAAAGACGTCTGATAAGACTGTTATTCAAAATATGTAAAGAACTCATAAAACTCAATAATAAGAAAACAAACAACTAGATTAAAAAATGGGTCAAAGACCTTAATAGGCCCCTCCCCAAGAAGATATATAGATGGCAAATAAGCATATGAAAAGTTGGTTCATATCATATGTCATCAGGGAAATGAAATTAAAACAACAATGAGACACCACTCCACACCTATTAGAAGGGCCAAAATCCAAAACACTAACATCACCAAATGCTGGTGAGAGCAGCAGGAACTGTCATATGTTGCTGGTGGGAATGCAAAATGGTACAGCACTTTGGAAAACAGTTTGATGATTTCTTACAAAATGAAACATATTCTTACTACATAATCCAGCAAGTCCACTCCTGGATATTTACTCAAAGGAGTCAAAAACTTATATTCACACAAAAACCTGCACACACATGTAAATGGCAGCTTTATTCGTAATTGCCAAAACTTGGAACCAACCAAGATGTTCTTCAGTAGGTGAATGGATAAATGAACTGTGGTATGTCCAAACAGAATATTATTCAGCACTACAAATTAATAAGCTATCAAGCTGTGAAAAGACATGAAGGAAACTTAAATGCATATTACTAAGTGAAAGAAACCAATCTGAGAAGGCTACATGTTGTGTGATTCCACCTACATGACATTCTGGAAAAGACAAAATTATGGAGACAATAAAAAGATCAGTGGTTACCAGGGGTGGTGTAGGGAAGGGGGAGAGATAAGTAGGCAGAGTACAGAAGATTTTTAGGGCAACGAAAATAGTCTGTATGATATTATAATGAGGGATATATATCATTACACTTTTGTCAAAACCCATAGAATGTACAACACAAAGACTGAACCCTAAGGTAAACTATGGACTTTGGATGATAATGATGTGTTAATGTAGGCTCATCCTTGGTAAAAATTGTACCATTTCTGATACATTCTGGTGAATGAGGTTGACAATGGAAGAGGCTATGTATGTGTGGGGGCAGGAGGTATATGTATCTGCCTCTTAATTTGTTATAAACCTAAAAATTCTCTTTAAAAAAAGTCTTGAAACGAAGAAAATATTAAAATTTAAAAATTAAAATAAATAAAATAATATATACACATACCAAAAAAATATCAAAATGTAGTAGCTTAAAACACCATTTTATTTTGTTCATAATTTTTATGGGTCATAACTTTGGGAAGGGAATGGCTGGATAGTCCTTGGTTGGAGTCTCTCACGAAATTGCAGTTAGGCTTTGGCTGGGGCTGCAGTCATTCAAAGACTCAACTGGGTGGGCTACCCAAGATGGCACATTCACATGGTGGGCAGTTGGTGTTGGCTATTGCCCGTGAGCTCAGCTGGAGTTATCATCTGGCACACCTACATGTGGCCACTCCAGCATGGTAGTCTCTGGTAGTCCAAGCTCTTACACGACTACCAAAGAATCAGGTGGTAACTGCCTGGACTCTTCTGATCTAGAATGTTTTACGGTGTCACATCCACTGCATTCTTTTAGTTAGAAGGAAATCACTAAGGCCAGCCCAGAGTCAAGGTGCAGGGACATAAACCACCTTCTCAATGGGAGGAATGTCAAAGAATTTGTGCACATTTTAAAACAACCCCAGTCAATGTGACATTGAACTCAGTGGCAGAGATAGAATTAGAACACTGATATCTCTCCCAACCTAGTTTTCTTTACACTCTGTCCACCTCCTTTACAAATATTTAATGCATATATTTAATTATGCCCTTCCAAATTGGAAATTGGAAAGTTGGAAGGGTTTTGAGAGCGCCACTTCAACTTTCACGTTAACAGCCCTTTCTAATTGCTCCATTTTGGCCACATTATGTCTACATGTATTCAAATGAAAACAATGCAAAATCATCAACCATATCATTCCATTGAAAATACTGTATACAGCCAGCCCTGATGGCCTTGTGGTTAAAGTTCGGTGTGCTCCTTTTCAGCAACACAGGTTTGGTTCCCAGGTGTGGAACCACACCACTCATCTGTCAGCAGCCATGCTGTGGTGGTGGCTCACATGGAAGAACTAGAAGGACCTACAACTAGAATATACAACTATGTACTGGGGCTTTGAGAAAGGGAAAAAAAAGAGACAGGGGACAATTGGCAACAGATGTTAGCTCAGGGCAAATCTTTCCCAGTAAAAAATAAAAAAAAGAAAGAAAATACTGTATAATCTTTATTCTCTTATATTGATGTAATACTATAGAGATTTTGTAAAAATTTTCATAATTGTCACAGGTAATATTTTTAGATTCATGTATTTTCTCTATCAGCTCTTGTATTGAAAGGGGAGCTTTCATTTGAAAGTTAATTTTGCATTCTCTTTAAAGGTTTGATGTGCTTAGCCTGGTCACTACCAATCTTCTGGTGAGCTTTTGTAAAAGGGATAAGGACCCGCCGTCACATGAAGGCTGTAAACATTCTCACCTGATAATTCAAGACGAAATTCAAAGAATACTGATTTGAGTTCAATGGTAAATGTTTGAATTAAAGATAAACCTCTGCTTTCCTTGAGAGAGATAAATTCTGATGGGATGTTCTGTTACTACCGACAAAAAAATCCTTGTGCAACATTCCTGTAAAAAGTTGTACAGGGGCCAGCCCCGTGGCATAGCGGTTAAGTGTGTGCACTCCACTGTTGGCAGCCCGGGTTCGGATCCCAGGCGCGCACCGACGCACCGCTTGTCAGGCCATGCTGTGGCAGCATCCCACATAAAAGATGAGGAAGGTGGGCACAGATGTTAGCTCAGGGCCAGTCTTCCTCAGCAAAAAAAGAGGAGGATTGGCATGGATGTTAGCTCAGGGCTGATCTTCCTCCCAAAAAAAAAAAAAAACAAAACTATAGAGAAAACAAACAAAACAAAACAAACAAAAGAGTTGTACAAAACAAAAGGCAAAGTCACTTACATGTCATTAAAACTGATTATATGGTCTTGTATAGCAAAGAAGAGGATGAACTTGTCATAATTTGCTGTAGAAATCCAAGTGATTAAAATATCCATTACCTCTCTTAAATTACTAGTTACTTTTCCATCCAGAAAACTCAAAACCACTCTTGCCATCATACTCAATGATCTGAAGAACATAAAAATTTCAGCAGCTGAACGGGATACTGTTCAACTCACTCCACATTACTAACCTATTATACAAAAGAATGTAGTGTACTATTAGTGGAGGTAATAATTCTTCCTTATATAATAACATTGGTGGTTTTCCTGTATTTCCATTTTATTATATTCTGTGGGTCCATTTCCTGTCTTGTCCTTTATTTTGTGCTGGAATTTAGTCCTGAACTCTGTAATCTTAGTAAATCCTCTTCTTTAGTTATTCAGATCTCTGAATGGTATATCATGTGACCCTGAGGAGAAGTTGAGAGAAAGAGCTATGAAGGTTTTCGATTTCACCTACCCAAACACTTCCCAAGTCCAATAGGACCTGCTTTCATGTGTAAAGGAGTTTCTGCATAAAGAACTTTCATACCTCAGAATACATAACAAATCCCCCAAATATGGAAAATCTAATTAAAATATTACCAACAGTAAGATTTTCTCCAAATGTCTTAAACAGAGGACTTGCAACAGAAAACTAATATGAGATGGCAGACAAGCAAAAATGTCTTCGGAACAACTGGATTGCTCCAAAGTTTAGGAAAACAAGACAGCCCGTGGCTGAAGTTATTTTTTTTTTATCTTTATGCACATTTTGGAGTGGTTTAGGATGCCATGCTTTAACTTGGTTTGGTGTTGTTAATAGATGTGTAGGGTGAGCAATAGGATGCTAAGAAGAAACATAGAGTTCTTTTTAAGCCTTTTCAATGAGTAATAACAAACTTTGGTTCTTTAAAATTCCTGCCCTATACAGCTTCTATCTTTTTTTCCAGCAAAATGACATCAGGTGGCTTTGTGAGACTAAGTCCTAAGCAGTGTATGTGTTGTAACTGAATCCTACTTGTATAAAATAACGCTTTGTTCCTTTTTCCTAAAACTCTGATAATCCCTGATTTATAGCACATTAAGTTACCTCCTTTAATTTACATGTTGAATTTTATTCTAGCAGTGGGCTTCTGAATTTTAATTCTCTGGGACCTGCTTTTCAAATTTTGACATGCATAAAAGTCACCTGGAGAGTTGGCTAAAACACAGATCTCTGGGCTCCATCCGCAGAGTCGGATTCCATGGGTCTGGGGTGGGGACCGAGAGTTATTATAACATTTTATTAACTAATGTTAAATGCCAACTGAGACCAAAGTTTCATGCCCAAGGACTGTGCTCTGAGGATCAAAGCACTATAGCAGTTTTAAGATTCAAGTCTACATCATCTGAAGAACATCTTCAGTTTTCAGTAGAGACACTGGTTATTATGTCCCAAGTACATCTTTAGTATAGTAAGTCCGTTTCTACTCATTTCTTTAAAAAAAGGCATGCATGCATTTAAATATGCTTTACAAAAAAAATTAAATAGATTAAAAACTGAATAAGACACTGCTCATCCCTTACCTACTCAATTACAAATTTGCATAGAAGTTTTCTGAAATACCAGCCTGATTTACATTTTGTATGCACATTGAGATATGAGTATTCACACATAACCATGTCAAATTAACTTTAGTTTTAGGAAAACTGCATAAACTTGCCCCATTGTCAACATATATGTTAAAAAATTCCAACAATTCTGGGGTCTACTTTGAGGTTGACTAATAAAATACAGAAAACTAGCTGAATTCATAGTTTTATAACTCATGGCTTCAGAGATTTGCTGTAGGCTTTGCCATGTCTCACAGACAATATTGTGCTGCTTCTTCTTCATCCTTTTTCAATTCAAAAATCTTCCTGAAGCACTTGCCATTTGCTGGATGCTCTTTTGGCTTTATGGAGACTACAAACCTGACAGCCTCTCTCAGGAGGCGCCACTCCATTCAGGACAACATAGCACCTAGACCCATAACTACATCACAAAGCAGGGAAAAGTGCAGAGAGTATGAATGGGAATTTAAAGAAGAAATATTATTGCAACCTGGAAAAATAATTCAAGTACCATGTCGGAACACTTGGAACAGAACCTGGAACACAGGAGATGTTCATTAAGCCTCTGTTGAATGGAAATGCCATTTGGCTTGGGTTTTTAAGGACAACTCCAGGATCTGGACACAAAGAGGTGGAGAAGTTAACATGCCAAGAGTAGGTAACAGAATGATGGAAGAAAATGACGAAAGCACAGAGTTCTATGGAGGAGTTAACTTAGTTTTACGACAGTATAATGTGCATGAACTAAGATGAAGCTGGAAATTAGTTGATATGAGGTTCAGGAGGGATTCCAGTTCCAGACTAAGGATATTGATCTTTACTTAGTAGAAAATTGGGAATTCTTGACTGTTATGAATGAGAACGATTTTTATAAAGATGAGTCTAGCAGCACCCATGAGATGCTTTATCAAGGAGAAAGAATAGAATCCGGAGACCAATTAAGAGGTAGTAATAGCAGTAGAGTTCATGAGAGGGTAGTGTGTGTGACAGTAGGGGGTGGATTTGACTAAGCTGGTATGTGTGGAATCCACGGTAAGGAAATACTGATCTCTATGTGTGACAAGAGAAAGACCTACTAATAACTACCAGGCTTCAAGCCTCTGTCACCGAGTTTCGAGTCTAATGGAATGATGATGAGTTAATTTGGGGACATAAATAATTTGAAGGATAGTTTAGTAGTCATATTTATTTTCTATTTTTTTCATGACTGGGAAACTCTATCATGTTTTTTCCCCTCTGCCCCAAATCAGATTTTGAAAATATGTATTCATAACCTGCAGCCTTCTTTGTCCCAAGATAGAATGAAAAGCAATTACACTCATTAATGTTCGAATTTGCTGGCTATAACATTGCTAAAATAAAGTTTCTGGCAAGCCTGTGCATTTTCAGGAATAAACAAGTGCACGCTCTTCATACTCATTGCCGACACTATGGTGAGCGGCAGTGGCACGCTAGTCAAATTGCAGCTCTGACAATCTGTTCATTTTGGTGCTCTCCAGAATCAGCGAAGTGGAATCATTCATATGGTGCTTGTCACTGAACATGAGAATGACAGAAGTCAGCACATTGGCAAAGCAGCCATTCATTTTCCTTCTAGAAGAGTATCCTATTTGGCTTCTGTACCATTTTTCCTCTTGATTCATTTTTTTCTAGTTTATTATTCAAATTGAGGAAAGAGCTCAAGGACATCTAAAAGCAATAGACACATTTACTTCATCGATGTGTGATTATGATTTTGAGATTAAGTGACATGGTCCAGGATTTCTTATGGATCAATAACTTGATTGGGTTTAGTGTATGGTATGGCTAATTAAAAAAGTTAATTTGTAGACCCTCAAAGGTAATTTTTAAGACTTCAAAATTTCTATTCTTCAAGTCAGAAAATAAAATTTTATTAAAATTTATACTTTCCTTGCATTGGAGAAAAACCATTTTACATAAGAATTATAAGCTCTTGAAAATTCTGAGCATCTCTAGGAAAGGAGCAATCTTACACCTTCACCTCTAGGATGGTCCTGATGCTGAGAGAAAGAACAGGACAAGGTGAGTTTGAAAACACTTTCAATATAATGAAGTTGTCACTGCTTATACCTTTTGTCTCTGGATCATAAAGCACTGTACTTAACAGTATTCTTTCTCAGCCCTCATGAGGTAGGAATGTATTACCTGTATTTTACAGTTGGATTAACAGGAGCTCAATCAAGTTTAAAATCACATGGTGGGAGAGCTGGGAAAGGAGCCCAGAAGATCAGATTCCCAGCTAGTGGCCAGAATCATTAGTTTTGTTCTAAATATACCCTTCTCCTTGGCTCATCAGTGAACTGTGACCCTAGAAAATGGAAGAGAGAAGAGAAAGGAAAGAACGAAGAAAAGAGAGAGGGAAGAAGGAAAGGGGAGATGAGGGATGGTTATAGACCCACTTTATTTTTGTACAAGTGCTCAGTGTAGAAAAGACAGGTATGAACCTATCTGGCAATTCCTACAGATAGCATGAACCATCAGCATCACACACACATACATACAAGTGTACACAAACACATTCACTCACACATACACACACACACACACACCCACTCTAGTAAAAAAAAAAGACAACACAGCATAGTGGAGTCATGTCTGCTTCTGTTTGCCATCTTATTCTGACACTTCAAGTGGTATGATCTTGGACAAATTATTCACACTCTTTGGGCCTCAGTTTATTTATCTGTAAAACCCCTATGCTGATTCCTACATCATATAATTGTTGTACAGACTAAATAAAATTCTTCATATGTAAAGGGTGTGAGTTTTACCACCGTCCAGTCCTTTCCAAGCACATGTACTCAGGATTTCCTGGCCCTACCATGACTGCCTTTTTAGATTTCAGAGACTCCCCTTTCCATTTTAGGACCATAGGCAAGACTTTAAAAATGGGCACATCCGGGGTGGCCCGGTGGCGTAGTGGTTAAGTTCACACATTCCACTTTGGAAGCCCGGGGTTCGCTGGTTTGGATCCTGGGCACAGACCTATTCAGCGCTCATCAAGCCATGCTGAGGCGGCGTCCCACATAGAAGAACTAGAAGGACCTGCAACTAGGATATACAACTACGTACTGGGGGCTTTGGGGAGAAAAGAGAAAAAGAGGGAGATTGGCAACAGATGTCAGCTCAGGGCCAATCTTCCTTTAAAAAAATGGGCACATCCTTGCTGAACAGTTTAAATGGGAAGTTTGGGAATGTCAAGGTCACAGCGAGGAATCACTTCTGCTGGAGGGCCCATAGGAGATATTTAGAAAGCTGTTGATGGGAGATCTTCATCAGATTGCAAAGAGAAAAGCAAATATGAGCACAGGCAAAGTGAAGAGCTCACCTGAACCCTAATGGCATGTTCCAACCACTGAGATGCAGCAATGTGCTCCTGCTAGGGAAGGCATGGAGTGCAACAGGATGTCATTGTTGACCTGAACCTCCCTCTGTGGGTCCCCCAGATTCTAGCTCATTGACCTCCATCCCAGGACATACCCCTTCCTGCTCTCCCCACCATCTCCCACCCAGCCCAGTTAATTCCCATCTCATCTTTCTGGCAGTGAGCTAGGCTGGGCCTTCTTATACTCTCTTTCTAATATATTGTGACATACACTCAGTGTTCTGCTTCCTTTGGGGCTATCCCAAAAGCTTCTTCTTCCCTTAAAAAAAAACATTTTATTTCAAAAGAAAAACCTTGGCTTTCAGGATATTATTCCTGTTATGGCACCTAAGAGCATATTTTGTACACTTTAAAAATCAAATACAGTTTCTTCTCTCATTTTTTTCCTTTTGTAATGATTTTAAGTCTCCTTGAGGCAAAATGGATGCCACCGACCCAACTAGGAAAAGAGTCAAGTACAAGAGCTACTGAAAAGCAAAGTACAAAGATTAATATTTCAGAGCATTATTTTGCTTCACATGTGAAGCACCTAATGTAACGTCAGCCACATATTAAAAATTTAATAAACACTGTGCTCTATTCCTCTTAGGGCTGTTGCAGCCTGATGTAAGTCTGATAAAGCTTTTTTCACATCTTTATGGTTTCTTAACACCATCTATAAACAATTGATTGTCTACTAAGGATTGCTCTGTGTGCCAGATACTATGCTTGTGACTCAGATCAGTTAAGATACATGCTATGGCCCCATCTTTCAAGGAGATCATAAGCTACTGGGAGAGGCAATCAGGTTGACAGTTTGCTTAAAAGAACATGTTAAAGAGAGGTCATAAAAGCTTTTAGGGAGTCCAGGAAAGGAGGTGATGATGAAAGATGGAATATGTCAGACTTGTCAGAGGAGGTGATGTTTGAGTTTGACTTTGACAGAGAATGTTTTCTGAATAAAGACTCATAGGAAGGTAAGTTCAGGGACAGGGACAAACATGGGCAAATATAGGGAGGTTTTAAAGTCATAAAAGATCAAGAAAATTGGTAAGTCCAATCAGGAATATAACAGACGGAGGGGCAGGGGGTGGTGGGAGCCAAGAAATTGAGAGAACTTGGATCCAAATTGTGAAAGCCCTGACGTGTATAGGAAGGTGTGGTGGATTACATTATCCCGTGGGCAAATGGAAGCCAATACAGACGATGCTTTCAAATGCTTTCACTAATTGACTGCTTCATCCCTCTCTCCTGACAAATATTCCACCCAAAAATGTCAATGTCAGATGCTGATAATTGTTTCTCAATGTTCAGAGAAAATGTTAATACAGATCACAAGAGCAATAATAAAGTTATTTTTTTAACAACAAAAAAATCTCTGCTGATAAAGGAAAAAAAATATATTTCATAAAGTGCCATTAGCGGATAATTCAGCCCATGTGAACACAGGCATGTTAAATCAACAGTTTCGACCTTCTCATCAGTAGGAAAAATGAAAAATGAATGATGGTTTTCCCAGTGGTGAATCACAGCAACTACAAGTCAAACTTGATAACTTTCCATACTAGGCTAGCCGAAGGGCCTCAGGCACATCACTCCAGAGATTTTCAGGATTGTAGGTGACTCTTTCTATGTCTTCACATCTTTGTGATGCCGAGCCCAGAAGCTGTGTCCCAGTTGTCAGCACAACTAGGCAATGGACCACAATTAATCATGAGGTTGATTCTGTTGGTTTTATGTTACTGCTGCTTCCAAATAGCTGTCAGAAATGGGGTTCTTGGACTCTGAAAACACACAAAAAGGCAGAAGACAGGAATGCATGAGGGTCGAATGATACTGTCAGCCCCAGGCTGATGAGTGGGGATTATGCACAGACTCTGCTAGTCTGCCACTCCTTTTTGTTGAGGAAACCCTTCAAAAATAAATAAATAAACGCTAGTCATGTGTGTGACTCTACTAATTGTTGCAAATTGGCAGAATTCCATTTGGCTAATCCACTTGGAACTGTACAAGTTTCTTTTCTTATAGTGGGTGTGAAAACACTATTAAACAGATTCTCTATCAGCCATTAGTAGGTACAATGTGACTATTATTTTTTCCTTTTTTCATTGTTGTCTTTGGCCATTTATGAGTACAACTAGATTTAACTAGTATAATGTTCAAGTGATTGAAAAATCCATATAATCTCTTAGACTGACAAGCACAACTTTTTCTCACGGGGTTGCTGAGTATAGTCAGTATAGTCAAGGCTGACCATATCCTCTGGAACTCATGTCTACATGCCTGATTTGCTTAGTGTAATGCCCTTGTCTCTGCCTGAAGACATTTTTTGTGACCAAGGGAGTACAATACAGGATGGTTTTCTACTACGAATTATAGATCCAGATACGGATGTGAGATAAAGATATAGACAAATGCATAGACACATATAAATATAGATATAGATATAAGATGATATAAGATATGAAATACAGGATGATATAGAGATAAGATGATATTAGATATAAGATATTAAATATAGATACAGGTTTATTGTTTTTGTTGCATTTTATCCAAAATGTCTATGGGGTAGAGCAGGTGGGGTTCACTGTTCCAGCTGAGTATGCCAAGTTATGAAAGATGCCTGCCATTTTTATACCATCTTTACTTTCTTCTTTTATCCCCATTATAGTAGAAGAACTTTATGTTATGCTTTACTTGTTCATTTTTGGAGTTATTGATTCATTGGTTCATTGAGTCACTAGTTCACTTTCCGGCTAAGCATTATTTTTGCAGAATTTAGTTTTTTATTGCTACTGGATCTCCAATCAAACATTCAATTTCTCCTATTTCTTCCCGAGAAAATTTAAAAATATACTCAGTAACTACTAAAAAGCATGGTATGATATAAAGTGATCTCCTTCCTTAGCTTGTAGTAAGGAATGAATGAGTTAACACATCATAGCTGAAGAATTTAGACCATGTGTGGCACATAGTGAAAGCTAGCATGGCGTGTGTTGTGTTGATAGTGGGGTGGTTGTTACCACAGGAATGGGAGGTGGGGTAGAGGAAAAGTTCCTGTAACTCACAAATAACATACCTAATTATGTAGTTATTTTTCATCTTTAATATTCAGTTTTCTAATTCTGCCTGGAGTGCTGTGTTAAGAAGAACCTGAGGATGCACTAAACTCAGTGAAAAGAACACCACTCTTGGACACTAAGACACACTGGTGAGGAAGATGAAGAACTTTGCCTTCAGACAATTACTCAGTAGTAACAGGGATTTGAACCCAGCGCTGTCAGACTCCACAGCCTGAGATTTTAATGGCCACATGGTTCCCTGGTTTTGCAGAGAGAAGTGTGCCTTGGGAGATCAGATTTCACTGCAGTCAGCTTCTGTATTTCTTGGATGCCAAGATAGTCTCTGGATAACCAACCACTGTCCAATCAGTACTTTATTCTGGAAAGAAACCGTAGGTTGACAGCTGGTTGATTGCTGCATCACTAAGTCAGACTTCTCTGAAATCTCCATCTTTTTTCATTGCGTGGTTTAGAAAACTGGAAATACACTAATTTAGCCTAAGACAAGGCAGAAGGGTTGTATACTATGTAGAATTTAAAGTCAGATCACTATCTTTCTTTCTGTTTTTTTTCCTTCCAGTAACAAGAGTAGAAGGAAATTCACACTATGTATGTCAGGCAATGGTTTTAATTTACTTTACGAAAACATGCTATGGTATTGAATATTCCCTAATTGAAAGTAATTACAATAGTAAACTTCAGTTTTAAAAATGCCCAGAGACTCAATTGACTCTAGAAAAAGATATATTTACACTCAATTGAGAATTTCAGCAAAAGTATTCTTATTTCTTTTTACGTTACATTTATAACTTGTACCTACAGGACCTTATTACTAAACATTCTAGTCCCTCAAAGCTATAAATAAATATCCTAGCTTCTGAGGGTATGCATTCAGTTAAATGTGAATATGGTTAAGCACCAGAATGGATGCTTAACCATTTATATATGGAATAAAAATAAAAACTAAAATACCTTACAAATAGTGATGAGAGTAGGAGTCATAATCATAAATAAATAAATGCAGGAAAAAAACCCAGAAAAGGCGTGAAATGCTTTGGAGAATCCAAGGGTACACATGAGTCAGGGAATCAAATTATGTTAAAAATACTAGCACATGGAACTTTTGGGATTAACCAGAAATTGAAGGAGAATATTCATAAGAATTTGAAGTGCAACAAAGTCAATGTCCATTTTATTTGAAGTCAAAAATTATTATTTTTAATGGAGAGTAAAACAAAAATTCAACATCAATTTCCTAAAACAGTTTGGAAGTTTCCCCTCTGGCTACACTTGAGTGTCAGCCACATACCAGGTTGGAATTTAAGATAGACTCATCTCTCCATCTTCTGCCCCCACCTCAAAATCTGGGTGGAAATTATAGACTTGGTACCAGGAGATTATAACCATCCCTTCACTCCACTGTAACATGAGTACTCACTTCAGATGTAGAAGCTGACAGGCCAAATGCAATTTGCTCTCAGCTCTTTCCCAGCCCCGATATCCCTAACTACGGGATTCACTCATTTTATTATTTAGGTGCATGTCTGCATGTATGTTTTCTCCACTAAATTGTTCTACGAGGGCAAGGAGGACATCTTCATTCATCATTACATCTTGCACATCTCCTCACAATAACATTAACTGCCATTTATAAAACACCTACTATGTGGTGTCTAGCTTCTTCTCATGTGTTATTTGAAGGCTTCCTATCTCTGCAAGTCTTTTATCCCTATGTTTGTCAGTGGTATTAAATAAAACACCTTGATAAAACAAACTTTCATCGTAAACTGACATAGTATGAGACATTGCCAAGTGGTCTCACTTGGATTTCCAGATGGAGTCCATTCTGTCCCCTCAAAGAACTGTTTTGAGATGTGTGCAGTCGATTCTGTTGATAACTATAGCATGCTCTTGGTATCTAATGGATGGGAAACCTGGATGCTAAATACCCAGGAATGCAAGACAGCGTCTCTCAGTAAGGAACAGTCTTACCCAAAATGCCGGTACGGCCTCAGTGAAAAACACTGGCAGGAGACACTTTGTTCATTTCTTTTGAAGGATCCTCTCTCCTTTTCTATAGTGAAATATCTTGAACTGCATCCAGCTTCAGTTAGGCTGCATGGAATAGTGCCACTTTAACAAAGCAAAACAAAACAGAAATGCATTTAGGAGAAATAAAGGAAATGGAGAGAGATTAGTTTCATCCGGTTTTTGCTTTCCATCTTCAGCACCCTATCTTCACAGCGAGATTATTTCCAATCACTTAATTCAAGTCGCTTTTTTTCCCCGTCGACCCTATTAGTCAACTGATAATGCAAAAGATGTTAAATGGAATATGACTTCCCCATGACACTTCTCACACTGCGAACAAATTAAGAGAGTTCTCTTTACACCATTGTTTACTATGGGAATAATAAGCTTAGGAGCTCAAAATGCATTTTTATGTACTTTACGGAATAAATCATTTGCAAGTGATATTACGCCCAGATCTGTCTCCTCTGACAACTGAGTTGTTTGCAGTGCTGCAGACTGGAAATGGCACTAAAAGCATGCAATGATTTAAGAGGCTGGTTGACTCATGTACTAGCAATGGCAGAATTGATGGGGGGATGGGGGGATGAAAGAGAGCTTGGAATATCCGCATAGTTCCATTGCCCTACGAAGATCAGGCAGAAAGGGTTTCAAAATAAACTTTGTACATCCAGTCATCTTGACTTTGTAATGAAGAAGACTGAAGGCGCCTCTGCTGATTGTGAACATCTGCCCATTGCTGGGGCTCAAAGTAGGCAGGGGCTAGGAAAGGGAAGCAGGCAAGGTCCAGCCGGAGGGTCAGACACTGGTCACCCTCACAGTTTACACACTACTGATGCTGGTGAAGACGGGCTTCGAGGCAGCCAGACTAGCCTGCCTTGGCTGTAAGAGAGAAGAAATCAGGGATTCTCCACGCTCTTCTCCTGTTCTCCAGGACCCTCAACTAGGACTGGAGAATGGACCTGTCATCTTATTTCTTGCTGGGACACACACATCAAGTTCACTGTGGTTAAAGGCTGGCTGTCCAAGCTGGCAAGAGTCAGGTTCGACAATTTCCCTCTCTGTGCCCCCTGCCTAGGCAGAGTTGTGGATAGAGGGAAGAAACAGCAGGATCAAGCCAACGAGCTTGTCCTTTCAGGGTTGTAAAATCTTTAAAACACACACACACTTTATATCTTTTAAAAAGCAATTCCTGGTGGCTATGTGCCTCCAACATTGGCTGACCCTCTGCCTCCAGCCATTTGCTGGGGCTTCTGGGCCTGTGACCCTGCCCCTGGGGGCCAGCAGCGGCCCAGCAGTGGCCACTGCAGGGTTGACTCTGGAGGGAGAGGCAGTGAGCCAGCTACCCTCTTCCTACTCTACCTCCCACTAACAACTCCCTGCCCTAGGGGACCTACACCCTACCACAGACGGGCAGAGGGAGCCAGCAGCTGTCCCCATGGCCCCACCTTCTCCTCTAAGGGTCCACAAGGCATGGAATCACTGGAGCCGCCCCAAAAGGGGTTTCCCTCCTGCTTCATGAGCCTTCTTAACTTAATAAAATGTTCCAGCAAAAAAAAAAAAAAAAAGAAGAAGCTTAATGAATGAAGCTTAATACACGGTTAACCCATGGGTCTTATCTTACTGTTGAAAATCTATCCCGTTTTGACACAGCCTCAAAATCGCCATGGGCTGCAGCGGCTACGTGACCGTAAGGTAGTAAACAGTGCAATCAGTAACAGAAGTTCCCGCAGAGACAGCCTTGGCCTGGCGAAGCAGAAGGGGGTTGGGAAAAGAAGCAATGTTTCCTAAATTAGTGTGAAGTTGCCAACCTGCGCCTTTGCTCTATCACGCCCTCTGCTGGCTGATGGAGGAAACAGCATCGGATCGCGGTCCAGGCCTCACTGTAATTAACAGCAGCAAGTCACTGTTCAGAGTATTTAGCACCCCCGGGGTCGGGTCTGTAGCTAGCGTTGGGCAACATGGTGGCAGAATAAGCCCTCAGTGTTCTCTCATCCTCTGTGTCAAATTCACCCTGGTCTTGACCCTCACTCCACTTTTATTTCTAGGTGAAGAAGAAAATCAATTTGAAAGCTCATTGCTGCTCCTTTCCTCTTTTCCTCCCTTCCTTCTTTCCTCCCTTCCTTCCTTCCTTCCTTCTTTTATTACTTTTGGATGTGTTAGAAGCCACAGGAATAATGATTTCACTCATCACACTTACTAACTATGCAACGTTCATCAAGCATTCTGTGCTGGTCCTGGAGAGAGAATTTAGTGATGTCTGTCACATTTCAATAGTCTGATGTCAAGTACAGCCAACATTTACTGAGTGCAAACTCTGTGCCAAGTTCTGTCTTAGACATGCTTCATTATTAATATGACATCCTCCTTGCTGTGGAAGAGCTTCATTCTAAAAGGCAGATGAGTAAATAAAGGGTTTCGAGAGTGGAATAACAGACATGCTCACAGTACAGAGGAAACCCAGGGAGCCCACGGAGAATGCAGGTGTCCAGGCAGGCTTTTGGGAGGAGTTTTCTGTTGGAATTTTGGTGTGAATTAGTTAACCAAATAAATAATTGGTAAGGGACTCCAGGTAGAAGGGAAAGTTTGCATAAATGTAGAGATGAAATGAGCATGGTGTGACTAGGGCCTGCATGAAATTCAGGGTTGGTAGCACAGTGTATTTGAGAAAAGTTATGGTAGGAGAAAAGAAATCAGAGACCAGGTCAGGGTAAGTCTTTTTGATCTGAGCAAAGCTTAGACTTCGCCACGTAGACCATGCAGAGTCACCAAGCATTTTTAACGTAGATGTAACATCATAAGATTTATAGTTTAGCTAGAACACCCTAACAGCGGTGTAGAGGCAGGATTTGGGGGGGAAGCAGAGAGTCCAGTGACGAAGCTTTGCAATAATTCTAATGAAAATGATTAAAGCCTGAATAAGGGGGAAAATGCATAGATTCCAGAAACATTTAGGGCTTCATGATTGAGGGGCACGGGAATACTAAGAGGAGAGGAAGGACTCAGAGGAAACTTCCAAGCTTTTTACCTGAATGGATATTGGTTCCATCAAGTGTGACAGGTAATATATGGAAGCAAATAGGTTGGGGAGAAAGAAGATGAACTCAGTTTCAATCCTTCAGAGTGGAAATTCGCATGTAATATTCACGTAAAAAGTGGAAAAGATGGGGATGGAGATGTGTATTTGGGGATCATTCTAATTAAAAAATGGATATTTAAAACCATTTAAGTGGATAATATTGCCCAGAAAAGTATTATAATGAAGAGAGGGGTATTTGTTGATATGACTACCTTTAAAAAGTGGATAAATGAATAGGACAAAAGAAGGAGAAAAGAAGGTAAAGAGACATAAGTAATATTTCATAGAAATCACAGAAATTTAGCATTTCAAGGAAAATGAATGATTATATTTGGCAAAGAGATACAGATTAGGGAAATACTACAAATGCTGAATTTGAGACATCATTGGTGGTTTAAGTGAGAAGAATCTATGTGAAAGTGTGTGTACGGGGGGAAGTGGGAACAATCTGAGGAGTGAATGAAGAATGGGAGAAAGCCAAATGAAGCAGAAGGGAAAAGACTCTGCCATGTGTAGATGACTCTTTCTAAAATTCTATATGAGAGAAAGATATGACAAGAGCAAAGAAGATGTTAACGTAAAAGAGATTTTATTTTTTTAGAATTGGAAGTGACTAGAGAATGTTTAGGGCTGAGAGAAGAGATTCAATCTGGAAGGAACAGTTATGGTTGTAGAGAGAATTCCACTGATGAAAGAGGGTCCCAGAGAGATGCAAGCCCTGGGGAGATGACTAAAAGAGAAGGAGTTGGCCTTATATGGGGTAAAAAATACCTCCTATAGTTGGAAGTTAGGAATTAAAATGAAGGTGAGTGAGGAAGCCATTTTTGGGAGGTCAGAACAGAAGATTGATTGATTTCCACCCCAAAGGTGTCCATTTTCTTGCCAAAACCGATGTCAAGGTTTTCAACACTTGTGATGGTGGTGGGACGGGATAGTGGGCTTGAGGAGAGCCGTTGAGGTTATCAGTGGCGATTGAATGAAGCTCCCATATAACTGAAGCCAGATGGTGGGTCAGCAGCATTAAGGAGCTAACAGCAAGTAGAATCTATCCATTTCTAGAGACACCAGTCCAACCAGTTGAGTCCTCATTCATACAGCTCTCAGAAACCCAGATTTGGGACAAAGAGTAGATTGTTGCATTGATTGCAAGCTTGAGGTATTGTTGTGTGGAAAAGAGAGAAAATTTGCTGATAGAGCTTCCAGGAGAGTAAATTCATGTCATCACACAAGAAGTGCACACAGGAAGATAGAAGAGAAAGGCCATAAATAGGCTTTTTCAGAGAGGGAAAATGGAGAGATTAGGACAGTGGCGAGCTAGACTCTAAGAGGCTAGCAAGAATTGATTGTGCACCTCTCTTTTCAACTCTGTTTCTATGATCTCATGTTGGTAGGTTAAAAAAAGCTTTGGCGGGAGTATTTATGCCGCGGAAATTGGCAAGCACTACAAATTGGGACTTTTTTTTCCCAGAGAGCCAGTTTACCAGCCCACCCTTGGATCAAAGGATGGGAACATGGGCATTAGCAATTTAGAAAGATAGGAAGCCATGGTCAGAGTGTAAAATAGTGACAATTAATATTTGTGACATAGAACATGATGAAAAGTGCTGGGCTGTTTTTGTTTTGTTACTTAGCTTTTTAATAGCTGAAGCAGAGGCGAAGAAAGAAAACCACATAAATGGAGTTCAAGGCTATGGTAGATGGTTCATAAACATGATTGTTAAAATTTCCCAGGGCAAGAGTTTATTCAAGCACCCAAATCTTCAATTAATTAGATGACAATCAGGGATTAGGCAAATACCATCAAGGAGGAAAAGGGCAGAAAGTGATAGTATGATCATCAAAGACTCATTTTTATGAAAGGTGTTTTCTATTGCTGCTGTAACAAGTTACCACCAACTTAGTGGCTTAAAACAACACAAGTGTATTATTTACAGTTCTGAAGGCCAGAAATCCAAAATGGATCTCATTGGGCTAAAGTCAAGGTGTCAGCAGGGCTGTGTTTCTTTCTGGAGATTCTAGGGGAGAATTTGTTTTCTTGCCTTTTCCATCTTCTAGAGGCTTCCTACAGACCTTGGCTCGTGGACCCCTTCCATGTTTAAAGCCAGCAATGTCCAGTTGACTCTTTCTCACGATATCAGCTCTCTAGTTCTGACTCTTCTGTCTCCCTGTTCCCCCATTTAATGGCTATTATGATTACATTGGACTCACCTGACTAATCTGGGATAAATTCTCCATTTCAAGGTCCATTGACTAGCAACCTTAATTCGATCTGCAGCCATAATTCCCCCTTGCATTGTAAAATAACCTACTCACAGGTTGCAGAAATTGTGACATGGACATTTTGTGGGGGGACACTTTCTCTGCCTACCACACAAGAAAAGAAATGTTTGTCTTAGATTTTCCCAGACTTACTATATTTAATGAGATTCAGTTCAACAGACGTTTATTGTTCACAATATTATGCTAAATATTATGATGGGAAGGAGCACTTGATAATGAATAATTTAAATCTGTACGAGAAATGTTATTATATTTCTCTTATAAAACATTTAAAATGAAACGTTTAGTGGCAAAAGGAAGAAACTTTTTCTTAAAATTTGGTTCTGTGGACCCCACTGGCAAAAACTTGCTCATTTGAAGGTTGCTAGGGAGTTGCTAAGGGATATTGTATAGAGAAGTTTAAATTTTGCATTACCTGGGAGGATCAATGATGAAAGGGAAAAATGCTTATTTCTTTTTCCAAAGAGGGTAAAAAAAATAAATCACAGGCCATTCCCAGCTGAGTGCTTGGTGCCAACCAGGTGTCTAACAAACATTTGCTGCATTGAATTGAATGTCACTGAATGTCCTTCTCATTGGAAGATTTCTTAATAATTAGCTACTTTATCATTAATATTAATTAGATCTAATTTTTACTTTCTTGTGACGGCATTAACTTGGCTGGATCATTCTTCTCTCATTTATTTTCTGTGGGTAGAGGATAGGACGACTCTGAGCAGGAAGAGGAAAGGAGACAGCTTCTCTTAGCCCAGGCACAAAATTTTAAATACCCCATCAAATGAGAGCATGCAGGTGGTTCTCTTATTATATGTAGTTAGAGCGCTTCCCTTAGACCAGAGGTTCTTCATCTGTTTTGGATTGTGCGTCTCTTTAAGGACACAAAGAATACTGTTCAACTCCTATAAAAAAATAATTATGCATGTTATAGTATAGAAAAACTCCTTTCTTATATTAGTTACCCTCAACTTCATTCATTCTGCCCTTGCATCAGGACTTGCTCTTAACTCTGCACGCAGATCCATTCCACTCCTCTTGAAGCCACTCGAAGGCCCATTCCACTCTAATACTGCCTTTTGGTGTCTTGTATTAGCACACTGATTTCCACACCACAGTTTCTGACCCTCAAAGCAGTAGATCTAGATGGTAATTCACAGGAGTCTCCACTGCCCAGGTGTCAGCCAGGTGTGGGATTTCAGACTCCTTCTACCTTCTCTCTCTTATATACTGTCACTAAGAACCAAAACAGATCTGGCTGTGGGCCTTCGTCTCACGGATATACACAGTGAAACAGTTCCTTTAATTTCTATCTTTACCTCTCCTCTTCATAACATCAAGGACTAATGACTAAGAGAAAGATCTTGCTATCCTCCACTCCATCTTTTCCCAAAGCACTTCACAAGACGTTTCTCCCTCTCACCTTCCGACCCCAAAGATCCCCTTCATTATGAAATTGAATATTAATTAGAAAATTTCATATGAAAATATGACATGGAAAGGTTCAATAAACTTATATACATATAGGAGAAAGTTTTACTGATGTCTTAATAAAGATAGGATTCTATGGAGAGGAAAAGAATAAATACTGAAAAGATCAGGGTGCCTCCTGAGTTATTGTGTAAGGCTAATATTGGAATGAGCAATGCCAAGCAAAATCTCAATTATTACTTTATATTAACAAAATCATTCTAAATTTTACCTAGGACTTTAGACACCAATAAGAATTTAGGCACTAATAGAAAACAATAATTGGGAAAAAAAGTTAGGGTGAGAAAAGACTTAGTCTACCGTATAAGTAAACATTTTAAAATGCAAAAGCTAAAAATTATCTCATGGGCCAGCCCCGTGGCATAGTGGACAAGTTTGTGCACTCAGTTTCAGCGGCCCAGTGTTCGCGGGTTCTGATCCCAGGCTCGGACCTACATACAGCTCATCAAGCCATGCTGTGGCAGCATCCCACATACAAAATAGAGGAAAATTGGCAGAGATGTTAGCTCAGGGACAATCTTCCTCACCAAAAAAAAAAAAAAATTATCTCAAGGCAATGTGAAATTAGTATATTATTATAAAATGGTTTGGCTTAGTTGTCTGAGTATTTTGAAAATAAGCAAGAGGTAATCTTTTTGTGTGTGTGTGTGAGGAAGATCAGCCCTAAGCTAACATCCATGTCAATCCTCCTCTTTTTTTGCTGAGGAAGACTGGCTCTGGGCTAACATCCATGCCCATCTTCCTCCACTTTATACAGGATGCCCCCACAGCATGGCCTGACGAGCAGTGCATCAGTGCGCACCCAGGCTCCCAACTCTGGTCGCCAACAGCAGAGTGAGTGCACTTAACCACTATGCCATGGGGCCGGACCCAGCAAGAGATAATCTTACCTCCACCATGTAAATTCTAGATGAATCATTGATGAGGAAATAAACTCTCTTGTGACAGACACTGTTGGTGCCTTACCCTGTCCTCTCAACCAACATGACTTGAGTGAAATCTGAACAATTTCCAAGGGCCAGCACCTTCATTTCTTCACCCAAAGGCTCTCTCTGTTCCACCTGCTGATGGGTGGAAGTTCCAGGAAATACAATTCATCTCCCCTGGCAGCCCCCAGCCAAGGGATAACAGGAATGTGAATCCTAGCTCTCTGGTACTATGGGTGGGTAACTCTGAATTTTATCAGTTCCATGATGAGATTAAGCTCTCCATACATGTGCTGATGATCTGCTCAAAAACGTACACATTAGGGGCTTTCCTCTCTCCCCATCTCACTTCCTCACTCTCCTGCCAGTGTTCTCCAGGATCACCAACCAAATCAATTACTTATTCTCACATCCTGGTCTCATGGCCACTTCTGGGAACCCAAGTTAAGACACACATTTCCCTCATTCCTCAAAAAAAGGGTGTGAAGATACAAACCATAAAGGAAGATACAAATCATAAAGGAAGAAAAGCTATCAACATGAAAAATTTTGCCTCACAGTTATCAAAGAAATGAACATTAAAGGAAGAACTAATTTTTTCTTACTTATCAGATTGTCTAGGATTAAAAACTAATCCTCAGTGTTATAAAAGCTACATTCAGGGAATCTTCTCATGTTAGGCTGATGAGAATACAAATCAATAAAACCATGGAAGAAGGAGATTTGGCAAAATATATAGTTTTAAAATGTTTGTGCCCTTTTTCTCATGGGGTCCACTTTTATCACTTCCGTATTCATTTATTTACCAAATTAAATTGAATTAATTAAAATGTAACTTGATGCCAAGTTAAAATCAGAGGAGAGGGGAACCCAAGTACAGGCTCTCAGAGTGTTAGTTATGTTATGGGAAACTGGTAAGAGTGGAGGAGGCGAAGTTAGTGAAGGAATAGACAAAGGCTCTTTGGATCCTCTTACCTTTCTCCTTCGTCCATTTCTCTTGGCTCTGATGTTACACTGGCCTCAAGGCCCAGCTGTGATGCTCACTATTGCTTAAGTCTTGGCATCTCCTTCTCTTGGCCTATTTCCGGATCTTGACTCTTCCTGAGCTATGAAAATTGCATTTCTGGCATTGGTCTTCTTATTCTTTCCCAAATGTCTGACTTGGATCTCACCCAATTTTCAATGTCAGTCCTCCCAGAATCTGATGGTAGACCATTCTATTTTGCGAGTCGTTATCACCCAGACTATTGCTCCATTTGCTAGAATGCACTACCATGTTCCATGTCTAAAAAGCATGTACCAATTGCTCTATTTTACAGTTTATGTGTTCATTTCTGATGGAAGAAAGATAAAATGAAAGGACTTTCCACATATATATTCCAGAGTTTAAGAATTACCTTTTCTTAAACACTAGGTACTGATTTCACTTTTCTGCAAAAATTTGTTCTAAACCATGAAAATCACCAATCAATGGTAAAGGTCCACAGTTTGTGTGTTTTTTACCCAGGAACTTTTAATTTTTCATAATTGCACCTTTTCTGTTTGAGTTTTTTACACACAACAAATGATATCAACAGATAAAAGTCTGATGCTTTTTGTCATCCTCAGGTCATTAATTCTGAGGACTTTTGAAGATACCTCAAAACCTTCCTAGGTTCTTATGTAGGAAAATGAAATTTTGCTGAGTCCCTGGTTTCAAAATGATGGGTTCACTCCTGGCAGCCGCATACCCAGAGATTCACCACTGCTTGGTCGAATGGCCACCTGCCAAGATGTTCTGGTGTCTACAGGGAGGTGCAGAAATGTCACCGAACCAGATTTACAGATGTAATTGCAGCTGATGATCAGAGCTGCCACTGAAGTTCTGTTCAAAGAAATGCCAGGGAGTTGGGCTCCAAGCTTGGACTCATCTTGGCGAACAGAAATTTACATATCAGTCTGAAAGAAGGTAAAAGAGGGAATAAATCCATCGTGAAAATAAACATATTTTTAAATTTATTGACAGCTATTTAAAAATGAAATTTACTTTTCATTATATGTAAAAGAATCTGTCACATTTAACACTGTATAAGCTGTGCAGTAAAGTGTATTGATCTTCCTGGTACAAATACATTTAAATGATCTCTTTGGATTAATGATGGATTTGTGGGACCAAACTTGAGACAATTTTCACTCTAAAAGTGTGTCATGCTGACTTAAATCAACATGATCCAAAATCTCAATGTATCTAAAGACTGCATTTGACTTCATGTTTCAATATATGATGCTCAGTGTATGTACATTTAGATCTTTTCCATTATACCTATGATAGGACTATATGATTTCAGTTGCTTTCACATATTGAAAACGCTTGGGGAGATATTTAATGTTATATGTCAAAAAAAGTATTTTTTTTAACTACTAGAAATAATGAGGTAAGAGTGTCTCCTAGTTACATAGATTTTATGCTTTCCAGGCATTTTCATGGAGCTATTTACGTGTTATGTTTACAATACACTTATAAGGCAAAAGGAGTCAGTAAATCCAAAATTCCACTTTCCAAATGGGACAGAGCAGAGTCGGGAATTTGCTAGAGAGCAAAAACTTCTTAACAGAGACCTGAATAAGTGTATCTATGCTGCTTCTTTGTGCTTTTCAATACAGGTGACCTTGAAAGAGGTAACCTTCTACTGACAGAATTTTGTATTTAATATGAATAATGAATATTTATTGGTTTTCCAGATAGTATTTTAGCAAATCAGTTCTGAGTGAGACAGTTATTTACGGTAGAGATAAGCTCTGCATATCATTTATCGTGCCTTATAATTATAGTCTGCATGTAATGAGTTCATTTTAACCATGTGCCATTGAGTTGTTTATTAGTAATATTGTTTTAGGCCAGCAACTCAATTAACTATACATATCATGAGTGATTTCTAATGATTCCCTACTTTTAAAAAGAAAAAATATTGGTTCTTTGTGTATTTTAATGTACCAGATGAAACAAAAAGCTTTACTAAATGACATTAGTCTATTTTGTGCAAGAGAACAAGAAGGGGATCAAATACATTCATGATTACTTGAATAAAAATAAGTGGAAGCTCTACCCTATGTTCAGCATTATGAAAAGTTCAGCCTCTCTCTAGAAAACAGAATCACCACATTAGACTCTATAATAAATAAAATATAATAATAAAACATCCATCGAAGCACTAATCCAAAATTTGCTGAGCACTTTTGTATGCTTCATGTCATTGAATCCTCACAGTAGTGGAACAGCAGCCAATGAAGAATGAGGGACAGTCTGGCCCGGTACAGGCAGTAAGGGCCTCTCCCATTTATTGATGATTTTCATGGTTTAGAATGAGCTTTTGCATAAATGTGAAGCCAATATCCAGTGTTTAAGAAAAATCTACTTCTTACAATCTGGACAACACATGCATAAAGTCCTTTCAATTTACGGTCATCAACCCACATCCCATCCCAATATCTTTTACAGCACTAGTTGTAAATATTGAAATGGTACATATATTTAGATATGGGACATGGTAGTGCATTCTAGCAAATAGAACAACAGTCTGGGTGATGAGTCACAATATAGAATGGGTTACCATTGGAGAGTGACATTGAAAACTGAATGAGATCCAAGTCAGACCTTTGGGAAAGAACAGGTAGACCAATGCCAGAAATGCAATATCACAGCTCAGGAAGAGTCAAGATACAGAAACAGGCCAAGAGAAGGAGATGCCAAGACTTAAGCATTAGTGAGCATCAGAGCCAGGGCCTTGAGGCCAGTGCAGCATCAGAGCCAAGAGGAATGGACGAAGGAGAAAGGTGAGAGGACCCAGGGAACCTTTGTCTATTCCCTCATTAACCTCACCTCCTCCACTCTTCCCAGTTTCTCTAATACAATTAATACTCTGAGAGCCTGTACTTAGGTTTTCCTCCTTTCTCATTTTATACTTAGTACAAAGATGCAATTAATCAAAGTATTTTCTAATTTACTACATGCAATTTTCAATAGAGCAATAAAGAATGAATAGAAGTGGACATACAGAATCAAATGGCATAAACATTTTTTGAAAGTGCCAAATCTCTTTATTTGATGATTATATTGGATTGTATTTTCATCAGTAGAGTATGGGAGAATTCTTTGAATATACCCTTTATAACACTGAGTTTTGTTTCCTAATCTTGGACAATCTAAGTGAAAAATAGGACTTTCCTTAAATATTCATTTCTTTAATAACTGGGAAGTAAAATTTTTTTCATATTCACCTTTTTTCTTTCTTTCTTTTGTTTTTTACTGGTCTACTGCAAGGAAAGGCATATTCAAGGAGGAACCTGGGCCCGGAGCACAGTCAGCCTCCTAAGGCTTGAACCAGAGGAGCAACGTGGTCATTATTTGCTATTTAGACGAATCACTGGCAACTGGACAGAAGATGAACTCGAGACCGGTGGTGATGGTGAAACCAGTTGATAACACATTAAATACTTCAGGCTGCTATAAAATTAAGCCAGAGAGGTGTTCAAAACAGTGTTATAGCATCAGAGGTCAAAGCCAGGCTCTGGAGCACAGGGAGCTCCAAGTGAATTTTATTCACTTTTGAAAATTACTCTCGAGGTACATCTTCTTTTTGGTTCTCATCAGAACTTTTCCTGAAAGTGGAATTTGAGTGGAAGCAGTAGTTCTGGTTGGTAATCCTGGGAAACCATGGTCTGAGAGAGGGAAAGTGAGTCAGAGAAGTGAAGGGAGCTGACAAAGGGTCTGCTTTTGAGTAGGTTCCCACTCCAGCTCATCCCACCATGGACTAGGGAGCTGGGATGTTTCCACAGCGACTGCTGCCAGCTGTGGTTAGGGGCTGTAGGGGGTTGGGGATTAACTCCCTGGCACTTCCAGCCTGCCCTGGGTGCAATGCTCAGGTGAAGAGAAGCAGGTTCTGGCTTCACTGCCACGGTATCAGCCAAGCAGAGTGGGGCGAGGCATCAGCAGTGTCTGCTACAAGATGGTTTGTTATTTTGAGGTTGCGCAAAAACCTTTTAATTTTGAAGAATATTAATTATTCATCATTTTCCTGGTGTATCTTTTTCCTAATTTATATTTGCTTTTTGTTTTTATGGATTTTTTCATGTACAATTTTAAAATAATGTGATCCTTTTTCTTTTCATCCATTGCTCTTATACTTAAAAGTCTTTTCCTATTAAGAGATCCAATAAACATTCACCAATATTTTAAATTAGTTTTTATTTAGTTCTCAAAATACCATAAGAAAACACAAAATAACTGGAGTATATAATATACTGGCTGTAAACACTGAATATATTTGAATATATACTAATATGTAGGCATTTCTTGGTTGCATAATCTATATATACTTCCCCTCTTTTCCCTTCCTAACAGCAACAAGAGTTTTCTTTGTTAGCTATTTTGGTAAAGCAATGCTCTCTCCACAAGAATGGGATGGAGGGAGCCATGAACTATTCTTGTTGCTTGCACTCATCTTGCAGTCATGGTGAAGGAGCCAGAGAACTAAGCCAAGACGAAAAAGAGAACCACACCAAGAGAATTGCAGATGCATCGACCTGGAGTTTTAACTTGGTTGTGGTTGTTACCTTTTTTCAATGGCATCATCCAATAATTCTCCCTCATTGTTTGGAGCAAGGTTTTTTTATTGAGGTATAATTGACATATAACATTATTTTAGTTTCAGGTGTACAAAGTAATGATTCTATTTGGAGCAATTTTTATTTAGTTTTCTTTTACTTACAACATAGTGTCCTGATTAAACCGAATATATATACTTTTTAAGATTCTATTAGATCCATTTTTAGTTGGAAAGGAAAATCCTTACAGTTAGCTCTTTTTATTTGCATGCTACTTAACTCACAGATATTCAGTAGGAATTATGTAAAAAGAAGTTTGAAAAAGGACAGAGATGAAAACACACAGTTTGAGGAAGTCTGCAACACAACACTTTGGTGTGGAAAAGAGTTTTACTTAATTATACCATTGTGTAACCAAATGTATTCCATCCTATCTCATTTTTAGTGGTTAGCTTCTGTGTTCATTTTCTATTGCTGTAAAACAAACTTATGACAAACTTAGCAGCTTAAAACGGCACCCTCATGGGTGTGTAGGTCAGAAGTCGGACATGGTGAGACTGGGTTCTCTGCTCAGGGTCTCACAGGCTGAGATCAAGGTGACAGCCTAGGCTGAGTGCTCACCTGGAAGCTTTGGAGAGAAATCTGCTTCCCAGCCCATTGGGAATTCAGGTTGTTGGTAGAATTCAGTCCTTGCAGTTGTAGAACCAAGTCTCATGTGTCCTTACTGGCTGCCAATCCGAGGTCTCTCTCAGCTAGAGACCACTCACGCTCTTTGCCAGCCCTCCATCTTCAAGTCAGCAACAGTGCATCAAACGCCTTCATGCTTTAAGTTTCTCTGACTTTCTCCTCTGTTACCAGCCAGAGGAAGCTGCCTGGTTTTAAGGGATCTCATAGTTCCTTAAGGAAGAAGCCCGCCTGGATAATATCCCTAAGAAACCCACCCGAATAATCTCGCAGAGCCATAGTCACGGGCTGTGGGGATTAGGGAGAACAGTTACTTCTAGTGGATATTCAGAAAGTGTTGGGGCTATCTTGAGTCCCTTCTAAGAAGTGCTTTTCAAAGTTTATTGTCATGAGCTCAGCAGTAGGATGTTCTGCACCTACCCCAGTGATCTCAGTACCACAGTGGCCACCTCTTACTTTGCACTTGGCCACCCCTCAGAACTCTTGGCCACAACGCTCTCCTGGGCTGTTGCTCTGTCTCCCAAGGCAACAAGAGAGTGAGTGTGAGCAAAGCCACACTTCTCTGGACTCCGTGTCCCTTCATTCTTCCCAAACACCATACAAGTCTCCGTGGGTATGTCAGACTACTGAAGGATGAAGGCACTTAAAGAATGACAACTGAGAACGGAATCCCTCTTAGCAGAGTATTTTCAAATATAGACCTAGACTAGGATGAGACAAAGGAGGTACTGAGGGTACCAAATGGAAGATTTTCACTCTCGGATCCTTGTAGGCACCAACTCTGCACTTGCATAGACCTGAGTCTATGGGACCTCACTCTCAAGCAAACAGTCACTCTCCAGTTTATACAAGTGCAGGGCCCTAGTCCCAGCCTTGTTCAAATTCATAACATAAGATATATGAGATTACTAAGGAAACTGAATGTATTGAAATACAATTGTTAAAGTAATAAAAATGATAAAAAAATATGTGATATTGTAATATATGTGCTTTATTAGGAACGCAGTAAAAAAATATCTTCTAGTGAGCCCAATAATTTTGAAATATTGATGAAATGAATTATACTTCAAAAACAATATAATTTGAAAATATCTGTGATTTCTATTGGTGGTAAATGTTTAGGAACACTGCTAAGTTTACTACATTTGGGGAGGGGGCTTATATTCACAATAGAAGGAAATGCTGACTTCTAATTAAAAATTAGTTGTGAGAAAGATATAATATTTTCCACCCAAGTTCACAGATCCCTTGAATTCTATCCATTGACCCCAGTTCAGAACTGCTGTATAAAACTCTAATCCAACATTCTGAATATTTAGAAGAGTTGAGAGGAAAAAAAACAGAAAAAGTCATTCTGCCTCCCCAAGAAAGAATAGATTTAAGTTCAATTTGTAGATATTTTCTGAGTGCCTACTTATGTGCAGGACATCTGTCAAGAGATGTAGTCAAGGAAAAGAAAACATTTTACTTAAAGAAAAATTAAACTACAGGACAATTTTCTACCCAGTCATATTGCCAGCTTTACAACAGGATTTGAATTGCTCCCAGAGGGAGCCCAGTTTCAATTATTTAGATTTTTGTTTGATCTGGTTTAACTAACCTACTTTCAGTGGGCCTGGGGTTAGAAGGAGGAGAGAGAGGCAAAGGATAAGGTTGTTCTATAGGGTACTTTTGAGATAATTCCAAACACAGAACTGATTCCAAAGATTACCAAATGCAAGATCCAAAGCAGTAGTAAATATTTAAAGCTCTGATGGAAACGGAATTAGAAACAGGAATTAAGTTGTCTAATCCCTTTACCTGCTCTGATGCAAAGGGAAGGCTTAATGAGAGAAACCCTTGGATATTTGCTGATGGTGCACTTGTGTGCTTCCCTTCCATTACTGAACCCATGGAGAGAGTAATTTTTCAAATTGACATTCACTTTTGGAAGTGCTTTAATGTGTTAAAATAAATCCAACAAATGTAAAGAACCCATTATTTTAAAGCAGGTGAGCTGCGATAAGCTGGTTCCTGCCATGAGAATCATTTTATCTTAGCACATGTCTTCTGCATATCCCATGCAAAGCTTTTGCTAAAAATAAACCCTTGAGGAACTAACCCAAACTGCTTCTTTTCAACGTGGACAAATCGTCAAAATACTACAAGGAAAAAGGGAATTTGACCAGTGTACTGATCACTATGATCTTTCGCAAGCTGAGTTGCCATTAATTTAACGAATTGTTTCACAAAACAAGTCCTGATTTCGTAGAAATAGGACATGGGATGGATGCATTTAGCAGAGCCTGGTGACTGAGGATTAACAACTCACTAATAGGGCTCATCTTTGGTGTCTCCATTACCAGGAAGGTAGTAAGAAGCTGACCCCTCATCCCCAATTCTGACACCAACTGCCAAGATGCCTTTCAACTATGGCACCAGGCAGCTGGGAGGGGCGGGGTCAGAAGAACTGAATTCGACTCTGCCTTTTACCAGCTGGATGATCTTGATCAAGAGTCTTATCCTCACTAAGGCTCAGTTTATGTATCTGCAAAGTGGAGCTAATAGCCTTACTTTAAGGGCTATCAATGATTATCAAATGAAATAATATATTTGAAAGACTTATAAACTGTAAACTGTAAAATATAAGAGGTTGATTGGTATTTACCAAGTTATTTTCACTCTCATTTTATTTTTTTCCAACTTTTCAAATAGGCGGTTCACATAAAACAAAATCTAGCAATTTAGAAAGGATAGACATCTCTCAAGTATTCTATGTTATACTTATAAGAGGAATCTAGAAAGCTCTAAGTGTGTGCTTCTGAGGACAAAGGAATTCATTTCAAAAGAAGTGAAACAGTAGGCTAATGACAAGGGGTTTGTTCATCCTAGTAAGAGCTCTGGAGTTTATGCATGGTTGGACCTGTGGTATGATGAAATGTCCCATTAAAACAATCCAGCTACAAACACGTGTATCTGACGAAGGACTGGTGTCCAGGATAAATAAAGAACTCCTAGAACCTGATAAGAAGAAGACATACACCAAATTTAAAAGTGGATAGGAGATTGGAACAGATTCATCACCAAAGAAGAAATACAAATTGAAAGTAAACATAAGAAAAAATACTCCATATCATTAGTCATTAGGGACATGAAATTTAAAAAAAAAAAGAATTCGTGAAATAACACTAAACACTCATCTAAATGGCAAAAAAATTAAGAATTACTTACAATACCGAACTCTGGCAAGAATGTGAAAAAGCAACCAGAAATCTCATACTTTGCTGGAAGGGACATGAAATTGGACAATTATTACGAACCAGCATTTCTAAAACTTGTAAACAGCCTAGGTGCCATTAATAGAAGATTGGGTGAAATGTGGGATATTCATGTAACAATAAAAAGAAACTACTAATACATGCAACAATAAGGATGAATCTCAAAAACATCAGGCTGAGTGAAAAAAGTCTTACAAAAAAGCATACATACTGTATAATTCCATTTATATGATGGCCTGCAACTAATCTACAGTAAAAAGTAGTCAGAGCAGTAGTTTTTGGTAGGCATAGGGTGGAGATTGACAGGAAAGAGGCATGACAGAACTTTCTGAGGTGATGAGAGTGTGTGAGTTACACAAATTGATGCATTTGTCAAAACTCAGCAAATGTATACTTAAGATTTGTGCATTTTGTAGTATCTAAATTTTACATCAAAGTAAAAAAATCTAAAATGTTGAAGTCATTAACATATGCACGCTGAAGTACTCAGAGAAAAGTATACTGATACCTGTTAATTTACGAAATGCATCAAAAATAAGATAGATTGAGGGTTAGCTAGACAGATGGATAAAGATGTGACAAAACCACTTCGTTAAAATGCAGAATCTAGGAGCTGAGTATATAAATCCAGGAGCTGGGTACTATTTTTTCAATTTTGCTATCTATATATTTGAAATTTTTCATGATAAAATTTTGAAAAAAAAAATGTAAAAACACACCCAGCTATGATACCATTTGTGAATGCCCTTCTGAGAAATCTGAGGTCCTGGCTTGCAGGATGTGGTATATTCTCTGCTTCTGTGGCCTGAAACAAAGCTGGACACCAGAAGACAACAGAGGGGCAGTGCCGCTTACACGTAATTATGACCACTTGAACTTTTTAACCACTCTTTAACTCTGAATGTTCTTACTTGGAGAAGTTAAGAGTCGTGGGAAGGCACTTCACTAGGGCCGATGATAGTGTTTCCGTTAAGCTAAAGCTGAGGCTCCCACCCAATGCTTCTGGGGATCAAGTGGAAAAGTAGAGTGAAGTTGGTTGAATGAGACTGAGCCTTCCACCACTGGGATACAGTTGCTACCATGGAGTGAAGCCCTTGGGGACTCTCTACAGCACAAGCTGTGTCCAATGGTGGAAGGTAACAAGAACTACAACAATCTTGAATAGACAAGACAGCCCACCAGTGAACCGATCCCTCAAAAGTGAAACTGTGGGTAAATTCTGGGCTTAGAATCCCAGCCAGGGCAAAAAATAGGGAATAAATGACGAGAAAGGAAGTTACAGACATCTCCGCCGGCCTTATAATCTCTCGGAGAAATGATGTCACAGATTTCTCTGTATTTTAGCCTTCTTGTCCAGCTTTCCTCCAGATGTTTGGAACAATGGTGCAGAATGACAGCCAGTGAGCAGATTCCAGCAGAAGATGGCCCACCCAGCATCTGGTTTCATTTTAAAATTTTAATTTAAATGTCTTTCACTAGGATACCTACTCTCCTGTTCAAACAGGCTGCTTTTCTCACATTTGTCTTACACCTGTCCAGATTTACACATTTATACTACCTCCCTAACCTCTCTACAAAATTGAACTTACCACCACTTCTTTGAGAGACACTTCCTTGCCCTTTTTCCCTTGTTTTTTCTCCTCATTTCACAATAGCAGTTGATCCAGTCGTCAGCTTAAAATTATCTTTTGTTGTTGTTGTTCAATTATCGGTAGGTTTAGATGCGCTGTTTATTTCAAGCAATGGAAAACTGGCAGATTGTGAGCACCAAGTCCAGCCTAGGACACTGCTGCAATGCCTCCTCGAGCTGCAGCAGGTGTGTGTTGTGTGGGTCCCGTCCTGTTAGAGCAGAATGAGTACGTTCATGGTTGAACACATGATCTTGGAATATGCATGGGCTGGATGGGTATTTCTGTGGCTTGATAAACACAGTGACCCTTAAAATGAGGACAATCCCTAGGAGATTACTTAGCTCAAAAAATATGCTTAGTGCTTATGCTCTTTCTTGGATGGTGATAAACCAATCCAATTAGAACCTCTCCTTTGGAAAACAAGAATAAGTGACCTAAGAAAGGGTGGATCTCTAGAGCTCAGATTTTATCCTTACAACTGCTGCACTTTGTGTTCCTCTAAAAAGCTTGTTACATATCCCAGTCTTGGGAAAACTGGGAACAAGAATGAGTCCTTGACTATTGAGACAAATGTCCCTGCTCCCTAGTTTCCTGGAACATCCATGCACTGAAACACCACCAACAAAGATAATCTGCATGTGCATTTTCTTTGACACTTGAACAAGATTCCATAAAGAGGTAGTTCTTGCGTCCATATATGTGTATCACTTTAGTATTATCTCAAATATTTGTCACTGTATCCCAGGAGCCAGCCAAGTGCCCAGCAAGGTATAGGTGACCCCGAACTCAACAAATGTTTATGGAAGGTCTGCTCTGGCATGACCCTGGCCTGGGTGCTGGGGACACTAATGCTCCCAATACATATTTAATAAATGAATGAATAAATTCCCATAGCGTATCTCAAGTATCATTTAGATGTTACCCTGGACTTTTTACTTTACTTTGTAGAGCTTTCAGAAACCCAAAGGGTAAATAATTAGAATTAAGGAATCACGTACTTTTATGAGAGAAGTAGCAGAGGATATGGAGGTCAGGCCTCAACCTCCTGACTTTACCGATGACAATTACCATTAAAGGCAAAATATCCTGGAACAGGTGTTTTATAACTTTAAGAAAGTTAAGTTGCCAATTCTGTCAGAATGAAAACATTTGTCAGGCGTAGAGAACAATTCACATGTTTCTTCAATTTCGACGATCAGAAAAAAATCTGTTATAGAGGAAATATTTTCATAAATATTTTCTAAAATCTAATGTAATGTGAGCAGGGGTGCCATCTTGCTTATTACCAAACCAGGAAAATGTTGCTGTTTAACAATTCAGTTCAAAATATTTAGCCTCCGAGAGGCTGTGATTTAGAAATGCTGCCCATAACTCCCATTAACGTTAATTGAGTTTATAGAGCGTGTAGAAAAAAGTGGAAAGCATAGTACTGCCTCTTAAATTTAGAATGAATTCAAGAATTATAGCCTCTTGTTGACCTGGTTTTTCTTCTGAAAACATTATCACAATTTGTTTATGACCATGTCCTCATTAACTTTTATATTTTTGTTTTTATTTACTTATTTATTTATATATTTTTTTTACCACATCATGTTTATCCTTTCAGGGTTCCTCATTTGTAGACTTCTAAAATTCTTTTTCAATGGCTAATTACTTCCCAGTTGCCCTACTCCTTCTGTAGTCAGCCTTTGTCATTATCATTATGTAGCTTTTTCTCCCAGTCTAGTCTCCTTCTCCTAGAGTTTCACTGTTGGGGTTCTTACTTCCAGATTCTTTCCCAAATGAGATCCTTGCGACATACTAATATCTGACTATAATTACCTAGTGCCTCATTCCAGCTTTTCCAAAGAGAGACTTGCATTTTTTCACATAGAATATATGCTGTAGTACGTACCGTGGAAGAAAATCTAAACTGAAACCTGGACCTTAACTTGGGGGAATTATCCAGTAAAACAATCCTGGGAAGGGAAGATGCTAATATAAGATGGAGGCAGAATGAGTGGGCCAGAGAGGAGAGGGCCTACTGTCTCTTTCCATAATACACCTTCTCTTTATCCCAAATCTTGTGATCTCCCTGAGTTCTCTACTAATGTAGTTAATAGACATTCCCCCTCCATGTTACAGCCTCCATGTCTTTAAAATCATAAAAAATTTCCAGCACATAGAAAAATATAGAAAAAAAGAATCAGTTCCATTTCCCAGATTATCAAATTTTGACATTTTTCCATTACGGCTTATATTCATTTTCTATTACTGTATAATGAATTACCACAAACCTAACGGCTTAAAACAACAGAAATGTATTACCTTACAATTTCTGTAGGTTAGAAGTCAGATGTAGTGTTAGTAGTTAGAAGTCTGGTTCTCTGCACAGGCGTCCCAAGCTGAAATCAAGGTGTGGGTTGGACTGAATCCTCACCTCAAGACTCTGGGGAAAATAAAAATCTGTTTCCAAGCTCATTCTTGTTGGAAGACTTCAGTTCCTTGTGGTTCTAGGGCCGAGGTCCTGTTTCCTTTCTGGCTGTCAGCCAGGGGCTGCTCTCAGCTCCTAGACATTACCTACTTTCTTTGTCTTGTAGCCGCTCCTCTTCAAGCCAGCAATGACACATGGCATCCTGGTGCTTTCAATCTCTGACTTCCTCTATCTCTGACTCTAGACCCAGATTTAGAGGGCTCGTGTGATTGTCAGGCCCACCCAGAAAATCTCCCTTTTTAAAGTCAATCCGGCCATTTAAGCTAATCTAATCGTGGGTGTAAAATCCATCATATTCATAGTCCTGGGAATTATGTATATGAGTCAGGATCTTGGAGACCATCTTAGAATTTTGCCCACCATACTACATCAGCAATTTCTTGTTGGGTCACAACCTCAGGAGCTTCTCTCGTAAAATGAAAACTGGCCCCCACACACAGCGGGAAAGGAGAGACTGAAGAAAGAGACAGAGCACTCCAGATTGGTAGGTGGCAGGTTTAATAAGCAACAGAGAACTTACATACAAGGCATGTCTTGGGTGGCCGCAAGACCAGTAGATCTCCGCACCTGCCCATCAGAATCTTAAAAGTGTATATAGAGGCCTTAACTGGGTTCAGTCATGTATAGAGCCCAGGTGGTCTCAACAACAACTTAGTTTCTCAAGGTTATGTCCTTGAAAACGGCTCACACTGTGGGAACAGTGTGTAGAAAGTACAGAAAGGGCAGAAAGTACAATCCAATGACAGGGGAGGGGATGAGGAGCCTCCAATTCCCAGATCCAGCTCGAGGGTCAACTAGCAGTCATGTCCTCTCGATGACCTCCTCCAACATTTGTTAATTAATATACTGCAAACATACAACAGCATACATTACAGTTGAAATAAACAGATAAGTTCTATACAGATCAACATGGATAAATCATAAAAAATAATTTTAAGTGAAAAAAGTGAGTTTAAGAGGGGCTGGGCAGTCCAATGGTAGTTCATGTAAATTTTATAGGTGGATATATACATAAAACACGCATGAGCAACAAGTGAACCAGCGTGAGGATATCAGTTAACTCTGGGGAAAGAAGAAAGAGGCAGCAGGGGCTAGGTGTACTTGATATTCAAAAGTTGCTGAACCCACAGTCTCTCTATCACACCTTCCAGAACAGAGCCCAGAACTCTCATTGGCTGCTGGATCCAGTGCTAAGCCCCTGCTCTCATGCTGTTCTTTTCCATGACCAGCACTTCTAGATGGAAGCTGCCAAACTAACTCAGGAGGGGTAAGACATGGAAAGTCCAGTTATATTGGCCCCTGATTATCCTGCCCTTGGGTTAATGTCTTTCCAGCGAACAGTTCCATTGATATGCTTTTATTTCATTTCATTTTCATTTAGCAATCTGAATGGGTCAATGTTGATGCTATTCTTTTTTGGGTAGATCTCAACCAGGTTCCTCCTAGATTTGTTGTCACCTCCCTACTCATGACTCCAGTGCGGGCAGAAGCTTCACTCTCCTGAGAACCTCATTTCCTTATCCTGGCTTGGCACAGCTGCTCTGAGAGCCTCTTTCCTTTCTGTACCCACCACTGCCTTTGATATATTCAAGGGATAGTTTTGAGCCCCTACCACCTGCCATACTATCTTCCATTCTACTAGGAACTGAAAATACTGAATTATTTATTTTACATATTTGTTTATTTATTTATGGAACATAAGTAAAACATATAATAAATAAATATAATATGTTAGATATTAAAAAAATAGAAATAGGGAATAGAGTATATATGTTGGGTGGTGGGTAAACTACAATATTCTTTATTATCATTGCATCCATTTTACTGAAAAGAAAATATTTGTTTTTCTTTCTCCTGTCATATATTATCAACTCTTTGAACCTAGGGACCATATGTCTTCACTAATTTCACAAATATTTGTGGAGATTTCGTTATGTACTAAGTGGCAAGGAATACAATAGTGAATAAGTGTACAGGGCCCCTGCCCTCTCAGAGTCTAGAGTTTTGAAGGGAATTCTGGCATTAAGCAGACAATTCCAAGTGTAGTAAATGGATATTCACAAAATGATGGTTGTATAAATGGGAGATCTGGATTCCTAAGGCATTATCCACCAGTCTCCTTTGTTATCTCTTTTTCTTTGGCCATGAAAATGGCCTTAGTCTCAGTTTCATCCTTCCTCTAACACATATTCTGAGCATCCTGATATCTGAGCTACATGTGGTCTGAAATTCCCTGAATTATTTGGTGTCCCCTAGTTGCTTGCCAGATATTAAAGGCTCAATAAATTAGAGACTTGCATTGCTTGCAGTTTCCTAAGACTGCAACTCTAGCCTTATTTTACCTAAATAACATTAGCTGTATTGCCATTTTTTCTCAGTTGAATTAAAATAAAAACCATCTCACTAACATTGGCATGCTCTTTCATTTTTTTTTTTATTTTTTATTTTAATTATTTTATTGAGGTCATATTGGTTTATGCCATCGTATAAATTTCAGGTGTACATCATTATATTTCGGCTTCTGTGTAGACTGCATTGTGTTCACCACCAAGTCTAGTTTCCATCTGTCACCATACACACGTGCCCCTTTACTCCTTTCGCCCTCCCTCCACACCCTTCCTCTCTCTAATCACAAATCTATTCTCTTTATCTATGTATTTGCTTGCTTGACTTCCGCATATGGCATACTCTTTCAATGAAAGGAAAACTAAACTTTGGCAATGATCTTTGAAGGCTGTTAGTAATTGAAAAGCAGAGCAATTCTGAACACCAACCACTTAGCCGGGAAAATCTGAATTATTTTTTATTTTGCTTGCCTCACTCAGATTATTTATTAAGACATAAAGCACCACAAAATTTTTGAGTAATTATTTTACATCTGAAATATGATACACAATTGCACACTCATTTGCTAAACTAAGTTATTCACTGCCGCTCCTGGATGCCTAGATGGGTGACTGGCATAGCGCAGACACTTAATAAATTGGTTAAATTCATTAATAAATAAAATAACGTTATATTTTTTAATAGTTTATTTTATTTCATATTTTTGAAGGTAAGATCAGTATCAATAAACATTCTTTCCATCAGATAAATAATAGAAAAATCATGTTTTCTAAACATGAAAGTACTGTATATGAATTCTATAATTGAGATAATATACGTAAATATATAATATAGTGCTTGACACTTAATATGTCCTCAGTAAACATTAGTTCTCTTCCGTTTTTGCTAATTGGAAATGTTTAGTATATCAAAAACATAATTTTTCTCACTTTGCATTTTACCCCATTTTCCTTTAATTAAAATGATTTCTTTTCCTTTATGGGTTATAGTTTGCCTATTTTCTTTTATTTTTAATCCTTTATATGTTTTCCAAAGCAAAGTCATCAAACTATAATAACCCGTTTGCAAAACTGAGTAATTAACTTGGTTCATGTTTTCAAAATGATTTCTGATATTCATGTCAATTTGCTGTCTTATTCAAATTGAATTCAACTTTTATTCACAAAATGGCTATATAGAGGATTAGATTAAAGCTTCAGTTACTAGCAGTAGTAGAGATAGCCAAACAGCTTTGATTAAAGATCATAGTAATATTAAAAATACATGATTTTGTGATTAAAGAGTGTTGTGAAATTATTGGTACCTTCCACACACAATTGGGAACAAATCGTTTTATCCAAGTACACTCAACAGGAATATCTGACCTAAAACTGAGGATTTTTACACTGTGCAAAAACATCATGGTTTTTAGGGTAAATCTTGTTTTTCTGTGCACTTGTACAACCGATCAATCTAATAAACAATGGGAATAACTATCAAATTGAAAGAAACATACTTCTTGATTACAACGTGGTGCTTCTGTTATATTTATGTCAACGCGTCATCATCATCATTCGTGTTCTTTTTTTCTGGCATTCAGTATTTCCATTTTAAGAACCTATTCAGCCATTAATACTCCATTATGAAGAGTTCTCTTGGCTAAAATTGGTATTTGTACAGGCAATAAGCTTAGCAGCATATTTTCTAAGCAATGATCAAATTTAGTCCCTCTGAATGATACCCTTTGACGGCTCTATTCTGCCTATTTTGCTATGGATTCTTTCTATTATGCATGATTACATCAGCAAGCAAATGCAAACACATTTCCAAGTCTCTTAATAAATATACTTATTAATGATGATTGCTACCATGTTCCTGCTCATAAACGTAAGCATTTTTATGGTCAGGCACCTTAACTCACTATCCCATTTGTCATCTGTGAATATGGTACACCTTTTACTTACAAAGAAATCATCTGAAATATTAAGAAACCATTATCTGATATAAAAAGCAGTGACCCACTCTCAAAGTGTAATGTTTCAATAACACAGAATCAATTGCTTAAAATAAACTTCTGCCTATTACTAGAATGTGATTGGAGATATGAATACAAAAAAGATGAAAAGATAACAACAGCACATAAGGTGTCCTTATCAATTGTCTGTGGCATAACTACTCCCATGTATCAATCACAGGGTAGGGATAAGTGTGATTTGAAAAACATCTCACTTTTTTTTTTAATTTTTTGTTTATTGCAGTAACATCGGTTTATGACATTGTAAAAATTTCAGGTGTACATCATTGTACGTCTATTTCTGCATAGATTACATCATGTTCACCACCAAAATACTAATTACAACCCATCACCACACACATGTACCGAAAAAAAAAAAAAAGGAAAAAAAAACCCAAAAGGTGAGCACCTGAAATAAAGCACCACCATTTGGAAAAGTGAGAAGGAGACTGGAATAAAGATGGTATCTTTAAAAAATGCAAAAAAAAAAAAAAAAAGAAAAAAAGAAAAAGAAAAACATCTCACTTGTTATTTTCTACAAGCTTGGAGGTTGATAAAAGGGAATCTGTGAAAAACGGGAAAAAACAGGAAAGGTTTCACTTGAGAAAAAAATTGAAGTGAAATTCAACTGTATTGACTTAGTAATCAATTACTAATCATCTATTCATATTTTTAGGAGGTTGAAACTAAAGCATTGTAGGTCATTCATGTGATACATACTTTCTAGCAACTTCCATATCTAGGAGTTGTATGAAATAAAATTTCATACAACTAGAGATAAAATTATAAATCACCACCACCACCACCAGAATAACAATAATAATAACAATTTGTCGTATATTGGACCCTTCATAATTATCAAGTACTTTGCCGCATCCTTTCCTTGTCTCTCAAAACCTCTCAAACATCTAAGAAGTAGATACTAGACCTAACTGCATTTTGTTAAAGAGGGAACTGTGTTCTAGTTGTGTGATCCTACCTGTTTGCTCATCTGTGAAATGGGAATAATTATAGTGTCAAACTCATAGCACTGACACAATGATTAAATAAACAAACAAATAAATAAGGAAGGTGCTTAGAATTGTGTCCTGCATAGAGTAGGCACTATGTTAGGTTTTAACTGTTATGATGACATCATATAAAGTGAACAGTTTATTGAATCATGCTCAAGGTATGGACATAATTTGTCTTACTTACATACACACTCATAGCAAAAATCTTATGCCCTAAAATTTTAATACTAGTAATCTCCAGACAAGGAGATGGAAGTAGAATACAGTTATAGTCAGTTTCTTCTTAATGTTTTCAGCATTTTCCAAATTTTATAAAATTAACAAGAACTCTTTTATTAATTAAAAATGGAAAATTTTAACAAAATACACTGAAATTAGCAGCAATTTTCTTTCTTCCTTGAATCTGGAAATAAATAAAGTTACCTT